>NC_135310.1:9146383-9797633 GCF_048772815.1 Callospermophilus lateralis
CTTGGAGAAGAGGAGGTGACTAAGCTGTGCTTGGAGCTTGAGTTTCAGCAATTGTGGAAGAGTACATGTGTCTTGTTTCAAACTCTAGTGTGTGACACATGGTGACAGATGACTAGTACACACGGTATCTTTTTTTTATATGCTTTTCCTCTTTTTTTTTCATTTTTAAATTCTTTTCAGATATTCACGACAGTAGAGCGTATTTTGACATAGTATACATACCTGAAGTCAAACTTCCCATCCTTGTGGTTGTACATGATGTGGAGTTTCATGGATTGTGTATTCATATATGAACATAGGAAAGTCGTGTCTGACTCATTCTGCTATCTTTCCTATTCCTATCTTCCCTTCCTTCCTTTCATTCCCCTTTGTCTAATCCAATGAACTTCTATTCTTCCCTCCCCTCTCTATTGTGTGTTAGCATCCACATATCACAGAGAACATTTGGCCTTTGGTTTTGGGGATTGACTTATTCACTTAGAATGGTAGTCTCCAGATCTATCCATTTAACAGCAAATACCATAATTTCATTCTTCTTTATGCTTGAGTAATATTCTATTGTGTATATGTACCACATTTTTTTTATCCATTCATCTCTTGAAGGGTGTTCCAGGGCTTAGCTAATGTGACTTGAGCTGCTATAAACATTGATAGGGTTGTGTTAGTTACTATAGAATGCTGGACATTTCCTCAGTCTTACTTCTTCAGTCTTAGAAAGTGCCACACAGAGGACATTATTCCTTTGGGAGTATGCCAAGGAGTGGGAAAACTGGGTCATATGTGGTTCCATTCCAGGTTTTCTAAGGAATCTCCATCCTGCTTTCCAGAGTGGTTATACCAATATGCAGTCCCACCAGCAATGGATGAGTGTGCCTTTCCGCCCACATTCTCCCCAACATTTATTGTTACTTATATTCTTGATAATTGCCATTCTGACTGGAACAAGTGGTGTCTCGAAAACACAAATATTCAAGGTGACTTGATGGGGTAGGACAGGGCTGGTACTGGCAGTGAGGGCCCCGGGGAATTTTTGCTGTAAAAAACACGCTGTTAAGAAAAAGTCAATTTATCTTGTGGTCGCAGATTGTTGAGGCTACCGAAGTGGGTGAATTCTTACCTCTCAAAACAATGTCTTTCACCCTTTACTGATGTCCAGAAAATATGTTATGGTTGGATATAAGGTGTCCCCCCAAAGCTCCTGTGTTAAGGCAGGAATATCCCAAGATAAAATGATTGGATGCCGAGAGCTGTGACCTCATCAGCTCATCCTAGTTTGAAAGGACTCACTGGGTGTGACTGTAGGAAGGTGGGACCTGGCTGGAAAAGGTGGTCACAGGGGACGCTCCCTGGAAGGTTGCGTCTGCCCTGAAGCCTTTGCCCTCCCTCTGTCTCTGCTTCCTGGCTGCTAGAGCAGAGCTCCTCCACCATGCTCTTCCACCACGGTATTCTAGGCAAGAATCAATCGACCAGGCCTCACTTGGTCTCGGGGTAATGGAGTCAGCCCACCGGGGACTAAATCTCTGAAACCATGAGACCAAATAGATTTTCCTCCTCTAAGTTGTTCTTGTCAGGTGTTTTGGTCACAGCAATGAAAACCTGACTGACAGTATGTTTTTCATTTTTTCTCTTAAATAACATTTTCTTCTTTCAAGGGTCAGGATGGATCTGCTTTTAGGGGGCCTGCAGCTTGTACACGTTGGGAGAGGTTTTTCCACTTTAAGGAAAGAGCATTAAATTTTTAATATGAAATTAGATATAAGAGTGAAAATATTAATTTGAAAGGAAAAAAGAAGCCACAGTATGTTACACACTTTAAAAAAAGCTGTTAAATACAAATTGTCTTAAGATCTAGAAAAATATTGCACTATTTTTATTAATTAACTGTCTGACTCAATATCTTTTTTCCCACTCTTGGTCATAAATCTGATTTCCTTTTCACATGGCAAAAAAAAAATTTATGATAATTTCTATAGAGAAAATCAAAAGACACTTAAGTCTTCCCTTGGGCACAAATGGTTTGCTGTCCTGCTTTCTGAGAGGTTAGAAAAGTCTCCTTTACATGACCACCTGTGTCTGGCGATGCTGCGTTAGGTCTCGGGATGTTATAGAGAATGAGGACGCCTCTGCCCAGCTCCCCTCAGGAAGGGACTGTTAGACACAGGCTGACTTTCTGTAGGACTGTTCCAAATTTGTGCCCTGCAAACACAGACATTCTAAGAAATCCTATTTTGCATGTTTCCCATCAGAGAAGTGCAAAGCTGTATAACGTATTTGTAGTTCTAAGGACTGTATTATGGAATGTATTCCCAGTAAAAAAAGAACTTGAACTTCCAATAGGCATTGATGAGGAACAAACCCTCTGCTTGCAGTTTCATGCCTGATGTTGGAAGGACTTCCTATGGAGTCTGATTCCACACATTCCACAACTTGTTTCTCCTGCACTGCCCATGTGCATGCTGGTCAGGCATTGGAGGACCCATTTATGTTCCAGAGATCCCTGTGTCCTAGTAGCCCTGTGCCTGGTCTGGTGAGGACTGTTCCTGAAAGCTGTTATGTATCAGGACAGCTGGCAACAATGTAGCAAACTGACTTGAGGTGGAGTGTGACCAAGGGGAAGGGGAAGTGCACAGAACAACGATCCTGGCCAAGAGCAGCCAATACACCACCAAAGACGTGGGGTCACATGGACCCATTGCCGTCCCGGAAGAGCTGAGCAAATATAGAGCTCGGAGAGAGGTTTTCTCGAAGCCCCTGTCCCACAGAGCTATTTTTAACTTCTTTTCTTTTGTGCACATCTTACTTTCTTGGGGCATTTTAGCTGAATTCCACATACTGCCATTAAGTACTTAGGAGTTTTCAATTATATTTATTACTGTTATTTAGAAAGTGCAATATTTTCAAAGGTAAAAATTACTCAGGTTAGTACAGAAATACAAGGGACAAGTGGCTTGCCTTCCAGAGCTTCTAAGGAGAAATCTGATGAGCATCTTATGGGGAAATGATGACGACATCTTCCCCCCTCTTAACTCCGTAGGTATAAAGACTGTGCTCGACGTGGCACCTTCTGAAAATGATCCCCATCATCATCACCTGAGAGGTGGTCCCCTGATTGGGCAGCTCTCTGTCAACATAGAGAAACAGACTCCAGATGACCACTGGAGGCCCCGACTCTTCCTGCAGGAACAAAGCTGTAGTATCAGAAAGTGGATGAGGTGTTACTACACTTTTGAGCCATTGTGAGGAATCTCAAACAGCCGGTATATAAGGGGGTGGCTGAGGCTGGGTGTTGTCCACAAGTACAGGAAGCTCTTGGTGGTGACCTGTCGGACTCCCAGATAGTTAGTGCGTTTGGTGGTTGGCGGTCGGTGGTTGCGGTCTGTGGATATTGGTTTTTTGATTTGGGTTTTTTGTTTTGTCTGGTTTTGGTTTTTGATTTTGTTTTGTTGTTTTGGTTTGTTATTTTTCTTTTTCAGCTAGCATCCTTAGTGGGTGTTCCTGCTCAGGGTGTCATGGTTAGCAAGAGTAGTCAGTCTAGAGTAGCGTTGAGGGGGCCGGGCTCCTGCCAGGAGCCAGGCTTCCTGGACCAGTATGAGGTCCTGAGGGCCATTGGGCATGGCGAGTTTGGTGAGGTCCACCTGGCCCGCCATCGCCTCACGGGGGCAGAGGTGGCAGTGAAAGTCCTGAAGACGGTGACGAAGAACATCTCGGACCTCTCCGAACCTCTAATGTTGAAGAGCCTGGAGCACCCCAACGTGATCCAGCTCTTTCAGGTGATCAGGACCAGGGAGAACCTGTACATGGTGATGGAGTACGCAGGTGGGGGACAGCTACTTGAGCACATCCCACCTGGTGGCATGCAGCAGGAGGAGGCCTGCAGACTCTTCAGGCAGATCGTATGTGCCCTGGGCCACTGCCACGACAAGGGCATCGTGCACAGAGACCTGAAGCCAGGGATGCCAGAGGACACGTGAAACTCATCGACTTCGGCCTCAGCGCCAGGTTCACGGCCGGGCAGAAGCTGAACAATTTCTGGGGTACTCTGGCTTACCTTGCCCCAGAAATTGTCCTGAAGCAAGAGTATGAGGGCCCTCCAGCGGACATCTGGAGCCTGGGCATCATTCTCTATTTTATGTTGACGGGGAGCTACCCATTCAGGGGGGACACCCCTCAGGAGATGCTGTTGAGGATCCTTCTGGCAAGGTTCCAGGTGCCCAGCTCTGTTCCCATCAAAGCATGAAGGCTCATCCGCCAGATCCTGGTCGTGAACCCCAAGAAGCGACCCACACTGAAGCAGATCTTGCAGCACCCATGGCTGCGGCAGGGTGAGCCGTGTGCACCCCATCCTTCCAGCCAGGCCCTCCCCACATTCCCAGACCCCGCCATCCTGACCATGCTCTTCGACCTGGATTTTGATCCCTACCAAACCTGGGTGTCTCTGGCCAAGAGGAAGTTTGATGTGGTGATGGCGACGTACCTCATCCTGAAGCACCAGCAAGTCCAGGGGGTAGGGAGCGCCTTCCAGGGGCAGCCTGTGCCTCAGTGGTTTAGGCCTCGCCGGCGCCCCGAGAATCTCTCCAGTGTGCCTGTCCTCCCACAGAGGAGCGCCAGCCAGCCTGCGCTGCGCACCTTCCCCTTGCCCTCTGAGAACCCGCTGCCCGAGATCGCCCAACAGCCAGGGCACAGGGCCATCAGGGGTGGCAGCCTGCCTGCCATTCCTCTGCGCTGCCCACCTGCAGGGGCCCCCACTCTCCGCAGCTGCTCCCGGTCTGACTCTGGCTTCCCCAGCCCCGAGCCCTCCAGGGTCCTCGTCTGGTGGTCCAGGGCACACAGCAGCTCCTCCTCCCAGGACACAGCCCTGAGGCAAGGCCCTGGCCACACCAATGGCTGGGAACGGGTGAGGAGCAGGATCGCTGCCTGTGTCCGAGCCCTGTGCTGCTGCTGCGTGCCACGTGTCAGCAATAAAGTGGCTCCAATGTCACAGAGAAGAGACGTGCCACATCCATAGACGGCCTGCCTCCAAGGAAGTGGAGAGCCAGACAGACAGACAGCGCCAGCGGACAGCCGTCTCTCCTCTGCCCCCACCTGCAGAAGACCTCAGAGGCCGTTCTGCCTGGGACACTTCGCCCTGCCCCTCTCTCCTCTCCCCCATTCTTCTCAGATGTTTCTTAATAAATTGGTTTCAGACAAATTGGATGATAGCATTTATTACAAAGATTAAAATGTAGGCTGATGAAAAGAAAGGGGCCTATCAGCCATCCTCTCCCAGGCCTGGACCCCTGTGCCTCCCTCTGCAGTGTAGATAGGGACTCCGTGGCCGTGAACAAGAATAGTGGTGCTCACTAGCCTTGAGCCAGTACAGAGCACTCATCTGCTCTGAGCTAATGCAGACAGTCTCGCTTCCCCTCACACAGTGTGGAAGGAGTCTCATCGAGCCAGTGTAGACATGACTTTTACTTGGCGACCTTGGCCAGGATGACCCTCCTTCAGGATGGTGCACAGAGTGGGTGCCAAGTGCTGGGTAAATCACTTCTAAGAAGGCCTGAGTGACCTCAGTGTTCTATGGCATCATCTTCCTGAGCCTGTGTGCAGGGAAAGAGGAGGTGGGCCATGACACCTTCCCACCTGTCACGCTGCCTCCCACCCAACATTGTGACTGTTGGTAAAGGTGTTGGACGGGGCGAACACAGTGTTTCTGGAGAGATGTCAATCATGTTATGGATGCAATTTAGTGCTTTTACCCACCCACATTTTTAACAGTTTTTTTTTTTCATATCACCACCTAGGACATTAATGCAGGTTCCCACCCTCCTCACCTTGATGTACAGGCCTGCATGATCTGCCCTGGGATTCACATGCTGCACTATGGACATGTGGGTTCCTGGTCTGCCTCTGTGGTTATTGACTCGGTTTATTTAATGGACAGGACACCTCCTTGGACCTCTCATCACCTTGCCAGGGAGGCTGGTTGCTTCAACTCTACACTCATATCCTTCCGCCAGGCTCACCAGGGTGCTTGGCACAGCCTCAAAGACATCTGATAAAAAGGTTAAAAAAGATGAAGCAAGGAGTCCAGGTCCTGGTGCCCCAGACAGAAGAGTTAGAGCCCAGCTGAGTGTGCTTTGTGTCCAGCAGTCAGAAGCCAGTGTTCAGAGCCTCTGTTCTGTGCAGCCAGCCAGAAGCTCCCCACAGATGCATCTGCAGAGCGGCCACCAGCACATGCACAGTCTGTAGCTCCCGGGTGGCGAGGACTTCCACCAAAACAGTGGCACTTTCCCCACCATGCCAGTAGCAGAAGCCCAGGACAAGGAGCTCAAGGTCTCAACAGACCTCTGAGGTCCTCAGCCCTAAGTGTTCAATCACACAGGAGCTGGTCCTTCCTGGGCAGGAGTCCCGGCTGTGAGCCGTAGACAAGGAGAGCCCTCAGTGGGTTGCAGGGGTAGAGTCTCAGCCCTGGGCTGTAGCACAATCCTCTCATTTAATAGCCCAGGATGGAGGAGAAGGAGGAGCCCTGCAGGAAGGAGGGAGAGGTAAGGAGGAGAGGGAGTGGGCAGGGAGCTCCACGGAAGAAGCAGAAAGCAGGAGACGACTCTAGACCCGCTCCGGATCCCACGGGCAGGAGGAGACAGGCCATGGCACACCTGCACAGACAGGCCCATCCAGGAGGAGCCTGGAGACCACAGGAAGGGCACTGGCTTCATGCACACTGGGACCACGGGGAATTCTGCAGGTGGGAAAGATGCCAAGCTCAGCTTGGAGCAAAGTAACACTCCAGGGGCCATGAAGCATCAGCATGTGGCAGGCGCAGGGTTTATTTATTTGCCTGTGCCCTCTTGGCCAATGCTGGCTGGAAAAGGAAGGTCCACACCAGCATCTGCCCTTGTTTTATCTGCAGACAGAGGCCACCATCTGTCACAGGGCTCAAGGAGCACTGGGGGAGGGGACCATGGACACGGGGAGCCCGTGGCTGGAATGCATCAGGGCTCTTGGAATTGCTAGTGCCTTCTCTCCACTTGCCACTGTATGGCAGCTGCTGGAGGGACGCTGAGCTCCACTGGAAGAGATGCTTATGCCCACACGTGTGTGATGCTCGATGGTGAGCACTCTGCACAGAGGGGCTCATGGGGCCCGGGCACCAACTCAAGGCAGAGGGCGGGGCGGGGCAGAGGTGAGGGCACTCAGAGTGCCCAGACGAAGAAGGACAGTGCAGAGAAAGAGTTGTGGACAGCACTGCCAGTGGCGGGAAGGAGAGATGCAAGGACGGTGCACCCAGGCACTGGGGACAGGCACGCCTGTGTCCCGCGGAGGCATGGCAAGGTCCTCTGTCACCGCCCCATTTGGAAGCATTCTTGATGACTTCAGTGGTCTTCCTTGATGACATGAGAGTCTCTCAGGGATAGGCATCAGGACAGGAAGCAAGTCCTAAAGTGGCTGCACACAAGTGGAGACGTCCCTGTGGGTCTCAGGAGATGTCCCCGCGGGCCCTGTCTCTCCTTCCACTGCCTCCCACCAGCATGGCGGGTGGGTGCCTTCACTCCTGGGTCAGGTCCTCTTCTCTGCAACAAGTGGCCACCCTGGATCTGGAACAGTTTGTCCTGTAGAGCTCAGAAAGGGCATAGTCATTATATTCTAAATCGACAGATGAAAAGTGCCTGGAGAAAATAAACCTCAAGTATTTCTACAATGTTGGATCCATTAAAAAGTGGGACATGGCGAAGGGTATGGTTTCCTGATTCCACCCCTTCTCACTCTTCTCCGATGACTCAGGCTGTGAGGTTTCAGCACAGTGTCCAACTCTGCCTGGTGTCCTGAAGGAGCCGTGGCTGTGGGGCCAGCCTACATTGACCTGGTCCCAGCCTGGCCACTTGGACTGTGACACTGATACATTCCCTCCCCCAACCCCAAGGCATGTGGTCCTCCCACTGGGCATGGTCCTTCCCCTTGAGAAGGAAGAGTGTGAATGTCCCTCCAGATTCCATGGCACTAGGGTAAAATTCAGGCCTCATTTTAAATTATGTTCTAGCGTTTCAGTGTCAATGTATTTTTTTAAACTCTCGGCACTAGCACAAAGGGGACCCTCAGAATTCATTTTACCTGTAAGACATGGATGTTTTGCCAAAGTGGTAGCTCAAATGAGAAGAGACTTGGGAGGTGAAGTAGCTGTTCTTCACTCTCTAAGATGGGACCACAGATCAGCCTTTGGAAAGAGAGGAAAGCAGTTCCTGTTTAAGAACCTCCAAGAGAGAAGATTTCAGAACCCATGCGTTCATTTATCTACAGGACCATGCTTATTTGGTATCTGTAGATGCCTCAGCTGTGGTACCAGTATGCAACCATACAAGACAGCCCGTCTGGCCAGGTGCAGTGGCACACAACTATAATCCCAGCTGCTCAGGAGTGTTGAGAGCCACAGCCCAAGCGGCCCCAGCAAACTTCCAGCTGATTGGCTCCTTTGCAGTGATGCTCATTGGGCTGTTTCCCCACCCTTTCAGACCACGGAGCTGCTCACTGGGGGACTCTTTTGGCTCCGCCCACATGACCCAGCGAATCTGCCTCAAGAGCCGGACCTAAGAGTGCTGGTTGAGGTGCTTGCTCTGGGAATTCCTGGAGAGCTCCAGTTGTGTGGTGTGGGTGCTAAAAATAAAGTTCCATCCTGCTTGACAAGTGGCTCCTGAATTGTGCCCAGCCCGACTATGGCACAGGAGGCTGAGGCAGAAGGATCACAAGTTTAAAGCCAGCCTCAGCAACTTAGTAAGGTCCTAAGCAACTCAACAAGACCCTGACTCTAAATTATATATATATATATAATTTTTTTTTTTTTAAGAAAAGAGCTGGGGATGTGGCTCAGCGGTAAAGCACCCCTGGATTCAATCCTTGGTTAAAAAAAACAAAAAACAGACAGCCTGTCTGGAGGCCTCATGGCTGGGGAGGAGGAAACCACGGTAGGCTGGCCCTGGCAGAGACGGAGCATCCCACACACCACCATCCTATGACCAGGGTTGGCTCCCAAAATGTTGTGTTTGGCCTAAAGAGTGTTGTTGTGCTACCTTAGTTTTTAAAATTGAGGAGTAGTTTCCAACACTTAGAAGTTTGGAAAATTCATGTGCACATATGAATCCATACTCCTCACACGCATTTACATCCAGATTTCCAAAGTCTCTCTAAAAACTTAGGAGGTCCAAGAGACAGCTGGACCACATTCTTGCCTCACTATAATGGGGTGGTGCCGAGGGCTCCGCCTCCTCTGATGGGCACATGCCTTAGCACTTCGTGGTCCCACCAGTGCCCAAGGACATCTCAGAGGCATCATCTGTGTTGCCGACTGGTCTCTGTGGCTCTTTGACTTGGTGACCCATAAAATAGAGCTGCACAGTTTAATAGAATATAAGGCCAGTTGCAGACACAAGGTATACATGGGATTTAAATTTTCTGGTGGCCACGTTTAAAAACAATAGAAAGCAACAAGTAAAATTTATTCTAGTCATATATTATTATGTAACTATGTCAAATACAATATTTATATTCTTTCAAATCTTCAAAATCTAGTGCATATATTACTCTGACAGCACATACCAATTTGCATTTCAGTTGTTTGATAATGGACTGTGGCCAGTAGGGACAGGATCAGCCAGGACAATGTGACAGCACAGTGCCTGGTGGAGGGATTGAGTGTCTGAACGAGGCTGAGGCCCAACAACCAGTGCCATAAAGAAAGTGCTTTTTGTCCTTCCTTTTATGCAGAATTAGAAGCCCCTGGAAATCCGCTCCGGGCGGCAGTCCAGTGTTTTATTGAAGTTCTTTGTCATAGCTAACATTCCTCCTATCACATGTTAGATTCATCTACCCTTAGAATGTCGTGCATGTATATAGAGAAAAGCAGAGTAGGACTTTCTGGAAGTTTCCAAACTGGTGTAGAGTACTGGGGGTTCTAAGTGGAACTGCAGAAGAGAGGCAGACAGGAGGAGCCAGACGCGGGGCCCACTGCAGGATCAGGGGGAGCAGCCTCCTCAGCTCTCCATAATGTAGGCATGTGCAAGATTGTATTTATAGAAAGACAGTCACCACGCGTGTGCGTGTGTGTGTGTGTGTGTGTGTGTGTGAGAAAGTGTGTGTGAGCACAGTGGGAGCAGGGTGAAAAACACTTCTTTATAATATAATGATCCAGAACATATAAAATAATCTCTTTTGTGTTAGTTGTTGAAGTACTTGGAGTGTTTCCCAGCCCCTTCATTCATCTTTTATGGATAATTTATTTGCTTTAAACCCCATTATCCTGGGTGGCCCAATGGAAGTTGGGTACCAGGTATGGCCACAATTTGCTAAAAGAGGCCTTAAAAAATGTATAAGTCATATGCAACAACTTAAAACCATAAAGCAGTTATTTACTCACTATGTGACTCTACCCAGCTCATGTTTAGTGGGTAATTATGGATTTGATTGTACAATTATAATATGTTTTAAATTACTGTTAAACCCCATTTTTATTGAATAAATCAGGACAATATCTTTTATAGAAACAGATTTTTTAGAAAAAAGGAAATTGACTATGAAGAAAGAATTTACCCCTAAACCTTCCAACCAAAGTGACTGAGCTTATTCATTCCCTCCCCAAACCCTTCTGTAAGTTGATCTTAGAGAAAGGCAGGGAAAAGAAGACTTTTTATTTTTATGGCTTATGTGGAATGAAGACAAGTCTCTGCTGCAAGACGGTGGCCATCTCTGACATTACTGTGCTCTGCGGCTCTTTTCCCTGTGGGGGCGGAGGGTGGAATTCACCAGAGGAAAATGCTTCTTCTGCCCTCGAGACAGCCTCCCTGGATGGGTTTACTGGCCCAAATAGCTGGGTCTCTGGGCCTTTTCCTTATTCCTCTTGCCTCCTGTGCTTTCTTTTTATTTTAATTGATGATCACCATTCTTTACCTGTCAATCAACTGGCACATTTCTGGATCATTCCCACCCCAACTTGGTAGCAGCAAGTGGTTTTGTTTAAATGAATTCCTTCAATATGAATCTTTTGTGTCCTGGCAAAGTCTGGGACAGAAACCCACCCAAACCCAGAAATACTTGTGAAGGAATTCCCCAGAGTGTGTTCAATTACAGGGCTATGTTACAATCTCCTGTAAACTCTATTATATCCCCGACTCTTGTCTGGAAAGGCAAAAAGGAAAGCCAGATGTGACTGAGGAGTCACATCTAGCTACCAGAACCAGGGTGGTGGGAAAGGCATGCCCCCAGCCAGGAAGTCTGGGTGGGGCAGAGGTTGGGCCTCACACACAGGTGTTCCACCGCTCTGCTGTCCATCCCACTGAATGCAGAGTACGATCATTAATCCAGGAATGGATGCCCAGGACATCCTCCAGGAAGGGGACCTGAGGACAGAGGGGAAATACAGGAAGGACATGAGATAATGCTCAGAGGCGTGTGTGCATGCCCTCGTGTGCACACATGTGTACCACACCCCTGTGTGAGCATTCCCCGCTAGATTGCACCAATCCCTTTGCTCTTGCTCAGGAAAGTTTAGGAAGCTAAGTGAAGAGGTGTTCCTATAGTGATGATACCAATCTTTAGGATTGGCCCACATTCCACTGATGTTGAAGATTAAACCCCCAAGAAATGCCAAGGCAGGAACAGAAAGTAAATTGTATTTAAGAAACGGAATAGTGAGGGGGGGACTCCTCCAGAAGGGATCCAGAGCTGGTGCCCAAGGGAGTGGTGGTGTCTTGCCCCTTATAGATTCTAGGTTTCCTTTCTTATCATGCCTACATGACCAAAAGGTGACCCACAGGCAGGAGACAGCTGAAGCGATTGCTTGTGTTGGAAACTGCATCCTTCTCCTCCTCCAGAGGCTGTTAGCAACCAGGCGATGGGGAGCGCTATCTACCTATTTCCTTTTTTTGGATATTCAGCTATCTGTCCTTTGCCCTGGTCTCAGCAATAGGCTGAAGCAACTCTGCTTGACATAGAACAGGAAGCCGTCTGCACAGCGCACTACTTTAATAACAACCTGTCACATCCCGTACAAATGACACCAACAACCCATGTCTTTCAGCAACATATTCAAAGACAACAGACTCCAAGGATCCCAGTAAGAAGAGATGGCACATTAAGTGGCGGTAACTGAGGAAAGCTTAACACCTGATTCCTTGCAAAAGGTATGGACGACCCTAAAAGAAAGCAGCGCAGTCTAGTGAGCACCAGGGCCAGCAGCAGCCAGGAGACTTTACCGAGCAGATCCTAAGCCTGCAGGGTCAAGGGCAGGGAGGGAGACCCGGATACCAGGAGAGGCAAGGAGATCCCCTGGTGGGAGCCACGGCTACCCTGAGGCCCAGCTCCTGCAGATGTTCTGCTTGGAAAAACCAGAGGGCAAGAGAGTCCCCTGAAGCACCCCCCCAAAATTCAGCTTCTTGGGCCCAGAGCAAGGAGGTGATGGGGCAGAGGGCAAAGGGAAAGTGTCCAGTGCAGGCATCTGTTCCTACGGGATCAAGCTGTTCATCTGTCCAAGGACAGGGACCTAATTCATGGGCCCAGTCAGGGGAATCTCCATGCAGAGCTGTTCTGTGGGTCTAGGTACAGGGTCAGGGGCGTTTAAGAGCATGAGATTTAGCTGTCTGATGCTAGGGCTGAAATAGGGGGTGATCTAGATGTTGGGATGTCACAGGACCCAGAGGTATGCTTAAAAGGCCAATGATTCCAAATGCCACCAGGCAGCAATCTGAGTGTGGTGTGGAGGGGCTGCCGTGTTACGGTCAGTGGGAACAGGAGGAGTACAGGTCTCTGAGAGCTGCCCTCTAGTCTGTGCAGCTTGGTAGAGAGTAAAGTCAAAAGGCCATTGGCATCACCCAGACAGCAATACAGACCAGGGTAAATGGGACAGGCCAAGTAACAAAAGCCATATCATTCTACGCTTGGACTTGAAAGCCATATTCTGGGTATATAAACATATAAAACACACATGTTTATAACACTGGGACAATTACAATAATGTATCCATTTTTTTCTGAGGATTTAGGAAAATGAATTGGGAAATTTTTCAGGCTCATTGTTTTTGGTAAAGTGACACATGCACACAAAATCGTAGACAAGTATTTACAACAATTTGAGGCTCACCACAAAACTCTACGACTTAGAGTGGTTCTTCCTTGAGGACCCCATATTTGCCACGGGACTGTGTCATTATAGAAACCCATTTGCAGATGGCATATTCTTCAATAGAAGAATCAATCATAAATTTGGCGTGACTTAGATATGTGGATTCTTCCAGAAGGCTGAGACTTGGACAAAGGAAACCTTCTTCCAAAACCCTTTACACACATGACATTCATAATAGAACCCTACAGCTATCATCTTTGGAAACTGTGTTTAAGATAATTATCATCTTTTGCCATATTTCCTTAGGGAAAATGTAAATGAAAATGTCTTCCATGGTAAAGAACCCAGTGAGCTTTGCAATCAACACACTTCCATCAATTCTGAACCCCTGTGAAGGGTTTTGA
This sequence comes from Callospermophilus lateralis, assembly GCF_048772815.1. Classification (NCBI taxonomy): domain Eukaryota; kingdom Metazoa; phylum Chordata; class Mammalia; order Rodentia; family Sciuridae; genus Callospermophilus; species Callospermophilus lateralis. The sequence continues at coordinate 9,159,874 of NC_135310.1, forward strand.
AATATGAAACCAACATGCTGGAATATGGAGTATACTGACGACAAAGGAGGGCATCCAGGGAAAATACCAACAGCCGCAGCAGAACACAGTGGCACAGTGGGTTAAACCGGGTCCCCTCAAAATATTTGCTGCAGTCCCAGCCCCAGGTATCTTCTTTGGAAACACTGTGCAGATGTGATCAAGTTAAGGTCACTGCAGCTTTGCATGGACCCTCAGTCTCATGACTGGGGCCCTTGTAAGAAGGAGAGGGACATTTGGACACAGTCACAAAGGGAAGATGCCCACAACTCAACCTCAATTCCCTTCCCCGAGCCTCTCCATCTGACCCACTAAATCCCCTAGCTCCATCCATCTCTTTCCGTCACTGCCTTTGCATGGACCCTGAGAGCTCCGCCCAGCACAATGGTGGCCTTGGTACATGGAGAAACATCTCCCTCCTTGGAGACTTCTCTAGCTCTGAGTTTTCTTCCTTGCTGCAGCCAGGTCAGTACCATTGGGACGTCCAGTAGAAGCCCAGGTCCTTGGTGACCTGAACAAAGAACTGAGTGAGACCCACAGAAGGAACCGATACAGTGCGGATTTACTGAAGGTGAAGATAGCACTCTGTCAGGCAGAATGGAGTGGGATGAGCAAGAGAGGCTCAGGGCCCGATGTCTGGAATTCAGGGTCTTATATCCTGAACTGTGGGGTGTTCTCTTTTCTACCCGACCCTGATTCAAGACCTCACTCCATTTCTTCCCGTTGGTTATCTATGATACCTGATTAGAATAATTTCCAATTCCCTCCCCCACTGGTTACTTTAGAGAACCTAATTTGAATACTCCCTACTTTACTTCCATTGCTCATTGTAAAATTTGAACCTGTGGCAGGGGTTGTCATGGTGATGAGTCCTCAGTGGCAGGAGTTGTCATGGTAATGGAATTTATTGTAAAAGGGACAGGACTGGTCTCCTTGTCTTATCCGTCAGTGGCTTCCTTTTAATATGCCACCTCTGCCATCTTGGTGTCCCTGAACTTCTGCATAATAAGGGACCTTAGAAGTTTTACATCACCCTGATCCCCTCCCATCCTTTCTATTTACTTTTAAATGGCTTTAACTCTTTGGGGCTTTTCTCTTCTCATATAATTAAACTCAAACTTCTGAGTGTGGCCTCTAGTGTCCTGTGGCCTATTTCTTCTGTCCTCTCTAGTACAGGCTCACATTTCTCCTGCTTGCTTTCCTTTATCAAGATTCACCACCTTCTTTCTGCTCCTGGAATTCACCTAGACCCACCCTCTCTCAGGACCTTTGCACATGCTGTTCTCTCCACCCAGACTCACCGCCTCCGCTGATAGCTTCATTCCAATGTTGTGCTCATAGCTTCCTGGGCTTCAGGAACTCAGCACAATTTACAGTCAGACCTTCTTTTGTGTGATTATTTGATAAATGTCTATTCCTCTCATTATCCAACAATTTTCTGATGGTTCATCTCCTGCCAGTTCCTTTCCCAGGCCTAGTGCAATGCCTGCACAGATGGCGTCATCAGCAAGCCTTTACTGAGTGCCTGAGTCTTCTGCTAAATCCATTAAAAGTCCCTTCCACCAGCAATAATCTCTCTGAAGCAGAAAAGCTCACAAAAGATGCACTTAGGTTATCTTGATCCTTTTCACCACCTGTCTTCTTGCCCCTCCCCTTTTAAACTTAAAAGATTTCATATAAGATTGACCAAAATATTAATCTGGCTGAAGATCTCAGCCCCAGGCCTGTGGCGTTGCTAAGTGATGAGGACATTTATTCTAAGAAACATTTCTCATTTAAAAAAAATGAAAGAGGTCATGACAGAGACCCCGTCTCTATCTTTTAAGCCTTTTGTGAGTTTCAAGTGTCACAAACCTTCAGCCTTTTACACCTGTGGAGTCTTTTCATCTCATTTGCTGATTAAAAGATTGACTCTCATGAAAGAGATCAGTCCACGAGACCCAGTCGCCCGTGGGAAACAGAAACGGTGCTGCAGTAGGGATTGAGAGCCACGTTTCTAAAGGACGACTGGATCTCACTCTAAACGACCCATCCTAGGATAGCACTTGGTTCTGCTGGACCTCCCTCTGGTCAGAACCCCTGTCCATGTTGTGGTTTGACAGTAACCCAAGGGTCCATTGTGGCTGGAGGCTTGGTCCACTGGGTGATGGTGTTGGAGTTAGTGAACTTCAGGAGAGGTAGGAACTCCTGGGAGATCATAGGTCACTGGGGGTGTGCCCTCTGAAGGCAGTTCTTCTGGGACTCCATGTTAGTTGTAAAAGGAGCAAGCCTGGCCCCTCCCTTGCCCTCTCTTCCTGGCTCTCTATGTGACAGCTTGCCCAGACACAGGTCTCTTCCATTGGCATCTGCCTTTCCCCCATCCACCACGGGTCCCTCATCAGAACTGAGCTGATGCAGGCACCATGCCCTTGAACCATCCAAACTGTGAACTAAATAAACCTCATTTTCATTATAAGTAGCTGGTGTCTGGTATTTCATGATAGGGTGAAAACCTGACTAATCCAGTCCATCTACAAACCTGGACCGCCTTTACCTCTTTACCCCTAAAGCAACTTCGCATCTGGGTAGCTTCTGGTTGCCCCCCTATCTGGAAGAGTGGCCCCCCAAGCTGTCCACTTTCCCACCTCTTGGGCAAGGACAGGTGCGGTTGTTGCAGGTGAGTCTGACTGGATGCGCTGCAAGTGCTGCAACCTGTCAGGTGTCGCAGTCGGCTGCAGCAAAATAACCGGAGGCGGAGTGGGGGGGGTGACGAGCAACTTGTGTACATTGATACAGCAGGAGTGGGAGCCGTTTATTGTAGGACCAGAGCGATATTTATATATTTTATATAGCTTATCTAATTAACATAAACTCAATACAGCAGTCAACCAACAAGGAATCTCCACACTTAATGGCTCGCTGGCTCCACCTCACAAACCTCTTCCCCTGGCAAAATGCCAGGCACCATCCTGACTTGTTTACAGACTCTAACAGTCAGGTGTCGCCATCTTTTTGGCAGCACCTAGGGGTGGAGCACAGGAGGCAGCCGGTCGGCTTCTCCAAGCTGAGCTCCAGCTCTGGGAGGAAGACAGCTGCTGCTGGCCCTGCTCTTCCAGCCTCCAACGTGGCTACTTCAGTCTTCAGACATGTGCTGGGTGTTTCCTAGGCTTTCCCTGGTTGGGCTAGAAACTGGCAACCCTTTCCCAGTCAAGGAAGGTTCCCTTGGGACCCAGGACATGCATGGCCCTGTGGGGCTGAAGGTGAAGGCCTACACTGCAGCAGGGAGCACCACTTGTTGTCACCACCAGGCTCCACGGGTTCCCCTACACCAAGACATCCGCTGCTGATTCTGGGGAGAAGGGCTTCCGGGCAGGATCGCGCTGGCAGGCCCACGTGGGTGAACAACGGATTCTTGTCCGCCTGGTATTTCATGAGGCACAATTTCTAACCAAAAACACAACGTGCACAGCGATGAAGTGGTCGCATGGCCGACCAGCACAATCTATGGCCTTGATGACAACTGGCCCAAGATCAGTTTCTTTGCTGATCTCCCCATATTTTCTTTGTCACCTTTCATGTTATATTTTTTGGACTGGTATAGATGCATATTCATATGGTTTTGAGATTGTGTAAAAGGTATGGGCTCAGTGAGGGTTCAATGCAAGGACTCAAAGAAACCACAAGGGACAACAGCCCCCTCTGAGCCGTGCCGTCACACTAAGTCCCACCACTTCCAAGACGGAGCGGGTAGGAGGCTACACAGAGAAGCTGGCCACTTGGGATTACAGAGATGCTACCCAGCAAGCGCCACGTCCTATGAGGACCCTGGTGTCCTCCACACCGAGGAAGAAGGTCCGATGGGCTGTTGGCCACTGTCCAACAGGTTCAGACACTTTAACCAAAGCGACCTCACATCCTGCTGGGATCCTGGGTGTCTTTGCTTGGCCACCTGAAGTCCCTGCTCAGGGGCAGGGCTGTTTGCACACATGGCCCTGTGTGGCGCCATCAGCGGGAGCAAACTGTGCCACTCGCAGTGCCTTCCCCGGAAGGGGCCCTGGCCTGGCAGGCACCAGCGTTTAGCATGTGCTCCCCTCTAGCGCTCCCTACTCCCAAATGACTCAGTCCTCACAGCAAACAGCAGCCCCACGTCACCGCGGCAGTTTTAACTGTGAGGGAAGTGGCTGCTGGTAGGGTTTCCCGTCAGTTGCAGGGCACCTAGGATCTGAACCAGGGTGGAGTCTTGTTCCGAAGCCCACACTGTAGAGCACCAGGACAACGTCCCAGGCTGGCTAATGTCCTTGTCACTGACATGCAAGTGATTTGATATTGCCTACCCGACGGGATTCACTCATTCCCTCTGTGAGGCAGGAACAAGTTTTCAGTCGCAAGCTAGGGTGGGCGGAATGTAACTGACTTGTCATAATTTGGATAATCAGATTGATTTCTGGTCGGAGGCCCTGTGCAGTTGAAAACTAAACACCTCCAGACATGTCTGGTCTGAGGATCTCAGTCAAATGTCATGATTTCTTTGCAGCTTGAGGCTTACAGCTCGGCTTTAAGATGCTTTTCTCTTGCCCCTTCCTCCCCTGGATTATGCCAACGTCAGCCCAGCAGGTGGGGGAAGGACATGCCCCCACCTCAGTCTCAATCTGCTTCCAACTACAGGGTCTTGGCGTAGCTCACAATGTCCAGTCCTTGTCCTCAGGAGGGGCTATGACAGTGTGTGCTAACTAGACATAGATAACCTGTCAATGTGGATCCCACCCTGACTTGACCCCTTGGAGCTAGAGAGTGTTCCCTGAGCTCCTGAAATGCATCTCTGTTTAGGCCAGGGACCCCTGCCCCCTGTTCTGTTGCTCTGGGGGTGGGGAGTGGGCTTGCTGACCTACCAGGCTGCACCTGGAGGCACAGCCCTTGTCCTTCTTCCCCAGGTGGGATCCCCCAAGAGCCTTTGCCCCACAGCCCTGCCCTGACCCCAGCCCTTGGGCTGAGAATCCCCTTCCCTCCTCTCACAGGGCTCTCCCTTGCTTCATCTTCAGCTCTCTGTCCCTTACCAACTCCAGGAACCGTCACCGAGCCTGGATGCCAAGCGGGAAGACAGGAGAAATGACTGCCAGGCCACACCCCCTCTTACAACCTTTCCGTCATACCTGGCTCTGCGTCCCTTGAAGTTTAACAGTGAATAATGTTCCGTTTTTGCTTTCTGGTGCCTAAGTACGGGGGTGTCTTCAGCCCACCTGTGTGAGCTGTGCCGTGCCAGGGAAGCCTGTGGCGGGGGTGTGGCAGGGGCGCCATTGGTCTGGCAGGGCCAGCCTCTGCTCTTTCTTCGGGTCTCTGCTGAAGTTATCCGCTTCCCCTGACTACCCTGTGTAAAGCAAACCCCGTCACCACCAGCCACAGCTCTCTGACTTTGAGCCCTATTTTGTCTTTCTTCATGGTATATGGGAATGTCGCCTGCTTATATTTTTATTTACATGTCATTTGTTCATAAGTAACTTTTACTTGCACATTATCTACCTTCGCTACCCTGCCTGCCCACATACACTGCAGCACAGATTCCTTGAGGGCTGGACTTCCTTGTTCCCTGCACAAAGAACAATACCAAGCATATTAACTCTCAGCAAATATTTATAGGATACATTAAAAATTAACTTAAGCTCCTCGTACTCTCTCACTTAAATTGCTTCTTCCACAAAGACCCAGCCTGATCATTGCAAAATTGCCCTGTGAAGAGCACCCTGTCTATACAGGTCATTGGCTCTGAGGCCAAGCAAGCCCTAAACTTGACCATGAAAGGAATTTCCTTCCCTCCTCAGCGATGGCATTGCAAAAAAAGAGGCCAATAAATAAGCACAACCATAGTGGATCCATTCCCCTTGTCTTGCCGTGTCTGAGGACTTAACTATGGAGTTAAGTGTCAAAAATAAAAAGTCATGGGACAGCGTGGGGTCCCCCAGGGTGAGCCGGGAGAGGAGAACGTTGGGACTCTGGCTGGAAGTATCCAGGAGGGGCAGGAGGGCCCGGTTTGCCATTCCTCAGCCAAACGGCTTCCCCTGCTAGACACTGCGGACCCAGCCAGCGCTGGTGTTAGCAGCTTACCCGGGGATTATCCAGCCATCTATTCCCATGGCAAATCCAGCAAATACGGAAAAATAGAGCATTCCAGATTGAATAATAAGACTGCATGCTCTCTGTTGATTACATTTTGCATGGTTTTAAGGATAATGGAGTAACATTTTGACCTCACAAAAAATGTGAACTTTGTGTAACTCAGTGGCCAAAGACCCACTCTCAGATGGGGGGGAGTACCTATCTATCCCTACTTTCCCAAACTGCTAAGTGTAAATGGTAGCTTTTTAAAACATCAAGAGAAGCCCTACACCACGGAAGCTCTCTCTGCTGGGACTTTTTTCTTTCTTTCTTTTTTTCCTCCCAGCTTGCAGCACGGTGCAGATTCCCATACTGGATCCTCATATTTTCCTGGCCCCTGGCTCTTCCCAACCTATTCATTCTGCAACTCTGGCTGGTGCCCTTGATACCACCTCTGTGGTCCACGCTGGCTTTGACTTCCTCTGCTGCTTCTATGATACTCAATGATCAAGTGAGTTTGATCACTCCTAGGGTCTAGTGAGAGTTCCTCTGGGCTTGAATAACCTTATTTTCTGAAGCATTTAAATCAGTATAAATCCTGTTGTCAGCTAAAACCTCTGTGGGAATGAACAAAATAGCCGTAAAAAGTGAGTAGCAAATTTCAGCGTTCCTTAGGAGTCTCATTTCAATCAACTAGAATTAATAATATGATGTATTTGGAGATACATATGATTGTTCCCATGGTATCTATGCACATTTCTGGGGTGAGTAGAATGGGGTTTAAAAGTTAGGCGGTGTTTTAAAAGGACAACTCCATCTCCTGAACTGTGATGCCCTGGGTCAATGTGACCCTCTATCCTGCGTGTGATTCTGGAGGATAGATGGGGTGTGTCTTGTCCTTCGGTTCTCCTTGGGATCAAGAAGAGACACTCCCAGTCCCTTCCTGTCACTGAGAGCAGGTGTTACTCCATCTAAAGATGCTGGTTCCTGATGTCAGTTCCCGCCTCAGCAAACCCTCTGAGCCAGAAGGTGAGTGAGAACCAGCTGAGAAATACTGTTCACTTACTGTGGCCTGATAGACTCAGACCTTGCAATAATTTCAAAAGGAGAGATAGTGTCACCCAGTTAGCCAGCTCCGTGGCTTTTTAGCCCCCACGCGTTCGAGCTTGGTTATGACCACCACAGACATGATGTCCTGACTTGCCGTCACAGTCATCGAAACTGCAGTTGACTATAGTTAGTGGTGCATGAAACTGGGGTTCCCAAGAAAAGCTGGGAATTACAGATAAAAGTAAACTTCAATAGAACAAAGAACCTCTGTGGGCACTGAGATGAGACCAGATCAAATGGACATGAAAGAGACGGGACGTTTTCACTCTTCTTGAAGCTGTTATCATTCCCCATAAGTCATGTTGACAGCCCAAGTTAGGTCTTCTCTCCCAAGTCTCTCTGGAAAAGCAAGGCTTCCCCCATGTGGGAAGGAGGTCGGTAAAAGGGTAGGAGAGAGAGACAGGGGACGTTTGTCTCTGTTGAGGAACACTGGAAAGACAACCTGTGAGCAGAAGGCTTTCAGCTCTCAGAAGCTGTTCAGAGAAGAGAACGTGGGGCGGAGATCAGAGCCTGCTGCAATGGAATTGTGTCCCCCTCCTCCCGAGATCCGGGTTGGAGTCCTCATGCTGGTGCTTTAGGCTGTGGCCTTCTGTGGGGAGGGCTGTTGCCGCTGTCCCCAGGTAGGATGAGGCCAGCTTAGAGGACAGCAAGCTCCTAATCCACACGACTGGTGTCCTCATAAAAAGAAGAGACTGTGAAGAGAACAGGTGCTTACAGAGGGGACGCATGTGGAGACCTGAGACAAGGCCACCTACACACCAAGGAAGGTCAGAGACCACCAGGAAACCACCAGACACCAGAAGAGGGACGGGGGACAGACTCTCCCTCCTGGCCCTCTGTGGCACCTGGATCTGTCCCCTGCCCCGCAGAACCATGAAGCAGTACTTTTCTGTGGCTAAAGCCACTGCAGAGTGTGGTGTTTTGTCACCAGAACCCCAGAAACAAAGGCAGTGCTGATATGAAGAGGCACAGGGCAGCCACATCCTTGGTGGCTGCAATATTGCCCCTGAGTCAGACTTCTTTCCTGACACAGAGCCTTCAGCCTGGGAGTAGAGTTTGGGGTCAGAGCTGAAAAACTTAAGGAGGCAAACTTAATTTTGAAACGTAGCACATTTGAGCTATGACTTGTAGTTCTGTCCCCCGTGATCCTTTGTACCCACGCCTTACCTGCTGTCCATGGTGTCAGGGGTGTTCTTTAGAGTCCCCAGGGGAAGGGATGATCTGCCAATGGTGACATCAAATTCTGGGCTTTGGGTTTCTATGGCAGAGACAACAGAATCGAAGGCCATGGACTTCAGTTCCAAGAGTTGGGAGTTGGGTGGCAAATTTTTTTGGAGGTTCATAAGTTTGATGTCATGCCTACGAGGAGGCAGAAGATCTAGCAAAGGTGGGGCGTAAGATTTCTGTGAATGGAGCAGGGAGGAGCACGGGCGATGTAAGAGTGGATCCACACAATAAGGTGGGCCTCGTCGTCAGTGCTGGAGGAAGCCTGCCAGACGTGACCCGGCCTAGGCGTAGGAGTCGGCAGGCTCCGTCGAGCCATCAAAGGAATTCTGCTCTCCCTGCCTCGGCTCAGGCCTCTGATGATGGGAGGATCATAGAAAGCTCAGGGGAGCAGAGGCACCCTCAGCTGGGGGCTTTGTCCCTGAGTGCTGAGGGGTGGCAGGCCCTCCGGGGAAGCTCCCTTCCAAAAGTGGAACAGCTTTGGTAAGGTAGAAAAGTCAGCGTGGAGGACGCAGGCAGAGGGTCCCAGGGAAGGCCCCCCTGAGCTCTCCAGTGAACCCCCCTGGAGCGCAGGCTCGAGTGGCTCTTTCCCCTGACAGTGGGCAGAGATGTCAGGCACCCGGCGGGACGCACACACAGCGGTAGATCCAGTGTCACCTGTGTGACCCGATGGGTGGGGGAGGGGAGTGGGGTGCAGGCGCCTTAATGAGGATGCAGTGAGGAAGGAGACAATGACAAAAAGTCGGCCTGCTGGGGCTAGTCTGTCAGGGGCCAGCAGAGGTCACCTTGGAAGGTTTGTGCTCCATGCGGGAAGGAGGTCGGTAAAATGTAGGAGAAAGAGGTTGAACACAGAACGGTGACCCAGAGCGGGCAAGTCTGAAGAGGGCCCTCCCATGTCACCTTGCCCCCGCCCTTCCCTTCACCTGCCCTCAGAGCCTGTGGGGACCAGCCTGGGTCCTTCTTCTCTGAATAGGTGGTCAGGATGCTGAGGAAGACCCCGGTCTCTTTCTTCCATCTGGACCAAACTGTAAGCCCCGTGGGAGACACACATGAGCAGACCGCATGGGTGGCTCTTGTTCCTTCCCACTGGGACAGGCCCAGGGGGGACTCCTAGCTGCAGCCTGGCTTCCCCAGCTAGGTCTACGGCAGGGAGTACCTATCTATCCCTACTTTCCCAAACTGTGAAGGATTAGGGATTTGGCCACGCTCACACTGCAGTGGGTTCATATGGACCAAAACAGTGCTGCAGGATCCTTGGAATTTAAAACAAACAAAAGACCTTCTAAGCTGTATCTTGTAAACCTATCCTTTGTTCAAGTTCTTTCTCCTCTAATTATAATGAATCCGAATGAGACATGTGTTTTAACATGATAGACAGGTCTAACATAATTAAATAAGCTTTGAACATCTCTGGTTCACATCCATTGAATTGGAAACCAAATAAAATTTACAGTGAATGATTATTGGTGGTCTCGACAAGTTATACCTATAGTTGTCAGTTCCAACCTCAGTACAGGTGGAGAAGTCTGTGTGGTTAGTAAGAGTTACTTCAGGCCTAATCTACCCAGTTCAGAGCCTTCTCTAGACAAGGCACATCAGTATTTGTGGTTTGCCATATGCACACGCTGATTAAGGCCAATGCATTTTTATTGTTTTAGTAAGAAGAGATGAATACAGGTGGATAACAATGTTATTCTAATATTATTTCTGGGAAAATGATATTTTTAATTGAGTTATTAATAGAATTGCAGACGTCTTTTATCTCAAAAACGTTTTCAACAATTTTACCTAAGGTATGTTTACAGTTGTTGAATAGAGAAAAATAACTGGTATGCATTTTCCCTGTTCAGGTGGCTCCCAAATCTGGCTCAGCATTTCCTAACAGTAAAGTATTTTGTCCCCAAAACTTTTGAGAGTTCTAGCAATGGTTATATTATGACTAATAGCTAAAAAAAAAAAATTATGTTCCTCCTTGTCTATTTTATAACTACAAATTTTTATATAGTTATAGTATTTGATAAATTCTCATAAGCACCCACACCTACATAAAATCTCAAATTTTTATAGCAAATTATATAGTAGGTATCATTTTCTCCAACATGTGGAAAATAAGATTGAGGTTCATAGAGTTAATATAACCTACTAACTGTGGAGGTACAAGTCAGGCTTAAGTCAGCCTGACTCTACTAGGCTTTATTGGGTCTATACATTTCCTATTTCAAATTAACATTAAACAGTTCTTGGGAAGAAATCTGCCTATGGTATTTAAAGACAGAAAACTAAAACAGCCACACTGAATGCTTATCGATTCAATTCAAATAAATAAACACGGGCCAAGCATTTGCTGTGTACTACCAGGATTATACTGATAAATACAATACAGCTCCTGCCCAGTAGACCTTATATTTTAGGGAAGAGGGCAAGGAAGATGGAAATCAGAAGCTGGTATGGAAATAACTTGCATAAGTGTTCCATTGCTGTAACAAAATACCTGAGAGAACCAACCAATGGCTCGTGGTTTCAGAGAGTTTCTGTCCATGGTCACTTGGCTCTGTTTCTTTGGGCATGTGCAAGAACTGTACAGCACAGGAGAGCATGTGATGGAAGCCTGCCCACCTCATGGTGACCAGGAAGCAGAGAGAGAGAGAGAGAGAGAGAGAGAGAGAGAGAGAGAGAGAGAAGTGGTTGGGGCCTTCAGGCACACCCTCAGTGACCTACCCTCCTCCCACTAGGGCACACCTCCCGAAGGTCCTACTACCTCCCAATACCACCACAGATCCCGACCAAGCCTTTAATCCATGGGCCTTTGGGGAACATTCAAGATCCAAATTATAGCTTAACTTAAAGTTCAGACTATAATTGTCAAAAAGGGGACGCCAACAAAAGGCTTGGAGGGCCAGTTGGTCCACGTGATTGTTGAAGCTGAGGGGTCAGGGAGGTGGGGGAAGATGCTCACCATGATATTCTCCTTACTTTTGTATACGTCTAAGTCTTTCCATAATGAAAAGGGTTTTTCAGCACAACAGGGGCATATGAAAGAGTCTGCGTCTGTGTGGAAGATTTGCAAATTTTTTTCAAGGGAAAAGCAGCAATTATGGGAAAAGATTTAAAAGTCAGGAAGGACCTCAACAGGTGGATATGAGTACAAGAAGATAGTTCTTACCATGTTCTCCCAGAATTTCCTGTCTCTGAATACCATAGACAGGCCCATGTTTACACTGTTGGGGCCTCTGGTAGCCTGAGGTTCTCAGCTCTGCCTTGCATGGTGCACTTGGCCTCTGTCACCAGTAACCACTGGACCTCTAAGGAAACCCAAGTGGTCACAAGTTGACTCTTGTGGCTCTGCCAGAAGGTCCCCCAGGCTTTGCAGAAGATGCCTCACCCTGTGCGGCTGAATGGAGGTGAAACAGCATTCTGTCTCAATGCAGCCCATCGGGCTATATAGGAACAATTCCAACTGGACTCAGATTTCCAATAGGTCACTTCTCCTGGGCAAAGTGGCAGTTGAAACTCTGCATTCCAGCTTGGCAGAGAGGAAGTCCTGTGTCACCCACTTGTGTAGTGCCTTTCTTAGTCTGCCTGGGCTCTGACACCCTACACAAGGATCCTTCCCAGTGACATCCTCCGTGTCCTGCTGGGCTGTGACAGCCCATAAAGGGCCACACATGGCGGATGCTCCCTGCACACGCACAGACCCCAACACCCTCCATGAACTCACAATGCCTCCTCCCTCCCTCATGTCACGTGTGCCCCCTGGCTAAGCCCACAAAATGACTCCAAAATTTATTTCTCTAACAAAAAGAGAAAGGAAAAGGAAGGAACAGTGTTGAGAAAATTTTGTTGTTCTTTGTTGGGAAGTCAGTTAAATAATTTCTTTATTGACGTGGTTTTTCATTTCTTGTATTTGTTTTTTCATTTGTTGTAGAGATAAAATAGGCAAGAAAAGTGTACAGTATTTTAAAAAACAGGAGGAGAGACTGGAGATAGGTAGCAGGTGTTGGCTGTAAAGAAGGAGGAATAAAATATCAATTAACAGTAATTTTAAAATGAAAGAGAGGTAGAGGAAACAGGAAAACTTGGCCGTAAGTGGGGAAGAGAGTAAAGAAGGGTCACAAGAGGAAGAGAGACCAAGATACAGACAGGCCGATGAACAGCAAAACAGCTCAAACCCACATACAATCGAACCTCTCCTAAGTCAAATAAGAAAAAGGTTCAGAAGAAAGCAATTAACATGAAAGTGACATCATCTGTATGGATATTCAATGGACAAGACCCTGTGAGCCAGTACAAGTGCCCCTCAGGGCTGGGCTTCCATGGACTCTACGTTGCCATATTGGCTTTAGAAATTCTTTAAAATCTCAGCTGGTTTCTTTTTATGTGACAAGTTCTCTCACATTTTTTCTCCTCTCACACTTTTCTATGGGTGGGTCAGTCTGTGAGTTCTTGGGGGAGCCTCTGTCTCCTTGAGTTTGGGGATATGTTGGCTTGAGGAGTACTGTGGTATTTTTTCTGGCTTCTCCTCACTTGGCCAATATTTTTCCAGGTACTTTCCTAGGTGGAACTTGAACTTCAAGGAGAGTTTTTTAACTTTAAAATGTTCTCAACAGAACTATGTTTGAGATGGTATATTATAATATATAATTAACTGTAGTTAGCATTATGTGAAAGGAATTTTTTAAAATCTATGACAGAGAGATTTTCAATATGACAAGAAAAAGTAAGTCTGCATACTCCAGAATGATATTGGGCCAGTTCAATAAAATTACACATGCAAATTGTGTGTGTGTGTGTGTGTGTGTGTGTGTGTGTATGTGTACGCACGCATGTGTGTAAACAGGAATTGGTTTATGGTCTTTGAAAAGCCAAACTTTTTTGTTAGCTTCTTAAATTGAAGTGTAATGTATGTATTTGGAAATACACGTAAGTGTTAGAGCTCAACAGAACTATTTCTAAATGATTTAAAGACACATCTCACTTCCAAATGCATCCCTGTGTTATTAGGATTTGGGGGTTGTTTTCCATGTGAAGTTCTCAGCTCCCACAACAATAAGCAGTGAGGGAGAATGGAAATAATTATGTTTGGAATTGAGCTGAATCTGTAGTTTTGCATGACATCTTCTATTTCTCAACATATTTTCCCAGGTCCCAGAGCTTTCTTGGATTAAGCTAAAGCCTCTTGACTATCTTTTGCCAAAAACTGAATGAGAGTAGAAGCTGCTATAACTGGAAGCAAGGACTTGAATGAACCTTCACCCTTGCAAATGCAGAAAAAAAATGACCCTTTTGGCTGGACCCTGGGTATATCAACGTCTGTCTTCTGTCCCCTGGCTGATAAGCGAGTCATGGACAATTAGGATTCCGACTCTGAATCAGAGGAAAAAGAACTTCTTTCAATTTCTCTCCTTCCTCCCCTTGGAACCAAGATCACCCTGGGTAGCCTCTACTTCAGACAAAGGATGTAGATTCTTCCAATGATGCTGACCCTGAACAGAGGATTGAGCTTCTATAGCTGACTGTGACCACTAAACATGTGGCTGATTCAGGCTAAAATAAGAGACCTCAGTTCATATTATTGGTACAGCAACTGCTCCCCTTCAGTGCTTCCTGGGAACCCACATCCCGGAGACACATGGCTGGCTGCTGGTCCCTTTCTGTTCCCCAGATCCCAGAGCCTGCCCACACCAACAGGATGCAATTCCTATAAGACCACCAAGGAACATTGAACTTGAACTCAAGTCCTGGGAAAGTTCTATGTAGAGCTGAGTTTGGGCCCTTCTTTCCATAACAGGAAGAGTTCCTTCGGGACTCACACAGTCCTTCAGAGAATTAGTCTGTTATCTACTGACTCACTTTTGTGGATTCATCTAGCCTTGTGCCTTCTCCTCTACCACTTTAAGGAAGTCACCCCTGATTGTCACCCTCCATCAATTCATCCATATTCCCAAATGACTCTAAGTCAGCTTCAGCCTGAAGTCTAAGATCTGGTTGTACCAGAGCCTAACAAGAAGGTTTGGGATACTTTCCTATTTTTCTGCTGAAAGTTTTGAGCCAAACCCAGGTCTTGACTCCATTATGGGGTGGGCTTGTAGGGCCCCAGCTCCTGCTGTGGCCAAGAAAGGTGAAGATTCCTATATCCAGAGGCAATGAGTCACTTTTAATTTTTTAAGCTCAGGACGCAGACTCTCTAAAGACAAGAAAGCCTAGTCACTTGGGCAACTCCCCAGCTGGCTTCAGAGTGTGGTTGTGTCCTTGTGCGTAGAAGTTGACAGCCCACTTCTCTTCTCTTACGGAAGAGAAGTGCCTTGTCTGACATCAGCACTTTAAGAGTAGACCTTGCAAGACAAGTGAATGGCCATAACCTGGATGTGGGCTAAAAGGCTTCAGGACTAAGCTGATCCCAGCCATGGATCTTCTCTTGAGACACTACTTCTCTCAGGCATACTTGTCCTGGAAGATCCCCTGTCCTCCCTGATTCTGTCACCTCTGTCACCTTATCTGTCCCTCCTAGACACAGTGCCCTCTGCAGTCCAGCTTACTCATGGATGACCCTTGCTGGTCTGACTGGTTATTCCAAGTTGAAACTAAGAGCTTCTGAGTAGGTCGCCGTCCCCCAGATGTGAAAAGTATAATTGAATCAGCCAAAATTAAGACCTAAAAATACATTTCCCTTTTTTTTTTTCCCAGTAAGATCACGCTCAAGATTGTGAATGCTGATTTCTCTGTTACAAATTGATTATAGAAGAAATTATAGGTTGCACATGAAATTTAGGAGAAATTATAGGTTGCACATGAAATTTACTGGATAATGAGATGCAAAATTGTGAAACCTTCAATAGGAGTATCTTCAGTTACTTCTCTGAGCACTTTCAGACTCATTCTGTTAACTCTGAATACTCACTTCCCAGGAAATGTTCCGTCGGTGGCTATTAATGTCTTTGCAATGGAATTTACCTTGAGGACCTTCTTTTGCATTAACACAGTCACTCATGTAGTAAAGCACCTTCTTTTAAGAAGTTTTATGTAATCGGTGAGAAAAAAATGATTTGACATCTTATAATTGCCAATTTGATTCTCCTGAGATCTAATCCATGAACTCAAATGTCTGCCTTAACTTAAGAATTCTCTATGTTCTGTCTTCAAAAAATGGGCGTGAGTGTTAATGAACTCAAGTCCTAGGAAAGTTCTATGAAGAGTAAGGATAAGGGCCTGGCTTTGGACACATATTCTTACAAAACTCAGAGAACTGCTATTTGCTAAGCCCAGCAGGATGCTGGGGAATACAATATTCCTCCCACCCTTGGCGGTGGGTGTCATAGCCTTTGTTCTGCAGACGAAGAAACTGAGAGTCCCAGGGAAGACAGATCCTGACTCTCAGGCGGGACAATTGAGAAATGGCAGCTGCTGGGTCCCATTCCTAGTCTGGACCAGACCCCAAAGCTTGTGATCTGACAGCCTCTCTCCCAGGGTTAAGCCATCACTCCCTGGAAGCAACCAAGCTCTGCTTCCCAGCCTCTCTCCAGGTTTTATTCCTGTAGAATGGGGAGTAACATGGCTACTGTCAGTTTGTCAGTCCCCAGAGGGCCTGGGCCCTGCTCAGAGGACAGGGAGTAAAGTGCTCCAGGGAAGAACATCCGCCCAGCTCCGCAGAGCCCTGCTTCCCTCCTGGAGTTTGCAAGGTTTTCATGAGGACTATTAAGGTTCCTGTTGGAACCCAATACGCCTGACAGACGGTCCTGGCTTCGGGCCTCTCCAGAGTTTCCACATGGCGGCCTTGCTTCAGCTCCAGTGAGAATTCAGGGATTTGTCTTCTTCCAAGTACATTGTAAAATGGAAAGTTCGTCAGCCTCTCCACCCCTCCACAGTCCCCTCTGCCTTCCTTTCTTTTTTAATCCCTGGCCGAGGACACAGCTGCAGGAATCCACTGCCACTAAAGCAGAGCTGGGCCTCCTGTTTGTGTTTGGCTGTGGGGAGCCGCGGGGCTGTGTGAGAACGGCCTGGGGAACGTGTGAGCTCACTCAGGCGAGTCCTGTGCCCTTGCAGGCTCTCGTGGACACTTTCAGGCCCTGGAAGTTCAGTTAACCCCAGACGGCATGCTGTTGAGCTCGCAGGCCAAGACAAAGTCAGAGCATCCTTGTGCCACCTGCTTTGTAGCCATCAAGAAGAGAAATTTTATCCCCCAAGATGGCAGCAAGGGCATTGCCTGAGGTGACAGGGTGGACCCCCTAGGGGATGGTGGCAGGATGTTCTTCTATTGGTCATCTGTGCTTTGCTTCAGAAGGCATGCAGTGTTTCTGTGTAGCCCCCCTCAGCTCCTGAGCCCTTCAGAGTTGCTACATTTACTAGTCAGGCTTCATCCACCTGCAGCCTGGAGCAAGGATGAGCTTCTCTTGAGAAATCCTTTCAAAACTGCTGTTTTCCCATTCAGGATACCCAAAGACTAAGATTGTGACATCAGAGAGAGAAGCATATATAGTAAATAAAATTTAAGTCCTCTATGGAGAGGTTTTATTTTTCTTTTAAATAAAACTTTTATCATTGCCAGTTATAAAAAGAAGGTAAAAATCAAGATTCATCCATTTCCTTATTCATGAATTTAATCAACACAGTCTTAGCATGCCGGTCCGTGTGCTATGTCCTGAAGATGCTGGACACACGTCCCACAGCACAGGCACTGGCGGGGAAACACATGGAGGAGAAGGAGAAAGGCATCCAAAATAACCATCTTCATAAATGCAAAAAGAGCAAGAGATAGCTCCTCTGCTGGATGGGAGCCCCTCCTGTGTCCACCTGCAGCCCCCCAACCCAGAGGTGGAATCCCACCCTCACTCGCCCCTTGAATCGGGTGCCAGGAGACTTGTTTTGACCAACAGAATGCAAACAAAAGTGCCACCTCTGAGGCTCTGCATCTTTCCTTCTCACTCTCTCAGCAACCCAGGCTGGGCCACTGCATTGTGAGTGGTCACATGGGAAGGGAGAGGCCATTTGGGTGGTGCTGGAGCAACCCAGCAGATGCCACGTGGAGGAAAGACCAGACATCTCTGCTGCATGCTGCCCAAATTCCTGCACAAAATCACAGGCAAGATGACAACAGTAAATTTGAGCCACTAAGTTTGGGGGTGGCTTGTTACATAGCAACAAATAACCAAAGTAATAATGAAGCTGCCCGGGTCATCAGGAAAAGCTTCAAAGAGGCTGTGATACGGACAGTGGTAAACACTACGGGTTCACACACTAGGTAGTGCTTAGGCAAGCTTGCAGTGAGATACGGAATCCAAAAGAATGTGATAAGGAAGGAAATGGAGAGGGGACGCTGACCCCTTCCCTCCCCTGCAATCTATAGGTGAGGATCTAAACAGAGTGACCCTGGTTGTAAAGAAATGCACTCCTAAAACAGGAAGCTCACCTGGGCTGTGGGCCTGTGGCCGGTCCTGTGGGCCTGCAACCTGTCCCGTGGGCCTGCAACCCATCCTCTGGACTCCCACTGCATCCCCGCCCACCACCAGAGAGTAAGTGAGTAAGTAAAATAAATGTCCAAAACCTCTCTGTTGAGCCCTTCAAGCTCTTCCTTTGGGGTCAGAAAACAGATGTTTGCAGCCCTGGGGTTGAACTTGAGGCATCTTATTAAAGAGGCTCTTCTGGCATCTAACCCAGGAAGCAGACTCTGGTACAGCAAGAGCTGGCGCTGCCTGTGGCGGTTAGGTGGGGTGCCGCATTGCTCTTGGTGCTGTGCTCTCCTTAGCTCATTCAGGCCTCACCACAACTTTGGAGGGAGCTGTGCTGTTATTATCAAATGTGAATGGGGACACGGAGGCTCAGAGGGGTTAAGTAACTGGTCCACAGTCACTTGTGACAAGTGGGCTAGGGAGGGGTCAGTTCCAGGCTCTCCAGCACCCTAGTCTAGACTTTCAGCCTCCACATGTCTCTCTAGCTTTAAGACTGGGCTTAGGACCACAGTCCTGGCTTTGTCATGTAATTATTTTAAGGGTCTCTGGCAGATGATTTAGCTGCTCTAGCCCCAACTCTCAAATCTGTGAAAGCGGGGAGCTGGGTTAGCTCAAGGGTTTTCAAATCGTGACCCTGGGCTGGAGGGGATGGTTGGAACCAAGGAGGCTGTGTGGTAGCACTTTCCCTTCCTGTGAGGTTGGCCAGGGACCGCTGTCTTTGTAGCTGGTTTGCAGAGTGAGATTCACGTGAGAGTTCTTTTGAGGACAGGGCTCTGCTGATGAGGACACATTTGAGAACCGCAGCCTGGGTGATCAAGGTCTGTGATTCTGCAATCTGATTGGCTGGGCCTCAAACCCCTCCCTCATCCCCCCGCCCCCACTTCATCTCCTGTCCTGCCATGCCCTGGCCAGGCCCCGGCACACATGGTGTTACTTCTCCTTGACTTTGAATCACACCATATGCTGAGCATGTGCTCTGCTCTGTGGCCACCTCAGTCTGGCCCCTGTGGAGGCTGCTGCCCAGCAACTCAGAATCCGAGCACCAAGTGTATACGAGGGGACCCTCCCAGAGGGCAGGAGCCCAGTGCAGATGAGGGTCTTCTCCTGGATTTCTTGTTTCTCCAAGGAATTCACTAGACTCAAGTGTAATCCTATTATTGAGTATTTAAAGGATTACTGAGAGTTTTCTAGAAAAACTCCCATTTTTATTTAAAAATACTGTATATTTGTATGCAATACCATTATTATCTCTTTATTGATAAATACAGATTTAATAGAGAGAATTCATTCCTCTCATGAAGCTGTGGCCTTCTCTGTTTTCAGTTATTGTTATATTTTTGGCAAGCAATGGGGCAGAATAAAATTAAAACCTATTTTCCTATGAAGACCAAGTTCTGAATTGCTTTGCTGCAGAGACAAGAAGTAATATACCTGATGTCATGATCTTAAACAAATCCAGGGTCTACCACTCTCCTGCCTGCTTCAGGAAGCTGCTCTTGGGCAGTTCTTCCCAGAGGCTACCCAGCACATCAGGGGCCCCCATCAGTGAAGAGGTTCCCAAAGGATCCAGCCAGGTGGCCGAGAGAATGGCCGACTGTGGAAGGGGGCTGTGTTTCATGAGAATAAAGGTGGACACGGGGCTCCTGGGAAGGGACACTGAGACCCTGCTTCAAAGGTGCAGGTCAGAAGTGTCAGCCCCTTACATGTCTGAAGAATTCTGCAGGAGGAAAGGCCTGATGCCCTCCAGGCCAGCATCTGTAAGCCAAGAATGCTCATCTGGAGAAGACAAGGCCGAGGAGTTGGCTAGAAGCTGGCCTTGGGACAGGTGTTCCTTGGCTCAAAGTGGCACCCAGTGAAGTCACACCAACCAAAGCCCTGAGGAGCTGCAAGAGCTGGAGCCTGTCCCGTTTGTTCTGAGGCTCACCTCCTGCTGACAGGTTTCTTATTTTTGGAACAAACCAGGCGTGGGGCCTGGACTTGGCACCCAGGCTGGGTACCCATGGCCATGGCATTGTCTGAGGGCCGGGTGGTGGGAGTGCTGACCCCTCCCAGGGCAGAGCATGGCTCAGGAAAGGCTGCAGGGTGACTGGCTCCCCAGCCTTGGTGACACATGGAGTGGTTTGTTCCTGCCACCACACCCACGGAGCCCAGGACAGTGCCGGCAGCACAGTACATACAGAATGTTCTTAACCTTCTTTTACTGCATCAAAAAGTTGTTCTTTTTCTAGTCTTTGCTCTGAAATGCTTTGCCATTTTGCAAGGGGGTGTCTAATAGCGGAAGTTCTAACTCCACTCACTTAGCTGCTTCTCCCAGGCCCAAGAATGTCCTTGCCCGGGCTCAGAGGAGCTTGCTGCCATTGGGGGAACAGTTCCCAGTGTAGCTGGCAGGCCACCGAGAGGCATTATGTGGTGTCAGCATAAAAATAATGACCTTTTCCTGTACTTTTTATATTTTTTTTTTACCATTTCCTCAACATATTTTCAAGTTTGGGAACTTTTTTTTAACTTTGGCACAAATCCTTCAACACCCTGGATTGAAGTTTCAGCACTGGGAAGCAGCTGGGCCGCTGGGCAGTTCCAGTGCCCTCTCTCCGCAGATAAAACAGATGTCATTCCCATAGCAAGGGCCACTCCCACTCCACGCTGGCAGGCCCTGCGCTTCGTTGCCTTTGGGTGGCTTCCATAAGCCGTCATTGGTTTCCATAAGACACCTCAGCTTCAGGAAGCTGTGGAAGCGCATGAGAAGCCGAAAAGTAGGGGAACGATTATGGTGACAAGAAATGCCACTGCTCAAAGTGGTGCCTTGTCTTTGACAGGCGCTTGGGCCCTGCTTGTTGCAGGCTGGGTGTTCCTGTGAGCATGTTACAGATATCAACTCCATTTTCCTGACAGCTCCCTCGGCAAGAGCAGTTATTATCCACATTTTAGGAGAGAAAATCCAGGCCCGAGAAGCTGAAGATCTTGCCCAGGAATGCAGAGCCCCTGAGAGGCTGAGCCAGCCGTTTGCCCAGAGGCCAGCTCTCAACCACCACACCACCAAGTCCAGAGCAAAGCCCAAAATAGGAGCACCGGCTTCTGCAAACATGCACCTCATGGGAAAGGCTTCCGAGGGGTCAGAAGTCAACGTGGAGCAGAGCACAGCCTTGGTGGAATGTTTTATTATGTTTTATCAGCTATGGTTTTTCAATCACCCATAGGGCCACTGTCTGAAAAGGAGTGCCAAGCGACCTGCAGTGCTCAGGGCAGGAGGAGCAAATCCCCAGGTCATTGCCTCTTTTTAGAGTGAAGGAAGGAAGAAACATGGCAAGTAGCATCCAGGGAAGGCTTGAACCTGGGCATCTCAGTCCTCAGCCGGGAGGGTGTTGGCGAGTGTTTTCACTGGCAAAGTGGACATTACTTCTTTGGGCTTTTGCATTGTTCTTTCCTGAGGCACCATAGGTCCTGGGTGTGGGCACATCTCTATCATCGGGTGAACATTCCCTACCTTGTAATCCATCTGCAGATCCCAATTATTGGTGTTTCCAACAGAGGTGGTCCTATAAACACAGAGCACTCGGGAGTGCACACCTTCGGTTTGTCTGTGGCTCAGGGGGTTCTGGGATTAAGAGGCTTCCACACTAAAACTGGGAAAGTCCTGGACAAACGGGGGTGAGTTTTACACAGTGCTTTGATGCCTTTATTTATTATTCATTTTGCCAACAGCAATGGATTTACAGCTATAATCTCCATTCTCCAGCCTTCGCTCACTTGTTGCAAGTATCAAGCCACGCAAGTACTCAGGAGTTACCTGCCTGGTAAGGAGGAAAGA
The DNA here is from genome assembly GCF_048772815.1 of Callospermophilus lateralis. Lineage (NCBI taxonomy): Eukaryota > Metazoa > Chordata > Mammalia > Rodentia > Sciuridae > Callospermophilus > Callospermophilus lateralis. Next base: position 9,181,546 of record NC_135310.1, read on the forward strand.
CCCATGGAAAGGAGCCCACAGCCACCCCAGTCTGGTGCCAGGCCATATGCAACCTGACTCGAACTATTCAATTGCATTGACTGCCACGGAAGCTCCTGTGCTGATCGGGAGCAGAGGTTCCTGCGGGGCCTGTCTGTCCCACACCAGCCTGCGCACACACCCCCGCAGCTGCACAGACAGTGCACTATAGGAAGAGCATCCTCACCTTTGGCTGGTGACCACTCAGAGCAACCTTCCTACAACTCACCTCTCAGCCCTAGAACAGAGCCAAGCACATGCCCACTGTCCTGCTGTAAGACTCCAGGGTGGGAATCCAGGAGTGAATCCTAGGGTGTTTGGACTGATGTTTAGAGGACTGTAGACACGGTCAATGACTATTGCCTTCACTCATGCCTGGGGCTATTTTCGTTCTTAAATGATTTCAGAGGAAGAGCAGGTTTGGGGCAGTGCATCAGTACCAGGCTTTCAACTTCAGCACAGTGTTCAATTTTTATTAATAACTTTATTAAGGTGTGATGGACACGTCACAAACAGAGCACATTCAAAGTGTGTAATTTGGAAGGATTGACGTGGATGTACCCATGAAACCATTGCCATGATTAAGATAATGGAACGATTCATCACCCCAAAAGAGCCTCAGGGCCTTTGTGGGTCCTCACGGGCCACTCCCCTTCCCCAATAGCTGATTTGCTTCCATGATCCAGGTAATTTGCAGTGTGCGTCTATCATAAAGTTGCATGAACACTTATGTGCAGACCTTTGCATGGATATGTGCTTTCATTTCTTTGGGGTAAATATCTGGGAGAGGAATTGCTGGATTGAATGGTAGGTCTGAGTTTATCTTTTAAGTTCTGATGAGGCTTCAATCTTAATTTTCTTAGTGTTTGTCAAAACACGGAAACTTTTAATTTTGATGGAACATAATTTGGCAAGTTATTTTATATATTTTGCTTTGGGTGCTGTAAATAAGAAAGCATTGCCTAATCTAAGGTCTTCTTGGTTTCTTCTAGAAGTTACCTAGTTTTAGGTTTTATATTTAGACCCATAATCTAATTTGAGTTGGTTGTTATATATTATGTGCCAATGAATTGACCTTCATTTATTTCACCATATGGATATCCATTCCTTCCAGCACCATTTGTTGAAAAAAAAAATCTTTCCTTTCTCCACTAAATTACTATCTTTTCTGATCATAATGGCATGAAGCTAAGAATCAAATGCAGAAAAAATATTGGAAAATCCACAACATTATCCTGAACAATGAATGGATCCAAGAAGAAATCAAAAAGAAAATTTAAAAAATATATATTGAGACAAGGGATTATGGAAAAACAACATACCAAAATTTATGGGATGCAGAAAAAGAGAGAGGGGAGGGTGGGGAGGGAGGAAGAGAGGAAGAGAGGGTGGGAAAGAGGGAGGGAGGAAGGAGGAGGGAGGGAGGGAGAGAGAGAATATACATTTCTAGTATCATGAAAGAAGTGAGATTGCCTGAGCATCTCTACAGATATTAAAATAATAATAATAAATAATAATTGTCTTTATGCCAATAAATTTGACAATTTAGATAAAATGGACAAATTTATTGAAAGACACAAATTGTTGAAGCTCACTCAAAAACAAACAGATAACCTGAAAAGCCATGTATCCTTTAAATAAATTGAATTTTAAATTAAAAACTTTTCGGTTTCAGTCTATTCCTGTTGCTATTAAAAAACATATACACTGGATAATTTATAAATAGCAGAAATTAGTTGCTCACAGTTCTGGATGCTGAAAAGTCCAGATCAAGTCTCCAGTAGATTGTGTGTCTGGTGAGGGAGTTCTTTAAACTGCATCAACATGTCATTAATAGTAACATAAAACATACGAAAGCAGAAAGCTCTGTGCTATAAGCCACAGAATCATATGCAGAAAACTCTGGACTAAAATGAATCTATTTATCTCTAGCATGAGGATTAATAGAAAAATCTACTAAAACAACTAGAATTAAAATTAAATTTGGGGAAATACAAATTTTAAAGTGGTGCAAATTTTGATATCTAAAACTTAAAATTGGGGGGGGGTGATGTAAGTGTAGAGTTGTATGTAATCAGTTGTTATTAGCCTGTAATTGCCTGTGAAAAGGTGTTTTTTGTAAACCTCAAGGTAACCACAAAGCCAAGTAAGCCAGACATACAAACATCAATAGAAAGAATTCAAGGTATATCCATCCCTACAGAAAACTACCCACCTACAAAGGAATTATTGCTGTATGAATATACATGACTGCATGACCAATGTGATTCTGCAACCTGTACACTCAGAAAAATGAGAAATTATACCCCATCTGATTCAAATGCATGATATGACAAGATCATTGTACTGTCATGTATACTCATTTTTTTAAAAAAAGAAAGAAATGTCATTGGGATTTTGATTGGAATTGCATTAAATCCTTATAGTGCTTTTGGTGTAGTGTGGTCATTTTGACAATATTAATTCCGCCTGTCCAAGAACAAGGGAGCTCTTTTCATCTTCTAAGGTCTTCTTTAATTTATTTTATTAGCGTTCTGTAGTTTTCATTGTAGAAGTCTTTCACCTCTTTTCTTAAGATGATTCCCAAGTGTTTTTTTTTTTTTTTTGATTGTTTGTTTTCAGGCTATTGTACATGGAGTAGTTTCCCTTTCAGAGGATTTGTCCCTGATATACAGAAACGCTTCTGATTTGGGGGGTTTGATTTTGTATCCTCTACTTTGCTGAATTCATTTACTGGTTCTAGAAGTTTTCTGGTGGAATTGAGTCTTACAGGTATAGAATCATATCATCAGCAAATAGTGCTAATTTGAGTGCTTCTTTTCCTATCTGTATCCTTTTAATTTCTTTCGTCTCTCTAATTGCTCTGGCCAGTGTTTCAAGAACTATGTTAAATAGAAGTGGTGAAAGAGGGCGTCCCTGTCTTGTTCCAGTTTTTAGAGGGAATGCTTTCAACTTTTCTCCATTTAGAATGATGTTGGCCTGGGGCTTAGCATAGATAGCTTTTATGATGTTGAGATATATTACTGTTATCCCTGGTTTTTCTAGTGTTTTAAACATGAACAGGTGTTGCATTTTGTTGAATGCTTTTTCTACATCTATTGAGATGATCACATGGTTCTTATCTTTAAATCTATCGACCATCCTTCTTTTCTAATGCATGATACTTAATACTATAAATTTTATCTGCATCCCTAGAATTTTTAATATGCTTTATTTTTATTTATATTAAGTTCAAAGAACTTTTTAGCATTCATTTTTATTTTTTCTTGAACAATTGGGTATTCTGAAGTATGGTGTTTATTTTCCAGAGTTGACAATTTTCTAGAGGAGTTCTTTATTGATTATGATTTAATTCCATGTAGTCAGAGAACACATTTTTTATGATTTGAGCACTTTTTAGTCTATCAAGTATTTTTATCCATAAGAAAACTGTCGTGTTTGCTCTTGAAAAGAATGTGTATTCTGTGGTTTGAGGTGGCCCAGTCTATGCCCGTCAAGAGGGTCAATTTGTTAATATGATATTGCTGAAATTTCTATCCTTTTTCATTTTCTTTATATTTGTTTGACATATTTTGTCTGGTTTTCTAGGGGTTTTTTCTTTCTTTTTATTTTTGGTACCATTGATTGAATCCAGGTGCACTTAACCACTGAGCCACGTCCCCAGTCCTTTTTTATTTTTAATTTTGAGACAGAGTCTTGCTAAGTTGCTGAGACTGGCTTTGAACTTGCAATCCTCCTGCCTTAGCCTCCCGTGCCACTAGGATTACAGTTGTGCACCACTGCGCCCGGCTCTAGTTTTTTCAAGTGAGAGGGTCAGTCCTGTCCCTGTTGCTCCCTATTAGTTGGAAGTGGGAGTTCCCAAACAGAGAGAAGTCCTTCATGCAGTGGGCAGAGGCTGAGCCTAGAGCCGCATGAGTTGAACATGGAGGGAGTGTGAGGCTCTCCCATATTGCATTTTTAATTTGTTAAGTGCACTTGATATAATCATAGAAGCATGGAATATATCTTATTCTAGTTAGAATCCCATTCTTATGGATGTACATGATGGAGGGATTCACTGTGTTGTTTTCATGCTATTATTTTTAAAGCAACTCTGAAGTGTTTATAAACTGGGCCACTTAGTTATTAGCTATTTTCATCTCCTTATAGTATTTACATCCTCTGTGGTTTTTGATGCCCTTTAGAAAAAATATAAAAATATAAATTATTTTTATACAAACTCCAACAAATATTTTTTAAAAAAACCCTAAACAAACAGAATCTAAAGGACACTTGGAAAGCACTCAGGTCAATTTTGGATGTATCTTTTTCATGTTATAATCATGTATGTGTTTATAAAGAAGAAACAGCACACCTTTTGGTTGGTTTGTTTTATGATTCTTAATATGAACAAAAATGACAGGTGTTAGCCACCATCCCAGGCACTGTGGACAGAGACTGGCAGCAGGAAACCCAGAGTCCAGACTGTTACCTGCCTTTGATAGTAGAGGTGCCTCACTGCTGGGCCACCTGCAGCCACCTCATCTGAGGTCAAGGAGGCTTGGGGGAGGCTGTTGGGTGGGGAGGCTGTTGGGCCACTTCTCTGGGTACAGCCTCCTGGCCTCGCCTGGGTGAGGCTGGCCCCAGCAGCTGGGTCTGAGAGGGGTGAGGCCCCCCCACCCCCAGGGTATTAAACGTGCCTCTGTAGACATGGTCCCGTCCTCAGGAATCACGGCCCCGGGCAGTTGCCAAAACAACAGAGAAGGTGGACAGGGTGGGAAAGACGCCTGGTCTTTTTCACTCATGGTTTGAGAGGGTGGGAAGAAGCTGTAGGTAACTAAGGGAAGGAGCGGAGAGAGGGGCAGGTGGGGGGGTGGGAGGGGCTGGGAGTGATCAAAGACTGGGGGGGGATGCTCCATGTCCCCTGGAAGATGTCCCGGAGCTGTCAGGTGGCGGTGGAGTCCTGGGAAGTGGAGAGCGCTGAGCTGGCCTGAGCTGCCTGAGTTCTGCTGGAGACAAGAGTGGACAAGGCCTGGGCCCGGCGACGGGATGGCGCTTGGGCCGCAGCCCGAGGAGGCCTCACAGAGCAGCCGGGGCAGCAGCCTCAGGGCTACACAGAAGCAGAACAGGCCCCTCGGCCCTCACTTTGTACAAACTCCAGGGCAAGGGCAGCTGGGCCCGGCAGACAGTTCCCAGACCGCTGTCCCCTGCCACCTGCCCCTGCTGCTGCCCTGGAAGGGGACAGTTCCTGCAAGGCCAAGAGGGAGCAAAAGGTCGCTGTTGCCAGGTGACCCATGAGAACCGGCCCCTCCCACCCGAGGCCAGGCAGGTGCTGTCCAGCTGCACACCGTGGGCCCAGCTGGCACCGGCCTGTCCCATCCTACTCTCCACAGAGCTCCTGGCTGCGAAGAAGGTAGCCGCCTGGTCTGTTACCTCACGTTCTTCTTGGCTTCTTCTCTTCTTGCTGCCTCAGCCTGGGGTGGCCAGCACTGCCCGGGCCCAGCACAAGCTCCGCTGGACCAGGAGCTCACTGACACTCCCACCCCTCATGGCCCCACGAAGCGCCCAGGGACAGGATCTTGGCCCCCACTGGAAAGTTCTCTGAGCCCAGCCCAGCAGAGGGGCTTCCTTCAGGTCTGTGAAAACGGGAGCAGGCTGCCAAGGGAGCCCTGGGCTTTGGGCAGAACGACCTAAGGGAAAGGGAATTTTCCAGGGCTTGGATCTCTTTTCATGCTGACTTATGGTTGTGCAGTTTCCATTCATTCTTCTTCTGAGCCCATAACGTTTTAGCATGTCAGGAAAACTTGAAGGCACATAATCAAACCCCCTTATTTCACATAGTAGGAAATTGTGGCCCAGAGAGGTTAACTGACTCACAGAGAGACACACAGCTAGTTAGTGGCAGAGCAGGGATTAAATCCGTGTCTCTCTTTTCCAGTGGCAAGGCTCCTCCTATCCTGTGCTCCAAGTCACAGTTCCTCCACCCTGTTGAAGTCCCTAGGGGCCCACTGCCCACGGCTCCCACTAGCCTCAGCACAGCTCAGGGCCCAACATGAAAATATGAGACTCACACATGTATGGCACCTTTGTCTCACTTTTACAATTCAGCACCAGGGCCTGCTTTCCTGCACTCCACTCCCCGCTCTGGGACAGTTGGTTTTGGCTGGTCCCCAGCTGACCATGGCCTTGAAACACAGCCACAGCCTCATACAGACTCCAAGTGGACACGCACCTGTGTGTGCACTCGTGTGCCCAAGGCTGACACCAGGCAGACCCATCCCTGTCCATGAGCCTTGGACCTACTCAGCCATTCCAAGGGGAATGATCCACGCTGTGCTCCACCTGTGTTCCAGACCCTGCAGAGCCACACTGCAGGGCCCTCGGGCGGGATTCAGGAAATCAATGAGACAAGATCCGCACACAAGCGTCTGTGTGGAGAGGCCCTCCGTGGAGGTGCCCCTGCTGCAGGTGGATGACAGGAGAGTCACATCTGTGTGGACAGGTGAGGAAAAGGCCGCCCAGCAGCTAAGCCAGGGATCAGACCTCTGCAGAGCTGGTGGCCCAGGCCCAGGGCCCTTCACCAGGGCACTGTCACATACAGGGCCAGGGAGAGTTTGCCCAAGAGCCTGTGGACCCTCTGGAACATGCTCTCTTTTCCCCCCTCCTCCCCATGGGCAAAAAGATAAAAGTAGGATTAATTTGCAAAGGGAAAAACTCCATAGAACCAAAAAGAAACTGAGACCATGTTTTAAGAGATAACAGCCCAAGTTTCTCCAAATCATGGGGCACCGTCTCCAAGTCTTTTACGTAACATCCCTTTAATCTCAGAGTCACAATCAGGCACCAGCACAACATCCCCCAGTGGACAAGAAAACAGGGCACTGCGTCTCCTTTTTCAGGGTAGACCCTAGGAGTGCTGTGTAGACATTTAGGGCCTGCTGTTCCAGGCTGCCGTTCTTGCCCACCGCAAGACCGTTCCGTAAATTTGTTTTCTTCTCTACTCTGACCCGGCAGGAGATTACTGCTGCTGGAAAAACCATCTGTCACGTGTTTGGGACTGGCTGCCTCCTTCCTTCAGTCCCCATCCCCCGCCACACAGGTACCTTGGCTTCTCCTGGTCCCCTGTCCTCCCCGGGTTCAACTTCCTGGCAGCCAGCCGAGGGGCACTCTCCCACTGGGGCATGAGCTTGGGCTTTCTTCTGAGCTGGCCACAGTCAGCCAGGGGCTAGCCAGACAGCCCAGTGAACAGGGCAGTGGAAATTCAGCTGACGAGTGGAGGGTTTCCAATATAAATTTCCCTTTTCTCACCACAATTTTATAGGACTTTGCAAAGATACACATCAGCACTTTTGCAAGTCTGGCTGTATTCTGAAAAGGATCCCGCCTGTCGACGTTCTAAACTTTTAGGTTGTTTTCTTTTAATGGTTTGATCAGGCACGTTATGTCCCTGTAACCCTATCCGAGGCCGTAAGAGGAGGGTTAGAAATACCAGGGTTTTAGGGAAATCTGTTTGCCACATCAGCCAGGGTTTTATGTAACCCTTAGTACATTTTCTCTTGTGTTCTCAGATACTGGCCATCTTGCTCGGTCTTGGCATCTCGGTGCTGTTTCTTAATGTATTGGAGCACACTTAAAAGCCAGCCGTGGAAGCCCCTATTTCCAGCACGTTCCCTCTGTTCACAAGCGGCCCCAGCAGGGCAGGCTGGCTCGCTCAGCTCACCTCACTCGATAGGACCAGAGTGAGAAGATGTTATTAGCAAGTGATAAACCTGGGGGAAAGTGCAAGATCCTTCAGTGAATTCCAGAACCATTTTATAGGCTCCTGATCTCACTAGGGCCTTTTTTGGAAGAGGAACTTACTGTGCGGTCTCTCACTTTCCTTCTCCTCCTCAGCCTGAAGCGCAGCGCTCTCACTGAGGCAAATCAGTCTCAAGAGCACGAACTTTGTCTTCCAGAGCTCGTCAAATGCTAGGGGACGTTTGGAATACACGTCAGAAGCAACCCTTGGGGTCTTCCTAATGCGTGCTTTCTCAGTTGTGCACTCAAACAAAAATCTGACAAGAGGGGTTGTTTTGATCAAGAGGTATGACTGGTCCTACAGAATTTGAGCTCTTTGTGGGTAAAACTGATGTGTGATTATCTTCTTATGTGGATACCTCAAAAAGCAGGTTTTGTAACTGTGTGGAACCTAATAACGCTGAGGACTCCGTGACCTCCACAGGCGGTGAGAGCCACAGCATTCCCTGTCCTGACCTTGGCTCTCGTGACTGCCCCTACAAGGAGACGTGACCCCCCACAACCCTACCTTCTCATTCTTCAGAACCTGCCTGTTCAGAGCAGGCTTCCCTGAGCCAATCCCACTCTGTTGAGAGCCACAGACAAGTCAAGATGGCACCTGGCACTTTGCCAAGAGGAGTGGTTTGAGAAGTAACCCCAGTGAGCAATCGAGATGATAGAGATTCCTTAATGACTGACTGCTGTGTCTAGATTTTGTCAATTAAGTTAAGCCGTGTGTAATCATTCAGATGATGAGGATTCCTTAATGACCAATTGATGTATCTGGATGTTAATTGAAACAAGCTGTGTATAATCAGTTAAGTGTGTATATATACCTCTACTGTCTGACAATAAAGCGGCTCCCGCTCCTGCTGTGTCAACCGTCACAAGTTGCTCGTCACCCCGCGGTTATTTTGCCCAGCCAGACTGCGGCACCACTCCCCACCCCTCCCAGAGCCATCGCAGGGGACTCCGTCATCCGTCCTGAAGGAATCCTACTGCACCTTGCACATTCCGAAAGTGCCACCTGTAACCCTTTCTTGCACGTGTGGGTTGACCTGTGGTTCTACTTTCCTGAACAGAGTTTCTCAGTTTCTGGACTGTTGACCTTTGGGGTCAGATAATTCTTTGCTGTGGGAGTTGTCCTATGTGTGACAAGGTATTTAAGAGCATCCCTGGCCTCTGCCTGCTAGATGCCCCTGCACATCCTCCCCATGGGGACAGCCAAAACTGTTGTCAGACACTGCCACATGTCCCCTGAGCGGCAGTATCCTCCCTCCGAGATCCAGTGTGTGGACTCGGAGCTCTTGAGGGCAGTGGCAATGCTGTCTTTCTCTGTCATGGCACTGTCCCCGCCCCACAGCGGGCTTTCAGCAAGTGCTTCCTGGGTTTTGAGACTCAAGAGACTCAGTACATGCTGATACGGTGTTTATACACAATAAATGTTAACTATTCTATTACTATCATCTGAAACTCTGGCCCCATCTCGTGAAAGGAAGTGACGAGAATACCAACTTCATAAGTTTGTAGGTGTCTGGCAGCTGTGATGTGCAGCACACGTCGAATCTGAACTTGAGCTGACCCTGAGATACTTCCTTGTCTTGGGAACTGGAGAAGCCCTGGACTTTTCCCCACAGATTTGTTTCAGACTTGACCACTGAGCTGCTGGACTCAGGACCCAACTCTGGTGATGAGAGCTTGCTTCTGACTCTGCCTGCAGGCCTGGCCAGGTCCCCAGCCTCCTGACTGCTGACCTGTCCTGGCTTCTACAAAAGTGGGCTCCTTCCTATAACAGCCCAACCCCTTCCTGTTCCTTCTAGTCTCAGTCACACTTGCTGGGCAAGTTGACATCCCAGAGTGACTAGTCGTGCCACTGCCTGGGCCCTGGAACTAGTTATTGCAAAGTGCACAGACCCTGCAAGACCTTGAACTTTCATCTCGGCCTTGTGGGTGTCCCATCAAAGAGGGAGTTGGAAGGAACCAGTTCTGCTCAACAATTCAGTGTGGGGCTCTATACCATGTATAATAGCCAGCCTGAGGGGTTTTTTCTATCAGACTGCTTTGTGTTGTGTGAAATGGCTCTCCACAGGGGGGTTGCTTGATCGTAGTCATGTTATGACAGTGTTGCCACCAGGTCTCCTCGGTGACTATGGTTTCCTTGGAGACCCAGGGTAATGTAAGGAAAGCAGCATGACTTTCTGCTTGGGCAGTATCATTCCTCATGACACCAGTGTCCCCTACTGAGCTGGCAGAGTGACCAAGCAATCCCTACTTAAGGTAGTAACCTTTGACGAGAGTCTATGCGATCAACATCCTTCTCCACATTCTGAACTCCACTCCAACATGCATCCCATAGTAAGGTGCACATTGTTAGCCAGGATCTAAAAACCTAATCGGTAAATGGGACTTTTACCCCCAATAATATTTCCCAAGCTTAGCACTCATTCATTTGTCCCTGGTCCACTTTGAGCCATCTGCCTATTTGTTTATTCAATTCATTCAACAAACACCACTCGACACTGCACTGGGCCAGGCCTTGTGACCAGGTCTCATGTTCAGTGGCTCCTGAAAATACCACTGTCCCAGCTCTTGCAGAGTTTTGGTAACATAGGGAAGACAGTAGCCAGAAAACCATGCAACTGAATGCAGAATGAGCATTGGAAGCCAGGAAGCCTGGCCGGGAGGCTCAACTCCAGAGTGCTGATGTCCAGAACCCTCTCAGACACTCTAATGCAGGTCTGAGGTAGCCCAGGCAGGCCTGAGAACGGCCTTCCATTGCACAAGCCATTGGGAGAGCAGGTCATGCCATGAGTGGCTCAGGCCACTGAGGACGAACAAGGTGCTGGACAGCTGTAACATGGCACTGTGGAGACCAGGTGCAGAAAGGGCAAGATGGAATAAGTCTGACATATCCCCCAGCTTCAAAACTCTTCTTCCAAAGCTCAGAGCCTAACATATTCTGGTTCTCACTGTTAACTATTTTAAAGACAATTCCACTATGAATAAATAAATGTTAACACTTCTACTGCTTGTCACCCGCAGCTCAGGGGGAAGTGGCAGTGCAGGTTTTCTGTGCTATTGGATGTTGGCCAAGCCATTTATCTTTAAGGTCTTTTTGCTACTTACTAGTGCCCAGGTGAAGCCTGGATTCCCTACAGCTGATCCAGTTTCTGCAGAACTCTCAAGCTTGGAAAATGCACTGTGAAAGCTGATCCCAGAAGGGTGTAGCAGAGTCCCATTCAGTTACCCAGGAGCCAGTGAGCCATCAAAAGCAGGAATCTGCTAAATGAGTTAATTTGCCCTTTTGGCTTATTGACAGATTGGGTCCCTCTTCAAATCCAGAGGGACCCAATCTGTCAACAGTCTAGGTGAGGAACCTGTAAACGCCTCCAGTGCTCCCAGGGGCCCACACAGCTCCAGACCCCACAGGCAGAGCAAAATCAGCAGATACCTTCCTGCTAGCACCGGAGCACAAAGACTCATGGATGAAGGTTGTTTTATCTACATATGTACCAGATTTAAATAAGTGTTAGCCAAACAGTAAGTTCTGGAAGGCCCACCCCTGATCTTGATGACTCACTGCAGGGCAGGACCAGTGAGTCCGCTTGACAGAATTATAATAAACTCAGGCCTTGAAAAGCTTTTAATGCATTATTGAACCGATGTCAAGAATAAAATGTCAAAATACTAAAAACAGACTGAAGTTAAAAATCTGGCCCCCGAATCCACTAGAAGTTTATTCATTCCTTTCATTTTATATATACAGAGGTGACTTCACACTGCCATGTGGTATGAGAGCAAAGTAATATGAAAATATCCAGCAGGCTGCAGTTTCCAGGAACAGGACCTCGAGAGCACACTAGGAAGTGAGCAATGAAGACAGCAAAGGTCCTTCTGTTTTATCTGCTCAAAATTTCCCCAACCAAGAGGGAGCACCAAGGACAGGATCGACCCTCTTGCTTGAAAAAAACTAGAGCCAGGTGCAATGGTGCATGCTTGTAATCCCAGCATCTTGGGAGGCTGAGGCAGGAGGATGCAAGTTCAACCCAGCCTCAGCAATTTAGCAAGGTCCTAAACAACTTAGCGAGATGCTATCTCTAAATAAAAAATGAAAAGGCTTGGCGGTTAAGTGCCCCTGGGTTCAGTCCCTGGTTAAAAAAAAAAAAAAAAAAATTCCCCAATGTAAGTGAGTTCCAGAGTCTATTATTATCTTTATTTATAGTGCCCGGAATGGAATCCAAAGTCTTGCTCATACAAGCAATCTACCACCGAGCTACGCCCCCAGCCAGGGTCAGGTTATTTTTGTGCAACTGCATTGCATCAGGTTTAGCTATTTGCATTTAGCAATATGGGTTCAGCTGGAAGCTCATCCAAAGAGTCTCTTGTCTGGGGTTTTCCAAATCTGTTCCTCAAATTGCTAAAGGTCTTTGCAGGTATTCTAGGAGTCTCTATAAAACTGAGATAGCGGCTGGGGGCAAGATAATAAGGGTCAGGGTCCAGATGCCAAGCATCACCTTCAAGAAGAACCAGTGCATCTGTTATTTATATCATTGTGCTGAATCCAGATCATGTTGGAAAAAGGTTTTAAAAATGTTACTCTCCCTTCAGGCCCATGATGAAGTTCAAAAGTGCAGAAGGATTGAGAGTCACCCCAAATCACAAAATTAGTGGCAAAATATGATGGGATCTTATTCTTCTAAGTTTCAATACAATTTGAAGAGTCATCTAAGTTTCAAAACTCTATGATTAATCTCTCAAGTGCTTCTTTGCAACCATATATGAATTCACACCATATATGAGTCGACTGGAAAAAAATTCGCTGAAGATTCATGTTGTTCAAATTCATTCTTGACCAGAATATCCTTGCAATCACAGAATTACTTTATTTTCTGAAGCACAAAGCCCACAGGCACAGATCCAAACAAAATATTCCAATTTTGAATACTTCTGAGCTGTTATGTAATTTATTCCAGAGATAGATAAGATGATGAACTAGCATGCCAACACTGATCGATTGGTAGTGCCTAACAAGCAAGAGCCTAAGACCACCCCCTGCCACAGAACTCCTGCAGCAGTGATTAGCAATGTCTGCCATGAGTGTGGGAGGGGAAACATGGTATGGTTGCTTTCTCTCAGTCATCCCTGACTTCTCCCAAGTACTATACTTGATTTACAAATTATCCTGGAATTGCCCCATTTTCCTGATTAGACTGCTAATTTCCAACATTAGGGACCATGACCGAAATGCCTAACAAACTGCCGTGTATGAATGTAGCTGGTAACAATTACTTTAAAAGCATGAAAGAATTGAAGTGAGTTGAACTGAATCAAATAAAATGGAATCAAATCAAATTAGTTTATCTCCAAAGGAACATACCAAAGTAAATACCCAGCAAAGAATGAACACCTACTCAGAGGCCAGATATTTTCAGCCATACTTTAAAATAAAAACATTCTAGGTTTCATTTGAGATGGTTTCCCAACAAGTTAGCTGACATTGGCATGTGGAAGAAAGGTTTGCAGTGGTGGATGTGAATCTCAGTCCGCTACGTGAAGGAAGATGTAACTCACTGTGAATCTTACAACCTGCTCCATTGGATGGCACAGAGAATCCCAATTCATCGCTTTCCTCCTTTTGTGGTCAAGTTCTGTGGAGTATCCACCGTCCCAAGCCATGGTACGTGTGGAAGGGGGACAGGAGACCGAGAGTGTGTGTCGACATGGCCTGTTGAGGCAGGAGTGTGCCACAGGCTCCGTCTTCCCATTGGGGGTTTGTGGGTATCAATCATGGAGATCCTTGCTCACGTGGCTCTCTTTGGCTCCGGGTGCAGAGCTGTTACTTCTCCACCTCACTCTGGGGGATTACTCTGATCCTAGAGCTTGGGAACCTTGATGGGACTCCCCCTGCTTGCTGCACTTATTGGTCCCTCCCAGGCTCACCAGAGATCCCTCCAGATTCTTCCAGTCCAGCCCAGGCACTGCCATCTTTGCCAGGTGTGGGGCCACTACATCCAGGGCAGGAGAAAGAAGAGCACCAGCCACACTCTTAGCCAAGCTCCTGCCGTCCTGTAGACAATAAGCCCTCTCCTTCCTTCCCTCAGAGACTCTGGAATCACATCACCAGGAGGAGAGCAAAGACTCCATCGCCCACAGCTTGACCATGGGAGCTGGTATCTGTGTCAGATCCATAAGCATTTGTGAGATTAATTAATGGCCACATAAGGGAATGGACACTTACTTTTCACACCACCATGTCCCCAGGTCACTACAGTGGAGGGAGAAGGGGAAGAAAGAGCTCTTGGGGTGGGATGGAGGTGGAGAACACATGTTCATATTATCTCCCCACATGTACCTTGACCTGACTTTATAAGGAGTTCAAAGAGAAGCCTCTGCAGTGTAAGACCTGCATTTCCAAAATACATTAGCCTTTGCCTAGATGGCAGCTCCCAACTGGCTGACAATTGGTTGGATCAGATGCTAATCCTCCATGGATTCGATACGGAGATTGGGTGAAAGGCCCGTTCTAACAGCTTGGCTCAGTGGACCTCATTTGTAAGTAGGAGAACTGGACTCTTCCATCTGCTCACCCAGCAAATGTTGGTTGAGCATTTAGAGCTCTAGGCACTGGGCTGGGAGCAGGGAGGGTGAAGACATCAGACATGAGCAAATGAGTAGTTACAAAATATTCTGAGAGCACAGAAGTCAGCAGATTATGGGGGAGCCAGGGTCCCTCTGGCTCCCACATTCTGTGACTTTGTGGTGGTTTCTGCTGTTTCCCGGGTCCCCGCATCCTGACAGCAGGCTCTTTTTAGGGAGCTGTGGCCACTGTTGAACCACGGAGAGACAGACTGTGGGGCCTGGAATCCTGCTCCTGCGGTCTCCACCAAGGCCCATTTCACCAGCCCTCTTGTCCAGGCCTTCCCTAGAGCCTCACAAGGAAAAGACAGGTTTGTTGTACTTAAATATTTTCTTGGATGGGAACACAGATTTCTTAGAAGCACTTTTTTTTTTTTTTTTTTTTTTTGCTGTTAAAATCCTCCTTGGCTCTAATCTAAATCTTTCGAGTTGCATCATGAGTCACCTGCTGCCACTGGTCCTTTCCTGGTGGTGGATACCTGCCACAGCCTCTGCCAGCCCCTGCCCACCAGGTCCTTAAGCCCACCTCTGTCTCTGCTTGGCCTGCAACCTGCAGAGACCCTCTAGTTCTGTGAATCCAACTTCACAGCTTCTCTCACCTCTTCCTTTAGACACATTCCCCTAGATTCCTCCAAATCTCCTCCAAAGGAACAAGAACAAAGCCAGACCCCATCCTATGGAAATGATTTCCAAGAATAAGGAATTCCGACTCTGCACGGTTTCTTCTGTCCTGCTGCTGTATTCCTGGATCTTACTAGAGCTCAAGGCACGTTGACCCTGGCTGGATCTCATTCCCCTATTCACAGGTGGCCTGCTAACCATGAGCACTCTGTGTTCGGGGCTTCACAACAGCATAAGAAAGCAATAGCAAGCACTATGCCCTTGACCCCGACAGCAATGGGGAGGCCTGCGGAAGTCTGTGGGGCCGGTGTCTGTGGATTTAATGCCTGAGTAAATCATCATTTGTCCAGAATTTGGCCTCCAGAAATTTAGCCCAATCAGTGAAGGCAACAAACACAAGTGTCTTTGTGAAGTACTGATTCCATTGTGAAATGCAGCTTTCATGCTCTCTAAAAGGAACTTCTGAATAAATCAGCATCTTTGTCTATTTTTCCAAAATACAATTACGCTCAACACTTGGACACTTTCATAGTCTCATATAAGTCATTTCCTAATACCACTTTGTCATTTTCTAAGAACATTAATATTGAACAAAAATAAACTTAGTAGACAGTTTTGAAGAGTTCTCCAAGTCAAAACAAACAGAAGAATTGAAATTGAGGAGAAAGAAAATGTTCCATTCTAAACAGTCATGAAAACCAGCTCTACTAATAGATGTACCAAAAAATGCTGAGACCTGTTTGGAAATAAAGCAATATTGGGCTCAAGGAACTGAACTTCAAAGCCAATGTCATTGGGAAGGGCTGTCATCAGACTCCAGAATCACTTATTAAAACCTCCTGCCCACCTCTCTCACCTCCCTCACTCCCCAGTGCCCCAACCCTCCCCCTGAGCTCACTGACCAATGGCTCCTAACTCCCTCCAGATCATCAACACTTCTCCTCTCTCTTACAGACATGTCTTAGGCAGAGTCTAAGACATGGGTAAGTCTGTGAATTCTCCCATTATGTTTTCCCTGAGTGTTTTAAACAGGAGTTTTTCAGGTCCAAGTTTCAAACTGAACTCAAACCGACATACACAAAAGCTGTTATTGACTCATGTAACTGTGCTATTACACAGCGTACTGTTTTCAGGCATAGCTGGATCCAGTATCTCAGACTGTGCTTCCAGAAGTCCATTTCTCTTCACATATGGGCTCTGTTTTCTTTTGTGCTAACTTGGTGTCTTTCAGTTGGTGATAACAGGACCACTAGGAACATTAGATTCACGTCCAGACAGCCTGGCCCAGGAGGAGAGAAAGTTTCTTTTTACAAAATATGGCAGAAAGAGTCCTGGGCTGAATGCCTGGCTGGAATCATGGACATCCTGAATCCTAAAAGGATGGATTCTCTTGTGTGCCTGGCTCTTCTCACATAACCACTCCTGGAGCTGGAGAAAGACAGTCCACCAACCACATCAGCTGAGCAGAGGGGGTCCTGCGGGTTCTCTTGGGGACGTGAAGGAGCATCATCTGAGCAGGTGGAAAGGGATGCTGCCGGAGCAACAGATGTCAGACAGCATGGGCTGGTGCCAAAGAACCTCTCAATCACAGGGGAGACACACAGAGACTAATCCCCTGCTCCAGTGTCCCACACTCGGAGAGCTGACAGGCAGCCCGGAGCCCAGGATGGCCAAGGATCCATTGCAACACTGACCACACAGTCCCCACAGCAGGAAGAGGGCACGCTGGGATGGCCACATGGAGATGGCACCCTTGACCTCTGCTGAAAGACAGGGAATCACAACCCTGCCACACACTTGAACCAGAAAACTGGAGGCAGCTGCAGTGAAAACCACTGTCCACTCATGATAAAGACAGTCATGTCCATCCAGGGGAGAGCTCTGGACACTGTGGACACCTTTCTGAAGGTCACACGGGTAATCCACATCCTACTGACGCATACAGCTTGACTTTTACAGCTGTGGACGCAACTCAGGGAAGGGAAGCAGCTCAGAGGCATGGTCTCCCTACGGCTCTCTTTGTCTCTGAGAAGGTTCTTATCCTATCTGAATGTTGTCCTCACTCCAAAAAGGGAAAGAATCCTGGAGCTGGTGAGGTGTAAGATTTTCCTCGCAACTTCTCCATTTTCAGGGCCCTGTGTGTGGCCTAGAGCTGCAGCTGATGGCCTCTGGCCAGCAAACAGACAGGGGCAGTCAGCGGGTTTGGGACATCCGCGTGACTAGGTGTGCTCAGTGTGCCTACTTGTGTCTTCAGGTAAATGTAAAAATCAACAGTTCAATTTTATTTCAAATTCAGCCACAGATATTGATTATTTCGAAAGGGGGGAATTAATGCAAAGCAGAGATCTTTCCACATTCTTCCTTGCTGTGCAGCCTGTACAGTGCTACAGCCACAATTACAATGGCTCAGCCCACGTGTTCTTCAATGGCTTTATAAATACCCATAAGCAAGCATCATTAAATGTAAGTGCCTAAAATGATCCCAGGGCTCAGGCCTGACTTCCTCCTGTGCCAAAAAAAAAAAAAAAGAAAAGAAAAGAAAAAGAAAAAGCAGCATGAGCTATATTCCCTCAGGAAGGAGTCTCTTCCAAAGGACACTAGACAACCAAATGGATTTTTTCCATCGAAACCGACATAGATAACTTTTCATAATTCCCATCTTATGCGTATGTTTTATTTCCATAAGTGGGTCAGAAGTTTTGGAAATAATTTCACTATAGTAAAAAAATTCAAGTGAATTTCTCAGAGGAGATTCTACCAGTAACATTTGAGAAGACACTTGGGAGTCTTAGAGGGCCTGGATGGCTGCATGACGAACAGGGGGCTGCCTGTTTTGCGTGGGTTATCAACAGAAACAAGGAAGGATAAACTATAACATATGAATTGTAAGCTGAGGGTGCCCCTGGTAGCCAGATCCAAATTAACTGAAAATCAGCAAGGGTAGAATTTCAGACTGAATTTCAGACTGCAAAACTGTGACTTTGGCCTTTTATTTCAAGGAAAAGGCAGTGTTGGCTTGACTGAACAGAAATTTGGTCAATGAACTACGGATGGATCTTGACCATGGGGACTGAGTTTCCACTAACTTGCAGACGGTATTCAAACTTGAGGAAAAGGGATCCCACAAACCCAGTGCACGTGGGCAAAGGTTCTGTGGTGAAGGAGCCCATGACAATGTCACGGCTGCAGGCCCCAGAACCTGGCCAGACAACCCAGGACACAGCCTGCATGTGCACATGCGTGGTTGGCCCTCAAGCCTGGAGGACTGGGGGCAGAGGATTCATCCGACAAAGGGTGCTGCGCTTCACTGAAGCCTTGCTACCTGCAAGGCCTCCTGCTACTCACTCTGCGGGGCTTTTCTCCCAGCGCTCCTGTGCTCTCAAGGTCATTATCACCACTGGCTACCGCATAACTTCAGGAAAACCTCTTAGGCCTCAGGTTTTGCAGACTGGGGATAACAACAGAACTGATTTCAAGGGGTAGTGCATACAAATGGCCTGGGGCAGCACTAGGGAATACATATAAAATAATTTGCGAATGTCTTTGTTATTCATCCAAGCATCTCCAGGCCATTCACAAAATGCTACAGA
Source organism: Callospermophilus lateralis (assembly GCF_048772815.1). Classification (NCBI taxonomy): domain Eukaryota; kingdom Metazoa; phylum Chordata; class Mammalia; order Rodentia; family Sciuridae; genus Callospermophilus; species Callospermophilus lateralis. The sequence continues at coordinate 9,200,166 of NC_135310.1, forward strand.
ACACCAAGATGTCACCATATCATGAGATGAAGCCATCTTTGATATTTTTCAGACATTCAGTCATATAAAAACCACAGCTTTATATATATTTATTTTTGTTTATTGCACTCACTATTCCCTTCTTATTTTTAATTATGAAGGTATTTCTGTCCAGCAAGAGGAAGGAAGAGGTCTTGTCTTAAGTGAGTCATTGGGATTCGTAACCCCACATTTGGACGTAGAGCTGGGCTTCCCACTCCTCTTTGACCTTGGGCTTCACAGGTGTTTGTGGAGGGCCTGGTCTGAGACACAGCCCAAAGGCCAGTGCAGTCAGGCCCCACCTGGCGACTGCATGGGCTCTACCCGGCACATGTCATGGGACAAATCTGTCTTCTCTAGCCAGAGCAGTCCTGCTGCACAGCAAGTGCACCGCTATCCCTGGAGGAAGCTCAGCAGGACTGGGTCCCCCTGACAGCCGTGTCCTTACACACAGATGCATTCCTGGCCAGCAGCCTCCACCTGCAGCCTCTTTCCTGCACCCAGCCTTCAGTGGCGGTCTTCCCAGCATCTCGCTGGGCCCCCACCTGAGGGTGGGTCTGAGACGCTGTGTCCACCCCAGTGCCCTGTCCTTTCCCATCCTGGCTCCTGTCTTCCCCCCAGGTGTCAGGAGCCTTTTGTTGTAGATTCCCTCTGCACTGAGGTGGTCCCCATGTCTGCTCTTGTCCACTGGACCCCCTGTGCCTTGTCCAGCTTAGCCTTTTGCTTCTACTGTGGCAGAAAGTGGCAGGGACAGGCTGCTGCTTTCCTTTCTGCCTGCTGTCTTCACAGACTGTGGGCTCAGCTCAGCTCTAGACATGCAAGAGCTCCTGGAGGTCTTGAGGCCACTCACAACGCTTGATCCTACTGCAGTGACGCCATCAGCAAAGAAGGGACATTGACTTCTGTTATAAAAAGGTTGTCCTGGGTGCCGTGCACTGCTCCTCTCCAAAGGCAGCGAGCAGGGCTGGCAGGGCCCTTTGTGACCTCTATGCTGGCTTCCACCTGAGTCCGGAGCTCCTCCAGTTCACCTTCGTGCTCAGATCCCAGCTAAGGGGAAGGTGCACGGTTCAAGGAGGATGAACACTTCGCCTATTGAGGTCATGACCTTAAGGTGGCTCTCGTAGTTTCTCTTCCTATCCTACTGGCCACCACTTAGTGACATGACGCGAGGGAAGCACGTGCCCTGTTAAAACTTAGAAGTGTTGTTTGAAAGGAAGAAGGGAGTACAAGGCAGGCTCGGGAGGCTGAGACAGGAGGATTGTGAGTTCAAAGCCAGCCTCAGCAATGGTGAGGCGCTAAGCAACTTAGTGAGACCCTGTCTATAAAATACAAAATACAAAATGGGCTGGGGATGTGGCTCAGTGGTCAAGTTCAATCCCCAGTACCCCCCTCCCCCCCAAAAAAGGAGGGAGGACAAACATGGGAGGGCTCTACACTCCCCCCACAGACCCGGTGGACTGTAAGGTGCTCACGCCTGGGCGCTGGGGTCAGGCCTGCAGCCTCAGGCCCTTTAGCTCCCCGTTGCCCTCTAGCACCCTCAATTCTTTAACATCTAGCATTCCGACTTCTCTAAACTGAGAACAGGAGCATCTCTCTACCGCTTTGTCTCGAGGACTGAGATAGCACTCAGAACAGCGCTTGCCTCAGAGGAAGTGCCCAGACACATTAGCCTATTATTAAAGTCAGTCCTTATTTTAAAGCCTTTCATTTTATTTCGTTTTAACATTTTAATCAATCATTTGCTATGGACTCTCTTTCAGTAATAAATATGACAGCGACAAACCGGAACCAACTTGAATATCCTATGACAGGAAGTCAAGTAAATTACATTACAACCATTGACCAAAATGCTATGTAATATAGGAAAAGCCATCTACAATATGCTGTTAAGGAAAAAAGTTACAAGACAGAAAGGATGGTATAGTCTTATTTTTTTTTTATGAACTTAGATGCGACTATTACATTGCATAAGTCCGAATCATGGATTGGAAGCACAAAAAACCTCCACTTTTTCCTTTTTACCCCTTTTCTCTTGACATTTATTAGTAGAGCTAGTTCCTTCTCTGTCTTTGGATAAAGCAGGGTCACACTTCTTCTCTGGTCAGTGTTGGAAAACAGAAGCACCCATGGCTACACCTAGGAAGAGACGCCTCGGTTAGTAATCAAAATGTTCTCCCTCCAGCTGGATTCAGAGTTGCAGCCTTTCCTTACCACGTCGGCTCTCCGGAAGCTTGCAGCCCAGAAATGGAGTCGTCTTTAATATCTCCTCTGTTTCCTCTTTCTTTTATTCCTGCTCCCTTCCCTTCTGCTAATTTTCCCTGCAGGGTTGGCCCGTGGGGAGAAGGGAAGGAGGTGACCCAAGAGAGCCCTGATTTGGCTGCTAATGGCACAGTGGCCTAGAATCTGACTCTCCAGTCCTGGTATTGTGTTTAGACGACTCTTCTTAGTCATTTCTTCATATGACAAGTAGTTTTGGGGTCCTGGATATTGTGAGGGTTATGTTGTATAGATTCTCACTCTCTTATCCTTTTATAATATGCTGAAGAATGTTGATATTTTTAGAAAAAGCCAATTAGCCTAGTTAGGTTAAGACAGCAAGCTCTATCTCTCCTTCTGTAGGCAGGGCCTCTAGTCATCAGCCAGCATTCAAAGCCTTTGCTCTGTTACTCGTGTCTTCTGCATGGACCCCTCGGATGTTAGTCTGAGACTTGGCTGGTGGTTAAATCTGAGTTCCATTCTCAAAGACTTTGCTAGACTGCTTTGGTTCTGCTGTGTGTATGTGCAACTTGGAGGCGAGCCTGGAACTTGCCTAAGTTTCTACAGAGGATTAAGAAATCCTCTCTTTAGTACTCGTTTCTGTAGGATTTCTCCACATTGACTAGACAATGAGGCCCATGTGTCATTTTTAAGGAAGTATTTGGAATTTAAGCCAATCATTTCGAAATAACTCGTGATTCAAAGTGCAAATTTAAAGAAATCTTTTATATTATTAAGTGAAAATGAAAATGCAATGCACCAAAATTTGTGAGACGTGGCTAAAGTGGTGCCCAGAGGTAATTTCATAGCCCTAACATGTTCACAGTAAAAAGAAAAAATTTCTCAAATCAATGATTTAAGCTTTCATCTGATGATGGTAGAACAAGAAGAATAAATTTAATCTGAAGCCAGATTTTAAAAAGAAAGGAATTAATAAAGATAAAAGCAGAAATTGACAAGTTTAAAACCTAAAAACAATGCAAAAAATGAGAACAAAAGCTGATGCTTTGAAGGTCAGCCAAATTGGTTAACATCTGGACAGACTAACCAAAAGAAAGAGAAGACAAAAATTATCCATGTCAGAAACAAAGGAAGGAATATCACCACAGACCATATGTATATTAAAGCAATAATAAGGAAATAATATGGATAACTTTATGCTATAAATTCTGTCACTCAAATTATATGAACCAATTTTTGGAAAGACACAAATAACCAAAGCATATGAAAGAAGATATTGAAAAGCCTGAATAGCCCTATATCTATTAAAGAAATTGAATTCTGAATTCAAAATCTTCCGACAAAGAAAACTCCAGGTCCAAATGGCTTCACTGAGGAATTCTACCAAATATTAAAGATATAATAATGGATCTAGACAAATTCATCAAAAAAAAAAAAACAGAAGTGGAAGCACCACTTATCAACTCAATTTATGAGGTCCAAATTATTTTGATACAAAAAGAAAACTAGAGTGCATTATTTTTAATGAACATATATGTAATAATGTTCAACAAAATATTAGCAAATTGAAGCTAGAAGTATATTCATACAATAATATTAATGCATCATGGACCAATGGGATTCATCCTAGGAATGCAAGGCTGGTTTAATACTCCAAAATCTAATGATGTAATTCATCATCTCAGCAGATTAAATGATAAAACTATCTATACTATGTGAGTAGAGGCAGTAAAAACTTTTGACAAAATTCAATATCCCTTCATGATAAAAGCTCAGAGGAAATAAGGGAGTAGAAAGGAGTATCCTTAACATGACACCGTGAATCCACCACAAAGCTTGTAGCTAAGATCATCCTTCACATTAGAGACTGAGAACTTTCCCCTAAAACCAGGAGCAGGGTGAGAGTATCTTCTGTCACCTCCTATTCAACATAATACTAGCCAGAGTGACAGGCAAGAAAAATAAGATGCATACACAAAAAGATATAGAGCTGTCACTGTGCACAGATGGCATGACTGTCTATGTGGAAAGTTCTAAGATGTCAACAAAAAAGAATATCTACAACTAATCAGTGAATTTATCAAGGTTGAAGACACAAGGTCAATGTACAAGAAGAATTAAAATTCTGTATATTAGCAATAAGCTATCAGAAATAAATTTCATAAGGCACCATTTATAATAACACCCCCACCCCAAAAAATAAACTGCTTAGGCATAAGTTCAACAAAATATATATGGGATTTGTAATACTGGAAACTAAAAACACTGATTAAAAAAATCAAACAAGGTCTAAATAAATAAAAAATTATAACAATTTCATGGCTTAGGAGATTTTATTGTTAATATATTTATAAGACTGAATTCAACATCAATCAAAATCCCATAAGGAAATTATTTTTTTTATTGGTTATTCAAAACATTACAAAGCTCATGACATATCATCTTTCATACATTTGATTCAAGGAAATTCTTAAATTATAATTACAACTGTTTCTAAAATTTACATGGAAAAGTACGGGAACTTGACTAACCAAAGTTATTTTTCAAAAGAAGAAAAATGCTGGATAATTCACACACCTGATTCCAAGACTTAATTTAGAGCTACAGAGTCAAGAAAACAAACGTGTGGTAATGGCATAAAGATAGGCAAAAAGATCAATGGAACCAAGTTCATAAATAAGTCTATATTTATAGGGTCCATTGATTTTCCACAGACATACAGAGGCAATTAAGTCAAGAAAGCCTAGTTTTTTAACAAATGATTCTGGAACACCAAGCACAGATGGAGGAAAAAATAGCAACTTAATTCCCTCTATTTTACAAAACATAACTCAAAATAAATTATAGACCTACATGTAAAAGCCAAAATTTAAAAAAACTCCAGAAGAAGACATAGGAGAAAAATCTTTACAATTTCTTAAATATTTCACCAAAGTCACAATCTATAAAAGAAAAACATCGTTAATTTTGACTTTGGCAACATTAAGAACGTCTACTATCCCAAAGACACTAAAGAGTTAAAAAGACAAGTCATGGTAGCCACATGTCAGAAAGAACTCATTTCCAGATAATATTAAACACTTTTACAACCCATAATAAGAAAGCAGGCAGCCCAATCAAATATAAATGGGAATAATATTTTTAAAGGAAATATCACCAAAGATGCTATCTGGGTGGCAAATAAGGACATGGACAGAGAGCTCAATGTCATTTGTCCTTAGAGAAGTGCAAATTAACACCACAGTGAGATACCATACCACACCTGCAGGAATGCCTAAAAATGTCAAAACAAACTGGCAAATCCAGATGCTGGCAAGCATGTGGAGAATCCGACTCTCCAAAACTTTCCTGGTAAGATTGCAAATTAGCACAGTCACCGTGGAAAACAGTCCAGCCATTTCTACAAAGATAAATGTAAATCATTTACCATAAGGAGTTCCACTCCCAGGTAGTTACCAAGAAAAATCAAAACTTATGTTCATACAAAATCTTGCATATGATGTTTATAGCAGCTTTATTCATGATCATTCAGAACGAGACACCACCCAACTATCCTTCACCTGCCAACGCACCATCAAACCATGTACATTTATAATGGAATAATACTCGGGAATTAAAAGGAATAAACTCCTGTTATTTGGGACAGCATGTAGGAATCTCAAATACATGGTGCTTCAACAGACTGCAGACTCAAAAGTCTGTCTGTTTCCTTTACCACAACATTCTAGAGAAGGTGAAAGTATAGAGACAGAAAACATGTCAGTGGCGGAAGGCTGAAGGCGGAGGCAGGGGGATGGTTTGGGGCTGATGAAAACTAGTTCTCCGTATTAATTTTTGCCGTAAGTATAGGACTATACATTTGTCAGGACTCATAGAAGTGTACATTGAAAGAGTAAACTGTACTGTGCATAATTTCCAAAAAGTAGATTAAAACAAACAAGGAATGAATGGTCTCGGTATTCAGTAAGTATATATTAAAATAGACTATGATTGACGTATGGATAGATACAGTAATCCTGTGAACTTTGTATTTATTTGAACTGTGAACCAGGGTATGAACTATTTTTCAACTCAATAATTCCAAATTAACTCAGAAATATCTTGACTACAAAGTTCCAGAAAATCCCCCAGACGGGTCAGCAAGTTTTATACCTCTCAGACCACCATTTGTTTCTCATTAACTAGAGCATTCCCAATGGGTAACAGAATTTTCCAATTCAGCATCAAAAACAGAAAGGAACCCTGGGTCACCAAAAAAATATTTCCTATACAACAGGGCCGCCCAAAAACATTGTAAATGGAATTTAGAGTCTCGAAGCAGCTGCACTTCACATGGAAATCCAACCATCACACGATGACAGCACAGAGAAGCAAGTAAACAAAAAAATTCAACATTTACGTACACTTTTCCCAATCTTATAAAAAAAAAAAGAAGCTCCACTTTCCCGGCTGCTTTGGTGTGGACGTGGACTCTGAGATGCCCATGAGCTCGTCCTACTCCCTCGCACACCCCGCTTCTTCAGCACGACTGTTGATGGAAGAAGCAATGGACGCGTGCTGACCAGTGGGGAAGCCTGACTTCCTTTCAAAAATCAGGGCATGCTGAGGGCTCAAGTTAGGCTAACTCCACTCTCCCAACGCCGCCCTGGCTGGGCCTGCCGAGCCATGAGGACCTGTGCCCCAGGGAGGAGTTCCGGCTGCAGTTTACGGTGCCCAGGGAAGTCCTCAACACGTACCCTCATTCCCAAGGAACCTCAAACTTATCTCAGCAGGTCAGACTCCCCTATAAACTTCCCACATCTATCTTTGAAACGCCCCCCCCCCATACATTTCCAAGCCTTCCCAGGAGGTAATAAGAGGGAGGGGCCTTTTATGGTGGGCAGGTGGCATGCAAGTCAGGCTTGCCTGGGGCCAGGTGGGTGGCTGGGGAGAACGTGCACTGGTGTCCACACCAAGCAGGCAGAGAGGGAGAGTCGCAGAGCCCTCTAAATCCAGGCGTGGAGGTGGCTGCAGAGCCAAGCTAAGACAAAGTGACCCTGGTCAGCCCAGGCTGGGGAGAAAGGGGGCAGAGAGGTTTAAAGGTGCCCTTCCCTCGGAAGGTTTGGCCATTTTAGTCTCTCAAATAAAGGGACAACAGACAGACCACAGAAAATTAAGTGCCCAAGCACAGATGCCACACTCATTCAGTGTGAGACTCAGAGAGGGGTGTGTCAGTCAGTCAGCTTTTGTGCGGGTGTGAAAACATATCCGAGGTAAACAGCCGAAAAGGAGGAAAGATCTATTTTGGCTCACAGTTTCAGAGGTCCCACGGTCACCTGGCCCTGCTGCTCTAAGACCCTGGGGAGACAGCACATCATGACCAGGAGCTAGTGGAGCAAAACTCTCCCCTCGTGGCAGCCAGGGAGTGAAGAGAGACAGAAAGGGCCAGGGACAAAAGAGACCCTGCAAGGCCACACCCCAGTGACCTGCTTCCTCCAACTGCTAGGTAGCTAGCCAGCCGTGGATGGAGAGCAGAGAAATGACTGGGAAGGGCAGGTGAAAACCACAGGGAGCCATAGTGGACAGGAGCACCCGGATCATGGGGCACAGCATGTCAGAATCTCCCCCAGCCACAGTTAATCACACCCCCTTGAGAGAAATGGTTGTTTCAAGATCTTGCCACCTCTACCAGGTGGCCAGGACCCTCCCCCATCACCAAAACCATGTTACAGCTACCCCAACCATTCCCTGTGACAGGGACATCAAAGATCCTCAAAGAAAGTGTGCTGAGGGCTATTCAAAGGAGATTAAGGGGGTAGGGGAAATTGAGCAAGAACAACGGGACCCAGGAATCCTTGAAGACCCCTAACTTAGTGAAGGCCACCACCATTCGAAGACCCACTGTTACTCTCCAGGGTTTCCCTGTCCTTCCCCCTTCTCCCTGTCCTTCTTAGGAACCTTCTTGTGAACCTGGAACTCTCTCAAGCAAGAACACAAGAATTCAGGATGGGACCCCTCTGCTGGCTGCCTGGCAGGGGGTCCATGGGCAGATCTCCTCTATAACACAACTAGGCCCCACCCTCTACGTTTCTATCACCTCCTGATAGTTATTAAATTACAAATGCATAAGTGGATTAATCCACTGAGGTCTGACTTTATCATCCAATCACCACCCAAAGTTCTCACCTCTGAACACAAGTGCAGTGGTGGCCAAGCCTCCAGGAGACATTTCAGGGGACTTTCGCCCAAATCATAACAAGGGGCAAGATGGCTGACCCTTAAATAGAGCTAACCAAAGGGGTCAGGGCTTTGGGATTCTTGGGGTCAGGGAGGAGGTGCACACCATGGAACATGGGAGTGGGAGTATGTGCTCATTCAGCATGATTGTCTTGTTCTACAGACGGAGTCTCCCAGGTGACAGCCACTTGTGGCCCTTTGACTGGGCCAGGTGCCAGATCCCCCATCTCTCCTTCCTATGGAAAGATTTTTCCTAGTCAGAAAGGGGAGTGTCAGATAGAAAAGTCCATGCCTGCCTTTGATGTTTATCAGTGTAGATAGATGTCAAGTTCTGTTATAAAAGAACATCTTTCAGAACCACTCCTGTGTCTGCAGGAATTTCCCTGAATGATCACCCCTAAATATGCCAAGGAAATATTTCTAGGGCAGGACATTTTACCTACCCACGCTAGCATAGATGTGTTTTTCTCTAAATTTGATGAAGCTTTGAGGGCAACACACAGCTCCACAGCACTGAGTATGTAACAGGCTGAACAAACACTTGGTAAATTGAACTAAACAAGAAAAGGGCTGAAGGAAGCCAAACTATGTCAATGTAAACCCAAAACTGGATTCTTTGGGTGGAAACCACTGATTTAATTTAAACTATCCTTTCTCCTCTGTTCTGACCATAAAGCATGCATCTCTGAAGGTAGAAGATTCATTCAGGAATTGAAACTGAGGGCCATTTGTAATGAATAAAGTGGTGGAGTGCAGGCTTGGCAAATGGGCTTGAACTTGACTTCTGTCCCGACTCAGCTGAGAGTGCTGCCAGGGGTCAGTGCTGATGGGCAGACAGGCCCCAGCCAAATACAGACTCTGTGGGAGAGACTGCGTTGACCTGTTGGATGTCACTCACAGGTCAGGGAAAGGGGAGCGGTGGCCCACAGGCAGGTGGAAGGAGCAGGGCCCAGAGTTCTCATCAGGCTGTCAGTCAGTCCTGTGACTTTGCCAGGTTATCTCAGCTTTTGGGGTCTGTTTCCTTAACTATGTATGATTGACTCAGTGAAATGCCCCTTCACTGTCTCTACCCCTTCTAGGAAGAGAGGGAATCCGGTCCTTCACTCATGCATGCTTATGGCATGAAGTGCTAAAAGGAAACAATGATTGTGGGGAAAGCATGGCCGATCCCCAGATATAAAGAAGCTCACATTTTGTCCCTCCAGGTCTCCTCTCCTGATGTCTTCTCTGCTCTCTGCTGCCGCAGGAGCTGACCTGTGTCAACTTTGCCAACCAACTTCCTTGCCACCAGGCTTCCAGATGGGCCTGGCCAATGGGGGGCCCTGGAAGGAAATCAGGGAGGGGAGGAGGAGGAAGGAAGGCAGGAGAGTGGGAATGAGGAAGGCCAGGCTTCCTCCCTGCCCGGCTGCTTCAGGCCAGCAGGGGCTCTGGAGTGACATCGTCTGTCTCTAAAACTGGACCTCCTGCCTTTGAGACTCTGCCAGCCAGGCCCTCCTCTGGCCCATTGGGCTCAGGGTGGTAATGCCACAGGCTGAGGTGGTCACAGCATCTCTGTCACCGGTTCTTCCAGACTCGGGGCATGTCTGAGTTTATTAGAAGGCACAGGAAAAGTCCGAAAAAGGCTCTCAAGGGAGAGAATGGGCCCTCTCAGGAAGGAGGAGGATGACGTGCCCCGCTGGTCGCCCAGTTTTGTTAGAGGTCCCAGGGAAATTTCCAGAGACATGCCCAGGTATACCCCTTGAGTTTTGATTACAGCAGGATTGCATCAAACTTCCAGACCCCCACTGGGCGTGGCAAAGCTCTAGGGCAACTCTACGTCACTTCGACCCATGCTGACCAGTTTTAATTGGAACCCATTTTCACAGATCGTATGGTTAGAGTAAATTATCCTTATGTCCCTGAATTCTGGGATCTGGTCTGTGTGAGGGTCACAAAACTCCTCGCCTTCCCCAAGGGTCATGTCTGTTCTGTTTATTGACATTTGGGACCTGAATTTTCCCTGCAGATAGCATTTTGCTGGCTGAGCCAGTGGGCTTAGGATGGGGAGGGGTTGAGCCCCAGCCCCATTGGCTCACCAGGGCTCTCCCCATCCTGCGCCATCTGGAGAGAGGGGAAGGAGTGGTTTGCAGGACTCTGCTCCCCACAGAACCTCAACCTAGCTCCCACTGCACGGTCTTGGAGGAACCGTCTCTCCTTCTCTCTCTCTGTCTCCCTCTCTCCCTCCCTCCATTGTTCTTTGAGTGTCTTCTCTCCACCTTCGATAACCCCTAAAGTGCTACCCAGCCCCCGCCCCACTCTCACATGATCTCATTGTGTTTAAGCTTTCGCCAGAGAAGTCAGAGAAGAAAATTGCCTTCAGGTATCATCTGCTTTCACCCCCAAACAAGAAACTAGATGGCTGAGCTACCATTTTGAAGATGTGTGGGAAAATCTGCAAAGAATGGTTCAAGGCAGGGAAATTATTTCAGGAAAAGTATGACAGGAGCAGCTTTGGGGTGGATGTGGAGTGAGGGGGAGGCCACGGCACATCTGACATGGGAGGTAAGCTGTAACGTCTCAGGAGCCAGAGCAGCTGAGTCTCTCAGGGCACCTGAGCCTATCTTGCCAGAAGGGCAGGCACGAGCCCAGGTGCGTCCATGGAGCTCTCCCCTCTAGTGATGCCATTTGGCTTTGTGCAGTGAGACTGGTGAGGAGTGAGGCCTGAGGAGGACCAGGGGACAGTTTGAAAACCTGCCGGGCCTTGGGAATCAGAGAAGGACTGACACATCCTGCTTCACCCAGGTTGAAATCTTGGTCTCTTCATTTCCTTTCTGTCTTGGCCTCGCAGGTACCCAGTTGACAAGGATTTCTTAAGGGTCTATTCTGCCCCATGGCCCTGTGCCCAGTGAAGAGGGAGTGGTGCAGGTTGTCACCGTGAGCATGTTGGGGTGGGAGGGCAATCAGGTAGGGACTTGGAGGCTGTGGGAAGGATTTGGGACTTTATTCAGAGAAAGCCAGGAACCTCAGCGTTTCCAGCAAAGTGTTCCCCCACATTACTCCACGAACACCCCACCTTCCCCGCTGTGAGTGCTCTGGGCCATACTAGCCTGTGCTCTCAAGAAGTTTTGTCTCTGGCTAATCCATTGTATCCTTTTCAGGGATTTTATTCCAATGTTGGTCATTTTTTTTTTCATAATTGGCCTGAAAGCAAAAGGCTTCATAAAGACTGTGTATTTGACTATCTTATTTCTGTTCAAAGAGAATGAATTATCCTCAAGAGTGTTTTAGACAATAAAAGGCAGGCCTGCATTTTCCTTTGAAAAGAGGTATGGTGGAGGGAATCTAGCCCATAATTTCATTATGAATACAAAAATGTTTCTCAAACTTCCCTTAAGAAGGAAAGCTACTAAGTTAGAGAGACTGCAGCCTTTTACTGAAGAAGCATGAAACCTTCAATTTATCCCAAGTGAAGTCATTTTCAAATTATGTCACCTAATTTGATGACTCATCTTCTTAACGTTTCATTTTTCATTGGTCTGCATGGTTCCGAGAGATGCCAGTCATCATCTCCTGCTCACAGGACAGAGCCAATTCAGTCCATGTGACAACCACCCCCCATGGCACAGCTGATTGGACCATGTGGAGATGTGTGACCCAAATTACCCACTCAAAAGCCTCGTCCCAAATTTCTGGGGCTGAATCTTAGACAGTTGGTTGAGAGAATAGAGTCCCCAGGTCTTGCAGGCAGCAGCTGCACAGTTGAGGCTGCTGGACAGTGGACCATTGTGCTCAGCAGCCCTGTTTGTAGATGAGTTTCAGGTAGCCATCTGACCCACGTGCCCAGAGAAAGACCAGGTCAGTCGGAGACAGCAGTAAGCACACAGAGAACGAGAGAAGGGACTTGGTGGGCAAAGGAGGCCAGAGCATCCCCAGAGGCCCAGCAGCACCCCTGCACAGCCCCTGTCCTGACCTCATGGCTGGACACTTACACACAAGCCATTCACTTCCTTACCCTTCCTGACTGGGAGTTCTGTGTCTATATACAATTTTTCTGAGCTCAGCCTAATCTAGGATTGGAGCAAAGACATTTTACTTTTTAAACTCACTTTTTTAACTCCAATTGCAAATCAGTTACGTCTTATGGAAATGATGTTAAGGCATCCATGACATTGGGAAGGTACAGAACCTGGGCTGAACCTATCAATAGAACTGTTCTGGAATCACCCACAGTGACTATGAACTGTTTTCCATGCTGAGGAGGCAAATCCACCCTGGCCTTATTCCTCCTCCCATTCTCAAATTCCCCATCCTCCTGCACTGACCCAGAAATATGTGTTGAGTAGGTTGAGGAGGAAAGTATAAGTCAAAACTCATCTAGTAAACTCTGAAAACTGTGTCTGTAACGAAGTGGTTATATTAAATACGCACAAAGCAGCCTAAAGGGCAAAGCACTTCCTGAGACCACAGCACAAGCCCAGGACTTGCCAAGTGGGAAACTTGGGAGCCCAGGATCCAACTGGGGAATGCATAGTTCAGGTTTTGGGCACAGGGATATGATGGTCAGAAAATAAATATCATTTAAGTAAGAGAAAAGGAACATCTATTAAGTGGACACATATATATTAAGCAGTATGTGCTAGTTTTCAAATTAGAGCTTGGTTTAAACCATCTTCGAATCTCTAGAAAACTCAAGTCCGAGGCTATGTACATTTTTCCTTAAAGGACCAGATAGTAAATATTTTAGGCCTCAAGAACTACATGTGGTCTCTGATCCATATTATGGCTTTCTTCTGTCTGATTTGTTTGTACACAATATGTAGAGACCATTCTGGGTTCGCAGGCCATGTTCAAGCAGGATGGAGATCTTGAGCTGCAGGGTTAGACATTCCCAGGGATAGCTGAAGTTTCACAGGAATGGATTGCTCACCATTTTCCAATGGTTGGACTCTTCTGAAGTTCTTGTCAAATTGAGCCATATTTTCTTTTCCTATAATTTCTAACCATATCTTTTCTAACCTATAGAGTGGATAACCTAGAAAATTTTCAGGAAATGAGCAATCCTTCCTCACAGGCTGTGAAGAGGTGAATTTTTCTCCCTTCAGGTAAACCTTCCCATCAAGGTTATCCTAACTGGGGATAAAATTACTTTCAGACTCTTGAATACCTGCTTCTTGGCGTCTTGATTCCAGTGGTCTCCCTAAAATGTGACTTCCAGAATTTGAGGTTCTAAAATCTGATTCAACCATCATGGATTCATTGATCGATTATGTAGCTTAATTTGAACAGAGTATTGATAATAGCACGGCCCGTGATGGTTAATTTTAGGTGGTAAGATGACTTAAGGATCATCTAGAGAGCTGGTAAAACAGTGTTTCTGGACATGTATGTGGGGGTGTTTCAGAGGACATTGACCTGTGAGTCTGGACAGACTGGGGAAGATCTGCCCTCAATGTCAGCAGATACGATCCAGTCAGCAGGGGTCCAGGCAGAACAAACAGGAGGACTCAGTATTAGAGCACTTGACCAACACCCTTGAGCCCCTGGAGGTTCAGACCCCAATACCACTCACATGTGCACACACAGAAAGACAAATTGGTTTTCATTCTCCTGGAGCTGGGTACAATCTTCTTCTGCCCAGACCCCAGAACTCCAGTCCAATAATGGCTGGACTCTTCTAAAATTCTTTCTCAATTTGGGTCATATTTTCTTTCCCTGCAAATTCTCCCTGTATCTGCTTCTGACCTCTAGAGTGGGCCAGCTCTCTGCTTCACGGGCTGCGAGGTGGTGGCCTACGGGCTCCAGGACTTCCAGCAGCAGCACTCTGGGTTGCCAGGACTTCAGCCTCACACTGAGAGATACACCAGTGACTTTCTTGGCTCAGAGGCCTTTGAACTTGAACTGACTTGAACTGAGCCTGTGTCCCAGGGTCTCCAGCTTTTAGACAGATAGCCTGTCATGGAATTTCTCAGACTCTATAATTGTGTGTACCAATTCTCCTGGGAATCACCTCGTATGTATATACACACACACATACACTACACTATGAACGCATGTGTATTATGTGTGTGTGTGCACTTCCTGTACACTTCCATTGGTTTCATCCCTCTGCTTAGATTTTTGTTTGGTTTTAGCAGCTCTATCATCTGAGGGTAATTGCCAGCTAAAATTGCAAATGTTTATTTTTAATAAAACTTCAGATTTCTATAATTAAATGCAACTCAGATGTTTCCAGCAGGGCTCAAAATCATTGTGAGAGTGAATGCCAGTGAAGTACTTATATTTCTTTAATATAAGCATAAAATCCTTTGAGGGGCAGGACCACTCTGTTGGTATTTGAAAATGTGAGTGGCCTGGGAGAAGTTGCCTGGGTCTCAGGCGGAGTTCTAATAACCACCTCTTTCAAAGCCTGTCCCCAAACCAACACAGGCCTGGGGACAGCCCAAGGTCTCCCTCTTGGGCCCTCTAATGGATTATTTATCCCCCAGGAAAGATGTTCAGGAAAAGTGCCATCTCTGGTGCTCTCCCCAGTGCAGGCCTCATTCAGGCGTCTCTCTCTGCTCTCAGGAGCAGGCTAGTGAATGCTGGGGACAAACAGAAATTTGGGGACAGTGGGGACAGGTAAAGGGAACAAGTTATTTGCTTATTAGAAAGTTCGATTATATTTAGAGATCTTATCTCTGGCTTGGCATCAGGAAGCGCATTTGTTGAACGGTGCCTCCTTCTTTCATAATCTCCCTTTCATGTGCAGAGACCCCAAAGCTGCTTAATTCCCACTTATTTTGCAAAATAAAATGGGGTCAACATGGTCTGTTTCTCTGAGCAATTCTAGGACCTTCCCCTGCCGAGAGATGCTTGTCTTTTCTTTGCTAATCATCTACTGCAGAAAGGGGACATCACAGCCCCATCACAAAGACTCTGCAAAATGACTTGCTTCCTAGTAAATTTTGCCTTCAGAATTACCAGGCTTCACCTCCCCACAGGGCTGTCACTGACAATCATCAACCCCAGCCCCCAAGACTGCACTCTGCCCTTCAAGGGCTTCCACTGGGTGTGACCTGCAGTCCCATGAGGGAGAGTCTGCTTATAGCTATCTCCACCACTGCTTCTTTGGTGGCTGATGCCTGGTGCAAGAAGACAATCCGTCCCTCCATAGGGTGGCCTGAGGGACAGGGGTGAGCCAAGTGAGCGGCAAGGGCAGAATATTTCAAAGAGAATGAGAATAAAGTGTCTAAAGAAACCCTCTCATGCAACAGTCAAGAGAGGCAAGATGCTTCTATTTCAAGGAGTAGATACTGAGCTAGGAAGGAAAGAGAAACATAATTTTTAAAAACAAGACTCTAAATCATCTTTGGGGATCTAAACTCTTAATTTGTCTGGAACATACTAGGTGCACCTCAACAGAGGCAACAAAGATGCTTTCCACCTGGTGTGGAAAGAGCAGGCACTTGGTTGGCAAAGACAAGGGCACTGCTCATTCACAGCAGCATCTCTGCCTCCTCCTCATCACCAGAGCCCAGCACCATCCACAGGAAGAACGGCTTCCTCTCCACCGTCATTATTCTATGCAGAGTACCCATCCCTGGTGACTTCTACATGTTAATAAACCACGCCTTTTCCAAAAAGTCCCACATGCATTTATCAAGTGAACAAGTACAAATTCAGCCATTTTAATCAGTATTTTTTGCAGACAAGTGTGGATATGTATATGCATATATACATATATACATATCAAAATTGAGAATTTACAAATAAAATTGGATGCATTTAGTCTAGTGGTAGGTAAGTCCATAGAAAAAATCTTAAGTAGAATATATTTTCTTTAGCAGTATTTTTAGTAATTCAGTTCTAGTGCATACAAAAAGACCTGAAGCTTAAATTCAGCTGATTTTGGAGGAGTCGAGAATGAGAAAAAACAGAAAGTGTTTTATGAAGCAAGCACAGCATGCTCATGCTGTTCCCTGGAGACATTGGAGGGTTTGAGTTTTGTGCCTAGAGCCTGGAACTCGCCCTGAATCAGCTGCTGGTTTCAGATGTCTCTGAGATCTGCTCTTACAAACAAAAAAATTGTGCAGAAGTGAAGTTTCCACAAAACTGAGTCCAGGCCAAGAAGTGCAACTGGGTTTCAGACTGAAGATGACCAAAATGTCCAGTGTCCATCACGTGGCCGCCATGACACCCAGTGGGTATCTGGGCTTGGGGCACGGTCTTTCTCCATCCTTCTGCTCACAGCCCATGGTAAGAACTAGTCAACGGGGCTGAGCAGGTCAACGTGCAGTGTGATGATCCTGTGGTCACCACTTTCCTGGGATGGAGACCCCACACTCGTACCAGCCCACATAGTAGTAGGGGGTTCCAAAACCGATTTGGCCAAAGCTGACAGGCTCCTGGCGATACTGGCGATAGTAACCTGCAAAAGCAACAGGAAAGAGCAGGGCAGAAAATGCGTCAAAATCAACTGAACCAAAAGGGAAAAATCCCCATCCTTATAATGTCCTTTCAAAGAGAAGTCCTCTGGTGAGTGGCTCATACGACAAGTGTTACCACTGAAGCCACTTTTGGTGGGAAGATGAGAGCCTGAGGTCCCAAGCATGATTTGTGAGACAACCTGGTCCCACAGGTGCATGACGCAGGTAGCAGAGAGTAGTGGTCATTATCCTCTCCCTTTCTCTCCACAGAAGAAGGTGACTTTAGACAACATTGAGCACCCATGGAAGGGCAGGCCCTGAGCTAGGTGAACAACGCTGGGTGAGATTCCCTCCCACCCTCACTGAGCTGAGAGCCTCCAACTTGCCAGAGCCTCAAAACGCCAAGGCTTGATTCTCAGAATCCAGGCAGACTTTTAGATCTTTCAGGAAATCTCTCAGAGAAAAGGATCCTGTAGCATTCTGAACACTTCTGTCTGCAAGCAGACGGGGCGCTCCAGCCTCATCAAAATTTTGGAAAACTCAACAACTGCTCTCATTCTTGACCTTGCCAAATAAATGACCTCTTGCCGCTCTGCCATGGAGCACATGGATTAATCAGTACCTATGCCCAGGGCCAATGCCATGACCATGGTCACAGAAACAGTGGAATACCGTAACCCTGGGGCACCACAAGGACTTCAAACACTGTGCATTGTGATATACTTTGCATGTTGACTGTGAAGGTCAACCAGATGAGGCTACATATTTAATCCAATGTTACTCTGGAGAGTTCTATGAAAGTACTTTTTAGATAAGCCAAAATCCAACCCAGGGGACTGAAAACAGATCACCTCCATAACGTGGGTGGTCCTCATCCACTCAGTTGAAAGTCAGTAAAAATGACTGATCACCTCCATTCTGGAAAGGGGAAGGAATTCTGCCCCCAGCCAGCCTTCAGACCTGAACTGCAACACGGTCTCCTCCCTGAGCCTCCAGCCTGCCTTACTCCGCACACATTGAACTTGCCAGTGTCCACAGTCATGTGGACCGACTCCTCAAAATAAATCTCCATGAATGAACACTAACTGTTCCGTTTCTCTAGGTGAGACAGCCCTGGTACACTCATTTTACCATTCCATTGATTTTAGTGTTTCTTTACCTGTTACTTTGAACATGGTAATTCATATACCATTCATGAATTTTTTTTTCAGAATAAGGAGCCTGTTAGATGAGTATCCATTATGCCTGAAAACGCCAGAACATGAAGAGTTGACTGCATAAGGGGAAAGGTACTGGGTTTCACTGAGTTGTCCTATTGATTTGTTTGCTTGGAGGGCTAAGTGAATGAGTCACATGTTACCGGTTGCTAACCTCTGAGATGATACATGTCCTCACTCCATGATGTCAGGTGTACTGATTCTGAAACCTGTCCTGGTGGGTTTGCAACTTGACCTTTGTCTTCTCTGTACGCTCACCTGTGCGTGTCTCCTCTGAAAGGCTCTCCCCTCCACCCGTCCAGCCAGTCCTTTAAGACTCTGCCTCACACTAAACCCTTCTTAACACCTCAAGTGGTGCCTCCTTTGAATTCAGTGACTGTGACATGCACCTCGGCCTGCCCACACAACGATCAAGTGACACAACCTGTCCTTGTCTATTCAGCATGGTGTTCACCAAGTGACCTTCTTGCCTTCTTGCTCTTCACAGTTACTGGGCGTGTCCCTAAGAGAGTCCTCACAGATCCCTTTGAACTCCCTGTTTCTTCAAGGCTCACTCCATGCCCAGCACAGGGTAGGAGTATTTTGATTCCTTGGTTCCTTATTTTCACTTTTATGATCCCAAGTGCTCCCAACATCCATCTTCAGATGGCAAATCAAAGGTGGAGCTACAGTGAATTTCCTCCTCCTGTTAACCTGTTTCTCTCCTCTGGGCAGAAGCATTTGTTCCCATTACCTTGAATGGTAGGGAGGGCCTCTACATAGGACTGAGGCCCTGTTCTTCCATCAAGGTGGGAATCCACAAACTGGCAATGGTCTTCGCCTCTTCCCCAGCTGTCTCCGATGCTGTAGAATGTATCTGCATAAAGAACCGTCACAGGTCAGGGACTCCTCAGAGAATGTCACAGCAGGCCAAGGAGCTGGAACAAGCTTTAAGGCCATTTGAGCTGAGCACATGATTGAAATTGTGTGTTCTATGTTTCTAATGAAAAAATGGTGATAGTGGCACCAGCCTCGGGAAGTTCATGAAGATTCAGCAAGATCACACACTGAATACTTAACGATGTTCAGTAGGGGGAAACTGTGAGCAATCTAGAGTTTAACATATAAATGAGAGAACTTTTATGCCTTATTTTTTTAAAAAAGGAATGAAGAAAACTGCGGTAGAGAATCACTTTTGGAATAATTAGTGTGTCTGAATAGGAGAACCTGTCTTCCCACATGGGAGAGGGAGGCCCCAGGGCAGCATGGGACGCTGTCCGTGGTGCTGACCACACAGCACAGGAAGGCCAAGTCATCTCCCCACCCTGGGACACACTAACAATTCTGAGGCAGGGGAAGACAAAGGTGCACACAGAGAGTGTACCTGCTTTTGGGAGACATGGATACCCAGAATTGCAGAGCAGGGAATGGAAGGGGAGACTTTGTTTTGACCCCGTCTTTACATAATCCTTGCTAATAAGAAAATTTTAAATTAAAAAACTGGCCAGTGGAAAGTATATACCAGCTGAAGGAAATTCTGAAATATATGTTTGCTAAAATTATAAGTTTTCAATTTTAATTGAAAATTAAAAGTTGTGTGAGTTAAAAAAAAATAACCAGCCCAGTGTAGGTGGTGAGTCAAAGCTAGCTGGCATTTTGAAGGGCTGGTAGTTCTGGGTCTTCACATCACTCTTTGTTTTGATCCCTACTATGATAAAAACATTTTTATTGTGACACAAAACAAATAGAACTGCTGATATTTGTGCCACCATCTACATTTTTTCTTTGAAAAGTAGTGGTTGTGGCAAAAGCCTGGAAGGTGGACTTTCCTCAATTCTTCCAGTTTATCCTCATTTATCATTATCCAATTAATAGCAAACAAAAATAGGCTTTATAAAATTTTGTATAGAATTTTGGACTTCATTCCTCAAGTGTAGTAGATTTTCAAAAAGATGTTTTTGCATGCCAATGGAAAATCTAGCGACCCCAGAGTGGAACCTACAGCACTGGTTGTATTAGAGCCTGGCGGGGGGGGTGTGGTCACAAGGGTCCAGCCCCTAACACATGTGCATGCACATGCACCTGTTGGGTCAAGTTAGTACCTGGGCAGACCAAAACTGCATACCAGCAAGAGCCAGCCATGCTCAAAGACCTACCTTTCAGGTTGTCACTGAGATAGATCTTATACCGCAGCGAATTGCAGAGCACAACTCCCACAAACTTTCTATACCACGTCCGCTTCACGTACTGCCGGCCATGGCAGTCGGTGTAGCCAGGGTCATGTTTGAAAGCAAACGGGATCCAGATGGGCTCACCACCTTGACAACACAGAGTACACCCTCTAAGTGACGGGAGCTTGCAGCGTTGATTCTTGCAGAGTATCTGGAAAGTGGACTTATGCCCTGGCCCTCCCTTCCTGAAGGCTTCTCCGAGCAAGGTTTTCCCGCCTCCCAACAAGCACCCTTTTGGATTTTCCTCTTCTTTTTAAGTACTAAAGTACAACCGGGGGGTTCTTTTACCTGATCATATTTACTTAAGGTATTTTTGTTTCAATAAATTCTCAGAATTAAAGGTTAGACTACGCCTCAAGGAAAATTGGCTGCAATGGCCATTTTGATCCTGTGGGGCTCACCATCCTTCCCCAAGTCGCTCAGCATTAACTCCTACTCTTCCTGCTTGAACTTTAATAACAGGGCTTTCTTGGTTTGTTTGAAAAACAAAGAAAAACTTCATGGTATGTATCTTTTTGGCATTCTACAATATTCCCAGGGCTGGTGTAAATAGAGTATCTTTTTTATAGACATTGACTACTCCTCCATGATTTCTCATATATATTGACTGTTTTGGCATATTTGAAACATTTCCAAGTCAATCTTTTCCATAGACCTGGATCAAGGATAGATGGAAGTTGTCAGAAAATTATTAAAATGCAAAAGTGGTCCAGCGTTTCTCTTTGTGAGGGATCACAGCAATCTCTCGTTAGGGAATATGATGACCATAAGGTTAAAATCCTCGGAAAGAGAGACTTACCTGGTGGCCTCACAACAAGTAGAGGATTATCTGTAGAATGAAAAAGAAATAATTGACTTTGTATCACATTTCACAATCGTGTAAATGTTTAAAGATTTATTGTAATTGAAAGAGCTAACCAAACTGGAATACAGAAAAAAATAAATGTTACTTATTATATGCCAAAGTTTTCCCTTAGTTTTTTATTTTCTAATTATTCCCTTTTGAGAATACTCTTTTCTAGTTAACTGTCTTTTTATTTACATAAAAGTTGTGGGTCTCTGAAAATAATGTTTTGATATTGGGATGCCTACAAAATAATTCAATACTTAGTTTCAAAAGTCTGGTAGCAAAGTCTCAAATACCCTGAGACAAGGTAAAGGGAACTATATGTGGAACTCCAACAACGGACACCTGACCTCATGGCATTCTCTACCTTTGGAAACAGTTTGATATATGTATTTTTTAAAACAAAGTACACATATACCTACTATCTAGTCTATCCATTCCACTCATAAGCATTTATCCAAAAGAAGTTAAAAATACATATTCATACAAACATTTGTACATGAATGTTTATAGTATCTTTGCAAGAGTCAGAAAACAGAAATAACCCCAATGATCACCAACAGCTAATGGGATTGCATAAACGAGTCGTGGCATAGCTGTATAATAAGATACTGATCAGTAATAGAAGAGAATGAACTACTTATACACACAGTGATATGGATGAATCTCAAAATGACTAATGGTGAAAAAAAGAAGCCAAAGAACCGCATACTATGTGTGAGAGGGCAGGGTGGGAGGCTGTACCCGCCCCCCCCCCCCCCGAGCAGGGGCAATTGTTGGGAGTGATGGACATGCTCATCATCATCACAGTAGTGAGGACTTCGTGCGTATGAATATAACTCGGAACTTATTAAGGAGCACCGCTTAATTGTGTGCAGCTTACTGTATGCCATTACACCCCAGTATTGCTCTTCATAAAACCCATCTATGCCTTAGTCCAATTAGTTCCATTTAAGAGAATATGAAATTTCCCTTTTAAGGAATTCTGCTTTGGAAAAAGTCTAGCCATGGACTAGATAGATACAGACCATTCTTTTTATTATTAAAAAATTATCATGCAGTAAGTTGCTCTCTTAGCAGATGCAGCCTATGGATGACAACACATGTGTACACTCACGGAACCTGCCTCTACTGTCAGCACAAGAATATGGCATGCCCAAGTCTCCCTCATGCTGTACGTTGTACAAACTATTTATTCTGCCATCATCTGTTGTATACCAAATAGATTGACACACCTAGCTTAAAGGGAAAGGGCTTGTTTTGCTCTCCTGCTCTGGAGCTCCTCAGTTTCAACAGTCTGCTAGCAAAAGTCTCACATATTCTGGGACAAGATAGGGAACTATATGGAACACCAGCAACAACACCTGACCTCGTGGATACTATGTTCAGCAAATACCAACTTCACCTACTTGGTATGTTCCTGTTGTAACCTGACCATTTTCAGTAGGGTAGCACAAAATGAAGAAGAGACCCAAATATAGAGATTGAATAAAATGAATAAAATGACAGAGCAAATAATTCAAAACTCCAAGTGTGTTAGGGTCTCCCAGGAGCTCACTGAAATGGGGTTCCTAGGTCTATCCCCAGAGATTGGGGCTCAAGGTTGGGGTGGGGCCTTCATCTTCTTCACCTGCCCTTGGAGGCCACAAAGGATAGGCCAGAGCTTTGCTGGGTAGAGAGGGCAGAAGAGAATGGACCTTCAGAAGTTGACTTTAGTTAGAGTCCTGGAAATAGCATGCCCAGCGGGTCACTTTCTACTTTCAGATACATTTCAGACCTGAGCTTCTTGGATTTGAATTGTTTTCGTGATTGACCTGATTGCATTCATTCTGGTCCCAAAGGCCCACTTTGATTTTAGGAAATGCAGCGTGAACATGTATACATTCCCTACATTAGCAAACACATTTCCTATGTGAAATAAGTGAAAACGCTTTTGGGGTCTTTTGCCTACATTTCCAACATAAAGCATATTCTCATAAAAGATCATTTTTTCCACATATTTTGATCCAGTAGATTTTAAATCATTACGCTTAAAATATCTTTTAATGACAGATTTTCTGGAATCAAGTAACATATAGGAAATATGGCAGCCAGAAGGTGTGGGTCAGAGCCGACTCAGCCTGTCTTGGTCTGAACTCTAGCTTGGCTTCCCACATGGAAAAAGGAAGTCACTAACCCAAGAATGGTCACTGTGGGCCATCCCTGCACGCGTGGCCTCAGACTGTAGGCCAAAGGAACATTTATTGAAAGGCCTGAAAACTTTGCCCACTAGCATCCCAAAATGTGAGGACATGCTCCAAAGTCATATTGTTGATGAGACTGAATAATACCTTAATTATACCTTAATTAACTCTTAATATTAAGGACAGACATCTTAGATCTTAGAGGGGACCCTGGGTCTTAGGGTCTTGGCTAACTGGAGAAGCAACTCTCAGACCAACTGGCATAGATACTTATCAGCTACTCAAACACACACACACACACACACACACACACACACACACACACACACACACCAACTCTGAAACTACATTTTATACACATGGATTCAAACTTATCTTCCCCACCTGGTTGAAAACTAGATTTTTTTTCTTCCTTTCATTGGAAATTGACTTTTGTGCTCCCCAGGGAACCAGTGAACACTACTTCTAGTTTCATTCCAAATTTTAAAGTAGCAGGAAAAAAAAATAGTGCTGACTTTATAAAGGGAAATCCAGTATGAACTCATCCAATGGAAAAGAGTTTTACTTTTTTACTTTCTACTCTGTGGTCATCATAGTTTTTGATCTTTAATTTCATTTCCAAGAGAAGTAAAGTGAGAATGTGCATGAGGCTCATACCTGATTCTGTAACAAAAGAGACCGAAGGGCTGATGGGTCCATAGCCGTGAGGATTTTTGGCTTGAACTTTAAAGTAGTACCTGAAATCGGAAGAAAACATCTTTTGAAAGAGAAATTGACTTTTGTACGACGAGGCAGATTCTAAACTACTGAGCTCCTACTCCCTGGAGAGGCTTGAAGTCCCATCTTTATGAATGTCCACATCACTTGTGACCTTTGTCTTTTTTTCTGAACTTTCTCATGTTTTATAGCTTTTTGAAATCATACGGTTAATGTAAACACATGGTAAATTGGAACAGAATGGTCATGAGGCAAAAAGTCAGAACTAACAAGACAACAGTGTCTAGGGCGCAGGAGGAGTGCTGGGGTGGCACTGGAGCCAGGAACGGATGGTGCTACAAGTGACCCGGCTGTGAGTTTCTGCACCCAAGGAAAGAGAAGCAAGTCCAGGAAGGGGGTGTGGGTGTGGAAAAGGAGGAGACAGAGGCTTTGCTGCAGGGTTGATCTTCATTTTGGAATATACACTAACTGTGTCATCTGTTCATCTTGGGGATACCGAGTCTCCAGGCATCTGAAGTGTCACTCTTAGAGGATCAGCAGATAAGAAGCAGCGGCCGAGATGTTCTGGAGACCAGCTCCAGGGTATGACCCACTGTCCTTAATGTCTGTGACATCCTCACTTCTGGGATTCCAGGTGTCACTCTGGCTCTCCCAACTCACTGTCATTTATAGGTGAAAAGAGGGATAAAACATCCCTTCGAGTGGTGGCTAGCTGCACCCTGGAGAGTCTTTTTCTCTGACTTTTAGCCAGCAAGAAGGTCACTCTGAAGTGTTCCAAAATTCTTTATCTTGTCAGGCACACAGAGCACACGTACTAACTCAAATGCACTCAGGTTTTGAAAGATAGATTGTTTACATTCAAGGCCTGTCACACCGGCCAGCTGCCCAGGAGCAAGCCTGCCTGCTGTGTGTTGGGACAGCAGAGGCTTAGGGCGGCCCCTCACCTCCCAGTACAAGTGCATATTTTCCTGTGGTTTGACTAACCAGCAGAGAAAAACCATTTGGTAAAACTGTCTTCTTAAGTCATTCACAACTCATTTAGGTGTATTCATTTCTAAATTTCAATTCTTTAAAAAAAGATAGGCCCAATTAAGAACATATTTTTCTAAAATCTCAATCCGCCCTGCAGTGTGTCTCCCAGCATGCACACCCCTATCCAGCAGTCACCGAAGGATTTAGGGCAGAACCCTGCAGCAGTTCAAGCTTGGCATACATCAGTGATCCTGGGCAAATTTCACAGATTGTTTTATCCTCAAAGAAAGGAATTAAACACAAGGAAAGAGACGTTCAGCAGCTACAAGGAGTACTTCTGATGAATAACTCTGTAAGTCCTTGCTGGATCCCTCCTAATACCCTGTTCCAAGCTCCTCATGCAACTGGAGGGACAACTAACATGCTAGGGGACTGTCGCTTGTTGACATCAATTTTGTTTTACCACTGAAACCCAAGGGCTGTCCAAGTCTACTCTCCCTCATGTGCCAAGTCCAAAGACATTTCCATATGAACTTCACTACTGAGTCAAAGTAAATGGAAACATGTTGAGCTGGAAAACAACAAGAAATTAGGGGGAAAAGTAAAATTCCCATTTTTGAAAACCACATTAAATTTTTTCTACCAACTAAAATATTTATTTCATACTCCAAATAATAGTCTCTGCCTCATCCAAACAACAAAAGCAGCCCAAGCCTCTCCTTCTTATGTAAGTTTTGGCACTTCTTTTGAATAGCCTTACTGATGACACATCTTTGTACTGTAAGAAGGGATTTAAAATATGCAGCCTCCAAAGAGTAACTGGGGCTGAGTGTAGTCAACAGGGTAGATTGTGGTCACTTCAAGTCAAAAACAAGATCCAGTTTATAAACCACCAAAGCTGATGATGAGGCTCTAGCTTCTATTATTACTATTGCATTTTAATTATAGAGAGTAACGGGTTTCACTGTGGCATATTTTACATGCAGATGATATGCTTTGATCATGTTCACGCCATGGCCCTTCCTTTCCCCACCCTCCTTTCCCTTTGCTCCTCTCTCTCTCTTCTCTAACGGCCAGTCAGAACGGCTAACATCGAGAATACAAAGCACAATAAATGCTGGTGAAGATTCTGGGGGAAAGGAACCCTTATATATTTTTGGTGGGAATGTAAATCAGTGCAGTCTCTATGGAAATCAGTATGAAGGTTCCTCAAGAAACTAAAAATAGAAGTACAGTTTGCGATCCAGCTATACCACTCCTGGGTAAATACCCAAGGGAATTAAAGTAAGCATGCTATAGAGACACCGCACCCCCACACTTATCATGGCATAATTCACAATAGCCAAATTGTGGAGTCAGCCTCAGTGTCCATCAACAGATGAATGGATAAAGAAAATGTGGTATATGTATGCAATGGAGCATTAGTGAGCCATAAAGAGCAGAATCATCCCATTTGCAGGAAAATGGATGGAACCGGAGATCATGTCAAGCCAGACTCAGAAAGACAAGGATCAAATGTTTCCCCCGGTTATGGTTTGGATTTGGCATGTCCCCAAAGACTCGTGTGTTGAAGGCTTGGTGCCCAGTGCAGCAATGTTCAGAGTGGGGCTTCCAGTACGTAACTGGATCATGAGGGCTCTGATGTCATCAATGGATTAATCCACATGGATGGATTCATGATTTGATGACATTATTGGGAGGTGGTGGAAACCATAGGCAGCCAGGCCCAGGGGAGGAACAGGTCACAGGGTGCACCTGGCAGGGTGTGTCTTGTCCTCCCCCCTTTCTTCTTCTCCCTCTGCTTCCTGTCTTGAAGCTGTTTTTCTCAGGCATTTGGGTCACAGCAATGACAAGCTGACTGACCGACCTCCTAGGTGGAATCTGGCTCCACTTGTGAGGGGACTAACTTCTTGTCTCTCCTATGGTGACTCCGAGGCAGGTTTCCCCAGGGACTGGGACGACATATCTCAGTGGGTTGCACACTAGGACCACACCTGACTCCATGGAGCCCCAGCTTGTGTGATGCGGGACAATAAGTGTGTTCATGCCACATCACCCTCTAGCTGCAGAAATCAGCCGCTGCTTCGGAGGCTCTGAGGGAAGTGGTGGAGGGTGAGCTGGGTATGGCCTTCCGCCAGCACCCTCCATCCCAGGAGCGAAGAACCTGCGCCCTGGGGTGGAGGGGAAGAGGCAGGGCTGCAGTCTGTCCTCGGGCCTGCACGGGGAGCCCTGCACTGTCTGTGCAGCCTCCTCTCCCCCTGCCCCGCCTCCTTTCAAGCCTCCCCTTCTCCCCAGAACACTGCCTTGGGGCTTCCTGCTGCCTCAGCGATTGCCCTCACCCCACTCACTTTTCCTCCAGCTCAACTGCTTCCTATTTTGTTCATCTACCTTCTGCGCGGAAGCTTACCTGACTGCCTGCCTCCTCAACTCACCTGACGGCATCCCGAGACAAACACTCGCTGTTTGTAAACATCTGACTTCCCCACCAGACTAGATGTTCACGAGGACAGGACTGGAAGCTCCATGAGGGTCTGAGCGTCCTAACCACGCTCCTGCCTTCCTAATTTGGTGGTCTCGCCCAGATCAAACGCACAGGAAGAGCTTGATGCATGGACTCTGGGAAATGCTTGTTGAAAGAATGAATAACCCATCATGCCCCGTAACCACCTCCTGACATCATTAAAAACTCCACTTCAGTATGGCAGCAGGAGTTGTGAACAACACTGGACTTGAGTGGGACCCGGAGACAGGGTTCCAGTTCCATGGCAAGTGGCTCTGGGGCAAAACATCTGGACGGTGTCAGATTTGGTGACCGGGCTGGATAAGCACTGTCACTCTGCACACCATAAAAAGATGTTCACCCCATTGTCTCTAACTCGGCTGGTTTTGTTTTCCCTAGTTAACCAATTTCTCATTACTATCAGGGAAAGTTCAAGAAAAGTGCTTTTTCGGTTTTCTGCTTTACTACTTGGTTTTCACTTGCCAAACCCTGAAATGCATAATGGTTTATGGAAGCTCAGTTCAAGTGAGCCCAAAAGGCACATTAAGATGTCCTGAGGAAAGTTCTCTGCTAGTTCAGAAGCCTCTCAGTGCCCATGGATATTGTCCAGCTTCTAAACTCTGCAGCGCAGCTCTGTTTAATGAGCGTTTTGCTCCAGCCTTCTCTGTTAGACGGGAGGGAGCCCAGATCTGCACTCATGCCGTCTGAGTTTGTTAAGCCCACTGGCTCCACACCGCAGTGCTGTGCTGCCCTAGACATTTGTTCTGGCCTGTGAGAGCCCCTCATTAACTGTTTAGGGCCCCTGACAGCTGGAAGTTGGCCAGGGTAGGAGCATCTACACCACAGAAATTGGAGGATGCATAAACCAGGGGTATTTCCCCCCAGATAGCTACTTTACCAGCACATCACCCCTTGACAGCACATGCTTGCTCCTTCACGCATGTGCACCCACCAGAGAAGCGTTCTGTTGATCATGACCACCAAAACCAGGTAGTATAAGAGGGAAACGAATGGTTATCCAGTCTCCTTGTACCCTGGCAACCCACTGTGCCCATTTCCCTGGGTGCTATAAACGTGGGCTTCCAGAATGGTGCTCTGACGCTCCAGCCATCCCCCAGTTTTATGAAGAGGTCCTTGTAACCTTCACTCATGTCAGTGCTTCTTCCTAGAATGGCCTCAACTTCTACATCGTAGAGTCTGAGCACAAGTTAACCACAGCATTTAGCAATTGCTGCTCCACCTGATTTCAGCTGAGGGTTGTGCTCCTAAGGCCACCACACTGAGAGAAACTGAATTCCCCTTTGACACACAGATCACCCTTTCTTTCTCTAATGGCAGGTGGTGTTTAGGAAAATAGGGAACAAAATACAAACCCAATAACCTAACAATTACAATATACACAGTAACTTCTGAAAAAAGATACGGCACCCTGGTAAGCACTGATTGACGTTCAGTGAGAACTAAACAGAGAATTCAATACGGTCATTTAAAAATATCATGATTAACCATTTCCTTTTTGTTTTCAACCACAGGACACCTGTGACCCTGTGCATGGACCTCCTTTGTGCTTCTGGGTGGCTGACACATCATACCTTGTGTTTGGCTTCAGGTTCTCAATGGGCAAGTGAGTCACAGAGGAAGCCTGAGTGGACCACTTGTTCCTGATGAAGTCTTCATAGGATGCGCTGTAGACCAAGTACCCTGGGAACGGGGACAGGAAGAACCCGGTGAGCATGAGGAACTAAGTCACATCAGAGGTGTGTCAGGGAGGAGGCGATCCATACGGCTTTGTGGGGAACTTTGAGGACGGCAAGCCATGCCGGGGTCAGGACAGGACATAACTGTGACAGCTTCTGGTGAATCCGGATGGGAACAGCAAAATGAAGGCCCTCCCTGTGACTTGCTGGCTCCACACTTCTCTACTTTCTCCCAGTCCCTGGCCTTCCTCAGCTTCTTGAAATAATTACATCTAGTCTTGACTACACAAAGGAAAAAGAAGCAGGAGATGAAAGCAGTGAGCTCACCCAGGTGCAGTGGCACACGCCTGTCATCCCAGCTGCCTGGGAGGCTGAGGCAGGAGGATTGCAAGTTTGTGGCCAGCCTGAGCAATGTAGCAAGATCTTGCCACAAAATAAAATTAAAGAAAAGTAGGGGACACCAGGGATATAACTCAGTGGTAGAGCCCTTGCCTACCCTGTGTGAGGCCCCAGGTTCAATCCCCAGAACCACAAAAGAAGTACCTCACAAAGCATTTAAAAATGTCCTGGTAGAGACATGCACAGCGTCCTTCACACGAAATGAAGCACAT
The DNA here is from genome assembly GCF_048772815.1 of Callospermophilus lateralis. Lineage (NCBI taxonomy): Eukaryota > Metazoa > Chordata > Mammalia > Rodentia > Sciuridae > Callospermophilus > Callospermophilus lateralis. The sequence goes on from NC_135310.1 coordinate 9,229,955, forward strand.
GGGCATGAGTGCTGGATGCGGGTGTGTGGCCGAGAGACCCTGGACTGCAGGGAGCCTTCCGACTTTCTCTCTCTGGCTTCCTGGTCACGGGTGAGCCGTGTGTGCTGAGAGGCACTTTCTGCCACTGCCATCCAGCACCCCAGGAGAGGCCCAAAGCAGTGATCTGCCTAATCTTGGAGTGGAAACACGGAAACCATGAACCAAGACTTTTCTCTTTGTAAGGTAATTATCTCAGGTATTTTGTGATTATCTGGAAAGCGGACTGACAACCATTGCTGCTCTCTCCGTAAAACACCCTCTTTCTCTGACCGAGAGTGAAGTCAAGCCACATGTGCCTGGAGGGGTCTTACATTTAAGAGTGACCCTCCCAGGGGTGGATCCAGAGTCATGTGTGTGCCTTAGACACTTGGTTCTGACAGGGGTCAGCAGAGCTTGTTCGCCTTCATCTCTGGCTTCCCCTGTGGGGTGCTGGTCCCTGCAGATCCTCCTGTCTTTATTTTCAGTCTTCAGGGTTTTGCTAACATATTAGCTGAGCACAGTGTACCTCCTCATTTCTCTGTTGTTCTAGACTAAACCAGTTACAGAAGTTTGATGAGCAGGTCCTGAAAAGTTGAGGTCATCATGTTGGTATCTCCATGGAATGGCTCCTAACAGAGCAATTCCTGTGAAAGGGACTTGGGGAGGTGACTGGCTGTGGGCATGTTGACTCTTGGGGATTTCCTGTTGTTTGGATGCCACCTTGTTGCATAGTGACTCGGCTGCTTATGAAACAAGAGTGGAAAGTGAAAATCAGCCCTGCACCCCAACCCCACGTCCCCACGAGAGTCCAAAAGCCCTACAGCAGGTCCCAGTCATGGGATGCTCTGTGTATTTGGGGCCTTATGTAGGCATTTGCTTGGCTTCGTTGTTCTGCCGGTGGACGGGCCGGTGCCTGGCTCACTGCTGCAGGGCTCCTGCTCTCTGTGAGCCTTCTGGGACCTGCTGTTTTTCCTCCATACTTCAGGGGTGCCAGGCACCAAACTGCTCTGTGCCCAGATCCCCACAAACACTTCAGCTCTGTCACTGATGCTAACATCATGAGCCATCAGAACTGGGGCACCCTGGCATTGTTTGGGGTTAGGAGTAGGTTGTGGGAGGACACTGAGTCTCTCAGGAGCTTTGGGGAGTGTGGAATGTGTGACAGTGACTTCTTCTGCCAAAGGCAACAGGAGACTCAGCCCCTGTGGGGCGGTTCAGGAATCCAGTCTGGGTCAAGTCCCAGAGACATTTGCTGGGAATTCCCTGAGGCCTCTTCTTCGCCACAAGAGCCCTTGTGGCACCTTTGATGTGGCCAATGCTCTCATCCTGCGACCGATGATTCTTAGAAGCAAGTGGTTCAGAGCTCACTAATGTTTACCTGAAGTAAGCAAGAGATCAAAGCTAAATTGCTTAAAATAAGATTTTTCAATTATCTGTTCTGTATGTTTACTTGCTTGCTTAAAAAAAATGCCATTCATAAAGCCATATTCAATTAATAAAATCACTGTCTGGCTGTTTTGAGTCTAAAATCTCATCCTTCTGTTGATTTATTTGCTTTCTGCTAGGAAAATGCTTTTCTTCACAGAAATGGTCTCAGCACATGCTGGAGTGAACAGCACTGTTAGTTACACCCAAACTCCTTAACCCTGCACCCTCCTTGCACCCTCAACCCTTCAGCTACACCTGGCAGCTACACAGTAAAGAGCATTATCTCCTGTGTTCCTTACTGTGGCTTTTGGGCCCCTGTGCATATCCCACAAGAGAAATTGTTCTTTGGGTTTTTTTGAACATTTTTTCTCATTTCAAAAGATAACACTGATGACCTACAGAAAATGCATTAGAAATTTAGAATTACATGAAAGACAGTAGCCTAAGAGTGACAGATGTCAAGTTTCAACCTCTGGCACTGCCCCCACCTGTCCAAGATGCACACACAGCTGCATGCCAATGCCCTCCTCTTCTGGGCTCACAGGCCCAGAGGCATCATGTACAAAGGAGGCAAATAGTTAAGGACAATATTATTTTTATATCTGTAAGAACTTAATTCAAAAGATTTATCTTCAAGTATATTCTTGGCAGGACTCACGGACATCTCAAAGGCCTTCAGAACTTGCCCAGTTCCCACATAAGGAACTGGGAATCACCCCAGATGATTTGGAAGAAGCCAGCAGGCATGGAAAGAGGGTGAGAGGCAGAGTTGCATTTTAGGAGAAGTATTTTCATCATCCTTATTGGAGGGTCTGGTCTCACAAGTGGCTTGCTGGCCATTTGCAGGATTATAGAATTTTGGAGACATAATGCTTTGCAGGTAAGAAAATCAAGGTCCAGAGAGATAAAGCAGCTAGCTCAAGGTCACATAAACCAACCCAGCGCTAGGACTCAGGACTCTGACTTCCACCCAGTGTTCTCCGTTCCACCCCACGAGGCTTCATTGTGGCCTATATTGCATTGAAAGAACACATCCATCTGTGCATCTGTCCATTCATCTATGCACCCCTTACTGTCTGTATTTCCCACCTATAAATCAGTGTAGCTCCGAGCATGTGCCTAGGACACACCTGTTACCACATCTCCAGGGGTGGCTTTGTCCCAGTCCACGATGACAAAAGAGTGGCAGCCTTCCATGGCGACCACCGTGATGTTGCGGGGTGCATGCTGAGGAGGCAGGTCATTCTTCCTCAGGTCGTTTGGAATGATTTCATCCAGGCTCTCCACTTGGAAATGATCCAGAGCATCAGTCAGCGAGCACGGGGCTGATGGATCTTTACTCAGGTACGTCACATAAGGAGCTGGAAAAGAGCAGAGATACCCGGTTGGATTGCTGAAGGCTTTTTCTGGAAGCAGAAATGCAGCGTCTGCTCCATGGAATCAGACCCAACTCCATCTCTCCTGCCAGACAGAGGCTTCCAAGCCCTCAGTCCTGAAGCCAAACTCAAAAGCACACCCCTCGCTCTCCTTAATGGACCCAGGGGCTTATACTTGTCAGTCTGGAGGTTGCAAAGGCTCTACTGCCCCACCAGCATTGATGACGATGACCTCAAAATGATTTTGAAAGATCCCCAGCCATAATTCAATGTCATACAAGCCTGTGGCATTGTGCCATTTCTATGCCCAAACACTTGGAAAAGTGTGAGTCAGGCCACCTACAGTTAACCAGCATTCACTCACCACCGTTCATTCCCTCCACTCTCCTGGGGCCTTCTGGGCCTGTCTGTGGATCTCACCAGGAAGTGTTGGGGAGTGGACTATTTTGCTTTACAGAGGTACAGACACAAGAAAACAGCCAGACAATAGTCAGCCTTTCAATCTCCAGAAGAGCTCTGAGGCAGAGCTGGTAACAGCCCTGAGTACAGGTTCCTTTCTGCCATGGAACTGCAGGGCAAAGTCGGCATTGGCCTTGGCCTCAGGAATGCTACCTCACATGGATGTCCTTGCTCTTCAAGTACACACGGCTTAGACACCCGGCCACCACATCTTGGCTGGCAAGGCGTGTTCTCTGCTCATGGCAGAGCACTTGTTTTGGAAACAGTGAAGTGTGATATTAATTTAAGCTGTTGCTTGTCTCCACTTAGTAACATGTTAATCCAACTGTCTCATCAGGGAAGTTCATTAAGGGCATGGGAAAAGAAGACTTGGAGGAGAATGCGACACAGCTTAGCAACATAGAATTGCCCGCTGAAATTGTTTTAATTACTGAGAAAGAAGAAAAAAAAGGAATTTCTAGATCCCAACTCCTCGAGGCTAATGAAAATTATAGAAAATAAGAAAAACAGCTTTGGTTCTGTGATATTATCAAGCCAGTGGCTGCATTCAGTGAGTGGCAACCTTTCAGGAAGAATTGAACAAACTAATAATGTGCAGACAAGGCCTAGTGGGAAATCTTGTCCCACTACCTTAAACATGTGATGCTCCCTGGTCCTGGTGATTTGTAAGTGTTGCTCCCTCTTGGTCTACACAGAGAAGCTCCTAAACCCTCTCAGTTGGGCTCCCAACTGTTCCCCCACTTCTTCTCTTCTGAATTTTGCAGAAAGCAAATTCACATGCATGTAAACAGGACCGACTCCCTAAATTACCCCAGTGGAAACTTTGCTTTGGGAAAACTTCTCAAAATGCACTGACTTGGCCAAGCCCAGAGATTAGTTCCACTCCTCTTCAAAGGGCAAGAGTTAAAAACCATGCTTCTCGGATTAAGGAAGTTATATTTACCAACAAATCGTTTCTGTCCGGCCACATCAAATTCTTCCTCAGGAAAGGACCTGATGGGGCCTTCCTCTGGGATGACCTTCGGTATGGCAGCGGTGGTCGAGGGCTGGGTGGTGGCCGAGGGCTGGGTGGTGGCCGGTGGCCTTGTGGTCTCAATCTCATAATCTGAAAGGATTTGAAGGCTTTGTAATTGGGCACCTCCGGAAAGGGGCACTGTTTGCAGTCAACTGTAAATGCTGAGTGTGTGCACCTGTGCACCTGCACGCCATCTAAAATGGTTGCTCTGCTTAAACATAATCGGTTTCCACTAAAAAACCCTCTCTCCTCATTTCAATTTCCTCAGAAAAGCACCTTCAGATAAAAACAGAGGAAGAAAAAGAAAAAAATACATAGGTCACAAAATTGAGGTTTTAGTATCAGAGCTGGAGAGACCCCGTAACTCATTCAACCAGCTTGGCATGCTCCTGCTACCTGCCCACAGTTGTCGCCCACCTGCATCTTTTCCCGATAGAGCCAATAAAATACCACATCAGAAGATAAACATGAATTTTTTAAAAATATGATTTCTGTATATGGACATCCCCCCCCCCCAGGGAGCAGGGTGAGATTAATGCCATTCAGATAACTAATCTTTTGTTATTTAAAAAAGAAAATAAAACCATTCCCACACACTTCACCTATCCATAGGAAAGACACTTAGTGCTTCCAAAGGTGCTAAGGAGTCTCCCTTTGCTTTCTTTTTGCTTATTTGTGGTGCTGGGGATTGAACCCAAGTCCTTGCATATGCAAGGTAAGCACTCTACCAACTGAGCTATATCCCCAGCCCTCTTCTTTTGCTTCCTAACAGTCTTTTAAATTATTTTTTTGTTTGTTTGAAAATTGTAGTGGGATTTGGCCGCTACTTTACACTTTATTATGAATAAATAAAGCATCAGAGGTGAGATTATTCACACACAGCTGTGATTTAAAACCACTGGGGCTATGGGCGATGACATGCAATATGAGACCATTGTGAGAACCCGCAGAGCCCAGATTTCAAAGTCCAGCATGGGGTGGGGATAAATTTCCTGAACTTTTTAGCTGCTGAGACAACTTCCTCAACCCAGGAGACAATCCCAGAAGCCTAAGAACAATTACGGCATTAGTTGTGATTTATCCAGAGACTGTTCAGGTACTGTCCAAGGCATTTTGTATTTTTAATCTTACCTTCACTTGTAAAGATTCTTTGATAAGAAATCAACACATATACAGCATGATGTGATTAAGAAACGAAAGGAGAGGAAAGTGTGAGAAAGAAAGGCCAAAAGAGAAGGCTGGACACAGGTCAAACCACAAGGTTTTAGGTGAGCAGAAAGCTGGGCATAGCAGCTCCAGAATTTCTAAAAGGGAAAGAGGATTTGAAGGGAGAGAAGAGGAGGCTCAGAGGACTTATTTGGCAGCTGCATTTGCATATCGAGCATGCTGTTCTTCTTTAGATCAAATACGCACTTGGGGTCACTTGGAAAGGGTCGGGGCTGCAACCACCTTCCCAGGGCTGGCCCTGAGGGAAATTGCCAAGGAGATCACAGCAAATAAAACCAGATTATGGGATGGGGAAGGCAAGTGTCCATGTGTCTAGAGAATCAGCCTGTACCTTCATCGTAAACGACGTAGGCCTCTTCCGTGGGCATTTCTGTGTCCAGGCCTGAGAATTCATCTAGTGAGGGAGAGAAGAACAGGTCATCAGGTGCTCATGGGTCTTCTCACTGCTCTCTCAGATTTGGGCCCCAGGGCGTAATAATTCATTCACCCCAACAGGTGCTGGAAACAGGCCACCAACATCAGGTCAACATCAGGTCACCTCAGCTTTTCCAGGAGGAAGGGCATCAGAACACCAAAAAGGAACCCAGGCCTTCTTTCCCCTGGGCTCAGAAAAGGACATTCCAAGCGCCCTCCTGATCAGGAGTGCACCCTCGCTCTGCCTCCCCCGTTGTGCAGAGCGCTCTCTGCCGTCCTCCCGCCACCTCAGTGCCCCGGCTTTGGCTTCCTGGATGCTGACGGGAGGCCTCAGCAACCCTGCCACAAGCCTGCCACAGGAGCACTGAGAGCTGCAAGGAGTGGGAGGCTGTGGGGAAGGTGACCTGTGGACCCTGAACATCTATCTTCCTTTTCTCCACCCCTCAAAACTGGCCTCTGGAATATTCTAGAAGTAGGGCTATTTCCAGCCTCTAACTTGGCAAATGACACCAATCAGGTTCTCTGTGCTCTCTGCCCTTCTAACTCCCAGCCTCTCACCAACTCAGGAGATCAATCGGCACAACTTAGACTCCTTACATACATATGAACTTCACAAATGATATGCCAATGTCTGCAAATTTCTGTTTAAGACAACTTGGGCATTACTGACTCCCCCCGATATGTTATGACCACAGAATTAGACTTTCAAGGCAATTTACAGAACTTTAGGTGAGATTTTTTTTAATGGCTTCCAGGAAACCTAATTATGAGAACTATTATTAAAATTCCTGTAATGGTTAAACTGATACTAAGAGAATGAGGAACTTGTGGTCAAGAAAAGAAGTGAGTGATTTAAGTTGAAAAAAAAGAAATAATAGGAAAAGAACTTTTGTTTTCTCTACTTAGGAGTTAGAGATGGCAGCTATAAAAAGGAGAACATTTCTCTGTGCTTGATAAAAACTTGAGGAAAAGGGTTTTCTAATTTAAAAAAAGCTCAGGGGAACTCTTGCCCTCCTTTTGACCCAAATCCCACAGCCCTTATATACAAAGCATTCTGAAGAGGGGTTTGGGGGACTGCAGGAGGAGGGAACTCTGAGACTGGACACCTCCTGCCCTTGGAAACTTCTCTGGACCTGCTTTGGGGCTACTCTTCACACACTTGCTTGGAGACTTCGGGCTCATCACATATACCCTCTTCTCAGGCAAGGACGCCAAGGCTCTGAGAGGCTCATAACAAGCCTGACTCACGCAGCTGGCGAACGAAAAGACTTGAACTTCGAGCCCTCTGGCTGCAAAGAATACTTTGTTCTTCATAAAAACTGTCTCAACTTTTGAAACGTTGATCTGACCAATCCAACTGTCTGTGAATCTTAAGGTGCTCTAATAGCATCATCACTCTGAAGTGGGATAATGATGGGGGAAATGAAGGGGAAAGAACGTCAACTTCCTTCACCCGGTAGGTCTTTGGCACCAATTTTGAAAATACTTTCTTGTTAGTAAATCATTCATCATGATCCAGAAATATTCCAGTGTAATGATTCTTTTCAGAGCCCAGCTTGAATAACAGCCTGAACATTATGTTCTAAAACAAACTCCAGTCGTGAGGACAGGGCAGTGCCACAGGTGTCTGTCCAGCTAGTCTTCATACTACAGCAAAGCCTCTGGGCACCACTCAGAGGCCTGTGTCACAGCCCAGCACCTGTAGACCCGTGAGGTGAGGGCCCAGGCGTGTTCTAATGGGGCAGGGACAGATAACAAGACTCAAGTTGTAGATCATCTGGCCTTACAGGAGCAGGAGGATCATTTCATGAAAAACTACAAACACAACTCTTGCTGAGATCATTCCATGTCAATCCTCCTCATCCAAGACAAACTACTTCTGGGCCAGTTCAAGTCTGTTTTCAGTTATACACTCCCTCAATTTGGGGGTTATCTTGCCTTTGGTTCCTGGCCTACCATTTTCTTTCCTTTGTCAATTTAACTTTTAGGAACATCGTTTTACTTTTCCTGATTATACATTTGGTTTAATTTTTTCTTTATATTTAACCAGGCAAAAAATGAATAAGTTGTACAATTTTTGCATCCCAGAGTTAATAAGAAATACATATCATTTCCTTCTTGGATTCCTGGTGTTAAGGGTAGTTCCTTGAGATGCTGAAGTACTCGGTGCAGGCAGTGGGTCACAGCAAGGCCACATCTACCTGAAAACTGAGATCTCTTCTTAGGATGAGTGACAGTTTGGGCCTCTGGCATAAATGAGCATCTAACTGAATCAATGCTTGTTTTCAAGATAAAATAAACTCAGAGAATTTTTCTACATTAGCATCATCTTGACTCCAAGGGAAAGTACCTTCCAGATGTAATGAAGTGTAGATTCAGTTTAATTAGAGAAGCTGAGCACCTGGCTTTGCCCCACCTGAATGCCATTCTGAACCATGAACTTCTTCATATAAAAGTAGCTGCCAGTCATCACACAGCAGCATAGTTTACTCTCTTCGGTAGTTTATCCATGGTCATGAAAAAAAGGAGAGCAAATGTCACAAAGAATTAGGGCTTAAGATCCAGAGATATTTTTTAAAAATATGAAAAAAAGACAAAAAAAAATAAAGTGTTCCCAGTAGAATTTTAGAAAAGGTAAATAAAAGACAGTCACTGGAAGACAGGTATATTTCCACCTGGTGTGATGGGTCCTGCTCAAGTGAATTTTGATTTCTCTTTCTCTGTGTGTGTATTTTCTGTTGGGAGAGTGAGCCATGGCAGAATGCAACCGCTTTCCTTGGCCGATGGTTTTCTGCGAAATGCAGCAGGCTCGTGCTACAAATTCTGGAATGTTCAGCTGGTTCATAACATTTCCAAATACATGAAATTTCATCATCTTGATTGTAGATGGAGAAACAGAACCTGAAAAACAGAGATCACTGGCTTTTACTTCCCAGTTAGGCAGTGGAGAATGCCTGCGTCTGAAGCTCTTAAATAGATACCCCAAGATGCATAGCTGGGTCCCCCAAGGACTGGAGATGAAGCAGAGCCACATCTTGGCTATGAGGAGTTTATTATCCAATGAAGAGGTTAGATCAAGAAAAACACACACAACAAAAAAACCATAGTGTGTGTGTGTGTGTGTATGTGTGTGTGAATGAAGAAAGGAGAAAATGCAATAATACACAGGAAACAGGCATATAATACGCATCTGTGCCTACAGGGAAGTGTGGCATCCATAACAAATGAGGAAGTACACAAAAATACTGCTTGAATTACTGGAATGACTGAACAGCCCAAGGGTGTTCCCAGAATATTATTTGAAAGCAGTGTTTTAACGGAGGGTGGGGGCATGACTTAACCAGGGGAGCCAAGACTTTGATATTTGAAAAGATGCTTTTAAAACTGGAGAGTTACAAACAGAATGTTCCAACTTTGTACGCGGAATGGAATGTCAGATGGCCAGCTAAAGCGGGGTCAGGGGAGGGGGATACTCCTCACTGACCACTAGCAAGCATTCCAAGTGATCACTACTACAGCAATAATCATTTCAGGTCTAGGCTGGACAGTACCATGCCCAAGAGACCGCTTGCCAAATCCTGGTTGTGCACAGGCAGAGCCCCAGCATTTGTGAACACACATCATGGACAGAACTATGCTCAGTTCAACCAAAGAAAAGGTGACTGAGAGAAACAGTGACACAGAGGTAGCACTGGGGATAGGAACGGAGTCCAGACGGTACTGTGGGTTATGTGTAGGGACACCCTGGATGGTTCCATGTCTGACACTGCAGACCATCTCTCTGCCCTGAGTGTCATTTATAGAACGTGCTTGTGCACTCTGAGGCCACTCACTGTAAGATTCTCAACCAGGAAACAACAAATGGATCTTACAGACAGTGCCCAGGCTTTAAGAGAGCAATCTGACACTCTGGGGCTTCCAAATCTCAAGCCCTCTTTAAAATCCAATCCCTGCAAGAGATGGCACCCCTCTTCCTCCGCCCACCTCCCTCATTAGTCCTGAAGCGCCACACTGCGATGATGCTGTAGCAGGGACAGGCTGTGCATTTCCAGGCAGCTGCAGTGTCTGTCTCCTGGGCACATTCAACACAGGTGTATGGGGGGGGGGCACCCTGGTGGGAAGAGAGGAGGCTGATGCTTGGAGGCCCGAGGGCATAGGAGCTGAGTGCTGGCCAGCAGGGCCATCTTAGAGATAGGGAGAAGAAGAGCACCTCCAAGAAACCACAGAGGGGAAAGGAGAAAAGGAAAAGAACGCTAAGGATGAAGGGGGCTGGAGGGGACCTCACCTGGAGGTGCCCTTATGTGGGGACAGTTTAATGAGTGTGTTCTCATTCCCAGACTCACGGAGTTGAGTAGATTAAATATGTGCAGCTTTTTGTCAATCAGAATTAATGCAAGGAAGAAAGTGTTTAATGAAGTTGTGAATGAAATAGCAAGAAATAAAGAAAAAGACTAGAGCAGTAGTGCATTAAAATACTGTATGAGGATGATATGTTGCGTCCGCAAATATAATTCTTTCCTAAGACTTTGAACTGATTTCTACTTGTTTTCTACTTGTTTTCAAAATGCTGGTGCGAGGCAAATTATTCTTCAGGTTGAACTAGAAAATCAGAAGAATGGATATAAGCAAAGTAGAATGATACAAATATATATATATATATATATATATATATATATATATATATATATCAGATTTGCAAAGAGTAGATACTAATGCCAAGAGAAATATTGACTTTTATGCCAAATTTAGGTCCAAAAATAAAAAATAAATGAAAAGAACATGTTATAAGGCTTAAAGAAAAGCAGACAAAATGCAACACAATTCATTAATTAAAGTCAAATCAAAAATAATCACTCTTTTGTTTACAACCAATATTAATTATCTGTTTTAATTAATGTCTATTTTTAAAAACAAGCACATTAATGTATGCAGAAGAAAGAAGCCGTTCTAATACTAGCAAATCCAAATTCGTACTCACTGTGAACAGCCATGCGTTTCCTCCTGGTGGTCCAGGTCCCTGTAATCATTCCCCTGTTCTTTGGTGTGAATTTTTCAGATGTCATGTTTTCCTATTTGTTTCACAATTTTCCATGAAAGAATTCTCTTTTGGGGTCCAGCCTTCGTGCTTGCAATGGCTGGCCTTCTCCCCGTCAGCGATGAAGGTGTGGAAGCAATTCCTGGAACCAAGGGTCCCCCTCTGCAGGAGCCTAAAGCAGTTAGTGTCATGGCCGACCCTCGACTCATCTCAGCCTGAGGGAAAGAAGGCTATTCATCTCCGTTGCCTGAGGCAAACCCAGGATGGCTTCTTGCTAAGCAGCTGGAACAGGAGCCTGAGCCAGAAGGACAATGACCCAGCAGCTCCACCAGGACCTGGGCAAACATGTTCTAGCTCCCAGTCTGCAGGGAGAACAAGCCGCTCCCGGAGGAAGACAGACAGACAGATATCAAGGACAGCCGGATACCCAGATCAAGCTGGGCAAGCAGGAAAGCAGCGTGTTCTTGCCAGTGGAGAGCCCATTGCCGCCATGCCTTGCCAGGGGAGGATCCGAGTTTTCCATAGGGGGTGGTGGGTGAGATGCTCAGCCGCCAGTTGTGCTCCAGAACAAGTACTCCTCTCCGACAGCCACAGGGAGACTGTTCTAAACGTCCCACAGTGAGAAACTTATGGAACCTCACTTAAATCTCATGGTTAATCACAGACCTTTCTTTCTTCCCTTCCTTAAAATGTAATAATACTGATCTAACATCCCGTGGGAGACACTTTGGGAAACACTAGTCTAACTGATAATGCCCCACGTTTCAGCTCAGCTTCGGACTTGGGTTGTGACAGGGCTGATGGATACAACACCCGGTTAATCGCGAATGTTAAGTGACCAGCAAACAGCTTTGTCGTGTAGGGATGTCCTGCACAATGTTTCCCATTGGCTGACTGATTGTGCCATAGCACCGTCAACCAAACCTGCTGGGGTTCAGACACCTCTACCGCTGCTGTGCTGTCGACCCCTGAAATGCAGCACAGGGTCACCACTAGGACAGAGCTGGTTACCTTCCTCGGCGTGGCACTCTGGGATCCCGTTTGCGCCCATTATCAGGTTGCCATCCTCATCGTGTTGTTCCAGCGTCCCAGGGGGACAGGTGGGGACGGGGGTGGTGGGTTCCGGGGTGGTGGTAGTGGTGGTGGTGGTGGTGGTGGTGGTGGGCCGCGTAGTGGTTCTGACTATGGTCCTTGGGCGGGTGGTGGTGATGGTGCGACGGGTGGTGGTCGTGCGGCGGGTGGTAGCCAACGTGGGCCGGGTTGTGGTGGTGGTGGGCACAGTGGTAGTTGTGGTAGTGGGTTGTGGGGTCGTGGTAGGAGGGCGGGTGGTCGTTTTGATGACCTCCAAGCCCACCAGCGGCTTCCCGCCAAGACTCAAAATGGGCTTGTCCTGGGCACTGGCCAGGGGTTTGCCGTGTCGCCCCTGCCCGAAGAGTGGGAGGCCGTCGGGACTCACCACGGGGGTCCCGCCTAGATCTGAAACAAAACCAGCCAAGAGTTACATGACCAAGGGGAACAATCCAGAGGAAATGAAAAGCCTGACAGTGTCTTCCCAGAGCTTATAGACTGGAAGGCAAAGGAATAATTCAAAGGACATCACCTGAGGGGCAGCATCTGCTGCTTTCCGGAGGCTCCTGGGCCTTTTATACTGCCCGGGACTCTGTAGAGCTGAGGATCGTGCCTCAGAATGCCTCCTCGTCCTGAGGATGCTCAGTAGGGGAAGAGCTTGTCCTTTTCCTCCTTCCCACTCCCAAGGAGGAAAAGTACCACTGAGGACCATGGTGGCAAACTGATTCCATTAAGGGCTAGAGATGAACATCTTAAGTTTTGTAGGCTGCATGGTCTCTGTTGCAACTACGCAGCTGAACTCTCGGAGGGCAAAGATACCAGAACACAAACAGGGCATAGCACGAGATCTGAGTGATGCAGAAAAGAGTGTCTTTATGCTCCAAGGCTCTGTGTAAGGACACACTGTGAATTTCATGTAATGAACCAACAAGTCACAACATATTCTTCTTTTTTTTCTTTTTCCTAACAATTTTAAAACATGCAAGCTATTCTGAATTCACAGACTTTACAAAAACAAGCAGTGGTCGGGAATTGCCTGTGGGCGGCAGTTTTCAGACCCCTGCGCTAAATGGCCAGTGTCGGGAGAAAGGTAGAGGACCCCGTTTCTGGAGGGTAGAGTCTGCAGGAAGAATAAGGAAAGCCTGTCATGGGAAATGCTCAAGGGATCTTCTTCCTATGTGGCCAAAAGTAAGTGGACCAGAGCAGCCATTAAAGATGAAGTCATTCCAGGAAATGGGAATCTTGCTACCGCTAATCTCATCCTGTGGCCAGTTCACCCCCACTTACCAACGATGGTGCGACCATCTCCGCCCAGTTTCACCCGAAGAGGATTTCCCTGTGAATCTTGAAGGTACCTCCCTTCCGCATTCAACACTAACCCACGGTCAAGATCCACGACCTAAACCCACGGACACAGATTAAAGAATGTATAGGACATTTCAAAATATATTCATCCAACTAGTTGCACATATGTATGAAACTTTCAAAGAAGGAAACCATAATGTGAGTTGGAAACATTTCTTTTCGTCAGTATAGTTTATAAGGTTTGAGGGAAAAAAGTGCTGAACAGTCATATTTCGTCTTATAATAGCTTACCCATAAATATGTAAATTGTTTTAAGTTTTTCAAATACACAAAAATGTTCAAAATACTTTTACCATTTAGTATATTATGTCTAGGGTAAATAGGAAACAACTAGGATCCATCAATGAGGGAAATGATTAAATCAATCATGGCCCATATGCAGCCAATAAAAGGGACCTGGGGATTTTCTATATAGTGACCTACACTGATATGCATTCAGATTTCAGAACTGATTATTTTACAAAAACAAAAAATATATGTATATTTTTGCATATAAGCTCAAAATTCAGAGAAAAAAAAATCTGGAAGGATATACCCCAAACCATCAACATCGGTGACCTTTGAGACCACAGTGTTAGGGACAGGGGATGCTTATTTTCTTTTTTATTAATTTCTGAATTTTAAAAACTTTTTGCAATGAACATGTATTACTAGCATTTAAAAACATTAGATTTCCATTTTACTGTTAATGTTAAAATTCAAATTTGATTATTAAATGAGACACCATTTTTTAAAAATTATTACCTAATACAGTACATCATATTCTAAGAAACTTTAAAATGAAGGAAAATATTATTATCTCTATTAAGAAACAAGCTCATGCTCTTTGCTGGCTCTTCTCCATGGTGGTCCTGGAGTAGCAACCTCCCTGCATCCCCATCACCCGGCAACTTGTCAAATACACAAATCATGGTCCTCCCTTGGGCTTGTATTTGACAAGCCTCCAGGGACCCTGAGCTGGCTAACATTGAGAATCACTGCTCTGCACAATCATGCCGCAGAGGAAGTCCTATAAACAGGCCACTTTGTTGGATGCTGTTTTGGTAATAAAAATAAGAACAGTTTGTAAAAGTTCTACTTTTGAAATCCACCCCATACTGTTTCAATCCAAGATTGTTTGCAATGAAATTTTGCTTTAATTCTCATTCTTCCTATTTAAATGTTCATTCCTTTAAGAAATGGTAAAATTCATCTTTAGCTCAACTATGATTGAAAATTTTATGAAGTCCTTTAATACTGTTTGCTTTCCTAAACCCTGCCATCATAAATGGAAAGTTTGGACTGGGAATTCCACCAGGAATTTTTTTTTATTCTTTTAAAGAATGTTTTCAATGTCTCAACATTGTAAAGGATCCTATCCATTACCCACAACACACAGAAATCCCCTAAACATTTATCTTAACCCCAGGCAGGGGTTTTCAAAAGTGACTTTGTTTAAACATACATAAAGTATTAATGCATGCTTTAAATTGTAATCAAATAACAATAGTTGAATTATGATTCAAAAATTGATCTGATAAAAAATATCTATTTGATTTAGGGATTTTTGTTTGTTTTTACCCTGCTTTCTTTTACAAAGGAACTTTTACAAAGTTGTATTTGAGATAACTTACAGACAATAGGTCTAATATTTAATCAAACAATAAACTTAAAGTAATAAACAAAATGGGGGAATAGGGGGAAGTGAGCTCACTTGAGAGGCCATTCATCAGGCTGTGGCTGGGCCACATTTTTGTGTCTTTCCACCAGTCACGGCAAATGAAGGACTGGCTCAGGTCTCATCTATGAGCTGTAAGAGGAACTGGTGAGTTACTCAAGAAAACCAAAGATTTTTGTGAGCATTAAAAGAAACTGTATTCAAGCATCTTAACGTATAAGTGGTTAAAACTAGAAAAGAAAAAGGCCACTTGATTTATTGGTACAGTATTCATTTTTCTCTTCCCAATGGCATGAAAATAACTGGAATGCGTAAAGTTTACCCTACCCACTTTGTTCCTTGAGGGCCATTGATAATTCTTTGTCCATTCGGTTTCCCATTATTACCAGGAAGTACTTTCTCTTCTACTTTTGGTCTGCCATTATAACCTACACAGTGCAAAGATTAAAATTTTTTTTTAAAATAACAGAACTGGGTAAATTCAACATTCCTGAACCATTGGTTTCATACCATATGTTGTAGCACATCATTTCAAACAAACACTGAACAGAGTTTTAAACCAATAGCTTCTGTATATTAGATAACAGTAGTCTTATACTGTGACTTCTACATGATAAATAAGAAAGTCTACAAAAGTACAGAGAAGTCCCTGTGTTCTGACAATACTGGGGATGAAAATAAGAAAATGCCACTTAAGTAGCTTTGCCATATAAAGCTTAAGACCTTAGTAGTTAGGTCTTAAGTGTATCCTTATTTTAGCCAGTTGGAAGTTGGAGGAAAAAGGGTGATTGGAAGGATGGGGAAAATTATCTCTGAAGTGTACTATGTGCTGTCCTGCTTTTATCAGCATTTTAGACCAAGCAAAATTACTATTTCTGGCTGAATCAGGTGCCAATCAGCAGCAGCCAAGAATAAATGTGCAATGCTGACTCCAAGCTTGCTAAACCCTGTGGGCTGCTTGGGAAAGACTTGCTAAGAGAGCAAGCAAGAGGTGCAGCCGTGGACATTATGTGGCTCCTCTACAGCAGTCCACCTGAGACTCAGGGGGGAGCGCTCTGAGGTCCTGCCTCACCTGTTGGAGAAAGTGTGTAGGCTTTCTGACAACTATTTGCAGGTCAGAGACACATTTCTTTCACTCTTCCATTTACCATCAATTACTGAACAAGTTCCTACTCTGTACAGGGAATGATGAGCTTACATCTATTATCAGGGTTTTAGCTTTAATTAAAATAATCAGTCTTCATGGGAAATTGCCCTCGATGTGGTACATTGTTCCGTCTCTGCATTAGGCTAAAATGACTCTGCATCATATGGACTAATAAATACTAATATATTTATTATGAAACTTCATGAAAGTTTGATGAAGTTCCAATTACATGCAAGGAGAGTTCAGGCTTAACTGAAATTTGAATGCAAATTTATGGTAATTTAGATCCTGCTCTGGGGTCCGCTTAGGCCTACTTAGGCTCCAGTTCAAAGCTAGCTACATTTCAGCCTATGCTAGGGAAGCACAAGGCAAACATCTGTCTGATGCTTGTGTGACAATTATCTTTAACCCACATTTTAAGGATGTTTTAGACAACATTCACCAGTGGCAACATCAGGGCACCTCATATGCTAGACATTTGAATTTGTCCCAGAGTATGGCTGGGAATTTTGTATGCAGAAGAGAAGAACAAGAACAAGAGGAGCCTACCTACATATCTAATTTGTTACTGCTGATTCCTTAAATACATGCTGGCAAGTGAACTGAAAAGAACATCAAGGTTGTGACATGTTTTCACAGATTAAGAGCATCTGTTAAGGCTGGGCGTGGTGGCGCATGTCTGTAATCCCAGCAGCTTGGAAGGCTGAGACAGGAGGATCACCCGTTTGAAGCCAGCCTCAGCAAAAAGTGAGGCACTAAGTAACTCAGTGAGACCCTGGCTCTAAATAAAATATAAAATAGGGCTGGGATGTGGCTCAGTGGTGGAGTGCCCCTAAGTTCAATCCCTGGTACCCCACACTCTCCCCGCAAAAAGAGCAACTGTTAAGGGATTCAATAAGTAGTATGGAATTGTAGAGTAACAGAGAGCAGTGGAATTAGTGTCTGGGGCTATAACTGCATCTCAGACAGTATCATGGCAGGTCTGCCTCTAATCCCTGAGCCCTGGCTTCCTCATGTAAAGAAAGGGGGTAACAATGCAAAACCTAACAGACTTAAAGGGATGACATTACATTTGTACGTGCAAATCTCTAAACCCAGTGCTTGCTCATAGTAGAGGCTCAATACAATAAAGTCAATCATTCTCAGGAAGAGCCAAGAAAACTACTGACTACCTCAAAAAGGAAGAAAAAAAAAGTTAAATGGCTGTTTTCAGAAACCAGTTACCTTGCACTTGGGGAGGTCTGGGAGGCTGGCGCAAGACGGGGGTGCGGAACCTGCGCTGCATACGCTGGCGCAAGGAGAGCATCGGGGTGGTGGAGGAGTAGCTGGGAGGAGCGCGAGTGGTGGACCGCGGCCAGGACTGGGTGCTCAGGACGGGACTCGGGGTGGCAGAGCCGCGCGGCGGGTGTCTGGTGGGGAGGTGTGCCACTCTGGGGGGACTCCCCAGAGGTGGGAGAGGGGGTCGCTTCCCAGGAGTGGCGTGCTCTTCCTGCGCAGAGATCCCTCCTCGGGGAGCCAGCACGATGGCAGTCCTGTCCTGGGCAAGGCTCCCGTCCGCATATTTGCTGCCCCTGGGGGTAGAGGAATAAGGCCACTTTGGAACAGAGGGAGACAGGGGATCCTCCTTTCCTCCTTTTAAAAATCCCGCGTCCTCCTCTTCCTCGTCCTCCTCCTCCTCGGCGGACACTGACTGCTGAGACTTGGACTGCAAGGGCCACTTGGAAGGAGGCTCTTTCTTCCCGGGTGTGGCCTGGACCCCGGCCCTGCCAGGGGCCCGGGCGCGGGAGTGGGGGCCGCCTGGCCGGCTGGGTCGCAGAGTGAAGCCGGTGGGGCCACGCTGGGGCTTGTCGTCACCTTTCCCTGTGGAAGACGCCACCTGACGGTGCTTGGACAGGGACGGGGTGGCATCCTTCGTGCGGGCAGTGTGGGGGGGAACCTGAACATCCGGGGCCTCGACTTCGGTGCTGTTGTCCTCGTAGCTGCTCTGGGAGTCCCCGTCCTGGCCCTGGGGAGCCGGGCGCAGCACCCCTCGGGAGCTCGCTGTGTAAGGGTCTGAGATCGAGTGGGCGCCGCCCTGCGATGTGGGGCGAGGACGCCCTGCATGGGCAAGGGCGAGTTTGGGCTGGGAAAGTGACCGGTCTGCGTCCTGGCTCCGGGGGCTGGGGGACTGGTGCCGGGGCGGGGAGACCGGTGGAGGGGGCTGCTTTTCGTAGGCCCGGTCAGGTGCCGTCCTTCTAGGAACACTGGACCCAGGGTAGGGCTGCGACCTTGCTGTGGGAGGACGAGCAGGGGTCAGTTGGCGGCCGGTGAACACTGGCTGCGTTTTGGGAGAATGACCGTCGGCGTCCACGTCCGTGCTCTGTTGAACGTCCTGCGCCTTAGAGGACAGAGAGGAGGATTTGCCCTGGGGATGTGCATCTGTTGCAGATTTGGGCATTTCGGGGGTGAGCTCCTTCCGGTACAGGCTGGTTCCTCTCTGGGGGTCTCTTCTTAGAGAGTCCCAGCCGCGAGAGGTGGGCTGCCTGGAGGAGGGCGGCACGTGATCGTTGCCCACAGTGGCTGGAAGTGGCTTCTCATCCTCCCCATCTCCATGGATATCTGAGCCAAGTCTAGAGTGGGAAGCTGGCGGGGAACGACCCCTGGAGGGGACTCGGGAAGCCATGGTGGACTGCGGGGAGGTAGAAGGCTGCAGCCGTGGCCCCCGGCCATTGGTCAGCCTGTTTGAAGACCTGCCATTGGAGGCAAAGGCCTTGTTCCGGAGCAAACTCAGGGGTCCAGAGGCAGGTCGGGCCCTCAAGCTTGGGGTGGTGGCCTCTGCCTGCTTCCCAGTGTTTTCTGTGGTCCGGTCACCATCTCCCCAGTCATCAGAAGTGTCCACTTCTTCAGAGACCTGTGTCCTGGAAGAGAGAGGAGAAGCGACCGAGGAAGACAGGGTAGACTGTGAGGATGCATGGTAATTGGTGGCAGGGGACTCCTGACCATTAACATCCTTCCAGCCCCTGGAAAGAGGGGGACCTGGGTGAGGTTGGGTGGGCAGTAGGCGAGATGAGCCTCTGTGGGGTGGGGAAAGTCTCGGGGGTGGGGCTGGAGCTCTAGAATCTTCCTCCATGGCCCCAGACTGGGGCATCCTTGGTGCAGGGAAGACTGGTTTTGCACCATTGTGTACTGGGCTTCTGTCCCTCAGGATGCTGGAGGCCCCCTGGCGGCTGGGGAACAGGGCCGGCCGAGCCTGGACTGGGTTCTTAGAAGGCGGCTGCTGGGGTGAGGCAGCCTTGGGGTAGAGAGAGCCTTCAGCTTGCTTGTCCTCATCTTGGTCCACCAAGTCATTGTCAATAGAGCTGTCAGAGGGTCCCCCAGCAGGGCGGGGAGAGGGCCCCTGGGGGGCCTGGTGGTGGCCAGGAGAGGACTCCGCAGAGGGGGTAGCTGCTGGGCGAGGATGGGTGACCAATGAGGGGCCACGCTTATCTAAGCCTTCCTTCCGGGGCAGCAGTGGCATTCGGGCTCTGGCTGGAGTCCTGCCTGGAAGCCACTGGCCAGATCTACTTGGTGGCCTTAGGGTTCGCCTCTGGTCTTGGGTCTCTGAAGGCAACTTGGGTGGGTTTTCCAGGGAATCCAGCTCCTCCTCATCGGTGACCTCCGTGGACTGCCGATCTGACTCTTCAGTCTTCCAAGGACGAAGCTGGGGTTTTCTGGGCAGCCCACCATTGGCCAGTATTTTGTTCTTCAAGTCAAGGAGAGGGTCCTTGATATTTCTGCCTGGATCTTTGGGAGAAGGTGAGGAAGGCTCCGGTTTCTTGGGTTTCCAGTTATCATTGGTGTTCTGCTGAACATCAGACTCACTAGTGCTGGCTGTAACAGATTTTAAAGAATTGATGTTAAAAAAAAAATTTTTTTTTTAAACTATATGAGACAAAGGGAGTAACTAAGATGGCAGTATGCAGGTGATCCACATTGTGATCATAATTGGTCACGTCTAGTTCCTTAGAATACTGGAAACTTATTTTTCCAATTATAATATTCTTTTTTTTAAAATCATATTTTGCTCTAAGTAACAGATGTAGTCCTAGAAAATATATGAGAATTGCATCTATACATTAAATCATGTTATCTTACAACTTCTTATCTGCAGGAATTTTGAAATAAGTACTTTGAAATATAGTCAGTCCTCCATATTCATGAGTTCTGCATCTGCAGATTCAGTCAACTTTGATAAAAAATGTTTGGAGTAAAGTACATGGGTGGATGTGTCTATGTTATATGCAAATACTATGCTGTTTTATGTAAGGCACTTGAACATCTGCAGATTTGGGCATCCTTTGGTGTGGGGGGGTCCTGTAACTAATGCCCCCAAATTACTAAGGTATAGCTATAATTTATTGATCTTATAAATGCAAATTTTTATGTAGGATTTTCTTAAAATAACGTATTGTCCATATAATACAAAAATATTATAGGTGTTCTTCACAAGCAAAAATATATATATAACCCAGATACAAAAGTTGAGTGATTTATACTCAAAATTATATGGGAATGTATGTGAGTAACTTGCAAGTGACTGGGGTGAGGAACAAATTTGCCATTTTTGAGGCATTACAAAGAGTTCCTGTGCGTCCTCCTTCTTGCTTAAAATTCCTTTCACAATGGATACATTTACAATTCCAAAATAAAATTTAAAATGAAAAGACTCCCGAGGTAGGCAACATTCCCTACAATTGTCTTTGCACTGGGAGAAGGATCCACAGAGGAAGGGATGCTATAATGGGCAGGAAATTTATATTGCAGTGTGGTGGGCACTGAGAGATTCATCTATTTCACAGTTTGTCCTAGGATAACGCTAATAATGGCTGCACACCATGAATCCTCATAGCACATAATGAAGGAGGGAGCTCTGGAATCTAACCTGTATGTGGAGGAACAAAACAGAAAACATGTTCCCAAAGCAGTCCAGTCTATTTGGGGTCTTTATGAATTTGTTGGTTTTGATTAGATAACTAGACAACTGATTAGATAAACCGGACAACTGAAATCCTCCTGGGTGAAGCTGCATTCCAAACTAATGGAATACAATCTGAAATTGCTAAATGCTCTGCAGGAGAGGCTAGCAATGAAAAATGTCACATTACACTTGCAAAAATGTTCTTTCCCAGTCAACATAATCCCCAAGTTAAACCATGATGTAAAATTAATGGTATAATTCATACATTGATGATACTGTAATAATTATTAACATTAAAATCAATCAAAAGCATTTTAGTCTTTGGGAAAATTAATTTCCAAAAGAACCAGAAAGAAATTTTAGAAATTGATATGCAAACCTGACCCCCTCCCCCTCAAAATAATCATCAACCATGCAGTTCTAAACCTAGAAGCATGATTCAAAGTAACACAAAACAAGTAGCAGAACAGAGATAGAAGGAGAGCCGCAACACACGGTGCTTACTTGTTGGCATAGTGACAATGAAGGCTTTGGAGTGTGGCCCCGGGCCTCTCCTGTTTGCCGCCCGGATTTTGAACAGATAGCGTTCCCCAGGCTGCAGACCGTCCACCAGGGCAGAAGTAGTGTGTCCAGGGTAGGTGAGGGACTTTGCTCCAAATGGTTTGAGAGCCGGGGCGTATGAAAGAATGTACTCTGAAATGATTTGGCAGACGGTTGGAAGGAGGAAACTGAAAACAGTCCTGTGTCCAGCAGACAGACTGTATGGGCAGGATGAATTAGAACGTGCATTACTAAAAATTAACATGCTAGCAATGCACGCCAAGTCAACGGCAGGAGCAGAGGATGCAGCAGAAGGTGAACTCACACCCACTCAGCACCAGACAGCGCTACTCAGTTCATGAGCTGGCCATGTGCTGTGTCAGACAAACCAGGAGGCCAGTCTTCATAATATACACCAGAAATATTGACAGTGTTTTTAAAAAATATTTATTTACTAACTAGCTATGATGGGTTGGCTTATCTTGAATAGAGAAACAAAACCAAACCAGGTGTCATCTGCTAGGAATTGTTTCTGTGTAATCGTTGACATCTTTCAGAGTTTCAGTTTACCAACTTGTGGTACCTTTACTAGTATGTTAAGCCAGACAATTTCCATGTTTAGAATATAATTCTCTTTTAGAGGAATGATAAAAATTCTTAATCAATATATGCTGGTAGGATGTTTCACAGAATTTTAAACTGTGAAGAAAAGTTATTACTAAGTAATAGATTTATGTGATGTCTAATGTTTCCATCATTAATTAGCTACATGTATCAGGCCTGAACCTTGAAAGCCAAACTAAAAGATCTTTTCCCATGGAACAACTGTAACATATGAAGTCATATTTGAAAAAGCATAATTTTAACCTTTAACTGAAAAGTATTATGCTATTTTAATCTCAAGGACCTTGGTATTTACAAAACTTTTCAAATTCATGTGAGTATGACTCAACTAAAAAATTAATTTGAAGTACAGAAAACTCAAGCAATTATCAGGAGCATGGGAGAGCCTTTCTTTTTCCTAAGCTCTAATCTCCAGAAAGTACATGAATTTAAAAACTTTCAACTGAGAATGCTTTCACAGCATTTGTCTGGAAAAAGAGCATTCTTTTCTCATTGAAAATAGCACACTAGTCATTTGCGGTGGTCAAAACTAAGGATTAAGAGGACTTACTGTCTATTAAATTCTGTAATTCAAATTTTTTAATGGATTCAATGTGTCTGGAAAAAAATATCTAACCATGCCAAAGCATATAGTCTCCTATTGTGATTTATGTTTCTCATGCAAATGTAATTATGAATTTTAATCCATCACAACACCCTCATGAAAACTAGGTAGAATTAAGATACGTGAATTCTTTATCATAGAAAAACTCAGTAGCTATTAATCTTTCCCGCAATATTTAGCTGATGACCAGGAGCTTCTTTCACTGAAAAGCTGTAAATATAAACTAGGACATGGGAGAGGAAAAGAACAAATGAGCAGCGTGGTAATAATTCACAAGAGGACCAATACTTCTTTTTTAGAACTAAAAAAGTAGTCAGCCAAAAGCTGTTTGTATTCCACTTCATAGGCCTTTTCAGCAGCTCCAAACTTAATACCCAGGGAACTAATATCTTGCTTGTCATAAAAACAAGGCCATAAAAACACAACTAAACATTTATTCTCTTTAATCTCTCTGATTTATTCCAGTGGGCAGAATGAGGAAGGATAGTACAATCTTTTTTAAAAAAAACTGGAACTTGATAGTGCATTGAGTGTAGAAAACACCCTTCTGCATGGACCTCCCTTAACTTTACTGTCCCATAAAAAGACACCCTCCATGTCCTACAGGATTGTTATGATCAATCATTCTAAGAACTAGTTCCTATTTTCTACTAAATTCTCAAAAGAAATTGATGGTCATTTTCTGGATTTTTAAAACTTACACAAACTTTTCATAGTTTCTGCACATATTAGAAAGTTGGCTTCCAAACCTTAGTAGCAACAAAAAAAAATATTCTTTTCTTGAATAAAAATTTCATTCTCTCCCTGTGTGCGGTGCATTTGAATAGGCAACGTCTGGAAACCCCCAGCATGGCTCTAAAGGTCTCCACACTTCTGCAAGTTTCTGGAATGCTTTTTACATTGAACCAAAAGACCTGTGTATTTCATTTCTCGACCTAAATAAATAACTAAAAAATGAAAAACAAGGAATTAATCCATTTTTCAGAATTTACTACTTAAATTTTTCAAATCCATTAAAAGCTTTCACAGTCCTTTTAAAGGGTCTCCCACTGACTCCTACATTCATAATCTTTCTGCACAATGAAAAGCTTGTAGCATGGGAAAAAAAAAAAAAAGATGTTGTTAGGATGGGCAAAGGTCATGACGTCAGACACATGCAATGTTGCATCCCTGCTGAGGGCAACACCAAAAAGCTGCTTCCAGGAAGAAGAGAAGAATAATCCCCTTTGTAGCTACTCGGATCGCAGAAAACAAAAATCTTGCCTGAAACATCTTTGCCCCTGGAGTTAGCACCTCTTGTACACCTTGTGTCCCTATTTCTTTTTTAGTCACCAAAGCGGTGATCTGAGGCAGTGTCCATCAGTCAACACAACTTAGTGGGGGGGGGGGGGGAGAGGTCCCTACCTTTCACTCTTCCCTCAGTCTCCGGCAGCGCATCCCAGGACACGGTGACAACTGTAGGTTTGTCATTCACCGGCCACACGTTCAGGTTTTCAGGAGCAGTGGTCGGAGCTACAAGGAATCAGACATTTTACGGTGCCGAACAGACATCCTAAAAGTCAAGGGCACACAGTCCCTAGGTACACACTGCTTAACAAAGAGTTCCCATGTGTGAGTCGGGGACACAAGAGAGAGATGTCAACACATGCTCTTTGTGGAGTAGAGCGACTTACGTCACTTCTACCCACAGTGAATTTAGACTTATCTAAGAAGTGCTTTCAGGAATTCAGAATTCTCGAATGGCTCAATATTGAATATACAAAAAAGATTAAAATCCAGTTCCAACGTCTTTTAATACAACTTTTAGGACAACATTGAAAAGAAATGTACCATAGCCTTGGATACACAGCAAAATCCACCCCTGGACTCAAATACAGGCTCAGCCCCAGTAATAAAGAGTGTATCCGCCTATATCAAGAGCCAGGCAGCACCTCGGGCATCCTCAAGCATGACAGTGACAATGACTGCCAGACACTGGCACTTCATGTGCTCCAGGTGTCAGGACAACATGCCAGCAGAAAAGGACAGCAGAGGACAAAACGTGGGTGTAAGGAACAGCCCCTTAACTTCTGGGACTTTCTCTTTTTTAGATTCTTTTTTACTCAAACCCTAACACTAATCCGAACTTCTTTGCATTTATAAGTAGAAATACTACTAAGATTTAGGGTTAATATGACTTTAAAAAAGAATGCCCATGCTTGTCTTTGTCACCACTGTCTAAATCTTATTTTAGGAGCTATTCCCAAATAGAAAATCAAAGGCTGTTTCAAATACAGACCAGATTCCGGTGTTCTTTGGAAGACAGATGTACTCCATTTGCCATCTCTTTCACCCTGGGAGATACGGACTGCAAATTCATACACGGTATCTGGGATCAGGCTCTCGATCAGCACGCGCCTGTTGGCGATCTGCTTGTAATCCCACCTGGCTGATTCCCCCTTCTCTCGATAGCGCACGGTGTACTGTCTATGAGAAAACACAATGCACCAGTGCAGCCGGCTGACCAGAGTCTCTGCAGCTCAACACTAGAGTCCTTGCTTTTTTTCCTTCCCCATAAGTAATAACTTTTGGAGGTAACTAGGGAAATCAAAGAGGAGAAAAATCTGAATTTTTGACTATGTTATTGGCTCAAAGAATCCACTTAAGTTCCAAGCAAAGGTGTCTAAAATAGACCAGGAAAGATGGAGCATGGTGCTCAAAAGAACAAGCAGAGATCAGAAAGGGAAGGGATGGAAGGGGGCAGATTTTATGAGGCAACCACCTTATCAGGTGTGTGTTAGTGTGTATATGTGTGTGTATGTGTGTGTGTGCGCACACGCACACACACGATGAACAGAGGGACAACACTGAGGACCAGAACCAGCCCAAGTATTCCAGCTCTCCAGAAAAGAAAGACTAAAAAGACTCATTTCATGAGACAACAGGCATGTTTCCTATATATCCAGGAGGAGAGAGAACATGTGGCTTTGAGTAGACTTATTACCATGAAATGGAGCAAAAACGTATAACAAATAGAGCAAGACAGAGGAGCTTGTACTCTGGTGTGTGTTCCAGGGAGAGAATCGTGGTGTGAGTGAACCTGGCAGTGCGCAAAACCCAAAGAGCACACATCCTCAGCACTCTGAGAGTGGCCTGCACTGCTTACGGGATTCCTTTCTATAGAGATTTTCTTCACGGCCTCTTTGCACTAGAAAGCATTATGAACGTGTATTCATTATGTTTAATAAGTCAGGCAAAGTCTTCAGTTGCCAGCATGGCATGCCAATCAACAAAGCAGTTCTGCTAAGAGAACTCACACCTGCTGCTTTTCAGCAGAATGGTGAAATCAGAGCCCAGTGGTAATCAGGACAGTTGGTGCTGGGGAGGGCCATAGGGCCAGAGAGAACACTATGAACCTCCTGAGGTCTTTCAAAGGAAGCAGATGTCTTTTTAACCAGCCGATAGTCAAGGAAGCCATAAATTTAACAGGAATAACTATATGTACACATATATGAATGTTAGCTTTTATGTATATATGTGTGTATATGTATATAACTTATACATACATATATTTATAGATACATACATTATATATATATATATATGTAATCTCAGCAGTATATTCCATTCATTTAAAAATATATTGCCCTTTCCTGGGTGCTGATAGTTTCAAAATTGAATACATAATAACTAAGTCATCAAATTTTTTACTTTCTCTTGGTTATATATAATATGCATTTGGCCAATGAACACACAAAAACTTGATGACTATATTCACTAGAGGCCTTTTAACATAAAAAATTAATTTGACCTTACAATTGCTTTTCCTTTTATTGCTTTTGCAAATGAACACAATAATCAGAATAGCATTTCATCATGGTCTAATAGAAAGTCAGGTATGCTTTGCTATGCATGGATGGGAAGCAGTTTTGAGGAGCTGCTAAGGTATTATACAAAATCCTCCACTCTACATAAAAACCTACCTCACTGCCACGCATCAGTAAGCTCCTCCCAAGGCAGAGGTTGCCCATGAACAGAACAGCAATGAGATGAAACAAAACCCAACCAGGGGCCAAGGAAAAAAATAGAATCCAGGAAAATTCCAGACCCAAGATAAAACTCGTGAGCAAGTGAGATGTGAGGTCTTGCCCTGTGGCTTCCACGAGGCCCTGGTAGCTTCAGAGTCTTGATCACCAAGGAATATTCTACCATTCAACCACATGCCTTTTCAGGGGAAACCCACATTTCTCATACTTAAAGGAACGTGCAAAAATACCTTGATGCAACAATTTTCTTCTGCTTTTCCAAGAGAGGATCCACCCAGGCCACAAGCACCGACTGGGATGACATGACTCGGACACTGATGTCTTTGGGCACATCCAGCTCGTCCTCTTCTGAAAAGACACAGGGCACACCAAAGGCCATCTCTAACCAGAGGCTCTGCTTCAAGCTCCTCTGGCCAGAGCTTATGATTCACCCTGTATGGCTTTTAATTATCTATGCTTGAATTAGACAAAATGAAACAAATAGATTTAAGAAATCATTTCAAAATGGTTAGTGTAGAATAACGAAAATCTCCACCATTGCTGTTCTTGAACACAGCTAAGAAATGGGCCTTTCAATTTCAAAGCAGCCCAACCCAATCAACATACAGAACCAGGCAAAAGGGATGCTTTGCCTTGGAGGAAGGCTCTTCAAGTAACTCATTGTCGCTCCTTATTCCCTGGAATAGTCAACAACTTTATGGAAAGCAAAAATTTAGGGGAAGAAAAGCTCAACTTGCATTTTCTTGGGGATAATAACATGAAGAGAAAACTGGTTCAGACAGCTCTAACAATCACATCGGGCTCAAGGTCCATACATGTTAGAATATGTGATTGCAAGACAGACTCAAATTTATATCCATATAAGAATTCAGTTTGCCAATTTCTTATAAATATTTATCTTTGTTGTCAGTAGATATCATAGTCACCAAGCAAATAGTTCAATCTCAAACAAATTAATATTCATAGATGTCTTCGATTTGGCATTATAATCTCTTGGACTTTATGTTTACTTTTTGTTTTTTCTCTTCACTTTACAGGGACCGTGTTTCATTTTACCTAAGTAAGGGAAGGTGGAAATATTTAACATTATAAAAGAGTGATATAGGGGCTTTTTGTATCGTAGCAATTAATAAATAATGAAAGTAAAACATTGTTATATATGGAAATTCTTTATACAACATAAAAAAGTACAACAGATTTCATTTTACATTAAGAATTCTTAGAAAAGAAAGCTATGTGTTGCAGATTGTCTCTTCATGAAGGCACCTGACCCAGAAAAGGTTTATACCCTCATATTACTTTCATATTTATTCATGTCAATACATGAGTAATATGAAAAATAACTGTGTTGTACATGGGAAGAAATATTCCTTAGTAAAGGGACATCAACCAGGCTATCAGCAAACCCTGATGACAACTTTTCCTCACTCCTCTCCATGCCATTTCTACGCACGGTTAGCTGATGTTAACGAGTGTCAACATCAGAAGATGATATTTCTTGCACTTTATTCAGTGTCTTCCAGGGACCATTTATGCATGGATCTGATTCTGCCTTTACATGGTGTAAAGCTTCCCACCTGCTATCAGGGCAGAGCTACTGCACCAGGAAGCCATAGAGAATGCACAGTGAAACCGACTTCATCACATGAACTCTCCAGCCTCCGCATAGGAAAGACATATGCTTATACCCCAAATGCAACTAACTCTGCCCTCTTGTTTGCTTTATCCTCCATGAAATTTACATAATTCATCACAGCCAGCATCATGTGAAAATAAGTCAGCGTTCACATTTTTAGACTGCGGTGTCACCAAAGGCATTCTGGGAAACATACCTGAGATCTTGCGCTTCGTGAGGGCAGCCCTATAGACTGGCTGACTCCGGCCCTGGGAGTTCATGGACTGCAGGGAGACCACGTACACGGACTCCGAGGCTGTGAACCAAACAGCAAGGCCTGAGGCCGGCCGGACATCTCTGGAGCACCCGTGCATTCCCCCCCTTCCCTCCGTTCCATTCCACCTCCCAGGGGCTTTCCCTCCTCTTCAGGACAACTAACCAGGATCCCACCAAGTGTAGGAAGTAATCTCAAAAGGAACACTATTATATTAGAAAAATGGGATTTTTACTTTTAACTCCTGAAAAGTAAATTTCTAGCTTATTATCAGGATGAAAGAGAGGTAAACTATGCTTAGAAAAATGAAAAGCACATTTACCCACATAATTCCCCCAATTGCTTTTAACTTCCAAAAGACAGAAGAGGGAGTCACTGTTTCTATCTGTCCAAAAAGAAGGGAGAAGCAAAGGAACAACTGACAAGCAGGTTAACAGCCAGAACATCTCTCTTTACAGCGGGAGGCTGTGCCCTTCGAGGACAAAATCCTTAAAGATTTGCTAAGAACAAACGAAAGACTTTGAATGTATCCTTTATTGCTGGGCTTCCCCCAAGAGGACGAGACGTGAAGGGTCCCAGCAGCAGCAGCATCCACCCAATGCTCCTGCCCGTTCATCAGGTGGAAGTGCGCAGAGAGGCAGGGGAGGAGAAGGAGCAGGAGCAGCCCTGTCTCCACAGGCAAGGAAGCCACACTTCCCTCTTGGAGTGCCGCCGGCACCCGCTGTCCAGGTCTGTCATAAATACAGCCAGCAAAGCTCAGGACCCCTCCAGCCTGGCTGTGCACAGAAGGTCTCCAGTCCCAGCAGATGCAGCCTGGGTGGCCACAGCGGGACTTCCTCTACCCAGTACAGGGCTTGGGAAGAGAGAAGGCTGGCACAACATTCCAACGTGATCGAAGACAAAATTTCAAAGACAACAGGGATGAACACAGTCAAGATGAGGAGAGCAACAGCCCCTCCCCTCATGCAGAGAAGCAGCCTGACTGGAGGAAGCCGCCTGGATCAGGAAGCAACTTAGACGACAGCCTGGTGTCATCCTTGAGGTCAAAATGGTGGCGGCTGGGACAGCGGATGGAGCCCAGGGCATAACTTAAAGCCACTGTCAGACCTGGAAAATGAGCCTCACACTTGAAATAGTGTTCTGTCCCTGACCGGCTCCTGAGTATTGAAACAAACACCCAGACCGACCCGGCGCTGAGCGTCCGTCCACGGTAAACTCACCGAGCTTCTTGATTTCGTGTGTCCGCTCATCTCTGGTCAGTGGAACGTAATTCATCTTCCGGCCACTTTCCCCGTAGCCCAGAAGAAAACCCCGAGATCTGCGTGGACTCTTGGCTCCAGACAGGCGCGGCGCCTTCCACGCCACAGACAGCCTGTCGTCTGAGGACCGGACGCGCACACGTAAGGGCTTGTTGGGCGCTTCCTTCTCTTAAAGAGGGCACGACATAGAGACCATTAAACAGTAGCCAGGGAGAGTCCACCGTGACGGGGTGGAGTCTCTGCAAACGTGGCACCTCAGCCGTTCGCAGCGGGGCCTAACAGACCTTTTTGGGGTAACAGATTCTGGAAAGACCACCTTTCCCCCAAGGGTATCAGCACTCCCTTCGTAAGTTCCTCCCTGACTCTCACACCAAGAGAGCTTAAGAAGAAAAACCAAAACCGTGCCACGCGGAGAGGCAGCCGGCCAGAAGCCTTGGACGCCTTACAGTGTCTATTTCCTTTTGTCCTCTTAGGCCAAAGCTATATATTCTCTGGCAAGCACTAAAGGTCAATGTAAAAACATGGCAGAGGCCCATTATGTGCAATTTATAACTGTCTTCCATAAAGCGGTTACACTGTAATGTTGAAAAGTCAGGGTTCCCTGCCTTAGCAACCAACGACTAACAGCCAAATGCTAACTGATTTGTTTGGGGTCTTAATTTTTCTCCCACATGTGAGTCCTATCCCTCCAGGAAAGCCCTCGACAGGCCACATCATTGCTGCTGTCCTCAGCATCTGTCATTTTCTTGTGAAATAAATCAGTTTCGTGAAATCCTCTGGCTGATCGGCCTCATCTCAAGAAACACTCTCACTGTGTACTCTCAAAGGAACATGCCCAGTGGCTACCACTCAGTGCTTAAAGTCTTGCTCCCACATCAAGGCAGAGCTGATACATCTGGGAACAAGCGTCATGCATCACGTGCCTACCACATTGCCCATTTCTAACAGTGGACCACATTCGAGCCCTGGGGAGGCTAGAAACCATCTTTTTAACTGTGTGAGCAGTTAATTCCCAACTATTCTTCTTCTACTAAGTGCATTAACCCCATCATCAATTCTGACTAATCTTATTAATCTGGAAAATTCTCAGCTAAACTAAGACATAAAAACCAAAACTAATGTCATGAGTTATTGGAGCTCAATCATACATAAACAAGTAGCCATTGCAAAGGGTTGTTCTGCCAGACCCCTGGCTCCAACACTGTGAACCTAATCAAGGAGTGTCCTTGGGTAGATCAGCTGGAATTGCTTGACTGGTCTCTGGACTCCCCTACTAAGAGACTACCATGTAATGGCCAACAAATATTTCACCAAATATACAAAACAGTAACTATTTTAAGGCATTTGCTTTTAACCCAATAGTGTAGTCCAGCAAAAGGAAACACTACCTGGGTCTTCTGTGTCAACTAGAAAATAAGTTGCTGCACAAAGATGGCACTCTCTGCCTGCAGTTCTGCGCCAGTCCTGAGTCCTCTCTAGCCAAGCATGTAGCAGTGGGCACAGTGTTCCTGGGACCACTAGGCTTTGGGGAGTCTCTGCTCAGGAAAATCAGATTCTAACTCAGTAACCCCTGACTCTCCACAGTAAAAAGCTGAGGGGGGCGGGAGCAGTAAAAAGCAAAATGTCCCTTGGAACTTCAAACAGGGATAGAGCTCCTTTGGAGGAAGGCATCAAGTTCCAAGGACAAGGAGCTGGTATGACCCAGATGGTGTAAGCTTATTGCTGATGTGCCCAGCCTGGGGCTCTGTCCTGAAGCCCACCAGATCCACCAAACATGAGCCACACAGCCCAGTGGCAGGGACAGCAGCTTGCCAATCACTCCCTGACCCCAGGAACCAGCCCGTGCCTAACAACTCCACTCTGGGGTCCAAGGATGGGGCCAGGACGCCGAACCATGCAGGGGAACAGGGCTGAGCTAGTTCCAACACAGTCAATTTCACATGGACCCCAACAGTTTGTAGGAGGCTCTGCTTCCTTAGAACAGTACTAAGGAAAGTAGAAAAGATATCCTCGTCCCCAGGAGAAAACTGAGGTCCTCAGAGGAGAAGCAGCTGACCTGAGGTCACAAAGCTCTTTAGTGCCAAGCAGGGACACAAATGCCACCATTCTGATCCCAATGTGTCCCCTCTTAACGATGCCCCTTCCATTTAAGCTCAGTCCTCACCCCATGTGCCCTTCCCCTGGCCACCCAGCCCCTTCTGCTCAATGTGAACCCAGGCTCCCTGCAGAGTGTAACCCACCGCCTTGAATGGAAGGCATGGAACATGATGAACCATTCGCTGTCCCAAGCAGGTAGCCAAGGACAGGAGAGGGGCTCTCGCCAAGGACTCCCTGACCCCACCCTGAACTGACCCATGACCCCCAGGCAGCTCATGCAGTCTGGGTAAAAACACAAACCCGAGCAAACTTCGATACCTCCAAACAAAATCCCCTCTTTCAAACCCTTGTGTTTAGAAAACCAACCTCATATTTTTCAAGTACTTTTGAAAATTTCCTTTATTATTCTGAGTAACATATACTGTCAAGCATCTTTTGTAGATCATCTGGTAACCCTCTTTAAAGTGCACACCCCATATGGTTCAAATCCATTTGCAATTAAATGATTGAAGTGTTTGTCTAGGCTGTGTGGGACAGTCCACCAAAGCCTTCTGAACTGTCCTAATAAATCTCTGTGGATCTTTTATCTCGAACACAGGAAGTCACAACTGCCAAGAGCCTGCAAGCCCACATCCACCAACACTGAGTGCATCTCAGCCCTGGCAGGACATACTCCCTGGGTCGCTCTGGTCCAACAGAACCAGGTAATCCATACTCAGAGCTGGTGGATAACAGAACTCCCACAGCAATTATCACACCACCCCTTGTTGCAGTGGATGTCAGAAAGCCAGGCAGGACTGGGATCTCTCTCCTGATTTGGACCACCAGCTTTGAAAATAGGCAAATATTCTGAAGTTGTCCAAAATAAAATCTATTCTTTTCAGTAAGGAAAAAAAAAAATTCTAAATTCCACATGATGCTTTGCCCATTTATAATTCTATGCTGGTTAAACCTGGCTGCTTCTAAACTGGGCTGCAAAACTCAGTCTGCCTCAAATCTATTACTTTTGGGTGACTTTTAGAGTTCTTCCTCACCTTCAGTCTCTTCCTCCGTGAAACAGTGTATATCATGTTGGGTTTTATACTATAATCCACGTAAAACATTGAGGCTCCTACCTCGAAGACATTAAGCATGCTAGGTTATGTAGCTATTATTTGGAGCTCAAAGGTCCATGTACTAAAGTCCTGATCCCCAGCCGTTGGGAGGTGGTGGAACCTTTAAGAGATGAGGTCTTTAGGTCGCTGAGGGCTTGCCCCAAAGGTGTCCCGGCCATGAGTGGGTGGTTTGGCTCTGCTACATGCTCCCATGGTGATGGCTGCCTCACACAGACCCAAGCAGTGGGGTCAACCAATTTTAAATTCCAAAATAACCCTTTTCCCCTTATAAATTGGTACCTCGAGAAATTGTTATAGTGACAGAAAACTGACTACCACAGTGGCAATGGCAAAAATGGAGTCCCTCTTTCATCAGACTGCTACCTACGTGGACTGCCCCCTCTGAACAGGAGCATGTCACAGAACTTAGCTCTAAGCTTCGCACACAGGGTCACCGAAAACCAGATAAGGGCAAAAGAAATCTGCCCCAAACCCTTTATGTTGACAACCTTCTCAAATAGGAAGCTGTCCACATCCATGTGATTTTTTTTTTTTTTTTTTTTTTTGGCCTCGTAAAGCAGAAGCGCTAGTCCTCATCTCCATCAACATCTAACATGCTCGAAGCCCCTACTCTTCACTGGTGTGGCAGAAGGCCGGCACACTGCAGGTATCAGCCCATGGCTTTGAGAGGTTCAGGGATCATCCCACCAACTTGTCTGATGACCCACTGTGCTGACCACAAAACTTCACAATGATGGACCTCTCCCTGTCCCCATGGCTGAAAGAGCAGGCCTGCATTATCATGGGCCTTTGATGCCCACCCTCTGCCCCATCATCCCCAGCATCAGCCTTCAATATAACTGTGGACACTTTGCCCGCAGAGCAGGAGGGAGGCCGGGCACTTCCACCAGAGATCAGGTGCTCAAGGTCAGAATCACCTGCAGCCTGTGAAAATGCACCCTCATCTCCACGTCTGGAAGGGCCAGGTGACAGGTGAGGCTCTGGGCCTTCTGTGCATCCCTGATGCATAGGCAAGATGAGGAAGAGGAGAGCACACAGGGGAGAAAGAAGGAAGGGGGCAGGAAAGGGAGGGAACCGTGTTAAAGAGCAGCGAACGCCAACTGTCCACAGCCAGAGTGGAGCCAGGACACTGGCTTGGTAGTTTCAACACCCTGACAACAGGCCCAGGCCCAGTCTGGCTGGCTTCTCTGAGATAAGGTTCATTACACCAACCTCTCACTAATGTCTACCAATGTCTAGAGCTCGTTCTTCTAAAGGAAATTCTGACACATGATCCTCCTGAGCCATCTTTGAGAGGATTCAGAAATCTCTCTTCAACACACCTAATACTTGAAATACAATCGTGTCTCTCAACAACAGGGACGTGTCCTGAGAAATGCACCATCGGGAGACACTGCTAGGGACTAACTCAAGCCAAGACAGCCGGGATGTCTCCAGGGGCATGCTGTGTAGGCAGCGCAGCGTCATGCAATGCACAGCCGGGCTTCCTCTCAAGTCCTTGAAGGGCCGCATTTTCCTAACAAATAACCTCCATCCTTTTTCACCATTTACTTAGTGAATTTCACATGGTGCTTAAATAAGCCCAGCTATTTAACAAAAACAAGGGGGGAAAGGAATCCATCTGTCAGAGTGTCACCCACCAGTGTAAGGCCCTTGGGCACATGTCCTCACAATAGCCCACAAGCCACCTGTTTGCTGACAAAGACAACGAGGTGGAGGGAACGGGTCCCAGCCCGGCAGATGCAGGCCCTGAGCTGAAGGGGGAGCCCGGGCCGTGGGATCTGTAGCCCCAGACCTCTCCCCTTCAGCTCCTGTTTGCAAGCTCTGCTGGTGGCAGTGTTGGTGTCTCCGTTGGCCACACTGTGGCACGGGTATGACCCAGCCCTGGGAGCAGGCTCTCTGAGGCTGTGAATGCCCCAGGTGAAAGATCTGGTGGTCAGCACCAGAGACCCTCGGGTCCACGCATCCCGCCTACAGAGCGTGTCAACCAGACTCGCAGCAGCCTGGGGCCCCAGGAGGAAGTCGGTGCCATCGGGAGCTTCCCGTGCCTGATTCCTCTTAAACGGAGAAGCATCCCTCGTGCTCCCAGGGAAGACCAGAGGAGGAAAAGCCAGATGCCACACACGCCCATCCCGCCACCCTCAGAGACCCCCGGACGGCACCCCTCGGCCAGCACTGGGGGTCAGGAAAGCCTTGCTGCATTTTCAGGGCTTGGAGAGAAGGTCTTAGAAGTGGAATGGACAAGAGAAAAGGGGAAAGTAAGAACTTGACCTCCCCAAGCTGACAAATGCCAGTGCCTACTGTTGCAGGTGGTGGAAGCCCAGAGCCTTTGTAGAGCTCTCACACTGACTTTCAGAACAAGCGGGCCAGCATGCAGGCCTTAGTTCCAGGTTTCTGAGGCTCCCTGGGACTGCCGAGTACGTAGAGATCCTCTTTCCACCTTCTAAGATCCCGCAGGGACATCTAGGATGTCATGGGGTGAAGAAGCCAGGAAGGGCCTATACATAAAAGTCAGCGCATAGAAAAGAGGAGAGAAAGTGGCCAGGCCCCTCTCAGAGACAAAGCAGACACTTGGAGCCACCTTAGGGCCACTGGGGTTCCACCAGGTTGCTTTGTCTATTCGTTTCACAGGAAAAGGGCTGCGCCGCTTGATCACTTAACCAAGCTTTCCTCACCCTTTTCACCAAAGTTTACCTAACAGCAAAGAAAATGAACTTGATCTGCAGAGTCCTGGAGCAAGGCGATTTGTTCACAGTCTTTGTTTTTATCTCAAATTTTCACTTGAGCCAGGTCTGGTGGCGCAGAACTGTAATCCCAGCAACTCGGGAGACTGAGGATTGCAAGTTCAAGCCAGAGTCAGCAATTTAGCTAGACCTCATTTCAAAATAAAATAAAAGGGGCTGGGCGTAGTCAGTGGTATAGCACCCCTGTGTTTGAATTTTGTAGACTACTCCATAATATTGTGGTGCTCGTTTAAACTTTAAAATAACATTTTTAGTGCCTGACCCTCAAAGAACACTGCCCACAGGGGTGGACAGTTCCTTCATGCCTTTGTGGACTCTGGATATTACTCTGTTCCCTGAAGTTCTAGGAATTATAGTATGTCGGTGGCTCCAGGATGTCATCCTGTCAATCAGTGACTCTATCAATATCAAGAGCCTAGGAATATCAGTGAAAATTACTTTGCGCCCATGAATTCACTCACTGTCTAGGACTGAGGCTGTGCTAGGTCTCAGGATGCCAAGTTGATGGCAGACACAGCCATCACTATTAATGACAGCAGGGGACTGCTCAGGCTGGCAGTGAAACCCTTGTTCCTAGCAAGAACCAGGAGGCTCTGTGACTGCCTACGTGAATGTGTCTCTCAGTTTTCACAGATTGCAAGTCTTTTGCGGGGCATCTCCACTGTGTAGACAGGGCTAGGTTCTCTGACCCATCCAGGGCAGTGGCTTATCTATAAGATCAATGCCTGTTGCCAATGTCCTTGTAATTCTGATGTAGACATCACTGAGCCATTGCAAGAGGAGCTCTGGGATAGCCCTTCCCTAGCCCAGGCCACTGGCTCCTATCCCAGGCCCAATCCACCCCCTAACACAGTGGTGGGAGTGGAGGGTCAGGCAGCAATGAAAGGAGGGATCATTTGCAATGAAAGATGCCGTTACATAATGGCAACCGGTTGATGACCTTAAATAGACAGTGCTTCCTTTTAGGACTAATACATGAATTTGCAGAGATATAGATAAGAAACTCTGGCCTTTCTCAGGGGCAGGGCGGCTCCTGGCCTGTACTTTGTCCCTCTTAGACATGCAAAGTGTGGAGATTATGGGCTCAAGATACTCAGTTCAGAGTTTTCAATTTCCACATCAGTCATATTTAACTAAGCAAACTGTCAAGGATATGGCCCTGAAAATTTTGATGAAATATTGATAGAAAAAAGAGAGAATGCATGCTTGGGGCACATATGTTATAAACCCACAGGCATTTCTGATTAAAGGAATGCTAGGTTAGGGTTCCAAAGATGAACCTCACGTCGTCCTGCCCAGAGTCTAACTGGGCTCTGTGTATGAAGTCGGCCTTCCGGGGACTGCAGATCCAGAGCCTGACAAGGCCTACAAGCAAGCTCATGCCAGCAAGAGACAGAAGAAGGGACATGGCTGTCATCAGACAGTGGCATTCAGGATTCCAGATGGTGGAGGGAACAACTCGGTCCCCGACTCTGGACTCTATGACACCAGGAGGTGGGAAGATCAAATAGGTCATTATCATGGAGACAGACATGGCCCGGACGCCTGGTGGAGAAACACATCACAAGCCAAGTGCAGCTGTAGTCAGGGCGCAGGTGGAGGCCAGGGGTGGTGCATAAGGAGGGAGTACCTGGACCATAGGTGCACAGCACCCAGTGCTGGCAGGAAAGGGCCAGGGAAGAGCTCTGGACTCTCCACTCATCCTAATGCCCAGGAAGTCAGCAGCCTCCATGAACTAAAATAAAATGTCAAGAAACAAAAAGCAAAAAGCAGTCTTTTGTTTTAGTGCTAGACTGGGTTTACCTCCACAGTTCAAGAAAAGCACAAAGGACTAGATCTTTAGAAAATTATAAAAATCATTAAAAATAGATCTGAGTATATTAAGAGCTAAAATTAACCAGAGTCTAACATGGTTTCCAACATGAAAATTTTGGCAAAAGCAGAAGAGTTGGCCCAGCCAAATCTGTGGGCTGGTCAGTAGCAAAGTTAGGACATGTCCCTATCCTGACCCCTGGGGCCTGGCTCTGCCTGGCCCCATTGCCCCAAATGCAGCCACAGAAAAAAGTTAAACAGCTCACAGAAAAAGAAGTCTACAGAAATGCTGGATACTAGTATTCCAGTAAGTGAGCAGTGGGTCATCTTGTCCCCATGGTCAGCTCAAGGATATGGGTCTACATCCCAACAAGAGGGAGAAAACTTCTTCACAGGGACAGGGGATGTGTGCTCTGCAGGAAGCCCAAACATCTGCCCTGAAGTGGCAGTTTTGCTTCATCTCATTTCTAAGTCCTGAGAGTTTTTCTATTTGGACAAGTGACCAATCTGAGAGTCACTGATATCCTGTGAACCTTCCAGAACTCTCTAGTATGTTCTTTCCTCCTCCTCACAAGATTCATCATGAAACTCCCTGCACGTGGGGAGCCCCTCCAAATGCACACACTTTTAAGTCCTGATGCACCACGAGGACCTGAAAGATCACCGTAGTCTGGCGTGGTAGTGCCATGACTCAGGACTCGGGCTTTTCCCTTCAGATAACAAATCTAACAAGGCGTGGCCCTAGGAGTAGGCGGCACCCAGAGGGGTTGAGCTACACTCACCTGTTCCTTTGTAATCCTACCCCTTTGCCCTTTGGGGATAGAATGTTCCATGAAACCTCCCCTTGTGTGTTCCCTGCATAAGAATAAAGAATTCCGATGGCTCTCTTCTCTTTTCACAGACACTTAAGGTCAGAGGAGCTGTCACAGGACCCAAAGAAAAAGGTATTTCTTGGTCTCTGTGTGATTATTTCGTGCAGCCCAGTTCACCTGGAGTGACCCCGAGTGTTTACTCATGGAACACAACACCTGCGTGGTTTCACCTTGATGTCACCATCTTATCACAGCTCCCCACTTCTTTATTCTAGATCACAGTGCAGTTTATTTTTCAAATAATTTGTGATTGTATTCTAGGTTTAATGGTCTCCTTTCCCCTCCATTCATATGTTGAAGTCTTAACCCCAGTACCTCAAAATGGGACTGCATTAAGGATGGGATCTTTAAGGGTAATTTGAGTCAAAATGAGACAACTAATACAACTGGTGTCTTTATAAAAAGAGGAGATTTGGATGCACAGAGGCCCCAGGGCATGCAGCCCACAGAGGAAGGACCACACAAGGATGCAGCCAGAAGGTGCCATCTGCATTTCATCCAAGGAGAGCAGCCTCAGAGAAGCCAATCCTGCCGCAGGCACGTTGACTGCTCAACTCCAGAACCCCCGAGATAAACTGCTGCTGTCTAAGCCCTCCAGGTTGGGGTGCTTTGCCCTAGCAAACTAGCAGGCGATATACATTATTTTTTGCTTTTTTATTTACCATGTTCTTTCCTGTTAAAATATAAGTTTCTGTTGGGTGAGCTCCTGTCTGTCCTGCTCCTGTGTATCTCCAGCAGAAGGACCTGGGCTTGGAAAAGCGCGGCACTAGAGGAATTAGCTAAATCATCAACATCCTATTTTTAGGCAAAGATAATTCAGTCCAGAGAGGTCCAAGCCAACCAAACGAGGCCTTTTGGAGTCTGAACTCAAGCCTCGGTTTCTAGCAGAATGAAAGCCCTGAAGAACAGGAAAGGCTGTAATTCAGACACAGACAAACCCCTCCAGGACTCACACCAGGCACCCGTGCTCAGGCTACACAGGACAAATCCCTTCCTATGAATGAAGAAGTACAATTCTGAGTACTTCTCTTTGACAAAATTATTATACATTTAACCATTTCTCAGAACAAAAGTACAGCATTTTTTTCAAAAATAAAGGTATAAATACATTGATAATTTAATATATCAATATATTTTATAAATTAATCATGTTATTTTCTATAACAATGTGATATTTTTTTCTCCTGGAGCACTTTAACCAAGTATATGCATCACAGATATCGGCAGATTGTTTTGTGTTTTTAGTTGTGCCTTCTATCACAGTGCAAGAAGCTTTAGCTAGCAATTTCTCCTAGTATCTTTCTTATCATACTATGTAACAAATGGAGAATCCTGTATTCTAGCAGAGTCTCTGGCAACCACAGCCCTCAGAGGCTCCTGCAGACAGAGGGGTTAAATAACCTCATCAGACATACAACCAGCCATGAGCCACAACCCAATCCTCATAATCCCTGACACCCAGGATTTTTTCGACACTTACTTATTCAGAAGGGTCACATGCAAACACACATGCACACACACGCATGCATACACACACATGCATACACACACATGCATACACACGCATGCATACACACACATGCACACACATACACACACATGCATACACACACACGGATACACACACATGTATACACCCGCATGCATTTCTAGGAAAGAAAGCAAGAGAAATTAATTACCTACAAAAAAGCAAGAAAATTACTTGTTCTAAAACTAAAATCATTAAGAAGACTTTATCACAGAGATTGTAAAAATAAAATGGTTATTTACATTACAAAATAAAAGATTCATACACAAGGCATGTATATCCATCAGTAAAATGTTTATATGAGTCTGATAACACATAAGCACCTCTGAAATAAACATCCTTTCCCATTCTGCACATATTGCAAGCATGCAGTAGCTTCTCTTATCCAAAGTTTTGTTTTCCAGGTTTTAATTACCAGTAGTCAACTGTGACGCAAAATTATTGAATGGAAACAATTCATGTTTTAAATTGCACACAATTTTACACAATGTGACAAAATCTCAGGTCATCCTCCTCCATCCCACCCAGGACTTGAATCATCCCTTTGTCCAGCATATCCATAATGTATACACTACCCTCCTGTCATTCACTTAGCCTTCTGGACTGTCAGGTTGGCTGTCAAAAATACCACAGTGCTTTGGTTCAAGTAATGCCTGCTTATAGCCTCAGGCTGTATCACAGTGCCTTCGCCATTCACCTTACCTCCTCTAATCACGTGGGCATTGGGCCATCTCACATCATCACAAGAAGGGGAATACAGTAAAACTACTTTGAGAGAGGGAGGGAGAAAGAGATTGCATTCACTTGGCTTTTAATACAGTGTACTATTAAAGCTGTTGTATTATTAATTATTGACATTAGCCTCTTATTGCATCTCATTTATAAGTTAAAGTTATCATCGATATGCACATATAACAAAAAAAAATGGAATACATAGACCTCAGTACTATCTACATTTCTGGTATCCACTGGGGTCTTGGAACATGTCCTCTGCAGGTGAAGGGGGATTTCCAAGTTCGATCCCTGGCCTCCTGCCCTTCTCTCTTCCCAGCCTCTCTTACTTCTGTACTCTTTCTGCTTCAAGTCTCCCCCAATGGCATGACCCTAAATCCATGTCTAGTTCTCCCTTCCTTCTTCCAACTCCTGTTTCCTCACTCCAAACACCGTCAAGACCTCCCCACTGCCATGCCCCACAGCCACCTTGAGTTCGTCATATCTGAATAAGAACGTATCACCTCACCCCAAAGCCAGCTGTCTTTGCTGACTGCTTTCTTCTTCTACCCCATTTATATTAAAGAGATTTTTAAACCATCCACACCAGCAAAACAGATTTGAGAAACATAATATGGTCATTAGTTTCAACATACTCACCTTTTTTCTGTACAACACCACCAGACCGATGTATTTAAAAACATGGTGCATGAAAATAAAACATAATTCCTCACCATATTGACTTGGGGATAACACCCAGCCACATCGTGAAATAACTGCATGCATTGTGTATTATTTTTTCACCATCAATTAAACATACTCAAGAAACAACACACAAGAAATGTCAACACTTCTCTCACTAAGTAAAACAATATGACCAGACGACATCAACATCCAAATGATACAACACACATATATACAAATATGGAGCAGAGATGGAAGGCAGGTTATCCAACGCATAAGAAAATATCCAAGGATTGTCAGGAAAGAGAGCAAGACTTGATGCCACATATTAGCCAATAAAAGCCACTGTTTTGTGGGTTCCATTTGTTTATGTAAAAATCCTCCACGGGCCAGTACTACCATCTCGACCACCATATTTGCCGGTTAACAGGGCGACAATCTCCCCAGATGTAGATGCGGATGCTTTCCCCCATCCACCCACCACGAGGACACAGAGGAACAATGAGCAATGACCAACACTGCTGCAGTCTGGTCCACCAGGCACAGAACAGATCGACCCAGACTGTGTGGCACGTGTGTTAGTTTAGCGATGGGCACGAATGAAGGTGTGTGAGCACATGTGTGTGACAGAAGCACAGCCCTCTTGAGAGGAGATGCTTCAGTGAAGACATGAACCGAGGGAGCAAGTACCTGTGACGGTTTCATTAAATGATGCTGGACCCTTAATGGAGAGTCCATCAATCTTGATCCATTCACCTCCTGAATTAGGGAAATGCAACTGGATGGTTAGAAACAAGGCTACGGGTTTCCATACTTCAGTGTTTCCTTACTGTAGAGTTCAGTGATATTTCCGGGTATTCAAAAGGATCGACCTGGGGCCATGTTAGTGGCTCCACACCTGAGCCTATGGACAGTCCATGTTTGGTCTTCTGCACAGGGTTTATTCTAGTGAGTGTCAAAAAAAAAAAAAAAAAAAAAAAAACGGAGACAAAATGCCAATAACCTACTTTAAAACTATTGTAAACGAAGGGATAAGTCTCTCCTAGTTTTTTATATTTTGACTTGCTATGCACATCTAAAAAGGTCTTGCTTGGGAAT
Source organism: Callospermophilus lateralis (assembly GCF_048772815.1). NCBI lineage: Eukaryota > Metazoa > Chordata > Mammalia > Rodentia > Sciuridae > Callospermophilus > Callospermophilus lateralis. The sequence continues at coordinate 9,272,702 of NC_135310.1, forward strand.
CCTTTCCTAATTCAAAATTTATATAGATTTGATAAAAGTGTGTGTGTGTGTGTGTGTGGAGGGGGGGTCTCTCCCATTCTAAGTAACAAAACTACGGCCTCTGATTCTAGAGGAGACTTACCAGGCAGGCTCTCAGCTCTGTAAACTGGTCGGCTCACTCCACTGTGGTTCTCTGCAGTAACCAGCACAAAGTACACTACCCCCGGCTCTGAAACACACGGTTCATATCAAGCCACCGTTGCAAATCTCCAAGCATCACACAGTTTGACTTACTAATCACCTTCCTTATTTGCTTTATAACTAAATATAAAGGTTTGAATGAAGTGACAAATCTAAGACGGCCTTCTCCATGGTTTTTACTCAAATCACTAACATTCTTCTCACGCAGCGGAGACACGCCAGGCCCAAACACAAACTGCATTTAGTGCAGAGTACGTGGCATGTGCAATAAATCTGGATTCATAAGCAGTCAATAAAAAGGGCACTTGGGGATTTTAACTTTAAGATCAATGTAAGAAATAGGAACTCACAGTCCACTTATTGCTATTTGAAAATACACTGTCAAAAACTATAAATGATATTTCCCCCTGGAAGTTCCAAGTTGAAATTTCCAGGAAAAAAAAAGAAAGAAAGAAAATGTCAATGTAACTCATAAAACATGGCACATGGGAACTCTTCGTTGCACTACATAAAGCTTCGGGAAATTTTCCTTTTCACAGTAAAATGATCCCTAGACCTTGCCTTCATATTGTTTTTCACCATTTCAACAAAACACTAGTAAAAAAAAAAAAAGTATTTCTTGGAATCTTGGAAATGCTTGATCACTTGAAATAATTGGGCTTCACTTTTTAATTTTTGTATTGAGGTTAAGGTCAAATACCAGACCTCTCTTTGACTGACCTACTGAAGTTGTTGGGGTGCAACAGGAAACCTAGATGCCCTGTTACAAAGAGGGTGCCCCCAGAACTTGCAGTTTGAAAAGCAAAACCCTACTAGCACTCAGTTTTCCTCAAAATAAGTGAAGGGGCCCATTCCCCAAAGAGGTGGAAGCTCATGGACATCACACCCCTGAGGGTCAGAGAGGTAAGCATCAGCTCTGTGTACGGCAGTGATGACCGTGGCCCTTCTCATAGCCAGGAGCCTTCCTCAACACAACCTCCTTCAGTTCTCAAGCCAGAGGCTCCGCACCAGCCACTGGAATGACACCGTCTGGGACACCTGTTCTGCTCAAGCCTGGTGTGACTTCTGTCTGAATCTGGCAGGGCCTGGGGGCATTTGGGGTTTGGCATGAACTGTCAAACTAGTGGGGAAATGCTCCAGGTTCTGACACTATGCAAAACCCTGCTTCACCAGGCACTTTCTGCACTCTGAGCTTATTTGTATTTCAAAAAAATTTAATCCATATGTGTCTGAATCCCTACATTTAACTCATCAGAAACTGGCTTTTAGCAAGTTCTACCACTCTCTTTCCTTCTCATAACAACTCAAGGTTTGAGTAAATGTGACCCTGCCCAGGCCTTCACTCTGACAGAATCTCCGTTTCACCTCGCAGCTAGATTCGGGGGTGGCCACACCATGCAGAAGAGATTCGAGGAAATACCTGCTTAGCTGAAGCCAGGAGGAGTGGATTCTGGCCTCCTTCATCTCCCTTACACAGTCTCTGTTCTGCTACCCAGAAAACATAATAGTCCAGTGCAGGAGGTGGAGGAGGAACCAGTACAGCAAGCTGAGGCCAGGGATGGGTGCTGAGGAGCCTCACGCTGACTGTGGTCCACCCAGGATTACAGCACTTACGTGGCCCAGCGGACACCTGGTCATCTCTGTGCCACCCTCCGTCACTCCATTATGACCCAGCTTCAGGTTGAGGCTGAAGCCAATGGAGTTTACGATACTGGAGTCAAAAGGAGGGGGATGCGGAGGAGGCAGCTCAAAGCCCGAGTCTAAGACCTCCACGTCTGCACTTTGAGGACAACACACATTGAGTGAGTCTCAGAATATTCCCAGCCTCCAGGACCAAATTAAAAATGAAATTCAAGTGGGTAAAAAGATCACATCTTTAACCAGATGTAACTTTAGCATGACATTCCACGTGCACCTTTACAAAGATGTGTTACAATTGACTCTTGAACAACCAAGGGGACGGGGCACGGAGCCCTGTGAAGTCAAAAATCTGCATAGAACTTTGCCTCCCCCAAACTTAGCGAGTAAGAAGCTGTTGTTGACCAGAAGCCTTATCAACAACAGAAAGGGTCAAGTAAGCAGCACATAATTTATATATTGTATGCACCATACATGGTGACAAAATAAGCAAAAACTTGGAGAGATCACTTTTTTCTGTGACGCACAATTTACACAGGAGACAACTGCTCACACGGAAATGAGGAGTGGTACATGGTGGCATCCTAAAAGGACACGGCCACACCTGAGTTCACCGTGATAGCAACAGGAGGTGGCCTTGGCGTTATTACAGTATCACACTGTGTGCTGCAATTAGTTTTCTACAGATACATTTTAATACCACACCTTTACTTTGTTTAGATTTCTCTTACTATAAAGGGCATCATGTATAGTTTATATGTGTTAAGTTTTGACAAATTCTAATAATGGATTCATGTATGTTATGGTTATAAACGATATGTGGACTATCTTCTTGAATTTGTGCATTCAATGTTTACCCAACTTTTTCCTAAATTTTTTGATATTTTTAGGATCTCAGTTCTTCTGTAAGTTTTTTCAAATTGTCACAAATCTCAAAACAAAAAAATCTACTTGTAAGTGCACCTGCACAGTTTGAACCCATGTTGTTCAAGAATCAGCTGTATTTGAATTATCCCTAATTATAAAATGGTTTAGAAATTAGAAGTTTCCAGATTAGGCTACCAAATTGTCAGGTAATCACATTTCTATAAGACAAAAAGGACCAATGCATTTTCCAAAAGCACATTCATAAACTAAAAATCATTTGCAATTTTAATTTGGAGAGGAATACTTGATGCCTGGGAGCAGGAGTTAAGTCAGCCCAGGCCAGACTCCTGATGAGAGAGTCGCAGCACTTGGCTTCTCATCCCCAGAGATCCCGGCCATACTTTGTCTTGCAAATAGTTATCCTGAGATGTGGCACACAGTTAGTTCTGACTGGCAGCAAGAGCACAGGGTCACTTACCCACGTCGTCAATAAGGAAGGAGTATGTCTCCGCATTCACCTTGATGTATCTAAGACTTTTCATTGACTTTCCATAGGCAATGTTGTAATGCTCCACGGGTCTACTGGTAGCATCTTTGGGTGGGTCCCACGTGACTTTCAGGCCCATTTTAGTGGACAGCAGTTTCACGTGCCTTGGCTTCAGTGGGTGGTCAACTATGCAAACAGCGCAACTATCAACTTAAGGTAATGGCAGGTTGGGGAAAGAATTGTGTTGAAAGTTCTCTGATAGCATTAGCAAAAAAGTCAACGGCTTTCATCTGTCTGATCCTAAAGACTCTAAGTGCAGTCGTATTTGCACATTGCTAGAGAGTGACGGCAAAACAAACATACCAAACCCCCAAGCTTTCTTTGTATTTTGGATAGCTGTGGGTGGTAAATTTAAACCAAAAGTGAAACGAATTAGAATAAATGCTAGGCATTCTCTGCCTTGATTACTTTGACATGTCAGAGCAAGAGAAACCAATCAGCAATTTGACATATTCTCCAGAGGCATTCATACATTAAATAAGTTCTTAGTATTTTGTATGATTTGTTGGACAATCTTTAAGACACCTCTGAGAAGAATAACCCAAATACTGTGATCAGGAAGAATACCAATTGTATTCAAAGTGAGATAACAGAAGTGCTCATTTCCACAAAGAAAACAAACCCAAACCATCACCAGCTTGACAGGGAAGTAAAACTCGGGCTTTAGCTGCAGACACTGAATTTAAATGCTTCCATGTTTTGTCAGTAAGACGTTAAAGAGTTACTTTTTTACCTTCAGATATGAGATTCTAAAACCAAATATTGATTTCCAAATTTACCAAAATGAAAAGAAACATTTTGTCTAACAAGACCTCTCAGCTCAGCTGTATACAACTGATACTGTAAAGCAAGGTGATGTAAATAAGGGCTAAATATTCATGCAACAGTCGAACAAATTTTCAGCCAACTTGGATGTGAAAATGACTATTCAATAATGCCAGGGTCAAGGAAGAATTGGTGTCGCGGCCTAAGACCAAGATCACCTGGCAGAACACTTAGGGGTGTGCTGAAGAGTTCTGCAGAGATGAGCTATTCAGGGGTCATCTTCTCTCTCCTTGATGAAACTTCTGCACATCCCAACCAGGCCCAGAAAGCAGTTGTAATTAAAAACAACCACCAACAACAAATAAACCCTGACACAGGGGCGGGGGAGGGGGTGTGGAATAATGCCAGGCACTCTAAAAACACGGGAAAAAAATAACCTAGAGAACAAAAGAAAACCTTAAGCTTAGTAATATTAAGAAAACTTCACCTGAAATCCCATAAAATAAAAGGATGGCACATACATTGGTTAGAATGTGGGTTTAATTGAAAATTAAATTTAATAGAAAATTCCAAATAGAATAAATGCAGACAACTCTAACATATGTGTCATTGTTCCCAACAGGTCTGCTGCATCTCAAGTAAAACCAGGGGCTAAGGAGAGAGCTCCTGAGAGAACTCGCTGGAGAAATTCAAGGCATGAACGAAGGGTATGGACCTGATGGATTTTGCAGGGTTAGAGAAAGGATGTCCACTGAAGAGACAAAAGCATGGTGTTAGACTATGGGCACAGACCCAAGTCCACAAAACCTCCCCTCCCAACTCCAGACGTGAGCTTCCGTAACACTGTGATGGAGGAACTCAGGGGAGAAAACTGGTACTACAGAGACGGCGTGCCAGCCACCTCTGGGCAGTTTAAATGTGTGATCGTGCCTACCCTTCTATAATTTTCTTTTGCCCTTCTTTGCCTACAAGAAAATTCAGCAGAATCATTTCCAGGAATCCAACATCTCACACGGACCGAAAGGTGTGTGGAAGCAAAGCAAGATATCCAAAAACTGCAAAGGGAAGCAGTTTGCGTGTTTCTCCCAAGGAAGAAAATGAATGCGTGAAAACACCAACAACACTTCTCTTTACAATTCAATTCCAAAGCTCCCGTAAGGGAAGTCCACTCTTCAACAGACATTGTGAAACGTGAGAGCTATGAAACCCAAACACTTCCCGGCACTAAGGATTCAATCAGTGCACAACCACCGAGGCCAGAAAAATATCAATTTTTTTACCACTGTTATCTGAAAAAGAAGAACAATATAAATATACTCATTTTTCTTCCCCACTATGTCTTTGTTAGTCAACTCTCCATTACTATAACAAAACACTTGAAATATTCAACTGCTAAAGAGAAAGGTTTTCTTTGGCTCATGGTTTTGGAAGTCTCTGTCCATGATTGATTGGCCCCTTTGCTCTTGGATCTGTACTGAGGCAGCTCATCTGGTGAGAGCACATGGTGAAACAAAGCAGCTTACCTCATGGTGACCAGGAAACAAAAGAGAAATGGAGGAAAAGATTTGGAACCCCACCATTCCCTCCAATGGCTTGCCCCCAGTGACCTAAGACCTCCATTAGGCACCATCTTTTAAAGATGCCACCACCTCCCAACATCTCCACAGCTGAGACTCGAACCTTTAACACTTGGAATTTGGGGCATTTATCCAAATCATAGCAGCCTTGCATATACCCAGCATAGGATCATTGATAACTCACATGTGAGTTCACAAAGGATGCACCAATCCAACATCAGAAGAGCCACACACACCCATCCAGGAGTCCCAACAAGACACACAACACCTGGGATCCTTATTTTACTTCTAAATATTCTTAGAAATTCAGCCCAGACCCTCCCTCCTGTCTTCTAGACAAGAAGACCTGCAGCCTTTTGTAAGTGTTTTCAGGAAGATGCTTCTAGGTACATTCTTTAAAGCTGCATGTCTCACGAACCACGACTCTTAATAGAAAGGGACAGACCCAGTGTTAGTACCACAGGAATTAAAAGCCTCATGGGGGGACCTTTGGGGCTGATTTCACAGAGCAGGCATGTGACAGGTAGGACCAGGACTTGCTGCTTTTGCGTCTCCGCAGCACGCAAGATTAGGAAATAGGCTTAAGCTGCAGCTGAAGGGATTTAGGGTTAAATAAAAAGAATTTCCTGCCCACGTCCTTCCCCATTCCCCACTCAAGGCTGTCTTTGAATGGAGACAGATGGTAAGGTGCTCCAGACAGAGGAGTAGCCAGCCAGAGTCTGCTAGGACTCCAACAATTTTACACTGCACAGAGCCACGGCATAATTCATACCAGTAAATTTATCCAGACTGGAGAACACTTTGCCAGGTGCCGAGTGGCAAAGTGATGCTTCAGTGATCTTTCAGACACTCGGCAATGCCAGCCTACACATCCCTGTGCATGGCTACCAGGAGACGTCCACTGGCTTGTTTGGGAATGGAAAATAAGGACACTTCGAGGACCACACTTTGGTCTAGCTCCAACTCCAGGTCTTATCCAAGAGGGCCTCCAGAAGTCAATTTGGTTAAAGGGTCAGAGTGTGGATCATGCGCTCAAGGAGAGGGGTAGACTCTAACACCTCTGCAATGCCTGTCCCTGGAGGGTTCAGCAGACAGGACTCAAGAACTTCTCCAGAGCTGATGGATGCCTCAGGAAGCCTGAGCCCTGACCTAAGTCCTCAGGGCCAACCTAACCAATCTCTGCAGGCTCCACTCTTGGGAGCCGATAGAGCACAATATGTCACCCGCCCCTCCCTCATCTTCTCACTCTGATGTCCCCTGCTGACCACACTCAGGGCTGACTTCAACAGCTTGAAGCAAAGGATGTCACACTAATGAGATGAGCCTGAGGGTCTCCAGCTCCAATGCCTACAAGGGCAGGAAGACAAGGAAAGGGGGACACCCCACGGAGAGTGGACCTGCCACCTGAAGCACATTCAGGCTCAGGCTCCTGTTGACAAAAAGGAACTTAGGCCCAGATTAGCAGATATTCTGTGTTTTTGTTTGTTTGGTTTTGTTCCCCTCTAACTCCAAGAAACTAGAAATCCCGATTTTGTGTGAAATCTCTCAATTTTACATTAATTGGTAATTACTTCCACTTTAGAAAAACACTGAGTGGGGAAACACACACGCACGCGCACACACACATGTACACACACACACACATGCACACACACGTACACACACACATGCACACACATACACACACGTGAACACACACACACACTCAGCTGGCCAGACTCTGTCAGAGGCCAGAAGCCTCCTCCACCTCAACCCGGGAGAAACCCCTGAGCTGTGATCCAGATAACCTCCTGACATTCAGTCTCAACCCAGATGCTCCTCTGTGAGTCCGAGTCCATGAGGAGAGTCTAGAAATTAAGACAAAAGCTGAAGTATGAAAAAGAACTGAGCCATCCCAGCCTGAAGGCAAGGATAGAGATCTGCCAAGGAACCCCATCCTGTGCCCAGACCTCTCTCCCTTCCCGGAGAGACCCAAAGATCCTGGAAGAACCTTGGGTTGGGCTCTAAGAGGTAACAAAAACCCACCCCAGAGTGGCTTTGGGGAGGGCAATGTGGGTGCTACCCAGGCCCCAGAGGCTAGCAAAACTGATGACTTGCACACCCCTGTTTCTAGACTAACCAGTCCACACCAGTATTCCCTACACCTTGATGAAAGTCCCATGTGAGTGTCCAGCTGAACATGTTGAAAATGAAACTCAGAACCCTGCTGCTCAATCACTTGGTTCAAACCTTACCACCCAAGCACCAAGTCAGATGCTCAGAACCATCGCCAAGTGCACAGACATCCACATGGATGAAACAAACTCTGTCAAGGGCAGTTTCTCAGAATAGAGAGAAGGAAAATCCAGAGTCATAAAATAAATCACAGGTGACACAGGTCCTGGGAAGCCCTGCTTAGGGGCTGTTATCCATAACAGAAACTTGCTTCTACTGGTTTGTTTCTTTATTGTGTTTCATTTCTTTTAAAGCCATATGTGACTTCATTAAGCTCTCCAGGTTAGTAAAAGAAGAAAGGAATGTGGATGGGAGGGAAAGAGGAATTCCAAGAACAATAACAGCCCAGGGAGAAGCAAAGGAAGAACTTTCTCAGACCCTCGGTTTTGCTCCACTGTAACTTTGAAGCTGGCTGATTTTAGGCTGCCCTAAATGGACTGCACCATGGAGCAGGGTTGGCATTTAGTAAGTATGAGGTACATGACTCACCATCTAGAACTCGTAGCACCTGATAAACCTGCAAGGTTTTTACTTTCTGTAGCTGCCCTGGAACAGCTACCACTGCCATGATCATTCCAGATACTGAAGCTAAAACTCACAGCTGAGGGAGGAAAACCCCCTACCACCATGCCGGCTGGGTAGAACCAAATATTTTCTAAGTCAATTACTAATGCAGTAGTGGTAAGAAAAACAAATGTTATTTATTCTTTCACTTTTCTACCAAAGATTTATGAAGAAAATTAAAGAACTAAAAGTTGGTTTGACTGGATTTCAAAATCAAGTCTGAAAAGTAGACTCGAGATACTCTTTGCACCTTACTGCTCCTGGTCATACTGTATGACACAAGTCCCTGATTCTTAAAACCACTGGTTAAATCTCAAATAGCGAGCAGTATACATTTGAACAAGCAATAAAAAGGGGCCTATATGGTTCTGCTGCACCAATAAATACAAATTACACACCAAAACTGAAAGTTTGTATGCAGCAGTTTTTCCTGAATTTGAAGCATGGAGTCTGAAATTGTTTATGATGAATGTTTGAATTCAATACCCAACAGGGGAAATAGACAAAGACATCAGAAGTCAAAGCAGCAGGTTTATTGCTGATAAAGTCTGTGTTCTAACATGCCACCCCACTGCCCTGCGTGCTCCCTGTCTCCCCACTGCAGCTCTGGGCCACGGGATGCTGAGCCTGCTGCTTCCCAGGCAGGGACAAGAGTCTACGGGCCTGCACCCCAACGTAGCCAATCCCACCTGGGAGCCAGAGCAGAGCCGAATGCAGCCACCCACAGGAAAGCAGACCCTCCGAGGAGAAACACAAGCCTGTGGCTTCCACCCATTAACATCCCCAGGTAGAGAAAGTCATGCAGCGGAGGTCGAACTCTCTCTACCCGCCATGGAGCAGAGGAGTATGGGTTAGAAGAGAGGCCAGATGTGTCACTCTAGTCATGGCTCCTGGTGAAACAGGAGAATGGAATTCCTCCTAACACCCTCTCACGTTCCTCGCTGGCTGGCTCGCTCTGCTCCGACTAGGTGTGATGATCAACCTGTGGTCCATCTGCAATAGCCCCTCAGAGTAAGGATCAGGAAGAGCTCACCCCAACTTCAGAAGCCACACCCATCTCCATCAATGTCCAGCCCGTGTCTTCCTGGGGTTGTCGGTAGGGAATCCCACCCTCCAGACCCCAGAAGGCTCCGAGATGAGTGAGGCTCACTTGTTAGCCAACTCCAAAGCCAAGGTGACCAATAGGACAAAATCCACTCCTGGCCTGTTCTGTTCCAGTCCCAAACTTTGCCCAGTTTGTGCTGTCCAAAAGAGACCACAAGAATTCAAGTGGTGAAATGACGGTTATGTTCTAATAATGTGAGACCAGCAATATAAAAAAGTCCCAATTTTCATATAAATCCCCCATCACAAAATTCCCAAGTAACATTTAAAGCCCAAAAGTAACACATTCTTGGTCTTATAGCTTAAGATAAACAAAATGAAGTCTAAATATCTTTCCTGCTTCTTAATCTGTTTGGCCCCAGCCAGAGGCAATTCATTCAGTGCCCAGATGGGGACAGGGCTCCTCAGCAACGGCAGCCTCCTCCATTTTTCCCTGAAATTGGTGCAGATCCTTTAGGATGCCCCAAAGTAAGAAGAGTCGGATCCAAAGTTCCCCACTTGCCTCCATTTTTTTCAGTTCCAAGCCCTAAAATCTCTCTAAAACAAAGAATCCAAAGAGCTCTGTAAAAGGTACACATTATTTCTGTATATCCAGCAAAGGCTCTGGCAACAGGCCTGTGACCACATGACCCCAAAGGGCCCAGAGTTCCAGTGGACTTGCTGCCTTTGATCTCTGTTCAAGAGGCTATAAAGGGGGATTTGTGACTTGGTGTCCAGCTCTTGGTGTCCCACACAGAGGGGACTGGGGATGAAGAGAGAGCTTGGGCAATGGTCAGAGTCGCCGAGGTTCGGATCTGACTGGAGACTCTCCCCCTAGGCTCGTGGGCTGAAGCTTGGCTTCCCGTGTGGCAATGTGGGAGGTGGTGGGTCCCTTCAGAGGTGGAGCCTAGGGAGAGGTAGTCAGGTCACTGGTGCGTGCCCTCCAGAAGAATTAACATAGTACTTAAATTAATATAGTTCCTGGTTAGTTCTCCAAGAGCGGGCTGTGGTTGGGCGAGGCCATGCATATGCTTGGCACTTCTGCATGAGGCTGGTGCCCTTACCCCTCCTCTGCCATGCTGCGGAGCAGTCAGCAGGGCCCTCACCAGACGCCAAAGGGACGGGGCCAGCTAACTTTACTTTCAGTAAAATCGCCTGTGAAAGTCAAAAATAACCTTTTGAGTCTACCCCGAAGCCAGTATAGAGCCACCCAAAGAAATGAAGGCCAACGGCAGCTGGCAGAGACGGCCCTTCCCCATGGGCACAACTGCAGGCCACCCAGCCCGGAGCAGGTGAGGACAGCCTCAGTTACAAAGAAGTCTCCCAGAGGAACACAAGGGCTTTTCAAGTAGACCAGCCTGGTAAAACTCAAAAGAAAATGCCAGAATTGTTTCTCAAGTAGACCCAAGATCACTCTCTAACGCAACAAAACCTTCATGTTTGCACAAGCCTCCCCGGCTTCATCTGTGTTTGAAATTCAAGTTTTACTTTCCACTGGAAACCGCCAAACAATTCCCAGACTCTAAAATGAGGAAAACACAGGTCTCGGTAGAACTACGAGTCTTCGACCAAAAATCCAGGAGATTAAGCCAGAAAAGGTTAGGATGTCCTAAGATTACAGCACGGCCCTGGGGGTAGAAACCCATGTGATACAGGACTCTGAGACTGAGGAAAGGGAGGGGAGACTCAGCTACTACCCCTATAATACTAGAGAGAACAGGAAAATTTAAAAATTCAGAAATCTCCAGAAGGTTGTCAACAAGTCATCAAAACACAGAAAGGACCAACTGAATTTTAAATAATCTTTCAAATGGATCTTGGAATCATATTTGCTAAAGAATCATGACCTCCCCTTCCTCCCCCAAAGGTGGAAAAGAAAACTGAAAAGCACCGGCTGTTTGTGACCGTGTGACATAACAGTAACACCGGACAAATGTACAGACGGCCGACTTTCCCCGGGAGGCGGTGTTGAGTAGCCAGACTGAGGATTAAAACAATAGCCTGGCGCCTGTGTTGACATTCCCAGCTTGCACAGGCTCCACCGGCTGCGCTACAGCGTTTCCACGCTGGTTTTTTAGGGATCCGACTCTGGGTCTCTGGGGTCTGAACTCAGAAAACACTCCAGGGAGCTCAGAGAGTTCTGCACACAAAATCTCTGACCCCACCAAGGGGAAGCCACACAGGGCTGTCGTCAGTCAGAAAGAAACATCAAGACAAGCAGATGTCCAGGTCCCCCAGGAGGCCAAGGACAGCCCAGGAAACAGCCCCAGCTGTGCAGACGTCCCCTGGTTTGTATTCCTCAAACCCCCATTTCCCCGAGAGAACGCTGACGGATGGATTCTAGTCTTCCCGCCCCACCAAATAAAAGTGCATCTCCCTTGACCGGGTGGCGTGGCATGGGCCGCTGAGCAGCTAGAGAGACTCAGAAGGGCCTGGGCTACAACACCCCTACTCCTGGCTGCCATCCGCTCTCCGTGGTGCACATAGGAGCCTGTTGGACCACGGGGCTCACCTCTCCAGCTGCCGCTGCTAAACCTGAATTCCCTGAGGTTATTCCCAGCCCCTCTGGCATTTTCCAGCTTTTCCATAACAACAAAGCACCATTTTATTCAAACAAGGAGGTTGAATCCCAGTGCATACCAATGTGCTCTGGCAGGTGCTGAACGTCACGGGATACAATTGTGAATCACATTTTTCCCTCAGCTCAAAGAAGCCCAATGGTGACTCTCCAAATCTCAAACTGGGAGCCCCTTGCCAATCTTATGTCAGAGCACACTGCTGTCCCCACAGACTGTCAGTGTCACCACCACTTCTGTTGTCTCTGTGGAAGTATGGTCCCTCTTTGAGTTTCAAGTGGCCTCATGCCAAGCAAAAAGGTGACCCTTACGCCTGAACTTTAGAAACCACAATCAACACCCATGTCTCCCGGCTCCTCTTGGCTGCTACACATAAGCTGGTCACGCAGGAGGCAGCCAGGTACTGCTGCAGCCCGGAGAGAGCCCCCGCCTCCTCGCCAGGGCTCCTGGCAGTGAGAACCCCTGATCCCAAGGCCTCGCGTCACCCCGAGGGTTAATGGCACCTCACAGAGTTCTTCACTTGTGTGTGTGTGTGTGTGTGTGTGCTGGCGGGGGGACCCGGAGGGGAAGAGAGCCCACTGATGTAGTTCACCCACATCACCCCCTTCTTCCGCTCCCTCCCACTCCTCTCTAATGTGGAAAGAACCAAGCAGAAAAACAAAACCTAACCATAAAGTGAAGCATCAAGGAATTCTATTTCGAAATAAACAGCAAGGGGCAGAGCAAAAATGAAATTCTCAAATCAGTAAGGACTGACTGTAGTTTGTCCAACAAATACTCTTAAAACAAATCTGGCTTCTCCCTCTAGATGTTCTCTGGCCTGTTTAAGTGGGGTTTTATGACTCCCAGTCAAGTCAAGTTTCCTAATTGGTGAGTTTATCCACTAGCATGGGATTCAGAAGCTGCCATAGTGGACACTTCGATGTGGCTCTCCCAAGGCCAAGGCCAGAATTTTCTTTGTCCCATGCCTTCCTCTACCTTATAGGCTGGAAGGCAAATGTCCCCACATTGTGACTTGTCAATTTCCCTTGCAGTGAGGACAAATGCAAAGGAGCGTAGCTAAGGACACAGGCGAGGTTATCACTTCCAGCAAAGGATTCTGAGGGTCGGCTCGCCTGCAATGTGCTCGTGGCCTTCTGTATTTTCCTCCCCGCTTTCCCCTCCTGGGATATCAGTGTGATACGTGGAGATGCAGCAGCCGTCTTGCAACACAAGGTGACATGCTTGAGAATAGTGACATGGACAGTGGTGGCAGAGTAGGCACATGGGGCACTCCTGGGTCCCTGAGGTCCTTGAGAAGTCCCCAAGCCAGTCCTGGACTCTTTGCTCCCAAGTTCACAAGGAAGCCAGTAGGCCCTTTCCCTGTGCTAAGCGGCTACTAATTGGACATTGTGTGATCAGGAGCCCAAATCAACAGCCGTGCTGTCACTTCTGATCTATAAAATCCAACGACTTCGCCTCTGGATTTCCGAATAGAGCTGCTTTAACGTTAATCTCTCCAGTTATTGTTTCTAAGGGTTTCGCTCCAAGAATTTAATTTTGACAACGACCTTGCTTTGTTTGTCAGTCTGCCATCGACTTGAGTACATAAGTCTGTCCCCAAATGACACAGTCAGAGAATGGAGCGCTCCTCACCAGCAGAGCTGGCAAAACTCGGTCGTTAGGATTTGAGGTTTTAAATCTCTGGGACATTTTATTGAGAAACTAATGTAAGCAAAAGCTACTGTTCCAGGAAAAAAGTCAAGATTTTCCCCCATCTCCACCACTGGCTTTCCAGAACGGTCGGGAGGGAGTCCGTGAATGTACTTACTTATAACAACAAGAATACAAGGGGCTGTAAAGAGCAACTGGTCAGGGCCAGAGCCAGAGCGCAGGGCTCACGCCTGCCCCGGACACACCAGCAGAGACCCAGAGAGCAACGGGGACTTTCCAGATTCTTGTGGGACTCTTTTGCACATTCTTCAAATTCAATTCACAACCAAGAAGTAGTTTCTTGAAGAATTACCATTGTTTGTGGGTCCAGCTTAAACCCAGCCTACTACAAACTGCTTGGCATGCCGGCCGGAGAAAACTCCCTGACGCTCATTCCTTTTCCCGAAAAGTGAAAGTCATTGTCTAACTATGTCGGCCACTAGGCCTGTCCCTGGGATCACCGCTCATCTAGCTCCCAACACTCCTGAAAAATCCCTCGGAAGAGGCAAGGCTAGTTCAGGGGGAGGTAGTAAGAAGCCCAGCAGAGGTCAGCGTGAGGGAAGTCACTATCCAAGGGACCCAGGGACAGCCAGGTTCCTAGTGATGGTTCTCAAAGCCTTTCAGATCATCTCTTCATGCCGAGGGTGGCATAGCAAGTCATCTTTCTGGAAGGAAGGAGGAAGGCTCGGCTCACCTGAAGAGCTGAGACCCATGCAGTGAGTTCATCTTGATACAGAAAGAATCGTGAGGAAGTAAGGAGAAGAAAGGAAGGGAACGTTGGCTGGTGACCTGCCTCATTCGGCCATTTTGCTCATTTGACCAACAGATATTTACTGAGCACCTACTATGCCTCAGATTCTAAGCCAGGCACTGGGGATACAGCAGTGATGAGAACTCGACACCATCCAGACGGTTTCCCCCTCTATCGCCTTTCCACCCAGTGCCCTGCACACCAGCGACCTCAGGCTGAGCCTCGAGAGTGAAGTGACATGCCTACAGCTCGTCAGCGACCACCGTCAGACCCAGACCCACCCAAAACCAAACCATGCTCCTCCGACTCCTTCATTGCCTCTCAGATGCAGTTACAACTCAAAGCAATCAATGCAGGCCTGGAAGAAATCAGAACCAAAGATGCAAAATTGAAAGCCATCAGGAGCCGCTGAATTCATGGGAAAGCCTGGGTTCAGTGCACTGAACCAGACCTCCCGAGTGTCTAGAAGATTCCCTGTTTCATCTCAGCCTCATCTCTCGGTCCTCAGCTTACTCTCCTTCCAACCACAGCTGAGTGATTCTCCTCCTGCAAGAACCTCTTCTCCTGGCTTCGGCACCACATCCTTGCATTTTCCTCCACGTCATTGGCCCTTCCCTCTTGGTCCCTTTTGCTAGATCTCCAGTGCCCCATCTCTGGGCCCCCTTCTTCTCACCTGCACTCCCTCTGACTCTGCTCCCTAAGTTAGCACATCCGGTCCTAGGACTGCAAACTCTACCCGCGTGCTGACGGCTCCGGAGTTCTCTACCCCGCCCTGGATTCTCCAAGCTACGCATGTTCAACTCTCTGCTTCACATCTCAGGGGCACAAGAACACAGATGTCTGGGGATGACAGGCGGACCAGGAGACATTTTAAATCTTAAATATTAGTGGCAAAGAGGAGACTCAGAAGACAAGCTGCCATGATGGAAGCCAGGAGAGGAGAGATCTCCAGGAAGACGGACTGTCCATCGATGTCCAGCGAAGGCTGAGAAGAGCCCATTTTCCTCCTCTTCTAGTTCACTCATCTGCCCACTTCAGGATGCCCAAACAAAGCAAATATGCCATTCAAGTTTCTCTCGGCACCTATCAAATTTGATTAGTTCCTTTTTTACACATGGAGCTAACAGCTACCCAATTTATCTTATAGGGTTGATGCAAGGGAGAACAAAAGAGAACTTCAAAAGCACTAAAAAAAATATGAGATATGAGTACCAGGAAGAAGAGCCACCCACCGGGCAGCTGTGATAGAAAATGACCTTCAGTCTTCCCAGCACCTCCGCTCTCAGCGGAATCTCCCTCCTCACAGCAGAGAATCTCCTCGGTTGCCTTCATCTTGTAAAAATACTTGGAACTAGAATTTTTTAAATCTCAAGGGTGGAAAGGAAACTTAATTAACTTGATCCAACCTCCACCCTTCAGCCTGCCTATCAGTCTGAATCCAGAGTCCTCAACACTCTCTATGACTAGGCAGTGAGACCCAGGGAGCTCCCAACTCATGTGTCCGCCTTTGGAGGTTACGACTGTGAATGTGCTGTCAGTTGGTGACAGTTACTAAGCAAGGCCCTACCCTAGAATATGAGCTCATTAATCCAAATATCCATCACCAAAGCCATGGTCTTCAAACTACTGAGAAGCACATGGAAGCAGCTCAGGCATTAATATCAGCTGAGTGCCACCAACAGCAGACGTCCCCAGGGTCCAGAGGACTGGGGAAGGAGGTCCTCCAGAAGCTGGTGTCAGGGAACAAAGAATGGCACCAGGGGATCTGAGGAGGGCTCACTAGAGATTTCCCCCTGCCTCGTGGGAGCCCTGGGCCACTGTTCTCCTTGGCTTGAATTCCAAGAGGACGTTTGGTCAAGCCCTCTCTGTGATCCAGGCCTCTCGGGATGTGCTGAGTGGTGTCCTGTAATGAAAACACACAGCGATTTCAGAGGGCCAGCAGACCCCAAGGAACCCATCTCATGGACTTCAAATCCAAACCCTCATTCTCTACGAGACAGATGCGTGACCTGAGTCTTGTCATCCAGATGTCTCCCTCCCTGAGTGCTAGAGCTGAAAATGTAGCTGTGAGGCAATTGTGGAAACGGGGTCAGTCCCGGGACCAAGAGCCTCCTGCGCGGCTTGCTCAGAATTCCGTAGGTGCTTGTGTGGCTTCTGCGTGCTGTTGATCCTCCCAGACTATCAGAAAGGTGCAGAAGGAAGTTGCTGGGTGAGGACCAGCAGGTGGCACACACCTGTAATCCCAGAGACTCAGGAGGCTTAGGAAAGAGGACCACCAAGTTCGAGGTCGGCCTCAGCAATTTATCGAGGCCCTCAGCAGTGACTTGCCCATAGAAGATCTGAGTTAGTCGTTTATCACTTAGTTTATTGGTGATGGACCAGCCAGGTGCCATCTAAGAATTAAGCCCCCATGAATGTCCACAGGTCTTTGGAACTCCTTGAGAGTTCACACACACAGTGTGACCCAGGGAGCTCATCTTCTCAACTGTGACCCATGTTGAATGGGAACCAGGTGGCCAGGCACATCAACTCTTGTGGGTGATTGTGTCCCCCAAAGATATATGGAAGTCCTGACCCCTGGCTCTTATGCATGTGATCTCATCTAAAAACAGGGCCATTGTCCAGGTAACCAGGTCACAGTGGGTTAGGATTGGCCTTGACTCAACCGACCAATGTCCCTATAAGAAGAGAAGACACAGGGAAACCACCACGTGACACGCAGGCAGAGGCTGCAGAGACGCATTTACAAGCCACGGAGCCACCGGGAAGCAGGAACTGGCAGGGACAGACACCCTGCCAACGGCCTCAGAAGGAACGCCTCCACCTACCACAGATCTCAGACTTCCAGCCTCCAGCACTGGAGAAGAATGATTCTGTCATTTCAAGCCAGCTGCTCTGTGCACTCTGCTGCAGCAGGGCTGGCATGCAGACACACCAGGTAAACAGGATTCCTCCCTCCAGCTGCAGGCTCACTGGAACACAAGCCAACTCTCTTAACAATGCAAGTGCTGACCCCACATGGATGCAGGGGCTGTCCCACATCCACCAGCACCCCCCATGGATCCTGTTGGCAGAAGGCCAGCACTCATAAGCACACTTAATGTGAATCATGGGTAATTAGCACCAAAGAAGATGCATCCAATCACTCAGAAGACCCCCACCCCCACCAGGCCTCTGCTGTGTGTGGGCAGCACTGAAGGCATTGAGGAGGTAGGCAGCCGAATGCACAGCCCTCACAGAGGTCACATTCCAGCAGTGGAGGACAACCGATGACCAAACAGAGTAGCAAAATACCTGGATATTATCGGGTGGTGAGAAGGGTGTGGATAAAACAGCAGGGACAAGAAGTGTTGGGGTACAGATGGGATTGCACTGTTGCATGCAGGGAGGGGTCAGAGTCAGGCTCGTGAGAAGACATGGCTGCATAAAGAATCTGAACCAGATGAGGGCCCCACCCATGGGTGCTGATGGCAAGTTGTTCAGGCAAAGAACACAGCAGGTGCAAAGGCCCTGATTCTGCCTCATGAGAATCACTGTGGTTGCTGTTCTGACACCAGAGTGTAGAGACAGAGGGAAGAAGGAGGGGATTCGCGGGGGGAGATTACTACAGTAATCAGGTCAGGTGACTTGGTGAGATGGAAGTGGCATTTCCCCGTGATGGCAGATTACATATGGTGGTTATCTGGGTTCACATAAAGACATTTGCAAGTTATCCATAGGAATTGCAAGAATAGGCAAAATAATTATATTTTTTTGAAATAGGCTCTTTCCAATTTCAAGGAGTTATAAACCCATATGACTCTCTTGAAATAATAAAATCACAAAGTGAGAGAACAGATCAGTGGTGGCCCAGGGCTGGGGTGGAGGAAGGGAGGAGAACGTGGCTATGGAGGGGCATCAGGAAGAGTCCCTCTGCTGGAACTCTCCTGGTCCTGGCTGTGGTGGTGGTCACACAACCTCCACGTGGGACCAAGTCACACACACACACACACACACACACACACACACACACCTGTGCAGAAAAGAGAGCGTGGAGAACTGGGGAAGGCCAGAGGATGGAACCAACACCAGCTTGGCTTGTATCATGGTTTGGCTGTGAGGTGTCCCCCAAAAGTTCACACGTGAGCCAGCGCAGGGAGGTTCAGAGGAGAGACCATTGGGTTGTTAGAGTCCTAACACAAAAAAATCAGTGAATTACTCCCTGGATAGGGATTAACTCAGGGTAACTGATGTGGTGGGGTGTGGCTGGAGGAGGTGGGAACTGGGGCGTGGCTTTGGGTATATATCTGCATCTGGAGACTGGAGTCTCTCTCCGCTTCCAGATCACCATGGGAGCTGCTTCCCTCTGCCACACTCTCCTGCCATGATGCTAAGTCTCACCTTGAGCCCTGCAGAATGGAGCCGGCCTTCCATGGACTGAGACCTCTGAAACCATGAGCCCTCAAATAAACTCTTCCTCCTCCACAATTGTGCTGGTTGGATCCTTTAATCACAGCAGCAAAATAGCTGACTGAGACAGCTTGGGATATTGTACTACACCGAGGCCAGACGGTGCCTTTGGGGGAACTGGGTGCAGGGTCCTAGGGACCTTGGCATGCTTCCTCAGCTGCACAGGATGCCACAACTACTCTCAAACACAGTTTTTTTAAAAACAGACTTCAAAACCTACAGCGAAGCCCAGAGCCCTGACCTCAGCCTGCAGGGAACGGGCGCCCCACATCGGCAGAACGAGGCTGCTTGACAATAACGCAGCCACCTGCCTTCCCAGAGAAAGTCACCCCATGCTGCTGTCCCCTGAGTGCGGAGTCCTCACCGGCACATGCCCAAGCATGCCCAAATCTCCTTCTCTGCAGGCGATTTGATTTTATAAAATATTCCCAGGAGGTGGCTTCCTTGAGAGTCTGCGGCCATGGCAGCTGTGCCCATCATTGCCCCAAGAACCCATCTGCCCCAGGGAGGGCAAATGTCACACAGCTTTTGTCAAAAGCAGCCCCACCAGGTTCCTCCGAGTGCAGCTCACAGTGAGCGGCTGCCTGCCCCTGCCCGGCTGGGGGGCTTTCCCGAACATCAGGGACACCACACCTGACAGCTGGCCCCCATCCACATCTGCTGCCCTGGCCAGCTCTGTGAATTTCAGCCAGGGGGACTGTCTGTGAGACGTCATCTCCAGACAAACATGGTGTCATCACAGATCAGCAGCTGTCACTGCACAACCTTCTCAGGTGTTTATCGCAACACTGAGGAGCTCCAGCCTCAGGCTCGGCACACGAGGGACCCCGAGCCACACTTGGTCAGGGGCCCACATGCTCAGACTAAAGAGATTATAACCGTTGGTTTCCTCTTTGGCCCAACTCCTGAGTGACTCGCACAGGGTCTTCCCTTGGAATCCACACTGAATTCTGCCCACAGCCCCGGCCCTGAGGCCAATGTACTCCATGTCCCAGGAGCCTGCCTTACCTATTCACCCACCAGACTGCCCAAATGTGATGCCAGGACCCTTTCCAGTGTGGGGTCCTTCTAGAATATGTGAGCCATTTCAGAAAACACGGCACAAAGAAGATTCTTCAAATGAGGTTGGACTGAAGGCCCAGACAGTAGGAGCTGACCTCTGATCTAGATTGAAAGGAAGAAGACCCCAAACCCAAAATAAGTAAGAAAATATAAAATAAGCCCGAGACATAGCGGACACGGCACAGTGGCCCCTTCAGCAGTGCCCAGCCCTCCTCCCCGAGGCTGCCCACACCACCCCACTGAACCAGGGGCATGCAGTACTGCAGACCCTCCTTCAGTGACCAACACTGGATTAAGGTCAAACTCCAGGACCTTCCTGATCTGGTTGCTGTCCACCCCCTTACCCTGACTGTCACCTGACCCCACACCACCCTGCAAGAGCCACGCTGAACGCTCACAGTACCCCACACACGTCTTCATGTGTCCAGAGACGTCCTTCCTGCCTTCCTTCTCTAACTAATGCCCGTGCCCTCTCCAAGACCCAGCTCAGCACAGTGTCCTGACCTTCCAGTTGACTCAAGTTCATCTGTTCTAATGGCATCCCCTGTCCTGGGCTCCACACACCCTCTGCCCCATCTGCGTGCTGTGTCTTTTGACTTTGTAGCCCTTTGTCTGAGGTGTACCAACACTGGCCGACTGACAGAACGCATGTCCTCCCAACGGAGACTCCCTCAGAATTAGAGGGCCCTTAGTAATATCTAGGTCACTCCTCTCATTTCACAGATGGTCAAACTGAGGCCTGAAGACTTATGACCTGCCAAAGTCACAAGGCACAAATCAGTCCTAAAAAACTGGACAAAGGGGTACAACACCAGAAAACTGCCCCTAAAAATCAAATCCTAGCATTTAAAGGACACATTCTTCTTACAACTTCAAAACATAATATCATTCGTCTTAGCCTCACCACCACTGAGAGGGAGGGACCTGTAGACCTTATAGGTCAGCAACTAACATTTCATTGATCCTTGACTCCAATCCTGCCCAGGAAACAAATGTGAATGTCTTAGCACAAAATGTGACTTCAAGGAACCATTTCATTTAAATACAGTCCTGACAGGTTCCCAGCTGTGGTCTCCCTCCTAAGGGTGGAGCATTCACAGACAGCCACTGTGTTAAACCGCAAAGAAATTATGCAATGGCTTAGGCACAGGATGCTGGCCTTAAGGAGCTGACAGGGACAGTTTCATGCAAACCAGGCTCCCCACAAGGAGGACCTTGTTCATAGCTACACCCCAAATCTGTTTTGTAGCATGGACAGGTCCACTGCCACTTCATCTTCAGGTAAGCCCTACACGGTTCAACACTTCTGTGTGTGGCAGAATCACCTCTCAACAGCTGGCAGCGATGTGAGGAGGGCAGACAGAGAAGGGTGCTTTCAGCAGATCAGCAACTTAGGGGCTGGTGCCTGGGCTACAGTAGGAAGCAAGGGAAACAGGCAGAAACACGGTCGGCAGGAAGACTGCAGGACTTGGGTTCAGAAGATCACGTTCCAAAGCCCAGGTGGAGCACAAACTAAATGATGAGTTTCAGGAGACCAGTTCACTACTCTGAACTCAGTTCCCATGGGAGAAAAATGAGAATGTCACCAAGTTCACAAGGTGGCTGTGAAAATTAAATAAAATAACATGCCTGGAAAGGTATACTCAAAGCACTTCAATCACCAGTTATTATTAAAAGGAAATATAAATGCACACCTAGGAACT
Organism: Callospermophilus lateralis; assembly: GCF_048772815.1. Lineage (NCBI taxonomy): Eukaryota > Metazoa > Chordata > Mammalia > Rodentia > Sciuridae > Callospermophilus > Callospermophilus lateralis. The sequence goes on from NC_135310.1 coordinate 9,294,370, forward strand.
CCTCATAAAAATGAAAATAGAGTTTTTGTAGATCATACTTGATCAGATATGACGATGCAGTAATGGAAACATTTCCACCAGGAATAGGAGAGAGGCCTCAGTAGGAAAATGTGAGTATTTTCTCCTTCCTAATCAACATTAACAGTGCTCAGGGTATTCTGCTACATTTATAAGCGTAGCTGTCTATAGTACATTGCATTGTATACTCTAATTAGAAAAAGCAGAAGAGTTTGCATTATACTCTTTTGGTGCAAAAATAAGCTTTGAGGGTGGAAGGGAGAGAGCAGGGAAAGCGCTTGTCAGGGCGGAGAGGGAGTTCCCCAGCCCCTCCCCCTCCCCACGCCCCTTATTCTTGCCCCATCTCCCAGCTGCTGCAGCTTTGGCCTGTGCCCGCAGAGGCTCCAGCGGTACCCCAACAGTTGCCGGCTGCTGACCCTGGAGTTAGAATTAGACTTCAAATTCCTTTCTTATTAGTGGTTAGTTGAAAACTGCTGATAGACAGTTACGCTGGCTGAGAGTGATTTGTCCTTTCCAAGTTAATATCTGAAGGAAGCTCCAATGAGTGTCAAAATTGCAAAAGGAGCAGGTGGTAAGGGAAGAGCAAAGGTGATAACCAGACGTTTGTCATCTTCTCTCTCCACAGCCACACACACCTCTAAGTAAGGCTTTCCAGCAGGAAGACTGGAGGCGCCCGCGGGAGGTGGAAACGCCTCCGGAAGACCGGGAGCGCCCTCTAAGGGCCGCAGCGCGCAGGCGCCGCCGCCCGCCAGGCCCAGGCAGGACCATGCCAGGTCCCAAATGCAAGGACAGCTTTTAGGAGGAAGAAAAAAAGGAAGCTTGATCACATGCATAACCAAAGCCTCCCTGGTTCCAAATGCTCCCGTGTATGTCTGCTAACGCTGGTAAAAGATGTGGATGAAACAACAGCCACCACCGCACCCCAGCTACCCCATTCTCCCCCCTCCTCCCCAAAAGCACAGCGGTATTCCTCAGTGTGCATCCTAACACGACATTCATGCATTCACAAGTAAACACAGACATGAACTATTCTTTTCTCTCTTTTAATTTTATGCCTTAAATACTCAGCTCTGCATTTTTTAACTGAAATAAAAATTTCTGATAAGAGGTTTAATTATAACCTAAGGCATTCCTAGGTTCCATAGGAACTATTAAAAGACCTCTATTTCTTAATCAGCCAAGGACAATGGGGTCACTCCTGGACCACTTGCTTCTAGGCTCCCATGCCCCTCTCCCTTTGAGGTGGAAGAGTAATGTCCCCAAGGTTGGCTTCCTCCTAGTCCCCAGCGCCAAGGAATGTGGACACACCTAGATACTAGAAAGGGCGGGGAAACAGACTGCTCCCCAATGGTCCCCCAGAGCAACCTGATTTTAGAGTCCTTTATTTTATCCCAGGGAGATGCCTTTTGGAATTCTGACCCCTGAAACTGTAAGATTAAAAAAAAAAAATCTGTGTTATTTTAAGCCACTAAGCCTAGGGTCATCTGTTACACAGCAATAGGAGACCATTCACTCCACCACTCTCACCCCTTCCCCTCCTCTTTTCAGGGAAAAGGGCTTTGTGACTGAAGTATGGAGACGAATGATCTTGGTAGGACATAATGAAGATGCTCTGGAATCGGCTGGTGATGAATCTCCAGGGACATGAATTGACACTCTGCAATCTTATTACAACCTCTAATTTCACAGTAATGAATTCTGTGCTCGGTGGATGAGAACAGGCCTTCTGTCTGCTTGGCTCCAATGCACAGGACAAAAGGAAAGTGAATGCATTCACTACTTCCTTGCAAAGAGGGCAGGTGTGGAGGGGAAGCCTGGAGAGCTGCAGGCAGGTTGGCCACAGGACAGCTTCTAAGGACTTCTAAAGGCAAAAGGAATCTCCATTCCCTGGGTCTATCCTGGGTCTATGGTGGACCAAGGCCACCAGCGGATCAATGACAGTGCTTAGATTCAAATCCATGCATCTTTATTTTTAAGCTACTTCCCTCTACCCGTGGCTTAAAAGTTTCTTAAAGGTTAATTGTATAACAGTGGCTCAAATTTTTTGGCCTCTAGAGTCCTTTCCACTTTTAAGTTTATGAAAATCCCATAATTTGGATATGAGTTTTTATCTATCTTTATCTACCAATCTATCTTATCTATCCTAAAAATCAAACTTTAAAAAAGTTTAAAATACATGTTGGGCTGGGGATGTGGCTCAGTGATAGCGTCCTTGCCTAACACACAGGAGGCCCTGGGTTCAAATCCCAGGACAACACAAAAATAAAAAATAAAATATGTATCTATTCATTCATTTTTAAATAACAATAATAAATCCTCGCATATTGGCATGAAAATATATTTTCATGAAAAATAACTACACTTTCCAAAAAACGGAAAGAAATCCTGAGAAGAAAAGTGTTGTTTTTATGTTTTGGTAAATCCCTTTAACAGAGATGGCTGGGTCTCTGATCTGCTCATGTATATAATCTATTGCAGGATGCTTTCTGGTTGAAGAAAATCTGGCCTCTCCCAGACATTTAGTTGGAAAAATATTGTATTATAATAGCCTTTTGAGATGATTTTGGAAAATCTTTTATACTAGATTAAAACTCATCAAGGAGAAATTTCTTGGGCCTTTTGTTTTATTTTTGTTTGGAGGAGGTTTTGTTTCGTTTTGCTTTGTTTTGTTTTTCCAGTGCTGGGGATTGACCCAGGGCCTCACACATGCTTAGCAAGTTCTCTAACACTGAGCTATAACCACAGCCCAAGGAGAAGTTCTTAAAGGTTCATTGTGCCCTAGAATCTGAAACAAAGTAAAGAATTTTTACTTTAAAATTCCTTTGGGGCCCAGCCACCCTGGTGGACACCTGTCATCCCAGCTACTTGGGAGGCTGAGGCAGGAGGATCCAAAGTCTGAAACCACTTGGACAACATGGTGAGAACCTGTCTAGGAAGAGAAAAGTCCACTGAGCAAGGGCTGAGGATGTAGGTATGTGGCTCAGTGGCAAATTATTGATTTCCCACCAAACACAAGCCCGTGGGTTCAACCTCCAGCACCAAAAAATAAAATAAAATAAAAAATGAAAAGAAAGAAAAAATTCATTGGGTTATCTTGCACTTTCTTCTATCTATGTAACATTTTGTACCACTATACCTTGATATATTGGCCATTTGGATTTATTGGTACAATTGGTTATATAGATCTTCCAAATGTTAATATGTTTCATAACACAATATTTAAAATTCACAATTCTTTGTGTCACTATTGACATGTGTTCAAGGATAGAGACTTAGTGAAATTATTAATTTTACTGTGCACCAAAGACATTCTTCATTGAAACTGTCATAACTTTTTTGAACTGCAAAGGCCTGAAAACTTCAGTAACTATTAGTGTATTACAGTGTCCCCACCCTGACTCATGGTCAGCACCAGCAGTTTCACCACCAACCTCTTGTCCCTGCAGTGCAAATGTCAACAAGGGGAAAGAGGCAGATGGCATCCTATTATTAATTTTTTTAAATAATGTGCACTTGAGGATTCCCTGACAGGGTCTTTAAGTTATAAAGAAGAAAAAAAAAATCACCCCTAATCACCACAAGATATTCACTATAAATGTGTACACGTATCCATGTGTTCAGAAAATATATCAGATGGCAAGCACCATCAGATTTTATTGTTTCCATAGTAGCCTATTGTAGGAATGGATAGGGGTTGGGGTGGGTGTTGCTTGTCTATTTTATTTTGCTTTTTAATTGACTCCAAATTGCAAGGTATTTTAAGATCTTTAGTGTGTCCTAAAATCACTTCTGTTGTAGGGAAAGTCCCCCTGGAGCTATAATGGTTTGCCACCATCGCTGTGGCCCTGAGTAATTTCCTTACAGAGAATCTGGCCCCAAAGGCAGAGGAGTGGGATTGACATAGCAGCTTGCTGGGGGCATGCATTAATTTCACCAGAGCAAGGGAATTCTGTGTCCACAGCCTTGCTAAGGGTCTGGAACGCAAGTCCAGAGCAGTGACTACAGCTGCATATGGCAAGACAGTCAGCAAGCCTTCCCAAGGGGCCCATGAAAGAAATCGCATGCCCCCTAGTTCCTTCCCCAGCATGGGGAGCTATCTGCAGTTTGCTCTGTTTCTGTCCTTCTGTGATTTGATTTAAATGTGGTCAATATTTATTTTGAAGTGTGCTTGTCCTCTTTTGTCCATTTCTAGTCTGGTCATCACTTCGCTGAACATCCCACGTCAACACAGTGGAGCGAAGTGCCAGCAAGCCTTCCAACTCCAACATTCCACAGCCCCGTGATTTACAGAGCAGAAGGCAAAAGAAGGAACCGCGCACCACTCGGCGGGATCCGGGAGCTCTCACAAACAACCCTGACTTCAGACACACTCAAATGTAATCCACGGGGAGGTGGCAGCAGAATATAAACAGAATAAAGCTGCACTCTCCACATAGCTCCTTCAGCACTGATTCCATTTTCTGAAACAAAAACTCTTTCAACACTCAGAAAGTTTTAACTTAGAAAAACAAAAGCCGCGGGCTGTAGGTGGGGAAGTTGGAAGACTAAAACAGTCTTATTCTGTCAAGTACTGCACAAAATATGCAGTGAATGTGTTCCTAGAGATCACTAGCGAGAAAAAGGACCCTACAGCTGATGCAACCTTTTATGAAAAAGTGGCATGTGGCATCGTAAACTTGAGCCAAGCGATGTGCACTTTTTTCTACCAAAAAGTCACAAAGCTATGTACCCCAACTTTTCTTCCTTTATCTTTGTAGTAAGAAAGCCATGCAGACACCAAATAGCATCCAAAAGCAAGTAGCCCTCATTGGAACAGCATTTGAATTTTTGTGATCCAGCTGGCAGTGAGCAATATCAACAAAATTGTCTTCTTGGGTCTCTACAAACTGATGACATATAAGAGCCACACATTTCAAGTGTGAAAATGCATGCACAGGAGGCAGAAACCAGTACCACCAAAGGCTAGGAATGAAAACCCACCACAGACTTGTCTCTCTGGGTGCAAGAATGCGCTGGCATCTTCTGAGGTGCATTGCTCCCAAAGAAAGCGTGCGTCCTGGCTCTGGCTTGGGGAAGGGTGAGGTTTCCTGGAAGCGACTTTTCCACTTCCCTCTCCCTCCTCTCAAGACAAAGTCTTCTCCCAGCTCCTAAGTTCCCACCGTGGACGGGGGCGCGCGGGACTGCAGCTGCCCACCGCTTGGCTTGGGTAAGAGCGAGGCTGGTCCAAGGAACGCAGAGGCAGCTAGCCTTCCTTCCCCTTGCCCACAGAGGACAGTCCTGCCTCTGTTCTTTGGAGCGGCCCCCTCCAGCTGCCATCCTGCCTGAAGACAGGTGAACTCGAGGAAAGAATGCCCACCTACCGCCCCAGGAAAATTCTGGGCAAAGAAAGACACGACACCCAGAACCCCACCCCACTCCATAACCCCGAGTCACTTTTCCTTTCCTTGGTTTGTCCTTTGCCTGAATTTCCCCGAGCACTTAGACGGCTCTAGTCTCCCGACCCCCAGGCTTTCGACGACAGGGTTAGAAGCAGTCCCCTGGTGCGGATGGTGTTCCGTTGCTCCCTCGCGCGCAGAGCGCTTAGTGCCTGAACTCAGCGCTCCCCGACCCGAGCGATAAGGACGCACAGGTTAGTGACAAAACACACAGCCAGCACAAAGCGGGGCAGGGGTCCCCAGAGCGACAAGTGGGGTGGGCAGAGACGCTGCAAGCAGGGTGCCAAGAGCCTGGGGGCCGGGCCCGGGCGCTGCGCGTACCTGGGGCCGCCTCCGAGGAGCCTACGGGGAGCAGGGCGGCCAGGAGCAGCAGCGCCGCCCAGGACAGCGGGCGCGGCGCGCGCGGGGGAGCCCCGCACTCGAGGGCCATCGAGAGCGTGGGGTGGGCCGGCGGGGGTCGCGGGCGGATGGCCGAGGGGCAATGGCCCAAGTCAGCGGAATATGGAAGCACCGCTGTCGGGTCCCCCTCCGCAGTGCGTCTGGTCTGCGCGCTCTGCCGCTGTGCCCGCCGCGCTCAGCCCCGCGGCGATCGCTCCTGGCCGCGCACAGGCTGCCTGGCTTCGCCACTGAGGCCGCCCGCCGTTGGCCGCGCCTTTTAGCCACGCTCGGGCGCCCCCTGCAGGCGTGCGGGACGGCGGGGGCCAGACCCAGGCGGGCGGGGCGGGCGCCTGAGGGGCCCCGCGCGTCCCGAAAGCTATTTGGCAGTTCTGAAAAGTCGGTGGTCACTGTGTCGGGCAAAGTGGCAAGAGAAGTTTCTGCCCTTTGTCAAACTCTCACTTGCTGGTTTGGGAAGTAGCCCAGCGTATCCAGTCGCTGCTAAGTCTACGAATGCACTTTGCCCCCTTAAATAAACACCTCCAGTTTCAAAGTTGGGAAGCGGGGCCAGAACCCTTCACCTCTATCTGCACGTGACAGTCGTTGCAGCTGTGGTTCTCCGCGCTCTTCCCACTCAGCCGGCGCGCAAGACAGGAGCTTTCTAAAGTCCTTACACTGTTGCTCCTGGCTGTCATTTTCTGGGAGCGCGTGACGCTCCTTGAAAAGGAAGCAGTCGGTTAGTACGCCTTATGATCCAGGCCAAGGACTTAACCGGCCCTGCTTCCTCTCGTTTCTGCAATTTTAACACTATTCTCGGGTCTCTTTTTATCCTGAGCTCCAACCTGGTTTGGGTCAGCTCTGTGCCTGGAAGGGCTGGCAGCGCCCCTGGAGGCGACAACGACTCCTGCGGTAGGAAAGTGTTCCCGCGGGCTGCTGTCCACAGACCAGTTTGCTAGCCGACCTGACCTGGCTGAAACTCTCAGCGCAATGTGGATCAACTCTCCATGGTGACAACCCAAAACTTGACCAGATTTTTATCATTCTGCAGAGAAGAAAAAGTTTGCTAAGTGAATCGTGGACTGATGAAAAAGAGAAACCCAGAATCCCTTTTCTGAAAGGAAACAACAAAAACATTCATGAGACCTGGCTGGTACCTCCTGCCTAATTGCCTAATTGGAGCACCTGGGACAGGCATCAAACTCCTTTCCTCTTCCTTGTTCTTTGTTCACTCATCTTGCAAGCTCTGTGGGTTCCCAGAACTCCTGCAGTTTGCAGACGTTTTAATGTTTAAATACACATTTTCTTCCATTACCCCCTAGTGTTGTAACATTTCCCCCGCTGCCATTTAATGGAGCTATGACTTTTGTCTACCCAGCAGCCTCCCCACCCTGCCCTTCTCTGGGGAATAGCAACCCCTACCCTACTGGGACCAAGTGACACTCCTCCTCAACTGTCTTCTTCCCACACTGGCCAAGGGGTGTAAGTGGTCCAAGCACGATCCAAGCAGGACTTTTCTAACTGGAGCTGGCAGAAGTATCTCCCTAGTCGTTTACAGATGTTGAAAAGCAGCAGCCACCAGTGGCTGAAAGATGGGCCCCCAAAGGTACCCATGTCCTCTTCCCTGGAACCTGCATGTGTTGACTAACAAGAGGGAAAGATGGTGATTAAATTAAGCCTTTGTGGAAGAGATTGTCCTGGATTATCTGGTGGACATGGAAGGCAATCGTGTGTGTACTTACAAGGGGGAGGAGAGGGAGGTGTGGCCGCTGAGGAATGCTGACAGATCCCCAAAGCTGGAAGAGGCAAAGAACCATTCTCTAGAGCCTCTGAGGGACACACTCTGCAACATCTTCACTTCAGTACAGCAGAACTCATCTCTGACTTCCAGCCTCCAGAAATGTGAGAGGAGACATTTTTCTTGCTTAAGCCACCCAGTTTTGTGGTGCCTTGTACCAGCAGCCACAGGAGACTAATACAGTGGCCAAGCCAAACCTGTGGCCCTGGCTCCAGCTTCCAGGTGACACCAGCCCAAGAGAATGAGGCCTCCCGTGGAGAGTCACCAAACAGGGAGAAATAGTCTGGGCTCCAGAACTTTGATCAGAGTGGAGACCAGGAAGCAGGCTCCTGTAGTCCTGTTAAGACCAGGTGGTGCCCAGATCAGAAGGAAGCAGTGGGAGCAAAAGAATTCCTGAGATTCCGGGGACATCTTCAACACTGGGATGATATTCTAATTAATTGGATGAGGGCAGAAAGGGAAAATTGGCAAATATACAGAGGCACACTGTTCTTACCCTGGTTGTTAACTCTCCATTAGAGACTTCTGTAATCTCAAGATTTCTCGCTTTGACTTAGATTTTATAAAACTTTTCCATTGCCTAATCTGTAGAAGCTCATCAATGAGTGTGCTTCCTTCTTTCTGTGTGAGATACATGTGTACTTATCTCCCTCCCCAGAATGTGGCTTAATACAGCAACTTTCTTAGGTGCACATTTCAGAGTGAAGCACAATGCAAAATTACTTCCAATCTTAGCATGCTGATAAATAGATCAGAAAAATCAACTCTGTAGACTGAGGTGTTGAACGGAACTACTAACATTTACAAGCCCCGATTCTGATTTGATTACAAATTTGAAAGTCCATGTTTGATTTAAAAATATCTTAGAGACTTAAGGTAGCACTACTTTTAGATTTTAAAGACTTCAAAAATAAGTAAAAAAATAAACTGACCTAGGAGTCATAGTCATCTGTTCCCAAGCTGCTCATCTCAAAAATATATGCACCTTGAAGATTTTTTCCATCTAGCTAATTTTGAATGTGTTTTGTTGCTACTATTGTCCTGAAACATTTTACTATTTTTTCCAGATGATTTTTTAATCTCCTGGTTGATGTTTCTACTTTGTTTATCATAACAAAACAGAATGGTGTAACTATGGGACTAGACAGCTCATTCACTATTTAAATGTGGCCTTTTAAAATTTTTTTAGTTGTATTTGGACACAATAGCTTTATCTTATTTCTTTATTTTTATTTGGTGCTGAGGATCGAACCCAGTGCCTTGCCCGTGCTAGGCGAGGGCTCTACAGCTAAGTCACAACCCCAACCCAAAATGTGACCTTTTGCTAACCTGCCTCTAACTTGATTCTATGGTTCATTGCTAGCTCAGTGAATCAGGCTAGAACAGTATCTCTGGTTCTAGTTATTTTTTAAATAACCATGCTTCAAAAGAGTTCAGCACTCTCCATACACATTGTCATGGCATTCCTATGTGGTAGGGTAGATTAAAATGCTGTTCTCATGTTCCACATGGATACATGGAAACAAAGTTCAAATGACCATTCTGTACAAACTCAAGCCAAATTTTGAAAGCGCACGTCCTGTACCATTCATCCAACATCAAATCTTGTTCAGGCTTGGATTTGGCTCGCACGACTCTAATTCCTTTGTAAGCAAAACATTTGAATCCATCTATCTATAGTGACAGCAGCAGGACATTGCACCCCACCCGTTACACAATAGCAAGGCACACACAAGTGTTCAAAGACCCTGCATGGAATCAAAGTGAATGAGGGTGCACCTACAGCTCTTGGGGTGCTGGGGGAGGACAAGACTTCAGGCATGACAGACCAGGGGGGAACACATCAGCCTCTAGGACTCACAAAGGGAAAGAAAAGTAGGCAAGTAGTCGGCACCATCTCAATTTCACCTTGACGTGGAGAAAGAAGATAGAAATGGTTTCTGATTGGCAATAAAATAAAATGATGAATGCTTTAGGGAACCTTTCCTGAGCCTTATTTATTCTGCTCTCACTACAACCTTTGAGACATTCCTCTGCTTTTACAGAGAGCAAACCAAGGCTCCAAGGCTTGGGACACATCCCCTACCCAGTGATCATGACAGTCCAGCCCAAGCCTTACAACTCCAACTCCAGGCCTCTCTCCACTCTGATATGACACCTCAGAATGTCCCCTTTCTAACAGATTTTCAATAAAAGCATCAGGATCAAAGCAGAGAGTGCAAAGAAAATCTGCTTTACATGCCCTGTGTCCCATATGGATCTATCAGAAACATTTCCTTATCATTCGCATGGTCACCCATCCATCAGTCCTTCTTAGCACACATGACACAGGCCTCAATTATGTCAGTCATCTTCTAAGGGTTTGGAGTTACAAAAAAGAAATGGTGTTTCTTCAAAACAATTTTTTTAAAACCCTCCTAGGGCTTCACGATTTCTACAACACACTTCCTTCCACGGACATTCTGACTTACTGCCACTGCCAGGTGGGGCCAAGGCAATTATCTTCTTTTGTACAAATACACTGGGAATTAGCGAAACACAAAGAATTAAGACGGCGGCTTCCCAGCCTAGCATGGGCATTCCTGGGGGTTCCCACTGGGAACACCTGCTGTGACAGGGAAGCCCACAGATTTTTGTTCTGCATTTCTGGCCCGATGGCCCAGGTCCACAAAGCAAGCGCACCCCAAAGGAAGCTGATGTTGGATTCTGGCAACTGCCACTTGGCAATGGAGATGGGGCGTGGGCGAGAGCAAGAGAAGGCCTTCGTTGGTCGACTCCTTTTTACAACCTCTGCTGAACACCTGTTTTTGTTCCAGGTACTGTGCTAGAATCCGAGCACACAAATGTGATTAAGACGCAGACAGACTTTGCCCCAAAGAGCTCAAGATCAAATGTAATAGATCAACCAACCAACACCACCCACCCACCCACAGAAAATGGAGCCCAGTGTGACAAGTGCTGTAATAGTCTGGGAAGCTTAAAGGAATCTTATGAACCTTGCCCGTCTCTTGTCTCTTCGGTTTTACATCTCCCCCAGGGAGGTTCTTAACCCTACATGTACTTTCTGTAGGTGGACACGGGGATGCATTCACTCTAATCCTAAGGAATTAAAAAGAGCTCCGTTTGGGGAGGAGGCATTAGTAACTGTGGGTGGAACGAGAGCTCAAAATGTACAGTCCTCAAGTTGCAGTTGGCAGTTTTAGAAGTTGGCCGAGGCACTGTGCTAGGAGAAAACATGTCTGGCTGCCTTCCCAGGCTGCGTCTCCCTGACTCGCAGCCCTTTGCGGAGGGCAGGATACCACCGCCAGGCAGGCCACACTGCAGAGCTGCCCACCAGGAGCCCACAGCTGTGTCCACAGCACATCCTGCACGCCGGCCACACCTCAGACACGAGGCTGGACAGGCACTCACTCTGAGTAGGCCTGTGGTAAGCCCCAACTGGGGATCTGGTCCACGAATGGAGCACAGACCTATGGTCACCTATGAAATAACATCTGGACCAACTAGCAGTGACCTGGACTTAGCCTTTAGCAGCCCAGTGAGCTGTCCCTTGTCTAGCCACGGTGAGACCCTAGTGCCCCAGCAGGACTAGCATTAGAGAACCGCTGAAGCAGACCCACATTTGCCTGTGGTGACCGCAGGCCCATTTCTTCCATTGGCATCCCCCTTCATGCCACTGACCAGGCACACATTGCCCATGTGCCTTCTATCCTTTCCTTCAGGAGTCTAACCATCTCCTTCTGAGGTGTGAACGAGTGGTGGCAAGGCCTCCTGGGCTTTTCTGCATATTTACGTGGCCCTCCGTGATTCACAAAGCACGTGTGTATTGTCCCCTTCAAGAAAGGAGATGTGTTATGATGCCCACTTCACAGAGGTAGAAACTGAGGTTGTTAGCACAGCCAGGGCCAAATGCGGTTCTGTTTGCAAACGTGGTGTTTTATGCACTGTCAGTCAGTCAAAAGAATAATTCTCTGGTGGGATTTATAGGAACAAAATGTTGACTGGGCGACATTCAGGACCAGGTCTCTCTTATTTCTACTCACGCATTTCTGAATTCAGAGAAGGAGCTCTTTTCTGCACTTGCATTTAATCAACCCACTTGGCAACATTAAGAAGCAAAGTCTTCACCTCCTTTTCAATCTGCAGAAACCCTGGCACCAGGGAGGAAACCCTTTGTGATCTTGAACCATCCAAATCAGTGTGCTTCCAAACACAGCCCACCAGTCACACTTTGTCATTATTTGCGTGACACTCGGGAAAGACAAGGTAAGTCTGAGCTTTTCCTGCTATCTCCATCCTAGAAGGACCTTCTTTCTCTGATCGTGACTCCTGTGAGCCCTCAACCGTGTTCAGCCCCTTGGGTCTCTTCCTCACTCTGGAAGCATCTTCCTGTCCCAGCTTCTCTACTTCTGCCGCTCCTTCTCCGTCTGTGTCCCCTGCAGTCTGAGCCCTTTCCTGGTCTCCTTCTCTGCTCTTCATAGAAGACCCCACCACTGCCCTGGCTGCTCCAGTCACCCCAGCCCTTTCTATCTCAGTCTTTATTCAACCTCTTCAGAGGGCTTGTCCCCACCCCTCTCTGTCTTCCCTCTTGTCCTCCAAATTCAGCTGTCAGCAAAGTCCCTCAGGGAAAACCGCCCCCCCCCACCCCCGGCTGCCCACTCTGCCACCAGGCAACTTCTCCTGCTGCATTTTTATCCTCATCTCTAAGGTTCCTCCTTATTCATCAACCTGGCTTGACTAGGCCCACGAGGACGGGGACCATGTTTGTTTCCTCCCTCGTGTCAGTTTTCCATTACTGTAGCGAATACCTGAGGTGATCAACTTAAGAAGAGAAAAGGTTTCTTTTGGCTCACAGTTTTGAAGGATTCAGTCCATGGTCAGTTGATGCCATTGCCTTGGGCCTGTGGTGAGGAAGCGCATCACTGCAGGAGCATGAGGTGGAACAAAACCGCTCAGCCCGTGGCCAGAAACAAAGAAGAGAAAGAGGAAGGGGCCAGGGTTCCATTAAAAAGGGACAATGGCATGCCCCTAGAGACCTGATGATCTCTCATGGGGCCCACCTTTTAAGGTTCTCTAGTTCCCACACATGTGAGGACTATGCTCTTGCCCTGATAGCATCAGCTGCTGGGCCCTCACCAGAAGCCAAACCAACGGGGCCACCTCATCTTGCACTTTTAGCCTCCAAAACTGTCAGCTAAATGAAAGTCTTTTGTCTATAATGTTCCCCAGCTTCATGTATTTTATTATAGTAACAAAAATGAACTAATACAAGGTCTTTTCCCTCTTTATACCTACAGAGGTATATCTTTGCTTCTGTATACCTCTGCCAATGTATCCCACTATCCTGTCTCCCTGAGGATAATTTTACACTAGATTATAACCTTCTGATTTGCTTTTATGGCAAGTATTCTTGTATGCTCATAAGACATATATTGCTGCTCATAAATTCTATGCAGTGGCCCATCCAGAAAAACCTCCATTTGCAGCCTCATTGCATGTGCTGGGCCCTCTCGGCGGCATCCCACAGTTGGAACTGATGCAGTTTCCCTCTTTACATTCTGACCAGTCAGTCCCCCGCTATCTGTGCTCTGTCTCACACTTCCTTAACTGCAAGGCCAAGGGGAGCATTTCCCTTCCGGTCGTCAGTTTAGTTCAACAAATGCTTTTTGTGATACTACTTTAAGTCTTATGCCCCCTCCACCTGGAATCCTTCCCTTTCTAGACCTTCAAAGAATCCCCCTCCCACTAATTCCTTAGCACTGTGTTCTGCATCACATGGCTTAGAGGCACTTGTGTATTCCTGACTTGATGGCAAACTCCCACGCCTCTTCTGATTCCCATTAAACTACTGAGGATGTAAAGAACGCATTAGGCCTTAAAAATCATTCTTAAATAACTTCACTGATGTTTTAAAAAAAAATTCATGGAATATCATGGTCTTGATACTATGATAAATACTGAATGAGAGGAAGACAGGCCTGGAATTATTTTCCAGGAAAATGATATTTTGGTATTGACAGAGCACAAGGTCCAATCACATATTGTTCTTTAAAGTAAGACTGATTTGCATGGATTAGTAAACTTCACATGAAATTGAGGTTAAAGGTAGCAACACAGTTACTTTGTTTATTGCAATAATTCGCAAACTGTTAAACCTAACTATTGGAGGGGAGTGTTCTTGTTATGCAGTTCTTATCTTGGTTTGTGCAGCTTAGCATGAAAATGACATTGAAATTTATTTTTGTTTTGTTTTGCTTTGGTCTTTGTTTTGTTTTGGTTTTGTGAAGCTGGGGATCAAACCCAGGGCCTTGTGCATGCTAGGCAAGCATCCTACCACTGAGCCATAACCCCAGCCCCAGCGACATGTACTTTGAAAAGCAAGATGTCTTGTTATAACCTCTGGCAAGAAGGAAATATGTAAGGGATCCAATATGAAAAGAAGGCTTCAGTAAGTTAAGCCACCAAAGCAGGTGACCCACGGGTTCTCTAAGAAGAGGGGCCTGCCATGGATTCTCACAGCAGGAGGACAAGCTCCATGGGAAGCCCAGCTCCTCAACAGAGGGACGAGTTCCTGCCCCCTGCCCCTTCTGTCCCTCCATTGCCCTGACGCCCTTGTGAACGTGGGTGCGGCCACAAGTTCTGGGCTCCTGTCCATTCAGGATGGTGTCTCTGGCCTGTGTGGGTTTGTTTTTCTTTTCTTATATGAAACACAAATCAGTGAGGAGCCCTTTTAGCTTCTTGGCTGTCCATAATGAACTGGTATCCACCCTGAGTATATCCACTTCCAATCCCTGCTCCATCTAGAAGGCTTTCAGGGATCCTTGGGCTGCAATTAAGCAGTTAGGACTGTTGCAGTCTTCTCAGGGGGGCCTTCACTGTGCTCCCTTCCAAATACTTAGGGCCCCGCAATGAGTTCTTCCTGTTGGAATGTACTAATGATGGAGTAGAAGGCACCGAAGGCTAGTTACAAAGATGAAACAGAGCCTGTCATCCAAAAGCAGCTTCAGAGTAGTAGAAACGAGAGGGAAAGGAAGAGAAGGAACTCTAAACCAAAACAACTAATACCTAAAACACACGTGTGTGTCTGTGTGCAGGTGCATGTGGACAGACATATAACACCACACACACACACACACACACACACACACACACGCAGGTCCATGTACAGAACAGAGCGAGCAGGCTGGGCTGAGGAGTTCAAAGGTGTCTTAGAAGAGTCAGTATCTGAGCCAGACTTTGAAGGAAAGGTAAGGCCAGGGGAAATGGTGATGGCTGGACCTTCTCATCAGAGGCACCCAGGCAAGGAAGAGAAAAAATAAATCTGAGCATGGACCACAGGGGCATGCAAGGGATTAGCAGGTGATGGTTTTAAAGATGGAGAGAGCTCATACAGAAGCACTGAAAAGCAGGACTGGGATCCTGAATTTGCTCTGAAGGCACAGGGAAGCCACTGAGCAGAAATGTTCCCCCATCATTCCCACAAAGGATCAGCAAGGCACCAGGGAGTATTTCAGAAAGGTGACAAACTATACAAACCTACAGGTTTTACATTATGCAAATCAGAACTGTGTTCCAGAAAAACAGGCAGTCAACTGCAGAATTGATTGGGGGGACAGAATTAAGGAAGAGAGAGTTGGGAGGCCTAAATACTAATACTCCAGGGAGAGGGTACAAGGGCCTGAATGAGGGCATCAGCAGAACAATGAATTTTCTTAGGCAAGATGCTGTCAAAGTAGAATTAACAGCACTTGGAACATGTGAAACAGGGTTAAGGAGTGACATGATTAATCTCCAGGGCACCACAGGTGGAGACTGAATCTGAATGCCCTTGACCACCATGTCAATCTAGACTCCTAAAGGTCCTGGGTCAGAGTCACTTTCTGTCCCTAAGAGAGGCAAACACAAAACCTCTGGAGTAAAACATCCCCAGTTCAGACCCTCAGGATTTTCACAATTTAAGATTGATTGATTATGAGATTATAAACCCTTTAAGAAGCAGATACCATGAAAAGAGCAGTAACAAGACAAGGTTCCCACAGGCTTCCATTATTATAATTATTAGATTCAAGATACAAAATAATAACATGATATGTTCATAGAAATAAAACTAGAATAAAAAAGTAATAGCTTGAACAATAGCCAAATATAACTTATATGTTAAAAATATTACTGTGGATAATAAAAGTTCAATGGATGACTAAGTAGTAGGTTAAACTTGGCAGGAAAGAAAATTAAGAAAGTGGAAGACTAGTCAGAAGAAATAACCAACATTGCAGCACAGACATACAAGGAAATAGAAAATGTAAAGAAGTCAAAAGATAGGAAAAAACAGGATTAAAATGTCTAGTACATGTCCTAAGCCTCCAAAGGAAAAAAAATGGCAGAATGTTCAAGGAAATAATAAAGAACTGGTGAAAGATAAAAACACATGGATATAAGAAGTTCAACAAATACCAAGCCAGGTTAAGTGCAAAAAATCTACATCCAAGTACCTTGTGGTAATGTTTAGAACACAGAAGTTAATAGAAGATTAAAAGTGGCCCAAGAGGCTGGGGTTGTGGCTCATTGGTAGAGCACTTGCCTAGCACATGTGAGGCCCTGGGTTCAAATCTCAGCACCACATTAAAATAATAAAGGTATTGTGTCCATCTACAACCAAAAAAAAAAAAAAAAACAATTTCTTTTCTTTTTTTTTTTTTTTTAAAGTGGCCAGAAAGCAAGGAGAGAATGCCTTCCTAAACCTCAGACTTCTCAACAATAGGAGGCTTAAGACAAAAAAAAAAATGATGTCTCCAGATTGGACAGAAAACAAATACCTACAAACCTAGAACAGTGTACTCAGCAAAAATATCTTTCAAGAATTAGATAAAATAAAGATATCCTCAGATAAATAAAATTTGAGAGTATTCATTGCATTTAGGCTTTTACTTAAAGTATATCAGAAAGAGAAGGCTGACCTCAGGATAAAGGTCTGGGATGCAAGCAGGAATAGTGAGCAAAGAAATTCAGAAATGAGGAGGTAAAGCTAAACAAACACCAGTTGTCAAAAATAATGAAAATAGCATCAAATCATGGGCTAAAAAGAAGGAGAACTGAAATGCTGGATCATAAACACATGTACACACACATATACACATATGAAATCCAATTCGGGAAGTATTTTTATGAGTGTTCAAATTAACTTGTATTGTTCAGGAAGGAAATTGGGAATAACTTGAGATTTTTTTGGTTAGGCATGGCAAAATTTTAAGAGTAACTACTAAAAAGCATAGAGCATGTAATTTCTAAACCAAGAAATTCCTCCCTTAATTATGGGTATATAAACGAGATAAAGCAGAAAAGCTGCAGACATTTTGAACCACACAATTATGAAGCCTGGCTTAATGTTCACGTAGGCACTATGCATTATTCTTTTTTTTAAAGAGAGAGAGAGAGAATTTTAATATTTATTTTTCGGCAGACACAGCATCTTTGTTTGTATGTGGTGCTGAGGATCGAACCCGGGCCGAATGCATGCCAGGCGAGAGCACCACCGCTTGAGCCACATCCCCAGCCCCACTGTGCATTATTCTTAAACACACATGGAACATTTAGGGAAAATTGGCTGTGGATCAGGCAACAAGGAAGCCGTGGCAAATTTCAAACACTTGGCATCATATGGACTATGTTCTCTTACTATAGAGTGATGAAGTCAGAAGTCAAAATCAAAACTTTAAATATGGTTTTGAAGCTAAACATTAACAAAGTTGCAACAGGAGTTTTAAATGCTCAAAACTGAATAATAATAGATTTGGTACAGATCACAACCTGTAGGATGTTGCAGAAGTATAAAATATATAGCCTTGAGATTTATACAAGAGGGAAATATATAACCTTAAATACTTAATATTTAATAATATAAGGTTGAAAATTATCTAACTATCCAGTTATGAAGCTAGGAGAACAGAGAATTCACTATTTGAAGAGAAAGGAAGGAGATAATGACAAGTGTCAAAAGACATTAATAAAAAGGAACACATTACACAGGTAAAAAGCAAAACAAATGGTTCTTAGAAAAGAATCTAGTAGTCAAATATTTAGAGAAGTTTACTAAGAAAAAAGAAGAGAGAAGCTACAAATAAAGAATAATAGAATTTAAAAAGAAGGCGCAACTATACAGATGGCAGACATTAAAAAGATAATTTTGAATATCACAATTCACTCTCTATTTATAATTACCTCATCAAATGTTGCATTAATAAATTTGAAAACTTATATGAAACAAATGAATTTCTGAAAATTGTATCTCATTAAATTTGACCCCAGAAGTAAGCAGACTCTTGAATCTCCTATAATCATTAAACTTTCAAATCTCCCATAAAGAGGATAGCAGGCCCAGCCAACTTTATAGGAAAAGTCTAAAAAACACTCAAAATCAAATAGTCCCAGGCTTCTAGAAGATTAACGTAGTCTTTTTTTTTTTTATATATATAGAGAGAGAGAGAGAATTTTTTTTTAATATTTATTTTTTAGTTTTTGGCGGACACAACATCTTTGTTTGTATGTGGTGCTGAGGATCGAACCTGGGCCGCACACATGCCAGGCGAGCGCGCTACCGCTTGAGCCACATCCCCAGCCCCAGATTAACGTAGTCTTGATGCCGAAACTCAACAAAGATGGTATGATGAAGGAAAATTAAAAATTATAGCTGATAAACATTGATACAAAAATCCTAAACAGCATTAACATACACATCTAGCCCAGTATGGGTGGTGGAATGGACATCATTATCAAAGAACATGTATATGAAGACACCAATTGGGTGTCAGCATATTTTATATATAAACAGAGATATGAAAAATTGTGGTATATATGTGTAATAAGAATTGTAATGCAAAAAAAGTACATGTGTATAAAGACATGAATTGGCATGAACATACTTTATATACAAAGATATGAAAAATTGTGCTCTATATGTGGAATAAGAATTGTAATGCATTCCGCTGTTGTGTATTTAAAAAAATAAAATCAGTTAAATAAAAAAGAAAATGTATCTTGTCCAAATTTGCTCTGTCTCAGGAATTCAGGGGAGGTTTAACATTAGAATAAATGTAATTTACCACATTTAATAGCAGAAAGGAGAAAAACCATATGGTCTTGTAATTTGCTTAGAAAAAGTATTTGATAAAATTCTGCACATGTGTATGTGCAGAGGGTGTGCATGTGTATGTGCACACCCTCTGCATTCAGAACACAAGGGAAAGTTCATAGACAGTGGATAGAATCAACACGTGACCTGCCGCAGACTCTAGTCACCACCGTCCAATTCCAGCAGCTGGGGTCGTTCACTCTTAGCTCTCCTGCACGCTGTGGGAAGACCTTGGCAGGGAGGCTTTATCTATTCCAGGCACTTGGCAATTTCTCCCTCTGTCAGTTGCACGGCTTGGCACATGAAAGGCAGTCTTTCTTCGTATCTTAGTAACAAAACAACACAATTTTATTTACTTAAGTAATCGTCCTGAGACCCTACGAAACACATGTTGGATATTGATCTCATTTTGTTTTGTATGTTCATTTATATTATCACACTGGCTATCGAATATTTTGAACCACATCCCTGTGATCCTTCTGAATAACCTTCAGGGCCCCTAATCCAGCATGATGGATCTCTCTCCTTGGATACTTTCCATTCTTTTTAAAAATCTCAACAAAAGTAGATTCAGTGAGGAGACGGAGGGGTATCGAGAGGTTGGCTGTGGGCATGATCCCGTCTCCACACTCTGCCTGGCCACACACTTCTCAGTGACTGAGTGCTCACTGGAAAACATCTTCACTTGTGATTCACACTTTCCATACACCACGTGGACGTTTTTCCTCACTCAAGACGAGGAGCCCTAAATACACATAGGGTATCATTCTAATGATATTACTTGCCAAGTTGGAGAATTAAATATCTTTATACCTTCAATTCAAGTCCCCAATTGTTCTACTTCTACTTCTAATATATACTTAAATTAAGAATAAAATAAGTGCAAACAATGTTAACTAAAGGAAATTTACATATTGTACTTGGCCATTCTTTTTGCTGGTAGTTGATGATTGAGTCATTGTTTATAGTTGCCAAGATGATTGCTGAAGAATACTATGTTTTAGAATACTTGATGTCCAAGTTTGTGGCTCACATAATTGTGAATCACCCAATTATGAATGACACTAATTTGACCTTCGATCATTTCATCAATTATATCTTTGGCAAATTAGTACAAACCAACTATATTCTGGCAATAATAAATGAGTTATTTGTTGGTCAACCCACTATAGCAACTAACATTTCACTTTGTTAGAAACAAACAACTTTGCTCTATCAGGAAACCAAAGTGGTAATGTGTTAGGAAAACTTCATAAAAGGAGACTCTGTGTTCATGGGACTGCTTAAAGCAATTTTTTAAAATGAAACCCAGACAATTCCAATAATTGGTAGAAGTATAAGTTGCTACCTTGGATTGGAGAGCCACTGGAGGTATTATTGTTCACGTATCAGATGAGCATATCTTTATATCATTGGCAAACAATAGAAACATATGGGCTTCATTAAGTTTTTAAAAGTGTTAGAAGAATGAGGAGTAGCTCCTAGATTAAAGAAAAGACTAAATTACAAGATCTCAGGGAAGAACTCAGGAAAGCTGTAGGGCAAAAACATTCAGCCAACTTCTCTAAGGCACCCTGTTTCTGAACACGTCATCCACAACCATTTCCATTACAGATGCTCTGTCCCAGAAGGAAGCATCTGATTGGCTTAGCTAGAGTCACATGACCTACTCCTCTAAAGAGGGGAGGATACAGAGTTGTCTCCCAAAAGCAGGGAAGCAGCCACTCCTGTGGCTGTCCCAGAGAACCCATTTATCTCTGTCACCTGGGGGACTAATAAAATAGCATGGATACCCAGGACAGAGAAGCAAAGTCTTGTACACCCACACCCCAGGATTCTAGGCAGCCATAAGGTCATGCAGAGGGGGAAGACCTCAAACAGAGCAGTCAGAGAGTCAGGGATGCTCCAGAGGAGCTTGTAAAGTACAAGAATTCTAAAGATGTTCATTGAACAGGAAAAGCTTGTAAGATCTTATAAGAATCCACTGTTCTTTTAAAATATTTACAGTGGGAAAATTCTTCCTTTGCCTCAGGGACAAACAGGCAGTGTCCCAAGTCCTGTGAACTAAGTAATAAGTAAGCCTGTGGTCCTTTCAAGTCTCAAACAGTGTCCATTCAGTTGCCAAAAATGTCTAATCCTATATAAGGATAAAAATCCCAAACAATAAAAAATTAGACTTTCTCCTGACTCCCACCTAGAAATGTGCAGACTGCTGAAAGTCCTTCTATCCTCTCTCCATAGATTTTTTTTTTTTTCAGCCTGATGTTTTCTGAACCTCCAGAGTCAGGGTACGGGAAGGAAGGGCACCAGAAGGAAAGTTCTCACCCAGCTGGGAATGGTGGAGGCTGGCTCCTGCCCTCTTAGGGGTGCTCTTTCCAGTTCTTTGGAAGCATCCTTGGGCAATGTTTAACAGCCTTTTACATGATGTTGGCTAAATGTTTTCTTCCAGACAGCTCATCCTCTCCTAGCTGTTTCTTTGGGAATCTAGTCCACGTGGACTTTCTAGGTTGACATCCATTATAATTTAGACCCATTAGACCGTGTGAAATTCTGACCTCCAAAACTGCTAGAGAATACATTTGTTGTTCTGAGCCTCTATAGTTACAATTTGTTACAGCAGCAATAGGAAACTCATACACGGAGGTTTGTGTCACTCCTGTGCTTCTCAGAACCCTGGCCTCTAAGTGGGGCAAAGAGACTGAGTTCTAGTCAGCAAAGTATAGATGAAAGTAGCATGTATTATTTCAAGTCCTGGCCCCTGAAACATCCACAGGACCTTTCCTGTCCTCTGCTGGTCAACCTGTAGGATAGAGCAAACCCATCAGAAGATTCCAAGGCCTTTAGGATGGCTGAATCAACAGGTGGAAGTATCCTAAGTCCCAGCACAACTCTCACCCAGACTGCGTAAAACTCTGATGTGAACAAGAAACACACCCTATAACATATGGGTAGGTCAGTCCCTGAAATCTTGGGGTTGTTTGCTAAAGCAGCTGGTGTTCAATTTACTTTGATGAGGACAGAATGCTGTTTCTTAGGTAGATAAATGCCCAAGAATGAGCTCCAGTTGAGCTCACGCCATGATTTTATGCAAGTCCATGTCCCTATTTACTTCCCCAAAACGTAAACATCTACTACAAGTGAATCTGCACATGGTCTCCAGATCCTAAAGTTTGGAGGTGGAAATGAACAGTAAACCGTGCAAGTTGTTATTCACCTGTGTTCTCATAAACTTGCCCACTTCACAACCTTGAGCCCAGGCTGAGATCTGACCAAGGGACCTCTGCCTTCTGCGCTCAGCTTTCCCACGGTAAACAGGAGTCCTTTCCACTATTTATCTACTGCCACGTTTTCACATTTATTTTCCTTGTTGATAATTTCACTATTTAAAATGGTCCCCAAGAATAGGGCTAAAGTCCTGCCTGGCATTCCTCAGCACAAAAGGCTGCGGTGTCTGTCCTTCACAGAGAAAATACATTTAAGGGAAAGTACATTCAGGCATGAATTATAGTACTGTTGTTGGCCATGAGTTCCCAGTTCAATGTATGTTGAGCAAATCATCATTAAACAGAAACATGTAATTTAAAGCAGCCTATGTACTAATCAGTAGAGGAGAATGTGATCAGAGGCTCTCAGGAACAAAATCCTGTAAGTTCCCAGAGGAACAATGCTCTGTATTGGCTAATTCAGAGCAAAATCATAGGTCATAACTACCATGAATGATGCGAATTGGCCATACTTCACAGTTTGCAACTGAACTTATGATAAAGGGTCTTCACTCCTCCTAGGAAACATCTTCCATCTCAGAGCTTCCACTCTTACCGTTAAAAGATGGCTTGTGTTACCAGACTCAGTTTACCCTGTGTGCAGCTCCCTGTATCAAACTCCCTGCTGGACATTTCCACCTGAGTGTCCTCTTATATTGCCAAAATCCAAATGATAATATCCCATGAATTGTCATCTCCCAACTCCTGCCCCAAGACCAGGACCCTACCTATTTCTGTTATTGGGCCCTTCCTCCAAAGCTCGTAGGCACAAAACACTTGGCCCTATCTCACTTTATCCAGCCAACCCATTGCTATCAGTCTCAATGTTTATTTGCAGAATCTTGTACTTCTCCTTTCTTTCCATTCTTATTACTACCTCCCTGGTCAGGCTCCTCTCAATTTACACCTAGACGAGTATATCTACTTCTCACCTAATACCCTTTTCTAGCTTTCCGGACCATTCTGTACCTAGTAAAAACTGACCTTCCTAGAACACCCTCTACAACAGCCACACCCTTGGTTTCATCTGCTCTCTTGGTCCAGCCCCAGCTTTGCACATCCAATGTCTTATTGGCCATTCCTGCCTCGAATCCAACATGTTCACGATAGCTCCCTTATCTGCTCTCCCTGTCCTTCCCAGGTGACCAGGTAGAGACTTCTGGCTGACCATCAAACCCACTTCTATTGCCACTAATAAATGAGAGAAAATGATTTTTAAAGATCTATAAAATGTTTAAGTGTAGTGTATAAAGCTTAACTTTGAAGTCCTATTTACTTAGGGTCACTATGTCCCCAAAACTAGTAATGTAGATAATTACTGCATCAACATTATATTTTTTACTCTTCAGGGCAGTACTATGAAGTTCCGTCATAATCTCCATTGTATGGGGAGGAAACTGACTCAGGCACTATCCATTTTAATGCTCCAATATGCAGTTGCAAATGAATTGAATAAATCTAACCATAGTAGACATTAGAGAGCCTCAAGGACTAAAAATATTTCAAGAATTCTTAATGGTGAAAGATTTTTGCAGAGATACATGGTGCTGTTCCAAGATGAAAAATATTCTTATGTAATTATAATAATAATGACAAAATTCTTTATTTCAGATATTGCGGTATTCCTACAATAGTCTAGAAATACTCAGATTTAAAACAAAAGTCATCTGTCTTTTATAGATGTTTCAAGAAGAATTTCCAGAGCATGAGGCTGGGAGTGTGACTGCCAGCTGCCTGGGCTGGCAGGCAAGTCCCCATTATCCAGCCCCTCTGTGCCTCATCATCCTCTCCTGTCAATAGTCCTGCCTTAGAGAACTGTTGCGAATGTTAAAATAGATTGCTGTTAAATTTAATCATGAAATTGCCATCATTCAACAATCACAGATGGTTCAATCTACTACACACGGCATCTCATCCACATAGCTCCAGATTTAACGTTAGCTGTCACATGAACACAAGGTCTGAAAACATACCCCAAGCACACCATTGCTCCCCACCCTGCTCCCTTGGCAAACATGACTAACCTCAGAACTCTCTCAACATGATGAAGCCAGAACTAGACAGGCAGTCAGTATAGATAGGTAAATCCAGTCAGGTCGGATCAAGGAGGCCAATTTTGAGTGAGTCTGGGAAGTTGGAGACTGTTCCCTGAGGGATTGAAATTCCTTCAGAGCCCTTGCTCCACCCTTATCAAGAACCTGCCCCTGCTCCAACCTGTTGGTAAGGTCACCTGGCCCAGGAATTGCCCCTCCCTACAGGGAGCTATAAGATCCTTGATTAATGTGTCCTGGGCTGCTCCATCCTGCCTTCCGCCTTGGGTCCACCTGTTTCCCACCTTTTGGCCATCCCACCACAGAGCATTCCTGGGCCTAGTCACCTAAGCAGGAAGAGGGTAGGAGAACTAAGGAAGCCTAGGACATATAAAAAGGGTAGAACACCTCGCTTCTGGGGATACCAGGATACCAGCTATAGCCCACTTCCCCCTCCCAGGAGAAGTCTATGTTGCCCCCTTTTAAATAAACCCTGCTTTATATGCTTGCCTCTGCGTGCTTCTCTAATGTTCAAACTTCAACATGTGAGGAAACAGAATTCGTCACCCATAACCTGCAGTATCAGTAAGATAAACCTAAGAGTCTCTTGCAGAATTTTTTTTGTACTCCCAACCAAGCTCTGGTTCTGGATCTACTCTTACTGGAATTTTAACTACTTGAATCCAATATAGAAATCTCAAAAGATATTTTAATTACAGTATTCTCATGTTCTCCTAAAATAATTTTCTCAAGTGTTTTCAGAAGAAATATAGGCCTTTATTTCTAAGGATCCAAAGAGAAAGAATATTTTTAAAAATATGACTGATAAAAGTTGCTATTTGAGACATTTAAATGATGCTTTGAAATTGTAACCATTTTACATGAGTGGGAAACGAAGGCAAGAGGTTCTGATCCTTACCCAAAGCCAGAGAAGCTATCTCAGGACTCAGGCTGCATAGTGAGTTTGATGTAGCACTTGGTCAGCTGGTGGGGAAACCAACATGAGCAGATTCAGATGTCACAAATAGGGGTAAGAAAAGACTAAAGTACATTTTAGTTTCCTGCTGTGGATTGAGGGTTTGCTTTCTCCAAAACTCAGGTTGAAACCTGATTGCCATTGTACCAGTATTAGAGGTGGGACCTTTAAGGTACGGTTAAGCCACCAGGGCTCTGCCCTAAATGGATTAATGTCTTTATTTGAAGGATAGGGCTCTTTCTAAAATGACCAATTTGGCCCTTTGCAGGTTCATTCTCTCTCTCTCTCTCTCTCTCTCTCTCTCTATATATATATATATATATATATATATATATATATATATATATATATATATATATATATATATCTGTTTCTATCTCTACTCTATCTCTCCAGGACTGTAAGTCAATAACTATATGATCGGGTATTCTATTATAGCAACCCCAAAATGGACTTAGACTGTTTGGCAAATAATTCAAATGTTTGGGTCCAGAGCACAGAAGCTTCATCACCAGTCAGCTTTCATTTGTTTAAATTTACAGTTGACACCCATCAAAACCTCACTAGGGATGCACAAAGCTGAGAGGTCAGGTGATCACAGCGCACACAGTCCCTGCTGTTCCTGCAAAAGCTCTGATTTAAGGGACTGTCTCCAGGGCTGCAGGAGCGGGGACATTCATCCCAAATACACACAGTGAACATTAATTTCAGCAAAACTAAAACAACTGGTCTTTCAGTCTGCGTACTATGCTGGGAATTCCTGAGGACAAGAGCATTGTCTTCATTTTCGCAGTCACACCTGTAACAGTTTCCCTACAACTTGCAGGCATTTGATACAAATTTTTGTATAAACAAAATTTCAAGACTTTGAGGAGCAGGTGAATGTGTACTGAGTGATGCCAAAGCTTCCCGTGCCTTTGTCACCGAGCAGAACAACAGAAGAAAAAAATACATGAACAGCAACCAACCTAAAAATCATGAATGGCAAGTAAATCTACAAATATAAGAATATTGGGTTTTAAAAAAGTCAAGCTTTCTCACATATGATAACAAAAATCTATTACAGATTGAAATACAAAAGATTGCACTGAAAACTATCAAATCATAAACTACCTAAAAATAATGCTTTCTTTCCTCTTTCTTTCTTTCTTTCTTTCTTTCTTTCTTTCTTTCTTTCTTTCTTTTATGAGTGCATTATTGTTGTACATAACATTTGGTTTCATTTTAGCAAACTCATACATGCATGGAATATAATTTACTCTATTTAGTTCTCAGTCCCCCTCCTTTTCCTCCCCTCCCCCTCCACCTGTTCTCCTTCCTCCAGTCTTCTGGTCTTCCATTTATTTATTTGTATATTTATTTATTTTTAATCAGTGCTTCATAGATACACATAAAGGTGGAATTCATTGTGGTGTTCTTATGCATTCTATAGTGAAGTTTTGTCAAATTCATTCCCCCTCCCTCCCATTTCCTATCTTCCTCCCTCCCCCTCACTCTCCTTCTTCTACTCCATTCATCTTCTCTTGATCCTTACGACATCTGACCCCCAGCCCTAATTTTTTCCCTTATATTGCTCTATTCACATGAAAGAAATACTCCACGGTAGCTTTTCTGAGTCTGGCTTATTTCACTCAGCGTGATGCTACCATAGCTCTGTAGTTTAATTTGAGATCAAGTATTGTGATCCCTCTTGCCTCGCTCTTCTTGCTAAGGATTGTTTTGGCTATTGGGTCTCTTATTCTTCCAAATGAACTTCAGGACTATTTTTTCTAGTTCTGTGAAGAAAATCAGTGGTATTTTAATGGGGATATTGAATCTGTATAGCATTTTTGATAGTATAACCATCTTGACCATTTAATTCTGCCTATCCAAGAACACTCAAGGTCTTTTCATCTTTTGAGTTATTTGATTTCTTTCTTCAGTGTTCTGTAATTTTAATTGTAGAGATCTTTCACCTCCTTGGTTAGATTAAATGCCAGATATTTTAATTGGATATTTTTGAGGTTAATGTGAATGGGATAGTTTTTCTGGTTTCTTTTTTGGCAAAATTACTGTTAGAGCATAGGAAAGTTATTGGTTTATGAATGTTTATCTTGTATTTTTCTGCTTTGGTGAATTTATAAGTTTTAGGAGTCTTCTGATGGAGATTTTTTTGTGGGGGGGCATCTTTTTGATATGTCACCAGCAAACAGAGATAGTTTGACTTTTTTTTTTCCTATTGGTATCCCTTTAATCTTCTTCTCTTGCCTGCTTGCTCTAGACAGAGTTTCAAGTACTATATTGGATAGGAGTGGTGAGATGGGCGTCCTTGTCTTATTCCTGATTTTAGAAGAAATGCTTTCAGTTTTTTTTTTATTCAGTTATGTGTTGGCTTTGGGTTGTCATATATAGCCTGTATAATATTGAGGTAAGTTTCTTCTATCCCTAGTTTCTCCAGTGTTTTTAACATGAATGGGTGCTGGATTTTATCAAAGGTGTTTTCTGCATTTATTGAGATGCTCATAGGATTCTTGACCTTAACTCTATTTATGTGGTGAAGCACATTTATTGATTCACATATGTTGAACCAATTTTGCATACCTGGAATAAAATTCATTTGATCATAGTTTATTACCTTCTTGATATGTTTTTTTTTTAAGAGAGAGAAAAGAGAGAGAGAATTTTTTAATATTTATTTTTCAGTTTTCGGTGGACACAACATCTTTATTTTATTTTTATATGGTGCTGAGGATCGAACCCAGCCCCCCGCACATGCCAGGCAAGTGCGCTACCGCTTGAGCCACATCCCCAGCCCCTTGATATGTTTTTGAATGTGGTTTTGCTTATACGTTATTCAGGATTTTTGCACCTATATTTATCAGGGATATTGTTCTGTGGTTTTCTTTCCTTGATATGTCTATATCTGGTTTTGATACTAGGATTATATTGGCTTCATAGAATTCCCTTCCTTACAATTTCATGGAATAATTTGAGAAAGACCAGTGATAGTTCTTCTTTAAAGGTCTGGCAGAATTCAGCTGAGAATTCATCTGGTCCTGGGCTTTTCTTTGTTGGCAGGCTTTTAATTGCTGTTTCAATTTCATCCGTTGATATTGGTCTGTTTAACTTTTCTATATCTTCCTGCTTCAAATTGGCCCAGTCATACATGTCTGGAAATTTGCCAATGTCTTCTAGACTTTCCCTTTATTGGCGTATAAGTTTTCAAAGTGGTTTCTAATAATCGTTCAGATTTTAGAAGTGTCTGTGGTGATATCTTTTCATCTTTAATTTTGTTTATTTGGTCTTCTCTCTCTTTTGGTTAGTTTGTCTGAGGGTTTATCAATCATATCTATCTTCTAAAAGAATCAATTCTGTTGATTTGATCCTTACTTTGCTCTTTTATTCTCAACTTCATTAAATTAGGGTCTGATCTTAATTATTTCTTGTCTTTTACTAATTTTGGCATTTGTTTGTGCTTCCTTTTCCAAAGCCTTAAGGTGAAGCATTAGATTATTTATTTGGGATGATCACTCTGTTTTTAATGTAGGCACTCAATGCTATAGACGTTCCTCTTAGAACTGCTTCATGCTATCCCAGAGATCTTGCATGTTGTACTTCTGTTCTCATTTGTTTCTAAGAGTTCTTGACTTCTCCTTTCTTTTATGATCCGTTACTCATTTAAAAGAATATTCTTTGATCTCCATGTGTTTATGTGATCTCCATGTGTTTATGTGGTTTCTATTATTTTTCTTGCTTTTAATTCTAGCTTCTTTCCATTATAATCTGATAGGATATACAAGATTTTATCAATTTTTTAATATTGTCCAACACTTCCACTGTGACCTAGAATATGGTCTATTTTGGAAAAGGTTTCATGAGCTTCTGAGAAGATAGCAAATTCAGCTGTTTTGGGGGTGAAATATATTATAGATATCTGTTAGGTTCATTTGATTTATAGTGTTATTTAGGTCACAAATATCTTGATTTTATGCTTGGGTGACCTATCTATTGGTGGTAGGGTGTGTTAAACTCTTGTTATATTGGAGTCCAACTGGGATTTAATGTCAGGAAGTATATTTTATGTAATTAGGTGCACTAACATTTGGGGCATACATATTTATTATCATTTTATCTTCTTGTTAGATTCTTCTATTCCCTTTACCAGTATGTAGTGGCCTTGTTTCTCTCTTCTGATTAGTTTTTGCTTGAAACCTATTTGTCAGATATGAGAACAGCTGTTTCTGCTTGGCTTGGACTCCATTCACATGGGATATTTTCTCCACCCTTTTACTTTCAGCCTATGGGTGTCTTTGCCTATGAAATGAGTCTCTTATAAACAGCAGAGAGTTGGATATTGTTTCCTAATCTGTTCTGCCAGCCTATGTCTTTTAATTGGGGAGTTGAGACCATTTATATTCAATATTATTATGAATAAATGCTTGTGATTTCCTGCCATTTTGGTTTGTTTGCTATATTTAATTCAATCTTGATTTTTTTTAAACTGCTCTTCTAGTGAACTTCCACTGCTGTGGAGTTTGGGGGGTTGTTTTGGGGTTACCCTGTGTGATGTTTTAGTATTCTTTGTATTGCTAGCTTTCTGGTCTTGAATTTTTTTAGTTTATCCTTGTCATGGAAAGTTTTTATTTTTCATTTCTGAAGGATAGTTTTGCTGGATATAGAAATCTTGGCTGACAAAGATTTCCTTTTATTAAAATTTATTTATTTATTCTAGTTTGTTATACATGACAACAGAATGTATTACAATTCATAGTACACATATAGAGCACAATTTTTCATATCTCTGATTGTACCACAAAGTAGAGTCACACATTTGTGTCTCATATATGTACTTGGGGTAATGATGTTCATCTCATTCCACTGTTTTTCCTACCCCCATTCCCCTCCCTTCCCCTCCCTCCCCTTTTCTCTATCTAAAGTTCCTCTATTTTTCTCATGCTCTGCGCCCCGCCATCCCCATTATGTATCAGCATCCACATATCAGAGAAAACATTCGGCTTTTGGCTTTTGGGGATTGGCTTACTTCACTTAGCATAATATTCTCCAACTCCATCCATTTACCTGCAAATGCTGTGATTTTATTCTCTTTTAATGCTGAGTAATATTCCATTGTGTATATAGACCACATTTTCTTTATCCATTCATCTACTGATGGGCATCTAGGTTGGTTCCACAATTTAGCTATTGTGAATTGTGCTGCTATAAATGTTGTTGTCTGCATCACTGTAGTATGCTGTTTTTAAGTCCTTTGGGTATAAACCAAGGAATGGGACAGCTGGGTCAAATGGTGGTTCCATTTATTGTCAAAATGACCACACTACCAAAAGCACTATAAAGATTTAATGCAATTCCAATCAAAATCCCAATGACATTCTTCATATAAATAGAAAAAGCAGTCAAGAAATTCATTTGGAAAAAGACCAATGGTACAGAATAGAGGACACAGAAACAAACCCACATAAATACAGTTATCTAATACTAGACAAAGGTGCCAAAAACATACATTGGAGAAAAGATAGCCTCTTCAACAAATGGTGCTGGGAAAACTGGAAATCCATGTGTGGCAAAATAAAATTAAACCTCTATCTCTCACCATGCACAAAACTTAATTCAAAGTGGATCAAGGACCTAGGAATTAGACCAGAGACCCTACGCCTAATAGAAGAAAAAGTAGGCCCCAATCTCCGTCATGTGGGATTAGGCCCCAACTTCCTTAGCAAGACTCCTATAGACCAAGAAATAGAATTAAGCATCAATAAATGGGATGGATTCAAACTAAAAAGCTTCTTCTCAGCAAAAGAAACAATCAGTGAGGTGAATAGAGAGCCTACAGTATGGGAGCAAATTTTTACCAGATGCACATCAGATAGAGCACTAATCTCTAGGATATATAATGACAAAAGTTTTCTTTTAGAGCTTGAAATATCTAATTCCAGGCCCTACTTGATTTTAGGGTCTGTGTTGAGAAGTCAGAGTGAGCTTTATTGTCTTGCTTCTAAACGTGACTGATGTTTTTCTTACATAGCTTTTAATAACTTTTCCTTATTTTCTGTTAGGCATTTTGATTATGATGTGTCTTTGAGAGGTTCTTTTCTAATCTTGTCTATCTGGAGTTCTGTATGCATCCTGTGTGTGGACATCTTTTTTCTAATGTGAGGAAAGTTTCCTGCTGTCATCACACTGAGAGGTTCTAAATGCCTTTATCCTGTATCTCAGTGTCCTCTTCTGTCCCAGTGGCTCTCAGGTTTGTTGTCTTGTTGTCCCAGAGTTCTTATATGTTCTGATCATGACTTTTTTTTCCCGTTTATTGCATACTGAATATTCAAGTTCATATACTCTGTCTTCAAGTTCTCAAGTTCTATTTTCTATGCAATCTAATCTGTTGGTGACCCTTCCAAGTGAATTTTTAATTGGATTCATAGTGTCTTTCATTTCCAGTAGTAGTTTTTTTTTTTCAATATTTCTATTTCCTCATTGAAATGATCTTTCATCTCCTGTATAACTGCTGTTTAACTCATTCCTTAGACCTTCTTTTAGTTCACTGAACAGTTCAAAAATCAGATTTTTACAATCTTTCTCTGGAATGTCATCTACTTCCATATCTGGGATTCCTTTCTTGGGAGGTTGTGAATTTTGGAGGGAGATTTGTTTGCCGGTTTCAAGTTTTCAGAAGCCCTGGACTTGTGCATCACTTGAGATGGACTCCTCTCCCACCTTTTTATATGTGTATCCTCTTGTGTGTAGTTTTCCTTTTTGTTCCAGGGACTTCTCTCTGGTTTTGAGTATGTGTAAATGTCCAGGTCCCCTCTGGTTGTTCCTTCTTGGGCTTTGGTTGGTGGTTAGGGGTCTTTGTCTCCCCCCATTGTATATGTTAAAGTATTGTTGAGGCTCAAGGGTGGCAGGTCATATGAGGAGTGAAGTTCCCTGTTACTTGGCTGAGTTGAGAGTATTGCTTGGCAGCAGGATCTCTACTCTGTGAATGTAAAATGTCCCAATCACTTTCCAGCCCCTTTTCTAGAAAAAAAGCAGCCAGAAATAGCACTAATGCTTGTGACCAATTTAGTCTTAAAATAAATGGCTTCTGTCTACTTTGACATCTATTACCACCTGTATAGGAATTGTGGAGTCAGCATCCAGCATCAGTATCAGCAACAAGCAACCATAATGTAGATCAGACATTAAACAGCAGGTGTCTACCACCTCATCCACAGAATTGATGATCACAGCAACAGGAATAGGATAGGAATTACATAAATTATATAATTCTGTCAGTAGAATTGAAGTTTCTTAAGTGAGGAGAAAATAGGGTAGGATGGCAGAGGAAGTTTGGACTAATTAAAGAGTGAACAGAGGAGAAGTGGGAGATAAATAGCAAATGGTAGTTGTAAACAAGGAGTAAGCCCATGTGGTGACACATGCCTGTGATACCAGCAACTCTGGAGGCTGAGACAGGAGGACTACAGGTTCAAAGCCAGCCTCAGCAACTTAGCATGGCCCTACGCAACTTAGCAAGACCCAGTCTCAAAATAAAAAATTAAAAAAAAAAAAAAATACAAAACAAGGGATTCGATTCCTGGAACAAAAAAAAAAAAAAAAAGAGGAATTAAAAAATGAGTGACATTAATAAAATAGTGAAAGTGAAGAGGATAAATCAGAAAAACTTGGCTACTGATAGGGAAAGAGAGTAAATTAGGGGCAATGAAAACAAAAAACAAAGTGTGAACAAACAAGCAAATATAAGATTAAAACAATTTAAACCCACCTATAATTTTACCTCACCATAGTCAAACCAAGGCTAAATAAAAATGGGTGAAGAAGAAAGCAATTAAAATGAAAGCTAAATTTCATGAATATGCGTGTGTGTGTTTTAACCTATCCATGCAGTGAGAACACACACAAAATCAGGCTGAACAGAAAAAAAGTAAAAAAATAATTTTTTAAAAAAATTTAATTTTTAAAAAGAGAAAAAAAGAAAATGTTGAGGAGTGAATAAGAAAAAGAAAAAAAAATCTTAATGCGATATCCAGAGCTTGTTTCCCCCGCACCGTTAAACTGTTGGCAAGGATGGGTTTTCATTCTTTGTGCTGATCCCACATCCCTGTCTCTTCTGGAGATGCTGGTCTCTTCTGGATGTCAGCGCCTCAGGCCTTCTGTTAATTCCACTTTTAGGGTGAGGAGTCTAAACCTCCACAGGCCTCAGGTTCACAGCTATGACCGCGAATTCGCCAGGATCCGCCTTGGGGTGCGGATGCTCCCGTGTGGCCATTTTAGGTAGTAGCTAGCCATGTGCAGTGATATGCATGGCAAGGTCATAAGAATTCTTTCGATTACTTTAGGATCTTCTTTACTTTCAAAATGGATGAGAAAGCAAAGGAGCTAGTGGAAAAAATATATCAAAAAAAAAAAAAAAAAGGAAGAATGAGACTAACTCTTGACAGGGTGCACTGAGATTGGTGTGAAGCTAGGAGTTATGGCTATGGGTGTCTCCCTTTAGGAAGGAAGATTCCTTTAGCAGCACAGGTGCACTAAGGGAACTGCTGACCAGCTATTAACCCCAGTGCCCCATTAGCATGGGATTGACTTGTAGGTGAAGCCCCCCTAAATAGGATGGTCATCATGACAGTTCCAGAGAGGACCAACCAAGGACAGAAACTCCACAGCCTGACGAGAAGGAGGAGCTGAACACCTGACTGGCAAGGAGTGCAGAAAGTGGTCCCCAGCAGTCCTGGTAAACGTCCCATGGTAATAAACTTGGACACAGCATTGTCTCCTGTGTTGTTCTCTTCTCAGAGAGGGAGAGAGAGAGAGAGGGAGAGAGAGAGAGAGAGAGAGAGAGAGAGAGAGAGAGAGAGAGCTCTGTCTAAACCTCACTTTGCTTTTACTTTATTTTCACTTATAATGAAGTTCTCTTGCAAGGCTTTTGGTGTCTGACTTTAAATTTTCTTTCATCAGAATAAAAGAACCAAGGTTTCGAGTTTCAGCTCCCCGTCTCCTGTGACAGCCATTATTGGCATCTCCCCAAACCCTCTTATGGTCACCTGTAACAAAAGGCGGTCTCTCCTTGGTGTCCAGAGCCGGGGTGCCCTGGGCACGACTCTCTCTCACGTGCTTCTGTCACACTGGTCCAGGCACACGCCGGGGTCCGTGACAGGTGACTGCGGGGTCAGCTGGAAACCTCCTTCCTGAGCTCCCGCCTCTGCTCACGCCGGTACCAGACTATTTGCCTTTGGCTGGCTGATCTTGGTTGCTGTTCACTCAACCACTTCCACCACCGTCTCTGGTTAAGCTCAGCCCCCTCTCTATTCCCCAGAGTCCCCCAGGCCACCATTTCCCGCCATCTGTCCCCTCTCTGCCTGCGCCCCTCCCCTCAGCGGCCATCCTATTATTTCTTATTCTCTGTTTGAAGCTTCTGACTCTCCGTGTCTCTAGGGTTCCTTCACTGTCCAGGATTGAGCTTGAGTGAGTCCCCTTGGTCACCCACCTCGTTCAGCAGTGGTCTCTCTTCTTTGAGGAACCTGGGCAGGTGTCCTTCCTCTCAGCCGCCATCTTCCCTCTATTAAGAATAATCCTACTGAGATGTAAAACAGAAAACTATTCATCTTTATTAAGAAACTTAGAAGAAAGCACCACTCGATGTAGAGACACTTCATGCATCAAACATAAACTGCCACGGACTATTGGACACGAGGAAACACGCTGCCGATTAAATTATGAAATGCCATCTATTGTAAACAAATCCTAATTTCACAGATGTCACAATAGGGAAAAGAGGGTCCTTAGTATCCATAAAATACCTTATGTTCCAAGGTATGAAGATTGAATACGATATTGATTCCTCCCAAATCAATGTATGGGTCTAACGTACTTCTGAAAAAATATATAAATCCCTGTAACCTACCTAAATATTTTAAATAAATTTCTACATACTCATTAGAACATAGTACAAGACACATAATTGCCGCAGTCTCTGGCTGGGCACAAATCACGAGCCTCCACACAGCTTGTAGATTCAAACAGCAATTCTTTATTCCCGATCTCACACCAGCCTTCTACAAACACGCTCTGGGGGAATCCACGTTCTCTTCCCAAATCCACACTCCACTGGGCTACTGTCTCCCAAATATACTGTCTGACCCTAAGAACTCAAGAGGAACTCAGGCAGCAGGATACGCCCTATTCTAAACGGGGAACACCCTAATCTCCTATTATGCTAAACCGGGAACACCCTAAACACGGATCCGCCCTGGTCCTTGAGCAAGGTCACCTTTCAGGAGTCCTTCCACTAGACAGCCTGGGAGTACGCTGGCAAGGAAATTGTCATACCTACTTGGCTGATGGCTCCCAGCACATAATATTTATACCTATTTCCATTTATACTAGTCTATTTTAGGGAATGATTAAATGTGAGCAAAAAGATGCCACTCCCATCATTAAAAAAAGTATAAAATTAAAAACTATGGAAAAATCCACTAATAAGGTGATGATAATATAAAATTTTATATAATTTCACAATTAAATATTTAAAAGGCATATAGATAGAAGGGTATAAATTATACATAAGAATATAAAATCTATATGCAGAAGCACCTATTTCAAAATATACATAGAAAGAAATGGAAACTTATGCGATTAAATATTGTCACTAGTTATACTCCACAACAACAAAACCTGTTTGCCCAAAGACATCAACAGACGTGCATGGAACAAAGTAAAAGTTAATTTTGAAAGAACCTAAAGTGACCTAGGAGACCCACAAGCTCACATATTGACACCTAAATGCTGGCACCTCATTGGCATGAGCGGGCAACAAGGCCTGCAATCGCCTCCCTTCCCTAGACCCCGCCACCCTCCCTAATCCCCAGGCCAGCTGTGCATGTCCAGCTCTGGGACTGAGGGCCCAGCTTCTGTAGGACATGCACACATGTAGCCAGGCCAGTGACCACAGACTTGGGTTCCAGGCTCCTGCTATGGCATCTCAGCTTGTTCTTGGTTTCAAGAGTGCCCACCCCTCTGCCCCTTTGCCTGCCTTGAAGGTTTCAACCTCTAGCATCAGACACAAAAGTGATCACCCTACAGAGACTGGCTAACCAGCTCCCAGAACTGTGTGAGGTCAAATCTCTGTGACCAAGTCCTTAAGACGTGGGTGGGTGGGTGTGTGTGTGTGTGTGTGTGTGTGTGTGTGTGTTCTATAGATAGATTACAGGTAGGTGATAGATGATAGATAGAGATTTAACAGTCTCCCTTGGTGATTCTGCTTCTCTGAACCCTGACTGCTACAGGGGATTTGTCAACATTATTGTATTCAATATTATTATCAACATTATCAATCAATTCTTAGAAAACACAGGCTCTGTGTAGGTCAAGTCTTGAAAGTGGTTTTTTTATTTCCTTCATAATTAGCAGGGAAAATATCGCCCTCCCCATATTACAAATAGGAAAGAGACGGAACTTCCTTAAGGAGCAAAGTCATCTTTCATTTCAAAAGGTACCATGAAAGAAGGACCAGAAGGGATAACTAGTCAGGAAACAGGCCCCCGACCTTATTAATCCGTAGAAGAGGTCACAGGGCTGCTTCAGTGTCTGGGCCAGAGTAGGGTCTCAGTAACATGATCCATTTGTGTTCACAAAAATTAAATCCCTTGAATGTTTTACTTCCAAACAGCGGATCTCCCTCTGCTTTGTTCAACAAAACTCTCCTGATTGGTTCTAACCAGACTTGAATTGGGGATTAGGTAGCCTCAGGCTGAGCTTAAAACCAAGCAAGTCAAAGCACAGCATGAAATGAGGGTGTGATTTTTGCACAGGGTTTTTCTTATTTATTGGTTTAGTGACTCCTTTATTTCCCTGAAGGTCTGAGATACTAGGGATCTTATACAAGAACACACATGTACCACAGGACCCCGCAGAATCCATAAAAGATGGATAATCCAGATACCACAGGGCTGCTTTCTAGACCACTGATTTGGTGCATGCCCCTGGGTTTATGGTGGGTGTGGGTCTCAGCCCTCAAGAGTGTGGTGCAAGGAATACACTGTCTTCATTTTCTGCACCTCAGTTAGATTTCTATTTCAACGGCCCATCTACCAGGATGAGGAGAAGCAGCATCTCCGTCAACTTGGGGTCTCGGCTCCCCTTTCCTGGAGTGGCTTCTCAGGGTTAGGACACCTGGAGAGTCCTCACCTCCTCTGTCCACAAGTCCCCTCATGTTCCTGGACTCAGCTCCCCTCATATCCGGCAGCTCTCACTGTGACTTCTGTGCCACACCAAAGACACAGGGACCCTTCAGCTATTCCCACACCCCAAAGGTGTGCCAGGCTCAGAGAGGCTGAGCAGACCCAGCCAACAGCCCAGCCCTACCCAACTCTGCTGCATGGATGGTGTGTGGAAGGGGGACAAAGGACAAAAGGACCCAGAAGTGAAAACAAGAGCTAATACGTCTGATAATAATCGTGAATTATTAATTTTCATTTTTTGTGTGTTTCACATCATCCAGGGAAGATTATGACTGCCTCCAGGACAGCCACTCTGTCGCTCTCACTTTGTCCTTACCGCCTAGCAGGGAGCCCACCAGAACACTTACTATTGGTAATGATCTTGTGGAGATTACCTATGTTTAGGCAAGCCTCATGGTTCATACCTTAAGTCAGACTTTCGTAGAAGCAGAACCTACAATGAGACTCACGTGTGGGTGACTTATTGGTATGAAGGCCAAGCTCCCAGGGCAGACCACAGAGCAAGAGACAGGCAGGGAGGCCAAGGAAAGGGAGGAGGCCATGCGGAGGCTCAAACTCAAGCAGAAGCCCACGGAGGGCAGCCCCAGCCTGAGCCCGCAGAGGAGCCCCGCAGTAGATTCCTCCTCCAGGGTGTCCCCACCGAGGTTAGGGAGCTGGGATCCTTGCTCGTCCCACAGTCTGGAGACAGTTCTTTCAAAAGGGTGGGGAACCCATACAAATTGCAGAAGGAGGAACTAAGCAGAGCCTAGGCATTGGCCAGTAAGTCCAGCACCCTCTAAATGACAGGGCAGGTGACATGGGAACCTCTGAAGGCAGGCAGGGAAGGGCCTGCGTGCTGGTGATTCAAGGGTTGTGCATGCACCACCAACAGAGCCCAGAGGACAAAGTGACTCCACAAAGACCAAACAAGCCATGCGCCTCTCTGCTTCACTGGGATTCTTTAAGTGCAGTTCAGCCATAGTGTGACTCACGGGCAACGGCTTCAGGCCAAGGAC
The DNA here is from genome assembly GCF_048772815.1 of Callospermophilus lateralis. Classification (NCBI taxonomy): domain Eukaryota; kingdom Metazoa; phylum Chordata; class Mammalia; order Rodentia; family Sciuridae; genus Callospermophilus; species Callospermophilus lateralis. The sequence continues at coordinate 9,332,615 of NC_135310.1, forward strand.
TCATGCAATAGACCTGCAAAAATATCACACAATCCAAACCCTGCAGTTCTTTGTATCAATTCAAGTGGCATCACTGGATTGTTAGAGATTAATGTGGCCTGAATGGGTTCATAATGATTAAAGTGGCCTTACTGGGTGGTATCAATTCAACTGTGCTACAGGATTTGGTACAGGTCCAAATGGCCTTAGTAGGTGGGTGTTGAGTGAGCTGTCTTCACAGGTCTGGGATCACATAACTTCTCACAATGGCCTGATGTTTGGAGAGGAATGAGCCCAGTCTGTGTGATGGGCTGACTCCTAGCCCTCACAGTCCTAATCAGATGTGAGCAGTGTCCTTACAGCAGAGGAAATCGAGCCACAGACTACCAGGGTACCACTGTGAGGACACAGGCAGGGAGACCATCTGCAAGCTCAGAGAGAGGCCTCAGCGGGCACCAGCCGTGACCACCCTGGCTGTCAGACTCTGGCCTCCAGAAATGTGAGTGCATGCTCAAGTCCCTGGGCTCTATGGTGGGTTTGGTGGCTGGTGCAAACTTGGGCAGTCTGGTAAATGCTTGTAGATAAAAGTACATCACTTAGCTTCCTATTGCTCCTGGTGTGGTTTCTGACAGGCCTAAATGAGATCTGCTAGAATCCCATCTCTGGGACAGGACTGAGGGGCAGGTGTGTCTGAGAGGCCAGCCTTGTAAGATGACATGCTGATTCAGGGAGACCTATCCTCGAGTCTCCAGGTCACTGTACCAGCCCTGGCCGGCCTGCTCCTCCTCCTCCCAACACCACACACTCTTCATACCACCCTTAGACCCTGAGCTGCCACTGCAGACCCTTTTTACTATGCACAAGGCCCTCCGACAGCCTTGACCACTCCTTCCCTCCTCCTACTGCCTAGACACATACTAGTCTCTCCTGCAGACTGCCTCCTTCTCCCCCTGCTCCTCCCCATTTCCTGATATTTCCAAGCAGAGGGGAGTCCCCGCCAGTATAGGGCAGTTGGATAATCTCAACCCTGTTACAGGCTCTTGCTAAGAAGTTGAGGCTGGCCTTGAACTTGCCATTCATCAGCTTCAGCCTCTTGAGATGCTGGCATTACCACTGTGTGCCATCTTGGACTTGGGGCTATGTTTTCTAGTGCAGTGCAAATTCAAGGAAGCTCAGTGGAACCAGCAGCAGGAATTCAGACTTAAAATGCCACTCCTGGCCAAGACAACTACCTGCAAATACATACTACAAAAGAAATCACCAAGTGCATGAGAAAAACTGTTCACCCCACATGTTTTGTCTTAGAAAACCATAATGTACCCCTACCTAGGAAAAATTGAGAAATCATTTTATTACAAATTATCTCTTATCCAAGGGCTTCTGGTTCAAGTCATTCCTGGGACTTCAGTGTTTGTTATGCATTGGCTCTGAGGTGACTTCAACTTTTATGTCAATATAAAGAAGGGACATAAATCCATTGTTCATGTATGCCTGGAGAAATAAAACCAAATATTCTTATTACAATTATATTAAACATCTAGAGAGTGACAGCATGGATCATTGTGGAGAAATTTAGCCCAGTCTTTCTTCACTTGGAGTGCATAAATACTTTGGAAATTTCTCTTGCAAGGTGTGGTGGCAGGATCTGTGGGCACTGTAATCCCTGTGGCTCAGGAGACTGAAACAGGGGCATTGTAGGTTCAAAGCCAGAGACCCTGTCTCAAAATAAAAATTAAAAAAGAGCTGGAGACGTGGCTCAGTGTTCATGTACTTTTGGGATCAATCCCTGGTACTAAAAACAAAAAGAAAAAAGAAACAAAGCATTCTAGTGGTTTGAGAAGCCAGTTTACATTCTAGGTCACGCATTTGCAGTGTCCGAAAACAAGCCGGGACTCTCAGACTCCAAGGGGACGTTGAAGTCAGTTCTCTCTGGTGCTTTCTGGGTAAGGTGTCTAGGAGTTCTACATGACGCCCTGTGCCACTGGCCTGTCATCCTGGACTGTTGAGAAGAGCCAAAGTGACTTTCTGATGGTCTCTCTTGGGACAGAACATTTCGTCTTCTGCGACCATGCTGTAGCCAGGTCTATGAATAGTTCCGGGCCATCCATCCTGAGCTTGGCCTTGATGAAGACCAACCTGATTATGTCACTTCAATTCCTTAGTCTTCAAAGAATTGTTGTCAAAAGTATCAACCCCTCATCCACTTTGTGATACCACAACAGAACGCTCTGTTCCCTGAGACACTCTAGAGGAGTCTCCCCCCGCCCATGGGGTTGAGAGGTTCTCCTAAGATTTCTTCTTAGAAGTCTTAAAATACAAATGACAGGTACACTGATGGATCCAAAGTGATAAAGGGAAAAACGCGGAAGCCAAGAATCCTAGAAGAGGCAAAATGTCCTTCCCAAAGGAAGAAGAAATGGAGGCATTCCCCATGAGTGGGTTCCCCCAGGCTGCTGTAGCAAAATACCTTAGACTGGGTAATTTATTAATGGGACTCAACTTCTCCCAGGTCTGTAAACTGGCAAGTTGAAGGTCAAAGCACTTTTTGGCTGAATCTACACATGATGAGAGGGGCAGAGGATTCAACCAAATCCCTCAAGCAACCTTCGTTGACTTTTTTCAGTGGGGACAGCCTGGTGATTTCACCAGGGCTTCACACTCATCAGGCAAGTGCCATATCACTGAGGGACAGGCCCAGCCCCCCAGGGAGCAATGGTTTTTGGAATCAAGGAGTAAAAAACCTGGAGGTTAATACTTACGGTCACTCTTTCTCCTGGTTTGTCAATTAGAATATCTGCAGTGCTGCCCCATTGCCCGGGGGGAACATGGCCAAGTGAGTCCTGTGGTCTTCACGATCACGCGTATGCATGTCAACTCTGGAAAAATGGCTGCAGCTCCCCTGTGACATTAGTGAAGAACCCTACACATAATCAGGTGACGGTGTTGATCTGGAAGGGGCCTGGAAAGCTGGGGATGCCAGGGAGCTTCTGTGCCAGCACAACCAGCTGTAGATAGGGTGAGACGTGACGAAGGGGCCTTGACATGACTGGCAAGGGCTGGTCAGCTGGCAGCGCTCAGTGAGCCTCACCAATGCCCCTTATCATGCAATGGGAGAGGGTGGCCCGATGGGGGAAATGCCTCCTGGAGGTCAAGCAGCACTTCACTGAGGGTAGAGGCAGGAAGAGGGAGCTTTCTGAGAAGGTTCTAGCACACGGCTCACCAGTTCTGCAGAAAATCGGGCCACCTTGGCCACAGGGATCAGGTTAAGGCTGGACTGTGAACAGGCAGCTCATTCTGGTCATGGGAAAGGAGCTGCCCTGGGGGTGAGTCCAGGATCTGTGGGGACTGTGCACTTTTATATCAGGTGTAGGGGAAAAGCCCTCCCCTGCCTGGCACACTGGGGTGGAGCTGGTTTGTAGTTTTCTTTATCAAATTTCCTATCCCTGAGTGTCTTCCTGGGTAAAAGTGGAAGTGGAATGGAGCCATCTCAAGGGAAGAGGGGCTCTTGTCTGCCATTTTCCTGCATGGGCACCCGTGATCGTGCCAGACACTGTGCAGGTCTGCTTGTCTTGAACACCCTCATTCCATAGGGTTTGTGGGCAATATGGGCCAGAAGGTTCCCTGCCCTTTTCACCAGCACCCAGATGAAGAAGTTTGCTCCCACCCACGCCGCCCACAGAACCTCCTGCTTCCTGCTCCCCTCAAGTCCTTCCCTTACAACCTGTTCCCCTCTCTCTTACAGGAAGCACAGCCATCAAACCAGCCCAGAGACTCGCACCGCTACTCCTGTCTGCTACTTCCCTGGGGGCCTCGCTGGCAACGTTGCCTGGGAGAGCCCCACTCCACACCCATGGGGATGGTGGCTTGCTTAGATGCCCACCTCTTTGTAGCGGGCATTCCTGGCCATGATCCTGCCACCAACCCTGAGGACGACTTTGGCCTGTGGCTCCTGCTGTCCTCATAAGTATTCAACCTCCTCCCAGCCACCAGTCCTCCAAGTAGCTCAAGGGTCCCTGCGGACAGCACAGTGGGGTTGCACCTGGGCCCTGTCACCCCTCCTTGGCATTCTGGTCCTGTCCCATCTCTGTGCCAGGTGGGCCCCGGGTGACTGTCTCACCATTTCCCATGGCCTCGCCTCCCACAGGACAGGAGTCACCGTGCTCAGGCCGTTGCCTGTTTCTGGTCCACTCTCTGAACACCGCAGGCCCCTCTCCTCCTCCTCCTCTTCCTCTATGTGCACCTGCTGCTCACCCCTGGGACCACAGGCCAGGCGGGCAGCGTCACCCTGCACTGATCCTTCTTTGGCTTCATGGACCTGAACGGAAGCTCAGAGAGCATACTGCAGACCCAGAGCATGGTGGGAATCCCTCACAGCCTGGGTCCCTCTCACGTCCCCCACGCGAGCACCTGGCTTCAGACGGAGCCTTGGACTTGCTGGGATTTGGCGACCACACCAGCAGCTACCACCTGCCCAGTGTCTGAACAAGAGGGCCGAGGCACTGGGCTCTGGGGACTCACGGTTGTCCTGAATCAGCCAGTCAGCGTCCCCTACGTCCCACAGCCCAGGGAGCGGGAAGAACACTGCCATCTGGGAGGAGCGTGGACGCCACAGCAGGAGGGCCACGATGCAGGAGAGGTGGGTGGCTGCACCTGGGCAGACGGAGGAGCCGGACAGGCAGTGCCCTGGGCACTCAGCCCCCAGCAGAGGAGCCACATTTCCTCCTCTGCCACCTGCTTAGCCGTCTCCACCGTGTGAGCGACAGCAGGTCCACTGTGTAAGCTGGGTCGTTGTGTGGCCTGATCCAGGTGGACACTCTGGGCTCCACACCAGCCTGGGTGAACCTGCTCCCCTGGACAGGAGCCACTTCAGTCTGGGGGATTGTCAGCCTTCTTGTCTGGACCTCAGGAGACTCCTGAGCTGAGGGAACCCAGACATAGTGGCTTCTCATGAGGGTGTGCCTAGGGACACAGGTCAAATTTTCCTATAGGACTCCTTGGTGGCACCTGTGCAGTCAATCCTCCCACCCACTCTGAGCTGCACCCTCTTCCACTGCAGAACCTGGGATGTGGCTACCTACTGTGCATGTAGCCGGCTCTCCCATCCGAGAGTGCAATGGCCATAGAGAAGAATATCATCATGTTGACCAAAAACTAGATGCCCAGGACCCAGAGGGGGAAGGACCCCAGGGAAGCCCAAGGTGCTGTTAGCAGGGCCTGTGATTCTCAGGGGCTCAACTCCAAATGTGAGAGCTTAAGATGTGACCTCTGCTTGAGTTCAAAACCGTTGCCACTGTGGGGAACAGGGCCCCACCTCAGTGGTGCAGCACTTTCCCGAGTGCGGTCACCAGGATGTCCCTCTGCAAGTAATAAAACAATGGTGTCTGAGGGTTTCGGCTAATCCTCTGCCCCTTCCTCAGGGGTGGACTCAGAAAAACAGTGCTTTGATCCAAAACTTGCCTGTCAACAAAACTAGAAGTCCAGTCCGACTAATAAACTCCCCACTCTAGAGTGTGTTGCCACGGCAGCAGGACGACGCCAGGACCAAGCACAGACAAGGAAATGCCTCTGTTTCTTCCTCCATTAGGAAGGACACCTCTGCCTTTGTAGGATTCCTGGCTTCCACGTTTTGTCTTTTATCACTTTGAATCTATCAAGTCTCTTGCATTCCAGGGCTTCTAAGAGGAGGTCTTACGAGGACCATCTGAGGAAATGATGAGGACGCCTTCCTCCCTCCCAACCCCATGGGTGTGAAGACTGAGCGCCAGAGTGTCTCAGGGGACAGGGCATTCAGTTGTGGTACCACGAGGTGGATGAGGGGCTACCACACTTTTGACAGCAACTCTTTCAAGAGAAAGGAATTGAATACCTTGAGCGTAGATAGGACAAGGTCTTCCAAAGTCAGTAGAAATATGGAGACTTGAAAGGACAAGTCCATTGAGCTAGTGTACTAATGTTGATTTCTAAACAAGCAAACATCAGTCTCCACACCCCACCGAAGCAAAAAACATCTGGAATCCTTCCCTATTCTTATTCTGAAAATGGAAAAAGTTCTGGAGGCCCCAGAGGGAGAGGACCACTGGGGCTATGTCCAGCCATGACTGGGCCATTTCTAGCTCTGACGTCATAAGGAGCCATTGTGAGGAATCTCAAACAGCCGGTATATAAGGGGGCGGCTGAGGCTGGGTTTTGTCCACAAGTACAGGAAGCTCTTGGTGGTGACCTGTCGGACTCCCAGATAGTTAGTGCGTTTGGTGGTTGGCGGTCGGTGGTTGTGGTCTGTGGATATTGGTTTTTTGATTTGGGTTTTTTGTTTTGTCTGGTTTTGGTTTTTGATTTTGTTTTGTTGTTTTGGTTTGTTATTTTTCTTTTTCAGCTAGCATCCTTAGTGGGTGTTCCTGCTCAGGGTGTCATGGTTAGCCAGAGTAGTCAGTCTAGAGTAGCGTTGTGGGGGCCGGGCTCCTGCCAGGAGCCAGGCTTCCTGGACCAGTATGAGGTCCTGAGGGCCATTGGGCATGGCGAGTTTGGTGAGGTCCACCTGGCCCGCCATCGCCTCACGGGGGCAGAGGTGGCAGTGAAAGTCCTGAAGACGGTGACGCAGAACATCTCGGACCTCTCCAAACCTCTAATGTTGAAGAGCCTGGAGCACCCCAATGTGATCCAGCTCTTTCAGGTGATCAGGACCAGGGAAAACCTGTACATGGTGATGGAGTATGCAGGTGGGGGACAGCTACTTGAGCACATCCCACCTGGTGGCATGCAGCAGGAGGAGGCCTGCAGACTCTTCAGGCAGATCGTGTGTGCCCTGGGCCACTGCCATGACAAGGGCATCGTGCACCGAGACCTGAAGCCAGGGAACATCGTGCTGGATGCCAGAGGACACGTGAAACTCATCGACTTCGGCCTCAGCGCCAGGTTCACGGCCGGGCAGAAGATGAATGACTTATGGGGTACTCTGGCTTACATCGCCCCAGAAGTTGTCCTGAAGCAAGAGTATGAGGGCCCCCCAGCGGACATTTGGAGCCTGGGCGTCATTCTCTATTTTATGTTGACGGGGAGCCACCCATTCAGGGGGGACACCCCTCAGGAGATGCTGTTGAGGATCCTTCTGGCAAGGTTCCAGGTGCCCAGCTCTGTTCCCGTCAAAGCACGAAGGCTCATCCGCCAGATCCTGGTCTTGAACCCCAAGAAGCGACCCACACTGAAGCAGATCTTGCAGCACCCATGGCTGCGGCAGGGTGAGCCGTGTGCACCCCATCCTTCTAGCCAGGCCCACCCCACACGCCCAGACCCCGCCATCCTGACCATGCTGTTCGACCTGGGTTTTGATCCCTACCAAACCTGGGTGTCTCTGGCCAAGAGGAAGTTTGATGTGGTGATGGCGACGTACCTCATCCTGAAGCACCAGCAAGGCCAGGGGGTAGGGAGCGCCTTCCAGGGGCAGCCTGTGCCTCAGTGGCTTAGGCCTCGCCAGCGCCCCGAGAATCTCTCCAGTGTGCCTGTCCTCCCGCAGAGGAGCGCCAGCCAGCCTGCCCTGTGCACCTTCCCCTTGCCCTCTGAGAACCCGCTGCCTGAGATCGCCCAACAGCCAGGGCACAGGGGCATCAGGGGTGGCAGCCTGCCTGCCATTCCTCTGCGCTGCCCGCCTGCAGGGGCCCCCACTCTCCGCAGCTGCTCCCGGTCTGACTCTGGCTTCCCCAGCCCCAAGCCCTCCAGGGTCCTCGCCTGGTGGTCCAGGGCACACAGCAGCTCCTCCTCCCAGGACACAGCCCGGAGGCAAGGCCCTGGCCACACCAATGGCTGGGAACGGGTGAGGAGCAGGATCGCTGCCTGTGTCCGAGCCCTGTGCTGCTGTTGTGTGCCACGTGTCAGCAATAATGTGGCTCCAATGTGACAGAGAAGAGACATGCCACATCCATAGAAGGCCTGCCTCCAAGGAAGTGGAGAGCCAGACAGACAGACAGCACCAGCGGACAGCCGTCTCTCCTCTGCCCCCACCTGCAGAAGACCTCAGAGGCCGTTCTGCCTGGGACACTTCACCCTGCCCCTCTCTCCTCTCCCCCATTCTTCTCAGCTGTTTCTTAATAAATTGGGTTCAGACAAATTGGATCATCACTGTTTTGTTCCTAAGTTTAAAATGTATGATGATGTAAAGAAACGTGAGCCTCAGGCTGAGCGCAGGGGCCCACCATCCATCCTCTCCCAGGCCTGGACCTCTGTGCCTCCCTCTGTGTGTTAATAGGAACTCACTGGTCTTGAGACTGGGTACCCGACTCACTCAGCTGATCCAGGATGGAGCATTCTCCTGCTTTGAGCTCCTGTGGACAGACTCGCTCCCCCGACCCAGGGTGGAGAGTGTCTCTCCGCTTGAGCCAATGTAGACATCACTTTTAGTTGGTGACCTTGGCCAGGAGGAATCCTTCCCTGAGGTTTTTGGGCAGCAGGGGGTGGCACCTGTTGGAGTTGTCACCCCGAAGAAGGCCCTGGCCACCTCAGACCTTTTTCCTGTGTACTTTCCCTTTCTAACTCTTAAACCTTCAATCACCTTTCAGACTCTTCTGATTGGTTTTCCAAATCACAATCACCAATCTTCAGTGTGCATGAGAACCACCTTGTAGCAATGCAGATTCCTGGACCACAGGCCATGCTTCCGATTCAGCCGGTCAGTGTGGGGCTGAGAACCAGGATCCTAACAGGCTCCCAGGTAAGGTAGCTAGCTATCCATGGGGGAGTGCTGCACTTATCAACCTCAAGAACCATTGCTCTAAAACAGGAAAGATTGCTTCAAAGAAAACTCATGGTCTCCTTTCCAACGTGTCCAAATTTTCTAATGTAAGTGTTCCTTTAAAAATATTCAAAATATTGTGAAAAAATCCTCAATTTGTGTGAGATCATTTTTTGCTTGATACAGAGAACACAGATCCGTGAATAAACATAAAATCCATAGTGAACCCCCAAATACCTGTAAATTGAACTTCAGCTGAAATCAGTTCTCTCCTCTGCGTCCTGGTATGTGCCGACTCTGTTTGATGTTGCAGGCAGATGTTTATACCAGCTTTATTCTTCATTGCCAAAGCCTGGAAGCAACCAAGATGTTCTAGAGCAGGTGGGTAGACACATAAGCTGTGGTACTTCCAGAAAATGGAATCGCTAAAGGAGCTATCAAGCCATGAAAAGGTCTGAAGAACTTTAAATGCATATCACTGAGCAAAAGAAGCTAGCTGGAAAAGACACAGAGTGGGATTGTAACTCTACGGCGCAATAGAAAGGGTAAAACTGTGGTGTGTGGTTTGAGGTGAGGTGCCCCTTGTGTGAATGCAGCAACAGTCAGAGGTGAAATGACCAGAATGTGAGAGCTCTGACCTGCTGGGTCCATCCTGGTTTGAATGGACTGTCTGGGTGGCAACTGGGGGCAAGTGTGGTGGGGCTGGAGGAGGGGGGTCCCTTGGGAGTGCCCTGGAAGGGTGTGCCTTCCCCTTCCTCTTCCCCTCTCCCTTCCTGTCTGCTTCCTGACCCATTGGGAACTGAGCAGCTCCGCTCTGCTCTCCCCTTCCACCAGGATGCATTGCCTCACCTTGGAGGCAGGTGGAGCAGGTCATCTGTGGACGGAGACTTCTGAAACCACGAGCCAGGATGAACATTTCTCCCTCTAAGTTGGTCTTGTCAGGTGTTTTGGTCTCAGCAACAGAAGCCTGACAAGCACATATGAAAAGAGTAAATTGATCAGTAATTGCCAGGAGATTGATGGGAAAAATACCGGAGCACCCAGGATTTTTAGGGTGATTGAAATCCTTTGTACAACAATACAGTGAAGGATCCGCATCATTAGCATTTGTCAAAACCCGTAGGATGCACAGCACGAAGCAAGAACCCTAAAGTGGACTGTAGACTTTGGCATAGCCTCGGTGTAGGTTCAAATGTCCTGCTCTGCTGTGGGACACAGGGCAGGCTGTGCGACTAGGGCAGGGTTGTGTTTGAACTTTCTGTGCTTTCACCCCAATTTTGCTATGAGCCTAAAGCGCCTCCAAAAATTCTAATTTTTTAAAGGTCAGGCGATACAGAAAAAAATGCATAATGAGGAATGTAAAAACAGCCCTCAAACACTACAGTGAAAACATCTCAGTTAATATTCCAATATATAATCATTCCAGATTTTTTCTATGTATAGATAGTTATACATTTTTTTCAAGATCACAGTAGATGTGCTGTTTTATATGATTTTGCAACTTTTTTTAATTTAGAAGTCATTAGGAATATTTTAATATCAATAAATAGAATTCTATGATATTATTTCAATGTCCACTTAGTATTCCATTGAAAGAAAAAGCTGTAACTTTAATAACTGCTTTCTTACAGAAAATACAAGGTGTTTCCAACCCTCAGGGTCATAACAACACTGTGAGGGTGACCTCCCAGCAGCTGGTCTGTGCACTTAGTTGAGTAGGCGCTTTGCAAATCCCCTCCCCAGCCTCCCAGAGGGCACATTCTGGTTCCACCCACCAGCAGGAACACCATACTTCCAGCACCTGGCTCTCCCTCACCTGCCCGCCCTCTCTCTCTCTCTCTCTCTCTCTCTCTCTCTCTCTCTCTCTCTCTCTCTGTGTGTGTCTCCGAAGCTTTCAGAATAGGACCCTGCCCCAGCTGACTTCCTCCCAGGTCACTCAGTGCCAAACCCTGGGATACAGGCTAGGGACTCCCCAAGAGAAAGATGGAAAATACTATGTTAAAAAAAAAAAAAAAAAAAAAAGCACACTCTAGTTTCTGATCCATCTTCTTATACGTCCTTCATCTCCTGAGGAACACTTTCACCTGCCCCTGTGAAAAAAGTGACTGGTAATGTTTCCTGTCCCCACAGCATCCCAAGATCGGTCTCTGTTTGTGAAAAAGACTTAGGTGCACAAATGGCTACTTGCTCTTACAGCAAAGCAAGAAAGGAGGGAGAGAGGGAGCAGGAGAGGAGAGGGCTGCGGAGGCGAGTGAGAAAGGAGTGGAGAAGGGAGGGGAGGGAGGGAGGCAGGAGCCTCACAGCCGCCTCCTGGTCACCTGGAGTAGGGTGTGTATCTGACACCTCTCACAGAAATATCCGCCAACTGTGCTTCCATAGACCCTCAGGCCTTTTTTTTCCCCCTTTACAGTCTCAAACAAAATTCCATTTCTGCTGCAGTGGCTGCAGGCCATAATAAATAGATCCCCAGCAATTCCAGCTTACAATGCTGCCAGAATCCTTGTGCCCAGTTTAATCAGAAAAGCTGAAGTTGCCACCCCCTCAGCTACAGATTTATAAATGTGTTTTCCCTTTGACCGTATAATTGGGATAATACAGGGAACTCCCACAGAAATATCAACATGCGTCTGAAAATGAAAGAGGATTAAATAAATCATCCTTAGAGCAGGGATATAAATTCATCCACATAGTTTCCATTCTACTGTGGCAGCTGCACTAATAAATGCCAGAGAGAGACAGAGAGAACTTTCCGGTAAACTCGCTAGGACTGTCATGAGTGAAAGTTCAAGTTACCTGAGCAGGAATGTGGGCCTGAATTAAAAGTAATAAAATCTCCAAGCACCCTTTGAGGAATGAGGCCTCAGTGGCTGTACCTTGGGGCCTCACCTGCCTCCTTTTCCCCACCTGCCACAGACCCCAGGTGCTCTGGGCCCCTCCATCGGGGAGAAACTTCTCTGTGCAGCCCACTTCTGCATCTTCCTGGCCACCTAACAGGGGCTCCTGAGGGCCACTCTGGGTCTCCAGGCCACCTGTCACTGGGTCCTGTGGACTGAAAACATACCCACCCCTGCCTCCACCTGACCCCAGCCAGGTTGTGAACCCTGTGAGGTGGGGTGAGTGTTAATCACTTCTCTTTAAACACTCGGCGGATTCCCAAGGTTTTCAGTCAATTTTCCCTCTACCTATTTTTCACTGTGACTGGGTGGTAACTCCTGCCAACAGGTAGTCAGCCTCCTACCCCTGCCCCACCCCCAATTCTGCTCAAAACTGGGCTTGGCCATGTGCATCTGGGTTAGCAGGACACCACCAAAGGTGGTGGGTAGGGAACCCTGGGCTGGGAACATGCTTTGACAGGACGACCACATTTCATGTGGCTTTTATGACAGCATTTTCTTGCAAGTGTTCTATTTTATCAGTTTATCAGGGTGGTGGTTGATCTCTTAATGCGCCTAATTTGCACATTAAACTTTATCATAGGCATGCATGAATAGGAAAAAAATCATATATATGATTATATATGATATATAATTTGTGATATATATCATATAATATATGTGTATATAAATCATATATATATATATATATATATATATATATATATATATATATAGTGTTTGGTTCTGTCTGTGACTTCAGGCATACACTTGGGGTCTTGGAACTTCTCCCTTGTGGATAAGGGGGTCCGCTGCATTGCAAAACACATATTTAAAATAATAACTTTGAATTCACTAGAACTCAGTTGGCAAAACTAACATAAGAGAGAAGGGCACATGTCTGAAACCACGTCGCCCCCCATGGCCGAGGGTGAAGACAGCACAGGGCTCTGCTCTGGGCCCACGTGTGCTGTGCATTTCTAAGCTGCTTCCATTGACACAGGAAACCCAGGTTGCTGTGAGCCTCTCATGGTGACTGAAGGGGCACCAGTGTGACTATAAACGCAAACACAATGGTCAAAACAGAACTCTGAGGCAGTCGGGATCGGAAAGTGGTCAGGCACATAGCCCAAAATATGTTTATATGTCAAAATTCAAGCAAAATTCAAGCAAATCTTTATTTTTTTGGAGAAGGAGATGCTTTTTCAAATTTATCACAGTACTCCAGCTGGAGAAATTCTGCAGTCACAGACCTTCAAGGATCCTCCCAGTTGAACAATCCATTCTGCTCCAATCTAACCTCCTTGCTGGAGCCTCAGAAGGGTCCATTGCAGTCCCAGTATCTACCACCAGAGGGAACTAGAGCTCCACTGCAGGAAAGAGGCGCTGGCTCCTCCGTATTGGTAGAGGCCAAAGTACCTTTGTTCTTCTCCCTCAGTCTTAAAGACAAAACTGTTCAACACAGAGATGCATAATGAATGTGGAACTAATTGAAATGAATTATTTTACTTAAATAAAAGGGGTTTTCTCTATATTTTATTTTTATTACTTTGTATTTATTGAACAAACTTTCGGTGCCTACCACATACAAGAAAAAGATAAGTCTGGTGTACTCGCAGGGTTCAAGGTGTTCACTGAATTCCAACTAGACTTCTCACCTCCGCTGAGGGGACAGTTCTCACAAGGGCCACGCTCCAAAACACTCCTTAGGGTCCTGACAGATTGGATGAACTGGTCAGCAGAAGGCAAGAGGGAGCTCAGTTTGAAACCAGCAAGAAACTACCAGTGGGATGAGCAGCTGTCCTGGGATGAAGGGGACCTCACTCCTGGGTCTGCTCCAGGTTCAGGTCGTAGAAAACCGCTTCCTAAGCTGTTCTTCCACCAGCGAACCACTCCTGCTGTGTGCTCCGACTGCAGGACACGTTTGGGGCACTGAAATAAAGTTGTGGAAGGCTGGTTCCCTAACCTCAAAGAGACCCCTCTGCTCCTAGCTGAGTAAGCGAAACTAATTCAGAACACACAAGAAAGATAGAGGCTGAGTGAGGGAAAGAGGGGAAACAGGCGCTGGCAGGGAGGCCAGATGCCATCGCTAGGTATGACCAGAAGAAGGCAGTCACCGGGATAACAGTGCCAGAGGCACTGTCCTCACAATGGTAGCGTGACTGCATAAGACACATCCTGCCACCCCACTGGACTTTTCCAAAATAAAGGTCCTATCCTTTGAGGAAGGGAAGTGACCTCCTGTCCCCTCCAGGCTTAATCAAAAGCCAAGGTCTCTATGACGTCAGCACACACAGGTCAGCAGCCATCCCGCAGCTACCTGCTACCCTCACTGCTACCCTTGGACCTGCTCCAGTGCCGCAGACTCCCACCTCCTCAGCAGCTCCTCGCAGCTGCACCAGTTTCCTGTGGCAGCTCCCCTGTCAGTCAGAGACCTGCAGCCCCTCGGTATCCCCGCTCCTCCAAGCAGGCCTCAGCCACAAACAAAGCCTCATCTCCACTTAGCACCAGAAGTCCCCAACTGTCTTGTTCTTCTGTGTGACCCTGGGAGGAAATAGTTGTTCCTGGGTAATGTCAGTGAATCTGACCTTGACACCAATTCCGGTCCTATGAAAGGAGTAAAAAGAGACAAGATGCAGAACCAAACTCAATGTTGCATTCAAAGTGCGGGTGTACAAAGTAAACATGTCCCAAGAATGACTTCTAATGCTCTATCTAGTTTATTTGCAAGATTTTGCAACACAAGATAGAAGCCGTGCCCCTTGGTAGAAGGCTTGGTAAAGTTTAAATTACTGGAAATTATGGTTTTGCTTCTGTAAACCTGGAGTTTCCCTTCCCTCGGGATTATACATAATTCTTTTTAAAAAATATTGATTGTGCATTTACAAACACCAGGCATTCTGCTAGGTCTGGAACTGCAGAAACATATAGCACAGTCTCCTAGAAAAATGGAGGCAGTGTATTCACACACAAGCATAACAACCAAGAGTGCTGGAGAGTGTGTGTGAGAGAGTTTTCACAGGAGTAAAAACACTTAGAGATTATCAAGGGACAATTTTTCTCAAAATGCAACCTTAAGAACAGAGATTCCTTTACAAAAATACATATATATAGAGAGAGTTTTAGTTGTAGATGGACACAATCTTTGTTTTTATGTGGTGCTGAGGATTGAACCCAGTGCCTGACATGTGGTAGGCAAGTGCTCGACCACTGAGCCACAACCCCAGCTCTCCTTTACAAGTTTTTGACAGTCCTTCAGTGTTTGGAAACCACTCTAAGGAACTTATGTCTATGAAAAGATGGATGAAGCCATTGCACATTGGATATGTGTTGCTGATGTGTGGAGCGTGCACCTTGGTATGGAATGCCACCAACACTAAACACCAAGGACGGATCCATTGGCAGAGACTTTATCTTAATGCTAAAGCAAAATGTGCCATTCCCTGACCTTGAAGAAGTCATTTTTTTTTAATCTTCCTTTCTTTGCTTAGAAATTGGAAGTTTGGACCAGATTAATTTTCAAGTTGCAACAAAGTGTGAAATTCTACAAGGTCTTCTGAAAGATCAACACAGATACTGATAGAAAGTTCTTGTCAGGTACGTGTCTCCCATTGATTACTGGTTAGAATGGGCTCATTCCATTAGTTGATATCCATCAATGAGGAAAGCCTTGACGATCAATGAGCTGGACTTCCCAGAAGGAGCAGGCCATTTCTCTCCCCCTTACTCCTACCACAGGCGAGGAGCAGGACGCTCCGCTTTGGAGACCAGGGCTTGCAGCACAGCCACCTGTGCCAGCTATAAAAAGGGACCCTGCAGGCAGCCACTGCCCGATCACGGGGGAGCGCAGTGTTGCAGTCCCCGCCCACGTCGTGCCCTCAGTAAGTGTCCAACAGTTGGACAGAGGCCTCCACAGGGAGAGGTGCTTGAGTGACCTGCTTTGCACAAGAACAACCCCTAACCCTCCAAGCAGCATTTGCTGAAAATAGACCCTTGTGGCAAGATTTTCCTAAGAATTTGGCAGGTCAATCCAAGTTTGGGATGAAAAGGGGGGCGGGGGGGAGAAGAGAGAACAGAGATCGCTACTTTCTAGCCAGTTGGCAGGGAGGAGAGAGCGCATGCGTGGAGGGCCCCTGCTGCCTGGCCTTCTTGGGGCACTTCTGCCTGGAGTGGCCAGCGACGGTTCTGACCATGAGACTCTAAACTCAGCCCTTTGCCACCCTGGAGGCACCACTATGCCTGGTCCCCAGCCCCCCAGAGCACCGCAAGGGGAAAGCCGCGACAGCGTCCCTGCCACCATGGGGATGGTAAGTAGGGGGACCTCGGTCTGGAGGAGGTGGGAGATGCCAAGTGTCCCTGCCCAGGAGACGGAAAATAGCCTCCAGCTGGAGCCGCTGGTTCTCCTGAGCCCTACTGACCGACCCAGGTCTGGCTGTGAAGGTATCTAGAGGTGCTTATGTGATATCTGGAAAATCGGCCCAAGTTTGCAGGGTTCCCAGCGTTACCAATAGCTGAGATGCGGGGATTTGGGTAGATGTTGCTTGTTGTCTATTTAGCACTCATAGTTTTACTTTTTCTAAAATGATCGTGTATTTCTCCTTTAAGTTTTAAAAGAAATATCTATTTAGAAATACCAAACTAAAGAAAGGGACATTGGGGGGCCTAAGAGCTGGGCTCTTTCATTCTAATCAAGAATCTCCTTCTCCTGTGTGTCCTCTGCCCCTTCCTGGTTAATTCTGGCATCTTCCTCCAAGTGCTGGGGGTAGATGGCACAGAAAAGTGCAATAGAGGCTCCAAGTGATTTTTAAAGTTCTACTAGAAAGAAACATTAGCATAGAAGATAAATAATGAGCCATCATATTTTCAGGAACATCCGTCTCAGAATTTAGGATCAAAAACAATCAGTTTAGCATTAGGAGCAACACCTAGATAATACTTGATGACAAATTATAATTTAATTAATTTAGAAATGTTAAGTTGAAATCAACAGTACTTGTTAATGTTCAAGGGACACTAGTCAAATAAAATGAAACTTCAATTCATCTGAGGAGTGGACTTCTTTCTTAGAAAGACCCCTATAGTGTTTTATGTGAAATAATACAACATGGAGCAAAGGGACCGGGGAAGTGGTGTGTGATTTAAAGTAGACAGAAGACCACTGTCAGCCGATTTAAAGGGGAGGCAGCAGCATATGATCCCAGCCCCAATCCAGAGCAGAAGTTGTTAAACAAAAAACAAGCAGCTTTGTAAGATTTACAAAGGCCCAGGGTTTGTTAGCCACTAAGGAGAGTAGGAGCTTGCCACAGACTCAAAGAGAAAGTAACAGGCATCTCCATGTCACTCACCACCCCATTCTCTATGGAACAGAAGCTTTCTGGGTTGGTGTTTTTTTTTTTTTTTTTTTTTTTTTTTTCCTTTTGGGTCGCATTTAGTAGTATCCCTGTCATTCAGACACTTGCTGATGCCACCAGCTTTGACCAAGTGCTGCACTTGGAGCACCGGTCTGGCCATACCTCGGAGCTCATGGCCAGCATGGACCAGTGCAGAATCGCCCCTGTGCAGGGTGCTGGGCTCCAACATGGAGGAATGGGAGGTGTCCGGGGAGCACTGCAAAGGAGGGCCCACGCCCCCCCCCCCCCGCCCCGGCCGGGGAAGACAGGGAAGCTCTGGGAGGAGAGGACCAGGGACTAGGCCTTCCAGCAGGGAGGGGTTACAGGCAGGGCAGTGTGCTGTCACACACCTGGGGTCACAGGAGGAAGGTGTCAGGGAACAGTGTGCTGAAGGACCATGGTCCCTGTGACGAGCTGGGAGCATATGGCATGGGTGACAACAAGCCACTCTTCCAGAGGATAGTGACATGATTCAATTTGCTTTAAACTGAGAATCAGCCACACCGGGGACGGGGCTGGAGGAAGTTGAGGGTGAAGACACCTCCTGGCTATCAGCGCCTGAGGAGAGAAGGAAAAAGAAGATCATTTTATAGAATTCAACCATTTTAATCTTTTTATAAAAGCAAGGGAAGTATATGCCCTGCCATACTGGTGAAGTTTTCTTATAGGCACGGTGGCGTGCACACCTGTAATCATAATGGCTCAGGAGGCTGAGGCAGGAGTTCAAAACCAGCCTCAGCAACAGCGAAAGTGCTAAGCATCTCAGGGCGGCCCTGTCTCTAAATAAAATACAAAAATAGGGCTGGGGATGTGGCTCAGTGGCCGAGTGCCCCTGAGTTCAATTTCCAGTCCCCCCCCACCCCACGACAAAAAAAGAATTTTCCAGACCTGTGTTCCCTATACTTCAGGTGACCTAAATTCTTCTTTGCTTCTGTTTCTTTAAACAATTTCAGTGCTAAGGGGAATATACTCAAAATTGCTACAGTTTCAGATTCTGAAAGAGATGATACATTGAACCCTAAGGACACAGGGGAGCCTATCTAGTTTGCAATACAGCAGTTCAGTTGTCCTTTCCCTGGTCCTCCTGAACCAGCCCTGCCCTGCATCCTCCTCCATCTTGCCTCTAGGCACCAGGGAGATGGCCTGGCTCTCTCAGGCTGCTTCTCTGTGGTTATATATTCTTATCTCTGGCTTGTCCATCTGTTAAGTTTCCTTCTATTATATGTAGGTTGTAATGCTTGTGGCAACAAAGAGGGCCAGGTCATCCCTGAGAAAGCCTCTGCAGAGTCGCGGAGGAAAACAGGTTCCCTGTGACTAGACTCTGGGGGACTCGGCCACAGGAGACCAGGAAGCCACAGCTGTCTGCTTTTTCCAAACCACAGAATCTTTCTGTAAAGAGCTCTTTTCTTTTTTATTCTGATGAATGGAAAGAAGGCTGTTCCGTGGGTTAAGAGGAGGAGGAAAGGATCCCTTTTTCAAGGGTTACCCAAGATGTTTGTTCACTCACGTGGGTGATCTCTGGAGCCTGGGAGGTCTGGAGTTTGGGAATGGGAAGTTTCTGGAGTCTTCTGTGGGGGGCACAAATAAACCCGAGGTGGGAGTAGCAACTGGTTGTCCCCCACCCCGGCCGGCTCATCCCAGCCACAGCAGTTGGGAGGATTATCAGTGCTTTGCTCTCTCGGCCAGCCAAGGAGACAAAAGGAAGAGACACCCTCATGGGCTGCTGGTGGTGTGAATGAAGAAGCCACACAGCAAGCCCACGGGGGGCCTGAGTGGGAGCAGCAGTTCCTCACAGTACAGCCAGGGCCTCTCTACATGTCACTAGTGATGGACGGGGTTAACACACGATGCCACCATCCGTGGGATTCCGCCTCCCGCTTGGCCTGATGGGACCCCATCCGCCAAGGCCCTGATACCGGTCACTCCCTGTAGCCCCCCAGCAGCTTCACTCAGGAGTTTGCCAGCCGCGATCTTGAGTATATGACCATTTAGGAGCGGACTCAGTCTCAGATGGCAGCCTGATCTAGCACATCTGTCTCCACCTCTGACATCGGAGGGCATTCTGTCACCCTGATTCCACGAATCGTGAGGATTTCCCACATGTTTAGGAAGGAGTTATCCTGTTATGACCTGACTATTCATGTACTTCACATCTGCTGAAATACAACTTTAAAAACCCCAAATATCAAAGACAGCTGTTGCTCGGGAGGTCATCCACATTCCCAGTCCCGCTGATTGGAACTCAGAACCAGCCTGCCGTGCTTCAAGATGTCTCTTCTGCAAAGCCGCAAGAAGAGGATCCCTCTGGCCGCCTTCATGGAAAGAAGCAGCATATCATCAAAGGTGTTCTATTTTTGCGTTGCCAGTTGATCCCGTAGCAAGGCCGTGTGCCATCAGGGAAATGCTGCCGAGTGACAGCCCCGGAATGCCTCTCACATCTCCCCTGCCAAGTTTCCAGAGGTACCCAGCCCTGGAATTCCTCTTAAGAGTCGGCTCCACTTGGCAAGGCTCTCCCACGTCCGCTCTTCTGACCCTTGTCTTATTCAGCAGTGATCCCACAGAACTGGGGGAATACCTGCTCCTCAGAAAGTTCTCGGGCCCTTGGCTCCCTGAACTGGAGGCTGAATCACCTGCTCCTGCACCTCCGTAGAAAGGAATCCATCTGCATTCCATGGATTTGGAATTATCTGCTCAAATCTAAGGCTCAACTGGGGATGCCCTACCAAACAAAAAGATGGAGTGTGAGAACTAAATCCTCACCGGGAAAAACTACCCACCCCAGCGCCTTCTACACATGGAACTGTGGTCCTCAGAATGTGTGTAAAGTCACAAAAGTGTTGCTCATTTGGAAATTTCATTTCCATCAGGCACAGAAATAGGATATAGTTTACAGTAGAACTAGTTTTCTTTTGCAGGTTGTAACAAATCTTTTCCTAACAGGTGGACAAATGGGGAGGAGGGTGAACTGAAAACCCATCTGGAAGAATACAGAATGTGGCTTACTCCAGCAGTAACCTTTACAAGAGGGGAACCCTACTGCCAGAGTCCTTATCAGATTCTTAAAATTATTGCTTATGTCAACTAGTTTTGAGCCCCTGCTGAGTGGTGGGTGCTGTCCTAAGCCCGGTAACACCCCTATCGACTTGATGGGGTGAAAAGGGCTTTCATTATGTTGATTTTACTGAAAGGAAACTGGGGCATAGAGAGGTTGGGTAACCAGCCCAGGTGGTGCTGGGCTCTGGCAGAGGGAAACAGACAGTCCCTAATACTGCTCCTCCTTCCTGGTGAGTTGCTTTCCAAGTAGTCTTTCTGTTACTCTTAGGTGTTGAGAGAAACAAAACCTTTAAATCAAATCCCTTTGGGGTACAGATAACCCATGGCTTTGGTAAGCCCTTGGCCTTTTTAAAGAGGCATTTCTCAATCCAAATGTTCTTCTGATGGATGGGACTACAGACAAAGTGGCAAAGAGAACAACAAATTTAGTGTCATGAAGGGTCAGTATTTTGGTTTTATCCTTCCTTCCTTTCTTTCTTTATTTATTTATTTATTTATTTAGGAGGGGGTGCACCAGGGATTGAACTCAGGAGCACTCGGCCACTAAGCCACATCCCCAGCCCTATTTTTTGTATTTTATTTAGAGACAGGGTCTCACTGAGTTGCTTAGCACCTCACCATTGCTGAGGCTGGCTTTGAACTCATGATCCTCCTGCCTCGGCCTCCTGAGCCACTGGGATGATAGGCATGTGCCACAGGGCCCAGCTGGTTTTATCCTTTCTTAACATTCGTCTCCACTATCTAATTCCAGAATATTTCACCACCCAAAATGCAACCATGTGCTGGTAGCTGTCCCTCTCCTCCTGCCCTGGTGACTGCGGGTCTCTATCTCTGCGAATTTGCCTATTCCATTTATATTCCACATACCACCTGGTCTTTTGTGTCTGACATTTTTTTTCAGTTAGCACAATGTCTCAGGGTTCCCGGGTTGTGACATGTTTCAGCTTTTCATTCCTTTGTACAGCAGAGTAGTGCTGCATTTTGTAGATCAGCCACATTTTGCTTCTCTGTTTATCAACTGATAGGCTCTGTGGTTCTTTTCACTCTGGGGCTGTTATGAACAGTGCTGCTGCAAATATTTGTGTACATGTTTTTGTGTGGACATATGTTCAGTTATCTTGGGATATTCCAAAGGAGTAGAATTGCTGGGTCCTATGAAGATAGGACCTTCTATTTAAAGATGGAAAGTGCAGAAGAATCCATTAAATCATGTGACCTGGTGGCTGCCTCCAGTCATCCCACTGTTTAGAGCTGTATGACCCCAGATAAGTGAACTGACCTCTCTGAATCTCAGTGGCTTTTATTATTGTTGTTGTTTTGGGTGTTAAGTGTCTTAAATGAAGAGAGTCCGTTCTTGATGTCCTTGTGAAAATTAACTAAATAATTTAGGTAGAAGTGTTCATAAGTGATGAGTGTGAGGCTCTTGGGTATCTTCATCCATTCTGTCAGACCTGCTCCTACGGCAGGGCAGCTGCTCACAGGCAAATGCTGGGAACATCCCCTGCAGCATGGGCTGTGCCCACCAAACCCTTTCCTTCCTAGCTAGTGGCCCTGCTGGAAAATAACCCATGAGAGATGCCTAGAGAAGAAATAAATCTTTTCTTTGGAAATTTCCAGCACCATCTTGAGCCAGAGTGTGACATTCCAGTTGTATACGCTACACTCACAATGCACACATTTTAAACACATGGCACACATTACATGGTGTACCACACATCACAGTGTGCTGCACACGCACTTCATGTGTGCCACACACTCGGTGCACATGTCTCCCACTCACTTATACTGCTCCCTGCACACGTTACATGCTGAATGTGTGCTTACACATGTTGCATGCACTGTATACATGTCATACGCACTGTGTATGTGCCACACACTGCACATGTGCTTCACACATGCTACACAGTGCTGCACATGTGTACATGCTGTAGACACATTCACACTGCATGCACTAGGCATGCTGGGTAAACACAGAGGATGCACACACCTCCTCACCCAGAGCCAGGTGTGGCCACGCTCCAGGGAAGCTGGCCCACCATCGCTCAGTCGGGACCTCTTCACTGTGTCATGCTTCACCTCCAGACCCCTCTCCCTTCAAAGAGCCATCCTGTCCTCAATTACGTCTGCCCGTTCTTCCCAAATGGGCCTGTCCTGGGTCACGTCTCCTTGGGGCCTTGCTCCTGTGGCTCCCCAACAGTCAGAGCTAAGTGCACTGATGTGATGGTGAACTCCCAGGAACAGGCAGGAAGGTGGCCTGGCCTGGGCTTCCAGCTCTGCCAATTACTAGTTGTGTGGCCTTGTAGTCGCCTGCTCTGGGCTTGAGTTTTCTCCTGTGTGAAACAGGGATAATGATAAGCAGCCACCACAGGGGTTGATGGTGGAGCAAACAGGGTCTGCTGTGCCGCACATCAGCCACCATGTTCAACAGTCAGGACTCTTGGCAGGGCTGGTGCTACTACCCCACCCTCATCATTCATGTGTGGCCAGTCCCTGTCTTCTCCACCCACCAAAGCAGCTGCATTCAATGCAACTGGAGCCATCCCCACCCCCAGCGCTGTGTCACCAAGGGCTGGGGTTGATGCTCCAATTCTGGTGAGGAGGCTGGGACAGGTGTGCTCTTCGGCACCGGCTGACAGCCAGCAAGTGGACAATATACTATTTATACCATCCTCTGGGGGTCATCGCTAATGTTACCTGATATTTATGTACATCTGCCTCTCCCTGAAGCTGTCCTGCTCACAATTTTGTTGGTACCAACCAATGTGTGCATGGCTGTCACCACCCTCCTGACCCCCAGGGTTCAGGGTTGTAACTTGAAATCCCTAAGATCCAGTGACCCGGCCCAGCCCCACCTCCGGGCTTCCTTCACTTCCCCCGCTGCAGTCCCAGCGGCCTCACTGGTCAGCTGGCCTCCCAGAGGCCCTCCGCTTTGTGGCCTCGCTGCCTTTGCAGCTCTGCTCCCCCACCAGGACGCGACTGCCACCTCCTCCCACCCCCCACCCCACTTCACCAGTTACTCCGTCACCCATGCAGCCAAAGGCTGAGGCCTGTCAGATCTGCACTGCTGCCCCCACCACCTCACCTTGGGCCAGAAGGCCATGTCTCC
Organism: Callospermophilus lateralis; assembly: GCF_048772815.1. Classification (NCBI taxonomy): domain Eukaryota; kingdom Metazoa; phylum Chordata; class Mammalia; order Rodentia; family Sciuridae; genus Callospermophilus; species Callospermophilus lateralis. The sequence goes on from NC_135310.1 coordinate 9,355,739, forward strand.
TCCCTGCATTCCCTTAGCATTCATAGCATTCTTCTAGAACGTTCTCTTTGTGTTAGTGTCTCATCACAGATACCGCATTGAGTTATTGCAATTTGTTCTTTGTAACACTGTCATTCATCCTCGAAGTATCCCGCCAGAGACTTGCAAATCATATCTAATGTTTGCTGAGTTGAATAATTTTCATTCTTTCAAACAATTGAGTTTTACCATTAACTCCTTAAATAAGCATTTCCCTGTGGTATAAATTCATACCAGTATGAACACCTATAAATCCTGAATCGGGACAGGTGGTCGGTCTCCGTCAGAGTCAGGGCTGGGACAGCAGGTTCACCCTGCTGCTTCCGGGCTGGGTGGACCCCATACATTTGCTATGAGGCAAAACGGTCAGTCTGTGTGGCATCAACAACGACAGTGTGTGTCACAGAGGGAATCTTCAGTATATTCAGCTGTCATTCCCATTCCCATCCCCGGGAAGGAAGCCAGGGGCACTTTACCACCAAGCTACATTCCCCAGCCCTCTGATATTGTTTATTGTGAGAGGTTCTCACTAAGTTGCTGAGGGTCTCGCCAGGTTGCTGAGGCTGGCCTCAAACTTTTGATTCTTCTATCTCAGTCGCTAGAATTACAGGAGGGTGCCACCAGGCCCCCAGCCCCGTTATTCCCCCTCCCAGGCTCTGACCCTTGCCGAAGTCTGGAAGAGGCTGTTCAGATGTTGTAGTTGCCAAGTCTCACCAGCAGGAGGCCCCTGTCCCCAGGGTTGCCATCGGTTCTTAAGCTGGAGCCCAGGGAGAGGGAATGCAGTTTGGGGATGGGGCAGAGGGGAGTTTATAAGGACCAAGAGAATGCCAGGTTTATAAGGCCCTCTGCAAGAAGTCGCATCGGGAGATCATTTGAAAAGTCCCTGCACCTCCTTCTCTGCCCATGGCAGGGTTAGAAAGGGCAAGTGCGGGGGGTGGGGGCGGTGGCAGAGGGAGACAGGAGGGAGTGGCAGGCAGGAGGCGCGCTTGCAGCTGGCAATGCAGTGTTTCTGATTCTGAGGTCTCTTCAGGGTTAGCTAGGATGGGCCCAGCCACCCTACCGTGCATAGTCACCTCCTGAATCTGGGATCTGACCCTCAGGTAGTCACCCTCCTATTTTCTTTCTCTGCTCCTCCTCCAGGCAGATCGTTAGCCTGTTCCCCAAGACCTGAGCAGGCCTAGCCCATTCCCACCCCTTCCCTGGTCCTGCTGGCGTCTCTGGGTCTTGCTCATAACTCGCCTCCTCCAAGAAGCCTTCCCTGCCCTCCCAGTCCCCCAGCTCCTCTTCACTGGCCTTTCCAGTTTGGCACCTTTCCCAGGGCTGCCTATTGGGCCATTTGCCCTTTCACGTAGGCCCATTTAGAACTCCATCTGATGAGGAAACTCATTAGCAGTTACATGACTGGCCACGGCTCTGAGGTCAGAGATGCACAGTGAACTGGACAAGAAAGGGTGAACAGGACAGGCCGGTTCCTGCCCTCCACGCACAGACAGTCTAGTTTCCCAACTGACATGTCCTTTCAACAGCCCCGGGCACACTTAGGAAACACCTGGCTCTGGGGAGTGGGAAACCGGATAAGAGGACACCGTCCCTCTTGGGGAACCTCTGTCCAAGGCAAGACACCCAAGAAGACTGGGTGGAGGTGTTAGCACGTGAGTCATTCTAGACACCTATCTCAGAAGCAATCATACTGCACATTTTAAAGAGTAAAACAGCAGGAGTATTCTGAGGACAAGGAGGGCACCTGTAGCCTCCTACACACACTCTAAAATGTCTCCCACTTCATTTCTGAGACTTTCATTTCCTTTCATGGGAAAATTAAGTATTTCATTTCAAAAGAGCCAAGGCTTAGAAAACTGACTTAAACTCTGATCAGATTCCTGACAGAAGCAAGAAAATTCAGGAATAAACATGAGGCGTCCCATTGAAGAGAGGAGGACACAGGCCCATGCAGTTCAGCCATTCTTGGGTTCACAGGGCAAACCTGCTGGTCCTCAGGCATCCCTCCCTCTCTGGTGTCTTCTGTGTCCCTGTGTGCCCGCCCAGGGCACCGTCATAGGTGTACGGAGCCTTCTGCTGCCTCGTGGGATCCCGGCAGGGTTGAGTTTCAGGAAGTCAGTGGGGAAAAGCTGAGGAAGACCAGCAGAGACCACCTGGCTGTGGGGCACCAGGGACCCCACACACACTGGGCAGGTGCACAGCTGCAACCAGCTGCTCTGCAGAGTCTGCTGGGAGCAACCCCCTGCTTACGACGCTGAGCCAGGGCGTTTATCAGGTGCCTGGGGGTGGCTGTGTGAGGGAAGGGGCATGGTTTATACCTGACCGATGACTCAGAAGTAGGAAGAGGAAGCCACTTCTTCCCCGCCCACCCCACAAGACAGCGGCTGACAGGTGCGCCTGAGCATCCCTGTGTTAGACACGCGTCCTGCGTGATCTCCTCCTCCTAACAAAGCCACATTTCCCTCACTAGCCCTGGCCTCTTTGGGAAGGACGGCAGGAAAGGCCAGGCGAGCCTGGGGTGAATTTTCCAAAAACCCTCCACTGGGTCGCAGGGCTGGACCACTGGCATGTGAAGTCGCATCTCGCGGTCTTCCAAGAGATTTTTCCTGGGATCTTCACACTCACCTTGCTTCTCTCTGGTAAAAACCAGATGGCAAGGGGGGATGAAGTCAGGTCACCCGTCCAGGGAACACTTGAGTAGGAGCACCTCCACTGGATGCTGGCCTTTTAGCCGGCCAAGAAGACCTCTGCTTTTTTCTCTCTAGCTTTCACATAGGAGAGAACCCTTGACTTTCTCAGTTTGGCTCACTTCACTTGACATAATGCTCTCAAGTTCCATCCATTTTCCTGGAAATGACATGATTTCATTCTTCTTCATGGCTGAATCTTTATTCAGAGCTTTCTCCCATGTGGGTATAGACTACATTTCCTTTTCCACTCATCCATTTTCAGACACCTAGGCTGGCTCCATAACTTGGCTATTAGGAATTGTGCTGTGATAAAGGAAACCAAACTAGGACATAGACCGATAGAGCAGAGGAAGGGGACAAGGCGGAGGAGGAGGGGAAGTTCTGGGAAACAAAATTGACCCCATGATGCTGCGTCCATGGACAAATACAGCACAATGTAAGAAAGGAGATCCGTGGAAGGAAGGAAGCAGGGGAGGGAGGGGAGGGAGGGGGAGGCACTGGGGAATGAGACTGATCAAATTAGTTATGTGCCTGCAGAGATATGTCACAATGACACCCATTGTTATATATAATTACAATTATGTATACAGTGTACCCATAAAAGTCATAAAAAGAAAGAAAGCCTTTGTAAAAGGATGCCTTTCTACAGGCGGTGGTAGGCTCTGGGTCCTAGCCCAACAGTGCCTCCTCCTCGGGGGACCTTGACTCCCTGCCTCACACCCAACAGCTTTGCAACCCTCAACCCAGTTCCCAGTCTTCCTTCCTGTGCTCATGTTCCTTCCGGCTCCTCGGTTACCCTTAAGTTCACCTACCGTGAGACCCATACCATCTCCCCATTCTTATCTTATTTATCCTGGGGGGCCGGGGAGCCGACAGTGAATATGACTTCTGTTTGACCTTGGGATAGGTCTTTGCATTTGGTGGTCAGCAGTTCTGATGTTCAGGGAAATCTACTTGCACTGAAATCTGGCACCACACCTAGAAGGAAGGTGACCAAAAGTGGGTGACCAAGCTGGGGGCCTCATTCCACCGGCAGGAGGATGCCCAGTGCTCTGCACGGCCCATCACCACCTCCAGCCTGGGAAGCAGTGATGCTCCCACGACCTGTTGGGGATTCCTTACGGCCTAGAAACTGGGAGTAACCAGAGGACATAAGTGTGGATGACAGAATACAGCAGAGTGCCGGCAGGGTCCTGCAGCCATTCCCAACAGGGTGGAGAACAAGACTCACTGAGATAATCGCAGCTCATGGTGGAGGAAAGACGTGAAGACCTGAAGTCAGGGTGTTGCTTATGGCTGTCCAGTCGCTGCACATGGAAGAGCAGGGACGGCACACCAGGACCAGAGAGGTGGTAAACTGGAGACCCAGAAGTCAGGGCTCCCGATTAAGGGACTAGGCCTGGGAGGGAGCATTTCTGCTTCATCCCTCCAGCCCTGGTGGCTCCTCAGCCAGGGTGACGGCAATGGTTTGTGCTACCACAGCTTTTGCTGTGTGCGAAACTGGGCTGGTGTCTAAACTGAACAGCAGTTCAACCACTGGAGCTCTCAAAGGGTCCACAGCCCAGCCCTTGGACTGGGGCTGGCTTACCCATCACCAGGTGAACGTATTCTGACTTAGGTGTGACTCCCTCCCAAGGGCACGGCAGGACAGTGGTAACAGGAGAGAGCTTGCTTTGTAAGCCTTGTTTAAGAACATGCTTTACAGGAGTGCTCCTGTCCTGGAGCTCAGCTGCTGTTTCCTACCAAGGCAGAGACAAAGACCAATCCACTTTGCTTTGTTTCCACAGCTCAAGAGCCTGGCCCAGAGCTGTACCTCAGCACAGACTGCTGGATGGAGGAAGATTTTTTGCAAGCCATGGACACTCACCAGGTAGGTGAAAACGCACTGAGGGGAACTGCTATCCCAGAACTCACCAGCCACCCAGCCTCTCGCTGCACTGAGGTCTCACTGCTGCCGGCTCGGCTGATCTCATTTCTGGGCACTCACATCATAGCAGCAGAATGTGAACTATGTAGACAGTAAGTAAGGCCCAGATTGCTCTCAGATACATGGCATCCCAGGGACAGGACATCAGGTTGTTCACTGAGTCACTCAGGTATTTTTGGCATCAATGTGGGTGTACTCCAAAAAGAACCAAAGAGCAGGAAATAAACAAGTTCAAAAAGTAACGGGCAGTGAATCCAAGAAGGTTGTTTAAATTTTTCTTCCCTGAGTTGGCCCAAAATCGATGAGCTTCAATATGCTTCCCTGAGGGTCTCATTTAGCACTGGCTGGAACTTGGGCAGGACAAAACTTGGACTGGGATTGGGCATTTGTCATTGGCCAGACGCTTCTCACCATGACAATGATGAAGCCATTCCCTTCAAAACCACGTTGGGCTGTGGACACAGAGATCACCCCAACTAGACTTGGGCAGGTGGGCGGCACAGAGAGTAAGAAACTGGGACCCCAGTTCTGATGTGGTCGACGCCAAAGCCTCGGCTCTTACCTACAGCTCTTCATGAAGTGCACCGAATGGACCTAAATGGCTGGAAGGAGGGGGTCTGGGAGAGCCATCAGAGCTACACCGGGCAGTGGACAGCATTGGGAAAGCTCAGAGTGGCCTCCAGGAAAGGTGGCGACCGGTGGTATCACAGTAGCCCCTTCCCACCTTACACTCTCCTGGAGCTCAAAGGCCACCCTAGGCTCCCTGGAGGCAGGACTGACTCCATGCCCCACTGCCGTTACTCTGCTGCGGCACCGCCCCGGGCTGCTGTAGAGGGCGCCCTCTGCCCCCGGAGGCCCCGAGCACTCACCACGGGACCGCGCTGCTGAGCCTGGAACCTGGACGGACGTGGTCCCTGCTTCAGCTGGCCGCAGCGGTGGAGCGGAGGCACTGTTCGCCCTCCTTGTCGCCCGGCTATACAGCTGCGATCCGAACCTCCCAACAGCCTCTGGGTCACAGCTGTGTCCTGGGGACTTCTGGGGAAGGACCAGGAGAGCTGGGGAGGAAGAAAGGCTGAGGGCGGCATTTGCATACCCGGCCCCGTCCTCTGCTGAGAGACCCTCTGCAGGTGGCTTCCCCAACTGAGCCCGGGTTAGGGGCAGGGGAGCCGAGAGAGGAAGGGGACTGCGGAGGAGGGGCCGGAGCAGAGCCTCCTGCACTTGGGGATCTGCTGAAGCCTCCTTTAGCTGGGACCTAGGTGTGGTCAGGGACCTGGGGAGTTCCTAGGGCACCTGTGTAAATATTTATTGTAAACCCCCCCCCTTTTTTTTTTATAAAGTTCTCATTTTGAACTTCATGGTTCGGTCCACCTGGTTCTACCTTCAGAGCTGCCTCACTGTCTAGCCTACAGTAGCCGTCTTTAAGCTCCTGAGGGGATCTGGCTGTGGTGTTGCCACCTGTAATCTCAGCTGCTCAGGAGGCTGAGGCAGGAGGATCACAAGTCTGAGACCAGCCTGGGCACAATGGTGCTTGAGGGAATCGCTCTGATCTCTGGCCCAATTCCTCCAGCCACCTGCAGATTTAAAGCAAATGAGAATAAGGAATCTCCACCCTTAATGGCTCGCTGGCGTTACTTCACAAACCACTCCCTCTGCAAAATGCCAGGCGCCATCTTGACTTGTTCACAGACTCTAACACCACCCAAAGGAGCTGGAGTTCAACGCAGGCTTGAGGGCCCTTGAGATCATCACAGAAAGGAATTTGAGGACAGATCAAAGAGGCACAGATTGGGTTTATTGAGAGAAAGAAAGCGGTAGGCACTCTGAGAGTCAGGGAGGACTGGGGGCTTGGGAGAGGAAGCCCTGGCTCCATCTTAGCTACATAGTTACACAGGGAAGATCCACAGAGGCATGATCTAAGAGGGTGTTTTAATTCCCCCTGGGTTGCTAACTGTGCAGGTTGGCCACTCCCAGAGCAGGGGGTCGTTTACTGACTCATTGACCCCCAATGGCGTGGAGGGTCATTTTTTCCTGCTGCCTTCTGCCTTTGAACACGGTACTACATTGGTTTACCTGTGGATAGGGCCTAATAACTGGTGTAGTAGTGCTGGTTGGGATCAAGGAGTGCAAAAGTGACTCTTAATCCATGTAGGAAAGTGGACATTAAACCTGGATTTGAATCTTGGCCACTCCTGGGTGTCTCATATGTCTCCTTCCGACCTATCCTTAAGTCTTTTTTTTATTTACCTCAGTCTGACCCAGTTGATCTGCTGGCTCCTCTTGTAAGGATGTATGAAAAGAAACCTGCTTGTCCTGCCTGCTGATCTTGGACGTGCAGTTTGAGAACACACAGATTTCCAGCACAGAACCCTGCAGACCTAGGCCACTGTTCTCATGGTGTGACCCAGGCTGGAGGCCTTACGTGTCCTCTGAGCTTCACCCAATCAAATACAATTCAAACACCTCTTTGAAACTTCCCCCTACCCACAGGATCCCGTAGAGTGCTTTGCATACCATAGGTGCTCAATAATTGAATTTTCCGCCCTGTTTGCCACAAAGAACCAAATGCCAGTGATCATCTCCAATGACACTTAAAGAGTCTCTGAATCAGACTAACCACATCTTTAAATCCTGACCCGATTTAGCTCAGATCTGGTTTCACAACTACAGTTGCAGACTGCCAGTCAGACCAGGATCTCTGGACTCCTTCCATGTGCCTGGCACAGAGATGGGTGCTGGGAAGATAAAAATGAATACAACAAAGGCCCCACTCTCGGGGAGTTCTCAACATAGTGACAGGTGAGCCAGTCGCCAGGAGATGGTGTGAGAGATGGAGCAGGTGCTAGGAAGCTTAATGGGAGATGCCCCGGGGAATCTGAAAGGTCCAGCAGTTCCACCTACAGGTGGAATCTGATCTGGGTTCTGATAGACCAGAGGGGGTTGCAGAGCCAGAGTGGGTTGCTCAAGTGGAGAAGCGCAGCACCCTAAATGCCACGGTACCTTGAAAGGCCCCAGGAAATGCCATTTGTGTGACCCTACCTCAGCAACCACCTGGGGGCAATAAGAACACCCTCGATTTGGATGAATATGTTATTTACATGTTCATGAAAAAAAGAAAGAAATCTTCTTGTAAAACATAAAGTGCTTGACAACCATCGGAGCCCTCCTCCTCCACCCAGGCCCCCAGGGCCTTGGGCTGCCTTCCTCTGCCTCTGCCTCCCCTGTCTGGCTTCCCTTCCAAACCACCCCAAACCATGTGCTGGGAAGGGTGAAATGTCACAGCGCTGGGCCTCCTCTGCCCAGAGCAACCCTGAGCACCAGCCGTGGGCTGCCCAGCACGAGCTCCTCTGCAGGCGACCTGGTCCTCTTCCTGCCGCTCACACACGTGGGCGTCTCCAAGACCGTGGTGTTTCCCCTGAGCCCCGGGTGAGCTCATAGCTAACAGCGTCTGCAAATAGAACGTTCCACGGTGGCCTTCATGTAAGTGGGAGGCTCTAGATGACACCTACAAGGAGAAAGACGCAGTCATCAACTCTGACTGGTGCGCATGACTGAAGGCCCAGGGTGGAGGCCTCACCTCCACCCTGGCCCTGCCTTTACTCATCCTCCGCCCCTTCTTTCCTCTGAGCTTCAGGTTTCAGCAAAGCTGGAGGATTTCCATTCTATTCATGGGACCAGAAAGAATTAAAATCGAGTGAGATGACACAAGTAAAAGTGCTTTGAACTCTAAATCTTGTGGGGGGGGAAAGCATGCATTGTTGTTACTGTAGAAAATACTGAGGTCCTGGTGTTGGCATCGTGCTGGGTTTTAAATTGCGTTTTACTGCAATTCAAGAATAAAATATCAACAGGGGAAAAAGTTAAAAATCTAGACACCCAGTAGGGATGGGGGTATGGCTTGGTGATAGATCACTTGCCTGGCATGTGCAAGACCCTGGGTTCAACCCTAACTGCAAGAGAAAATATCATCAATCTCTGCTATATTTGTCCATTGTACAATTTTAGAACAGAGAAGGAAAGAATGGGACCTTTAATATCATTCCGAATAAAAGTTAGGCACTTTCTGCCAGTTCCATCTGGCACCTAGAGCCCTGGCTGGCACATAGTAGGTGCTCAGAAAACATTTGTTTTTACTGTTCAAGAGTGTGCTGGCCTTGAAGGACTGCTGTGTTGAAGGACTGTGTAGGAATGTTCCCCACCAGGCCACCCTGGGACAGCAGGCCATAGGTGACCGATCCAGGTAGGGACCTGGATGGATTCCCACCACCCCCAGGTTCCCCAACCTGGTACTTCCACATCATTCCACAATTTTCCCCTGTCTTCAAAATGGCCACAGGAGGTGATGGCTCAGGATGAAGTGAATCCAGATGACCTCAGTGGAAAGCAAATTAAGCAAGACACAGAAAGGTATGACGTAGTTTCACAAGTTTTATTCAGCCATAAAGAATAAAACTGTGTCTTTTGCAGGAAAATGGGTAGAACTTGAGAACAATACATTAAGTAAAATAAGCCAAACTCAGAAGGTCAAGGGTTGTATGTTTTCTATCCTATGTGGAAACTAGAGAGGGAAAAGGAAAAGAAAGGTTGGGAGATCTCATGAAAACAAGGGAGATCAGTAGAGTAGAGGAAAGGGACATGGCGGGGAGGAACGGGGAATACTGGGGAGTGACGCTGGCCAAATTATAGTGTGATACCGAGTGCGCATATGAATATGTTACATTATGTAACACCATTATGTACAACTATAATGCACCAATAAAAAAAATATGGGGGAAAAAAGAATGTAGCCCCATATGTCTTTGAATGCCTCATTCACTCCTGGGGCCTGTTCCACATCCCAGCAGCTACCAGGGATGCAGAAATGAGTGAGATTCCTTGTGCATTACAATAGAGAAGATAGACAAGCAGGATAATCAGGCAATAGCAGTTTGCAAACAGACACCCACTCCAAAGTGCACACAGTCCCTGGGTTGAAATGGGAAGAGGCCCCTCAAGAGCTGCAGGGCGCTGGTCACAGAGAGAGGGCAGCACTGCAGGTAGGAAGCCTGGCATTGGGTTAGACACATGCAGAAGCTTCCCCCAGCAGCTTTGTGGAGGGGACAGAGAGTTGAGGGAGTTAGGATGTGAAATAAGGAAAATGTTGAAAAAAGAAAAAGAAGAAGAGGAGGAAGAAGATATTGGAAATAATGTGGGTGACCTGCCCCCAAGAGCACAGAAGTTCAGCAATGGCAACTAAAAGGAAAAGGAAGCAGTGAATGGGAAATACTTAGCAGATGGACTCCAAGGAAAGGCCACCAGGGCCACACAGACCTACTCCCGCTCTCAGCCCTGCCGTGTGGGAGCTGTGGGACCTGCTTGACGTGGCTGAGCCTTGGTTTCTTCATCTGTAAAGTGGGCCCAACTCTATAGAGTGTTTTGAGACTGAAAAACAACGAGGGTAAAGAGGTTAAGCCTGCACGTGGCAGGCAGCCATAAACTTAGCCCCACTGAAGGAGACGGTAACTTGTGCCTTAGGCTGAGTCGAGTTGAAGGTGAACATTAGGAGCGAGGGATGAGTGGAGTGGAGGGGCTCTGGAGCAGTGCTGGGCAAGCCTTCCGTGCAGACTTCCCGGAGACCGCATCAGACAAAGGCTGCTGCTGAGAGCTGCGTGCCCCAGGCTCCATGCACAGGGTCTCGGTGTGCAGCCCAGCCCAAGCCCGGTGGGACAGAAGACCCACATCTGTGCACCTCGAACCCCAGGCCCTCAAGGAAGGACAGCTTCCTGCTCAGTCCCCGATTTCAGAAATCAGTTTGTCTGCGCTTTTTTTTTTTTTTTTAACAAAGTCACCAGTAACTCGGAGAGCCCCAAATACTCAATGCCGCTCTGTTCCTTTATGCCAAACCCACTGCGGATGATGGAGTTCAGGCTGGAGAGACTGGAAGAGCACACCTCCCTGCTCCACCCCCACCAGGATGCACCCCCCAAACTCAGACCATTTCCCCTGCAGCGTTCAGGGGAGAAGGTGAGGTCCCAGGAAGCCAAGGCCAGCAGCACTTGCACTGCAAGAGCCACCAGCCAGCCCACTGTCAGCTGGAAATTTGTCACCGCCCAGAGAGGCAACGGGCAAAGTTGTTTCCGTTCGCCAGGTATTTGCTACGTCACTTGTTTCCTACTTCAGCGTGTTATAAAAATTTCCCCAGGCGAGAGGCTGAGGCCTCTGTTGTGAAATCTGGTTAACACGAGGCTCCGGGTGGTTTTCTGTTTTCATGACATCACTCAGGTTAGTCTCTGTGTGTGTCAGGAAAGTAAAGCCCCAGGAAGCTGGCAGCTCTGCCGGGGTCCCAAAGAAATGGGGGCAAGAGGGCAGAGGAAGGACAGGGGAACAGAAATCCCAGGAGAGGAGACAGAATTCCCGGCCACCCCAGGACCAGGCGCTCGGCAGGGGTCCCTCAAGCTTCCCCTTACTAGACGTGGCCACTCTATGCTTATCTGACAGATGCCGACCTGTGATCTCAGTCTGGTTTATAACATCCTAATGAAACTATTCAAATATTTTACCCACTCCCCCAGAGGTTCCATATCGGCTGGGTGTTCTCATTTGCTTTAAATCTGCAGGTGGCTGGAGGAATTGGGCCAGAGATCAGAGCGATTCCCTCAAGCACCATTGTGCCCAGGCTGGTCTCAGACTTGTGATCCTCCTGCCTCAGCCTCCTGAGCAGCTGAGATTACAGGTGGCAACACCACAGCCAGATCCCCTCAGGAGCTTAAAGACGGCTACTGTAGGCTAGACAGTGAGGTAGCTCTGAAGGTAGAACCAGGTGGACCGAACCATAAAGTTCAAAATGAGAACTTTATAAAAAAAAAAGGGGGGGGGTTACAATAAAGCACAGCAAAGCGAGTATTATTGGACCCACTTCCAGGAACAGCTCATATGTGCTTGTCATGTCCATGTTAAGAATTCCTCTGAGAATTTTAATCTAAGGAAATACTTTTCAGACTTTTTTACACCATAGCACACACAGTGGAGGGTAATATTCAGGTCACGTGTTGAGGTAAACCAAGGCAACTCAGGCCACTGGTCCACCCAAGGTCCTGCTCAGAGCTGAGAGGATCAATAGCGTAGCTTTGCCCTAACTCCTTTGTGGAACATGCTGGAAGCTCCTGCTCACTCATTTACCCCGCAGAAGTCTTCCCCAAAGGTTGTAAAGTTAGCTATAGGTGGACCAAGTGGTCCTCCATTCTGGTTAGTTATTTATCCCTCAAATATAAGGAAAATCCTTTCCCCAAATAAATTCAGAGGAAACCAGAAAATGTTTAAAAGCAGAACAGGAAGTTCTGGGTCCCGTGCCCCACAGTTTGAGCCCCAGTTTCTCTACGCTGTTCTGTCCCTGAACAGTCAACCAGTCTTCAGCAAGGGCTGAAACCCCCTGCCTCCCACCCCCAGTTCTTCTCTGGGGCTGTGTCATTGATGGACAGTGCCTGGAGGTGAGGGAAATGCTGAGTGGGAGGTGTCTGGTGGGCAGAAAGGCCGGGGAGCAGTCGCCCTTGATGTGGGAACCTGTTGTCAGGGGCAAAATCAAAGACTCGTGCCACATAATTGATTTTTGGAAATTACAGGGTACTGACATTTTCAGTGTTTGTGTTTTGAATTACAGAAATGTGTCCCTTAAGTCCCAATACAATTTTATTCAAATATATGTTTGAATGAAATAGAAGTTTCTCTGTTCAAAAGATTAAGCTCAAAGAGTTACTTTTGCTGTTTGTAGAATGAAAAGAATTTGGCTGTGAGCAGGAGCTAGAAACAGCATGTGGAAGAAGACCATTCAAGGAAAGAAATTCTCATTTAGAGAGTTTGTTCAGATTCGGCAAGAGCCTATAGCTAACCTTCACAGCTTTGGGGGAAATTTTCTGCAGGGTAAATGAGTGAGCCGGAGCTTCCAGCATGTTCCACAAAGGAGTTAGGGCAAAGCCACACTATTGATCCTCTCAGCTCTGAGCAGGACCTTGGGTGGGCCAGTGGCCTGAGCTGCCTTGGTTTACCTCAACACGTGACCCGAATATTACCCTCCACTGTGTGTGCTATGGTATAGAAAAGTCTGAAAAGTATTTCCTTAGATTAAAATTCTCAGAGGAATTCTTAACATGGACACGACAAGCACATATCAGCTGTTCCTGGAAGTGGGTCCAACAATACTCGCTTTGCTGTGCTTTATTGTAAATCTCTTTTTTACAAAGTTCACATTTGAGAAGCAAAACTACAGTTTGGCCCCTGGCTCTCTCCCCTGCTAATCTCTTGCTGCATCCATCCTGGATGTGACTGTGTGTGCTGGCTTCCACTGAGTTACCCACAGAGACTGACCCCAACTCTCCCCCCCAGGAGAAGCCAGGAGTCCACAGAGACCCTGCCCTACAAGCGTGCTATGCCTGGCCTCCAGAGCCCTGTGGTGTTGACCCCAGGCCCCAAGACCACCAGGAGGCGCCTCCTGCTCTTCAGGAACTGGCTGGTCACCACCAAGCAGAGGTGAGTGGTAGACAGTCTCTCCCTCTGCTGACAGTCTCTTTCCAAGACCCTGCCACCACCCACAGCACTGCAAGGGACCCGGAGCATTCATGGCACTTCTGTGCTGCAAGGATTGGGATGGTTCGATTCTAACCTTTTGATTGTCAGGTGAAGCCCCAAAGGACTAAATCCCTGGGACAACATCACACAAATAATGTGTAGAAAACTAGGGTGAAGAAAGTAGGAGAAATCCATCATTCAAAAAGAAGCCCTATGAGAACATGACCCTTTGATCTCATCAAAAGTAGATAATGGGTTCACACCCATAAATTGGAAATTCGGAAACCCAAATATTGCCCACATCACTTTTCTCTTTGGGGAGTTTTTCAGTTATACTTCTTCAGCATTTGCCTTAGATTAAGGGAAGGTAAGTCAACAGAATGCAATGTGAATTTGTGTGCCTGTAGGACAACTGGGTACTTGCAATGCCTCCTCCTGATTTCCCACTCCCAGGACATGCGGGTGTGCATACGTACTGTACCGTTTCTATGTGTTCTGGATACGCGTCCATCTAATTCATCACGGTTCTCTGGAACTGGAGTTCCCACTCCACAGATCTTTAAAACTGCCCAGATAATTAATTATCAAGGTCATTAATGGGGCCCAAATAAATTCTTTTACAGGAGCTCAGTCTGAATCTGCAGGGCAGATATGCCTCCCCAGGCTGCGGCCTGGACCTGGTGTGCAGAGGAAAGGAAGGCCAGGTGGCCTCTCCCTACCCCGCTCCCAGGTCCCCTGCCCCTTCCTCCTCACAATTTTTCTCATATTAACTGAAGGAGAAATGGGACCAAGGGTCAGCACCAACGAGGTCACTCCTTTGCTTTCCCAGGAGTTGGGGAAGGGACCATAGAGGCTGAGTGTGTGAAGAACCCCCAAGGAAGCAGCAGAATGGGACCAGAGTGGGACAGTACCTCATGGCCCAGTAGAGAGGCATCCACCCAGGACCAGCACCCACCCTCCTCACCTCCCTGCCCATTCTTCTCCCCTCGGTTTTGGGATTCTCTCTTGCTCCCTGAGGATCACAAAGCCCTAATGGAAATGTAAAGGAGTCCTTCCCAGAATCAGGGCCCTGGACCCCGGTACTGTCTGCAAAGTACCAACTCAAGCAAGGGACAGTGGCATGGGCTGCCAGAAAGGCTGCCCACTGGCAGTGGATGCCAGAGAATGTTCTGAGCCTGAGTAAAGGACCCAGTGGCCGTGAGGAAGAACACAGGGGGATGAGAAGGTGTGAGCTCCCACACCAGAACCCGGGCCCCAGGTGGAATCCCAGGGCCATGACTAAATGCACGAAGGTTACCTCGGAGGGTCAGGTTCACCTCCTGGACATGAGTTGTGCTTGCAGCTTCAGAGCCCCTCGATTGCCACAAGATCTGGAGAGGAGCCCCAGACTAGAGCTGTAGCACCAAAGGGACAGACACTGGCCCCACCCCGCCACTTCTGTGACGGAGCAGCTTCCAGGACGTCTCGTGCTTCAGTTCAAGCCTCACGACCCATTTTACAGATGAGCAAAGTAAAGCTCGGGAGATGGAACTGGCCCTGCGTCCACAGAAGATAAGGGGCAAAAGCGGGACTTAATTGGGCCACCTGTCCCTCTGAGTGTACAGCTCTGCACTGGGGCCCATTGGCCCTGGCCCTAGAGGAAGCTTTCTCAGTGAGCCACATCTCCCAGGATTTTGTGTACTTTTCAAAAGAAACTAGACTTCCAAAAATTCCACAGTAGAAAGGCAAGCAGGGAAATAAATGTAGAAACAGGCTTGTTGGATTGATAAGACAAGTAGTGGGACCCCCTGGGGCAGCACGGGATATCAAGGGTCCAGGTCAGAATCCATGCTGGCTGAAGCCCAGAGCCCTGGAGAGGGGGACTGCTTTCCAATGCATGACTCTGGGGTGGGGGGGGTGCCTATAACACGGATTCCTGTTTTGTAGGAAGAAGAACATTTACATATTTTGATACTTTCATTCAATTTCCCCTGAAGAGTTCTAATTTAAGCTTTGTGGGGAAATGGGCCACATTTTAAAGAGCTTCTCACACCTACCCACCAGGTTTATTATTATTATTTTAGATGTTTAAAGATTTCAAAGAATTCAGAAGCTATTTGGCATCCTCCGCCCATACCCAGCCAGGGATGCGACGTTTTCAGAGGCCCGAGAAAGCCCCGGGGAGACAAACAGAGGCTGGGGAAATCCTGCCTGCCCAGGGTCAGGAAGGGGACTCGTCTCTGTCTCCACACGGGCAGAGGACGTCCCCAAGAAAGTGAAACAGCCTCTCAGCTGCTGGTGCTCACAGAACACTAAGCAGGTTGCCACCAAACTGCCACTGGGTTTGTGCTCGGGGCTCACCGGATCCCTCAAAGCACTCATGCTCACCTGAGTGGGGAGAAAGGAAGCGCTGTGGGCAGGGTGTGGGGGGGAACCGCAGTGGGGAAACGCAGAGTCAGCTGCCAGCACACCACCAAGCTCAGGGCACTGTGGCCACCATAGACAGAGGACATTGCCAGACCTGGAGAAATTCCCACTGGGCAGTGACCTAGCACGGCCAGGAACTGAACATTCACACCACTCCCGAAGAGGGAAATGATCCACAAAGCCTTCTCTTCCACCACCCAATAGAGAATCAGGGGACCGGGAAGGTATGGCACAGTGCACACACCCCATGGCCCTGTCAAATTCCTCAATGGACACACATCCTGGAACCACAGTGCAGGGATTGGGTCTCAGCCCTGCGCTTACAAACCGATGCTCCCTGCGCCTTCCTGTCTCACCTGCAAAATGGGAATGAGAATAGGGCCTTCCACCAGGAGGCGTTGTGGGGAGGTGAGCAGGATTATTAGCCATGCAGAACTAGACCAGGGCTGGGATGTGTCCGTGCTTGCTAGGAAGTGGGGCTGCTGCTTCCTGTGTGCTTTCCAGGAGGGTTCTGAGCCCCACATGTGTCACAAAAAAAGAAAAGTCTCCTCCCCTAGACTGAAAGTTAATGACTTATTAGCCAATCGCTGCTGACGTGGACGGAGGGTCTGCTGGACTCTGGGGCAGGAGCCGCAGTCCCAGCTATTAAACTGTTTATGATGCAACGGGAGAGTTTACAATCCACCAGACTAGATGACTCCCTGGTTTACGTGTGTGTTATTCGAGAGGGAAATTGCTGAGTTTGGGGAATTTATCCAAAATATCCAATTTTAACTTGGAGTTGAATTTTCTACTATATGTTTTCAAGATGTACTTGCTACCATACTCCAATATGTATATGAAGAACTGTTTTAAAGCAATTTTACCATATTTTTACAAGCTTGGAGATGTGATTTTTAGAGCACAAAGAATTCAGAGCCACGTGGTTATTTTCCGATCCATGAGATTAGCCTCTGAGAGTAAAAATCCAGTCTAGCCTCCTCCATCCATTGACAAGAAAATCACGCCCTTTGCCTCCAAAGCCAGAGGGCAACTTTGTCAGTTGCATTTTACTATAAATAGCAGGAGATGTGAGGAAGTATTTCATAACCTGCCTGAATTGTTTTGAAACATCTTTTTAGCCTTGAGGCAATAACTATGCACAGTTGATAACAAGCAACTCCAGTACCAGCTACAAAATTTGCAGAACCCAGGGTGAAATAAAATAGGGGGCCCTGTTTTCAAAAAGTGATAGAATTTTCAGACAGCAAGAACAGGACATTAAGCCCAACACAAGGGCCTCTGAGTATAGGACCTGGGGGACTCTGGCCCTGGCTTCCCCTCTTACTGATTAAATGTGTTTTAAATTCTCACTTCCAAAGTGAAGCCCTTTACCAATATTGACCATATTAAACAACATTGACTTTGCTTAAAAAAACAAAAACAAAAACAAAAACTCATTTCTTTGCCAAAAATCATGCTTTCAAATAAAACAGACACAAGAGCAACATTATTTTTAAAAATAAAAGTTACGTAAGTGCATGTCTCACATTTTATGTGCATTTAAATAAATAACTTTGTTTTAAACTGAAAATGTGAATTTGATATAGATTGTATCAGGTGATCTCATGCAGGGGCTAACCTAACCTGAGTTTCTCATTTTATAAAGGCCATGCCATCAAACACCGTGAACTTAGAAATTTTAGATCATCTGTCCCTATTGCCTGTCATAATAGAGACCCATTTGTTTCCCACACGCTGGGAAATTTCCTTATCGACACTCATCCAGGGTAGTCCATCGGAAGGAAGACCTTAGGGCTGTCACACAGCACACCTGCCCAAGATTTCAAGTGTCACCATTCATTTTCACTTTGTGCCAGGAATTGTTCTGAGCCCTTTGCTTGCAGTAATTCCTCGAATCCTGGCCAAAAAAAAAAAAAAACATCTGGGAGGAAACAAGATTCCATCATTTCTGCTAATCTAAACTGAGAAGCAGGTCGCCCCGCCCAGCCAATGCTCCAGAGGAAGAAAGTTAAGTTTTGTCTTGCGAAAGGAGAAATACCAAAGAACTTGTGGGCATCCTTTAAAACCAGGCATCGATGTCTAGTTTACCATTAAGATGTCAGTAAATCTAGTAAATTCACCTAGGAGTGAGTGTGGAGAGGATACCAGGGCTGAGCCCTAGGATGCTTCAGCATTAAAAAGCTGTGATTTCTGGTTTTTAGAGAGGCAACTGAGGCACAGAAGTTCCACAGCTTCCCAAGGTCACCAAGCTAGTGACCAAGTTGGGCAAATAGGAAGGCTAATGGAGGTGCATAAACCGATATTTGCTGTTTGGTCTGGTGTGTGGGATCCATTCCTTCTGGAGGTCTTGACCTCAAAGTTTCTGCCACTAGTTTATTGCACAATTCTTATTTGTTTGTTCAACCAATATTCAGTGCATTTGTACACGCCTGGCACTATTGGGATAAAAGGGAAAAACAGTTGGGCTCTAATGGAGCTTTAGTCCAGGAAGGGGAGATGGGAGAAAGGTGAGAAGCGTAAGTGATACAGTATGTCAGGTGCTACTGGGTGTGGTGGTAAAGGAGAGCTGGATAAATATAGGACCTGGGGGACTGCATGGGTCCAGGACTCTGGCCCCAGGAATTGGCAGTCCATGACAGATGGTCTCACTTGTGTCCCTCTGGTATACTGTGCTGAAGACAGCTGAGGGCTCAGGACAGATGCCAGGGGTAAAAAGAAGAACCAAGCAGGGGCTGGTGGGGGCTTGGCCCCCAAACCTGAAGGCACAGTGCTGAAAGGGGGCTGGGTCCTGAATGCAGACATTGTGAAGGCGAGAACCACCCACCACCTTAGGGTGCTGGAGAAAGGGAAAGTCCAGGAGGACTATGACTTCCTGGCCCAAGGAGCCAGAATGATGGATTGGCCTTCCCCGAGCCAGAAAGTCTGAGTGGAAGGTTCTGGACTGTGAGACCAGCAGTTTGGTCCTGGACAAGTTGACCCGGAGATGCTGGACATTTAAAGGAAGATGTGAGGAGGCAGCTGCCTATGGGAGCGAACTGTGTGGTTGTCTTCTACCAGGTCACATTACTCCACATACTTTTTCTATTAAAAATTGTCTTAGAGGTAAGAAAAGTATCAGCTAGCATCAGCGTAGGTACAACACGAATAACATTCCAAATTGAAGCATGATTTAAAAAAAAAAATCACAAACTCAATTAGTTCAGTAAGATTTAACTCTTCTTAATCGCTACGTAATGTAATCACATATGACATAAAAGTTTGAGTACAGCTTTTATTCAAATTCACTTTATAAGTTAACGATCTTGAAAAATTTATGACTATTCTAATGCTACAGAATTGATACAAAATGATTGGACAAGCTGCCCCAAAGAACATACTACTGTAATCCAAGTAGATAAAGTAGAAACAGACGTCCCAGGATTCATATTAATTCATCAAATTCTTTACATAGGATAAAACATCTAAAAGATCCAGTTATGGCCCACTCCTGGTGCTCCTGTCCTCCCTGCTGGATACATGGGAAGGGGACCCTATCCCCAGTCTCTCACTTGGCCTGGAGCACATTTGCACAACTTGCCCACCAAAGGCACAAGCGCCATGTCTATTATTTTGCAGTATTGATCTGTTTGCTCACTGACAGCTGCTCTGTGAAGCGGGAATCCCTAGATGGCACACCACACACCTGCCCAAATCACAGAGCAAAATAACCCCTCCCAGTATGTTGTCACATGTCAGGTGAAAAAAAAAAATACTAAGGTGAACTATCAGCCTTTGTTTACAAAAGAACTCGGGTTCATTTTTGGCATTGGAAGTGAAAAGCTGAGATTAAGGTTCATTTTACTTATTCAGTCTTAGATAATTTTTTTTTCTCAGGGCTTCATGGGAAAAAGTAACCTCCATCCATAGGAGTAGGTCCTTTTGACTATCTCATACTACTCAGGGGAATTATTTATATAAAGCCTCGGTGTTGATCTGAGCCCTGTTCTCCTTATGAACAGGTGAAACCATGAAACGAGTGTCTCCACAGAGAACCCGCCCATGGGGACCTGCCCTGACTACGGGGCACCAAATGAGAAATGACTCGTCCTAGGAGTCAGCCTGCGGCCATTGAGGCCCTCGCTCTTTTGGGTGCCTTCCTCAAAAGAGCCCCAGGTCAGAAAAATCAGCCTCCTGCAAGAATACAGTCAGGACAAGACAGGGAGGGTTGGCAATGGAGACCAAAAGCCTCGCTCACTGGGCAGCTGCTGTGTGATACACTCTGACTGAAGCCCTGTGCTATAATACCTAATCTTGCCTTTACAATAACTCTATGCATCAGATACTGGAGAAGATAGCTCCTGACACAAAAAGGACACAGAACACACCATGTCAAAATATGGTAGCTTCTAAAATGCAAGCATTCATTTCTTGTTCAGGCACCTGAAGTTTGTGTAGTACTCAGCTGATCTAAGCGGGCTCAGCCAGGCTGGCTGCCCGACACAGCTGAAGGTCAAGAGCTCTCAGTGTTTCTTATTCTTCAGGGATGAGTAGGACACTCAAGGCCTGTTTTCGGGGGGGGGGGGGATGCCTGGCATGGAACCTGGGACCCTCCACATGCTTCTCTGGTGCTCTATCACTGAGCTACCCCACCACCAGAGCCCAGGACATGTGTTTCTGATAGTGCAGAGTGCAAGAGAGTAAACCCAAGTCACAAGGGACTCAGACTTAGCTCACTCAATGACACTCTAATCCTGTTGTCCAAACAAGTTAGATGGCCCAAGGTCCAGAGTCAGGGAAGTATGCTGTGTCCACCATGAGGCCATGTCTGGGTGAAAACTGAGACCAATAGTCAAATCTAGCACAGGTACTATTATTACGGTCCTTTAAAAATGAAGACACCGAGACAAGGTAGAAGAGTTGCCCTGTGTCCCACTAATGTCAAGTGAAACACGTCAGATGTAAATCCAAGAGAACCCAGGGCCCAGGTTCTTATGCAGGCTGGCCTGAGAGGTGAGCAAAAGAAAAGACACAAAGGGTCAGAAATGGATCAGCAAAAGGTCATGGGGAAAAGCAGGCTGGAGCTGGCTCAGAGCAGTCCTACCTGAGCTGCGCCATGCCTGTCTTCACATCCGGTGGCCTGCGGGGTATAGATAGCCCACTCCAGACCCAGGGAGGGTCATAAGTGGTCACAGTGGGGAAGTTACTCCCAAATCTTTGAAATTCCCATGAATTATCCAATATTTTGTGTTTTTCATTATAGTTGTATTCAAATAGTCTGCACAGAGCAAAACAAAATCATAACTTTGAAAATGAGAAATGATTCATAAATATACTATAGTACTTTCCCATTGTTTGAGAGTTGGTTTATAAGAAGTCTTTGTTATACATTTAGTATATTTAAATATATTTTGAAATAGATTATTTTAACTTGTGGGATTGTAAAGATTTTCCTTTTAAAACTATTTTTATCAGAACCTGAAAATATATGCTACTTGCATGTCTAAGACAGGAATAAATTTCAAAGACTTCAAAAGTGTTTTCTTAGTACTCTAGTTTTGCATGCAATAGATAAAAAAGTAATAAAATCAATGTAACTTGTCTTCATATTTCCAATAAGTATACTGCACATAACAAAATAAGATAATGAACATAATTATGATTGATGAGAAGAGTCTTTTACATTTTAAGTTTTCAATGTTTTAATTTTCTATTATGGCAAAGTGTTGCCAATATGAACAATATTTCTAAAAACTTCAGTAAAATTTAAGCAGCCGTTCCTTATCAATCAGTTTCTTTTTCCTGACCAAATCAAATACATAATAGGCAAAAGGATTATGAAAGAGTAATTCAAAGGAAAAAACCATCAAAGGAGAAGTACAAACTTGTTTTAACCCCAAAATAGATCAAGTTGCAATTACTCAATATGATAATGATGTAACTCCAGTACTTTCATAGAAAGGAAAAGGATTCTCATGTACTATGTCATTCTGCAAGGGCATATGCCACCCTGGTTTACTGTAAAACTTCTGTCCTGGGGTGCTGTGTTATTTTAATTAGCAGTGGCCAGGGCAGAGTTTTGGAGTAAAGCTTTGAAGATGGGCAGTTTCAAATCCCTTTTGGAAAGGATTTTTCTTTCTTTTCATTTCTGAGCTCTTGAGAGCTTGGACACATATTTGTAAACATAATGTACAAATTTCATCTTGGTTGTCAAAGCCTTTAGATATAATTGTGGTTAAAAAAATCTAAGCATATTGTTAAACTAAATATAAATAATAAATATTTTTAAAGGAATCTTTTATTTTGATCTTAAACACAAAACTTAAAAACTAGCCCATGTTATATATGTTAGAAATACTGGGGTGCTGCAAGGAATCAAACATGTACTCAGAAGTAACTCAGCAAAGCAAGCTTTCCTTCTGCAGGAGGGTGTGCTACCAAGCAAGCACACTGAGGTGGGTAGTCCACCTGTGTTTTTTGTTTTTGTTTTTATTTTCATTTTTAGTTTTTTTAGTTGTCAATGAACCTTCATTTTACTTATTTACATGTGGTTCTGAAAATCAAACCCAGTGCTTCACACATGCTGGGCAAGCACTCTACCACTGAGTTATATGGCCACCCCAGTGCACCTGTTTTTATCCCTAAAACAGCACTGCCCCTTGCTGATAGGAGGAGCTTGGGGTCACAATCTAGAAGACTAGCTAATTTTAAAACTGGGAAAAGCAAAGAGAAGGGCTTACATCCCAATTAAGACTAAATACTGTATTCTGAAAGTGTACCACCAGACTTTTTCTCACATATATTGTTTACCTTAAATGCAATGACCACAAAATAAAAAAGATAAATAATACTTGAATCACCCATTTAATTAAAACATATAGAAAACCAAATTTAAAATATATACAAATAGAAAACATAAGAAGAAATTTTAAATTGAAATAACAAAAGTGTAAAATGTACAAATAAAAATAGGAAAAGATTTAGTTTGAAATTATTTTTTAAATTATAATAGGAAATAATCTAAGGAAAAAATGTTCAATACCTTTATAAATAAAGCTTTGATTACATAAAAATAAAAGAACACTTAAACAGTAGAAAGCTATACCATATACATGAATGGCAAGACTCAATTATGAAACTGTTATTTTTTTTCTAAATTATTCTATGATTGTTGTGTTGATCAAAATCCTCAGGAGATATTTTTTTAAATAGAACTAATTATTAATTTCTTAAGTGCACCAAAATAGCCAAGGCAAGTCTACAAATATAGTAGGGAGACAGACCCTATCATCCACCA
This sequence comes from Callospermophilus lateralis, assembly GCF_048772815.1. Lineage (NCBI taxonomy): Eukaryota > Metazoa > Chordata > Mammalia > Rodentia > Sciuridae > Callospermophilus > Callospermophilus lateralis. Next base: position 9,378,594 of record NC_135310.1, read on the forward strand.
AAACAAAAGATAAAGCCACAGAAATTAAGTCAGACCTAGTCAGGTGGTGGCATTGTGGATGATTGCTTTTTTCTTATTAATATTTTTTCAGTGTTTTTAAATATCAGCTTATTCCCCCCCAAAAAAATGACAACGTGTAAGACTAATATATCTCATTACGGCAAGAACAAGAAGGAAGAAGAGGAACTATAGGAAACATTGAGTATTTAAAAAGAAAATCTGCACAGCGGCAGCACCAACAGATGGCCCACATTAAACGATGCCATAGGGTGAATGTGTGACATTGCAAATTGCCTAGTGATGTTGTGCATCACCACAGACTGCATCTTCAGATATACAGCGATATGTAGATATGTACATACACATGTTTGCTATTAGTAGATTCCAATTTCATCATTTTCACAGAAATAAAATTTGGCTATAGCTCTGTCAATTACTATACATACAAATGAATCTCACTTTACTAAAAAATCCTGTCCTTTTGCAATTTTTTAGTTGTTAATTGGAATGTCAAAATCCTTTTCTCAAAGCATGAGAGTCAAGGGTGGATGGGACATTCCCTTATCTGTTGCTTCCCAGTGTGACTCTGTGTTTGCTGATACTGCAGAGTGTGCTGCTCTTTTCCACCACGGCTCTAGGAGGTTCATTATTTAGAGCAATTTGCTTTATCTCCTTTCCTTGGGAGATGAGACTTCTGTCCTGGGGTGCTATGTTATCTTAATTAGCAATGGCCAGGGCAGAGTTTTGAAGTAAACGTGAGCTCTGGAGATGGGCAGTTTCAAATCCCTTTTGGAAAGGATTCTTCTTTCTTTTCATTTCTGAGCTCTGAGAGCTTGGACACATGTTCCCCCACCTGTGAAAAGAGGAAACAGAACTCCCCTTTTGGGCGTTAGTGAAGAATTGATGTGTCAAGTCCTTGGTGCTCAACAGATATTAGTTACTTCCCTTAAATGTTGATGTAAAAACTAAGATGGGGTAGGTTTTTAGGAAAGTGTGAAGGCTTAAGTACATCCAAATTCAGGTACAGTCTGTTTTTCTTTATATTCCCCCCAATATATTCTCTTACTCCCGATCTGTTGTTTACAGTGACACCTGATTGTAAGGATGATGGAAAGTTGGTCATAAGGCAGTCTGGCAGGACAGCCCAGCCATGGGATGTGGGGCCAGATGAGGGGCTGAGGACGCCCCTTTATTTGTCTCTCTTTATCCCATTGCTGCCTTCACATAGGGAGGAATGATAGAAATGAGGGTTATGTTAATAAGCAAAACAAGCCCTTGAGATTCTTTCTTCCCTTCATTGGACATTACACTATCATGTACAGCCAGGAGGGAAAGAAAGGGACTTTCCATGGCTCTGGACTCGGTATCTGAGCTCCACGGTCCTTTCTGCAGCAGAGGAAGCCCCGGGGGGCCATACTCTGCCCAGCTACTTTCCCCTTAGCGGATGTGGTCAGTTACATTGGGCCAATGTCAACAAAGGATAGCTTCTAGGCTGTGTACAGGCCCAGAATTTGGGGGGATGGAGGATGTGGGCAAAGTTTGGGGCTATTTTAACCTTCTTAAAGGTTTGGTATCTCTTGTACTGTTGAAGTACAAGGGACCCTACCAGGGTCCTTGGTCCAGTCTCCGTTTCATGAATTCCAGATGCACACAGCTGTTTCTGAAAATAAACCAAGTGGTGGCTCTGCAGGGCCATGAAGCCTTATATGCCCAAATGCCACTCTGTGACTTCAGTTTAGAGGTTGATGACACAACAGAGAGCTAACATTCTATTCTGTCTTGTCTATGTGCCAGGCCCTGTGCTGACATTTTTATATTACTTATATAATCTGGTCCTCATGGTAACTGGTCCTAGGCATTTTTATTCTCATTTTGATGGGAGAATGGATGCTTGAGCTACCTCCATCCCTAGAACCGCAACATTGGTGAGCAGTCCCCTGGGGATTTGAACCTGGCTTCGCCCCTGCTTTGAATTGCTATGCAGAGGCTTCAGATCTGGGCACAGATGCATCCATAGTTTATGTGAACTAGGCTTTCTTGAAATAGCTAGTGGAAAAATTATAAAACAAAGTAAGGGGAAAAAATGTAAAACAAAAACAACTTGTCCCAGGAGACTGTAATTCAATTTTACCAACGTTCTCTAATTAAGAAAATTGTCTGAATTTGTCTTCTTCCTTCTCCTCATTTTATAGCCCACATATTTTATAAAAACCTAAAACTCTGGGTCATTCAGATGTCCTTGAAGAGACTTTGTCCTTCACCGGTTGGGGGTTAATACTTCCTCGCTGCAGGCCTCAGTCTCTTTTTATTGCATTCCAAATAGATTTGTTTTCTCCCAAACTGTGAGCACAGGTTGCTGTGCTCTGATGCATGGAGCCCAGCCCAAGGCAGGGAGCAGCTGGAAGGCAGACAGGGAAGGGGACACCATCTTTGACAGCTAATTACATCTCCTCTCCAGAGACTCCTGACTTCCTCCAGCACAGCTCTCCAGGGGCTAGCTCTACTTGTAGATTATGCAAGGGAGACAAATAAAAGAAATGGACAGGTAGAACATAGGAACTTTAAAAGATCGCCCTGGCCTTAGATAGCAGCAACCCTGAATGCTCACTTAGGGGTTCACTAAGTCAAGACAGACTTCTCCTTACCATGAGGCTGAGACCGAGGGTTCAGGGCAGAAGCCAAAATGCCCTCCCACCTTTTCTTGCAGGTCCATTCAGTGAACAAGACTACGTCGTTCTACCCCACCCCCTCCACTCCTGCCTGACCCTTCAGTCAGGCCCCCCGACTCTGGCCTCACTCCAATAGTTGCACCAGACCACACGTGCCCCCAGGAGGGGAAGATGTGAGCTGTCCCCCAAAAGCTCATGTGTGAGACAGTGCAAGGTTAGAGGTGAGGTTATTGGATAATGAGAGCGTAACCTCCTCAGTGTGTTTACCCCCTGACAGGGATCAACCGAGTGGCGACTACAGGCAGGGAGGTGGGTCCTGGGCCCTGCCTTTTGGGGTTTACATTTTGTCCTTGTTGAGCTCTCTCTCTCTCTCTCTCTCTCTCTCTCTCTCTCTCTCTCTCTCTCTCCTTCCTGATGCCACGTTCCCAGCTGCTTCCCTCCGCCACACTCTTCCAGCATGGTGTTCTACCTCACCTCAAGCCCCAAGGAGGAGCCAGTTATGTATTGACTAAGGCCTCTGGAACCCCGAGCCTCAAAGTAAACACCTCCTCCTGTAATTGTTCTTGTCAGGTCTTTCTAGTCCCAGAATGAAAAAGCTGACTAGGACAGGTCACCCTGGCCATGGGGGGCACCCGAAACAGGTGCAAAGAACTTCGCTGGACAAATGAAATGCTAGCCCAATAGAGGCAGTTAGTGCCTATGAAAGAGTTATTTTAGCTAGAAATTTCCAATCAGAAAATACAAGGAAGGACCATGATAAAGAACAAATTGATGATTCAGCTGGACCAGAATTCAGTCCCAGATATCAGGAGGTCTTAAACCTCCGGACGCCAGCCTTCTCCTCTGAAAAATGACAGTAACAGTACCACCACACAGTGATGGAAGGAAAGATAGAAAAGACAATGGTTGGGAAATATGTACCACAGACCTAGGGAGGAGGGAAGTGCCCCCAAATGCCAACATTTAAAAATGTACCTGGTTCCATGAGCTCTAGTTGTGTTACTGTTTTGTTGTTGTTATTGTCCCTGAATCTCTCACAAATCAGAAAGAAGTGACGTAAGTGCTTGCCTTCTCAGTGAGAAGGAGCCCAGTGTCCAGTCCTTGTTGCAGGTGGCAGTGGGAGACAGCTGCACTGGGTCAGGAGGGGATGGGTGCATGGCTGCAGGGGGCTGGAATTAGAGGTGCGGAAAACCCATGGTTTACCACAGAAGATGGGCTGTGGTATCACCAGCCCTGCCTTCCCTCCACTGGGCGCCCCCGTGGAAGGACAGAGGCACCCGCAGCTGGAAGCCCACTCTGTGGTTTGACTTTTCCTGTCCTCCCACTTGCTGCTGAGTGGGCTACGACACTATTACTCACGGGCCTGGAGGCCTCACACCCGAGAGGCAGGGGAATCACAGACCAGGCCTCTTCCTATGGGCCCCAAAGCACTGGCTTAGACACTGAAGCTCACCGGGTTCCCATGAGGGAACACTGGGATTCCTCCTGCCAGGGCTTTTGAGAACAAAGGAGCCTGTGGCAGCCTCCGTTTCCCCTAGCAAACAACCATGAGGTTTAAGGAGTTACTGTCGTCCTTATCCTCTTTTAAAAAGATCTGACACTTTTTGTGGCAGCTGCAGTCCTGAGAAAGATCTGCTTTGGGCAAAAGGCCTTAAAGTTGCATCTCTGCTGAGCAGTGACTCTGGCCAGTGGGCAGCAATGGAATCGCACTCACTGACCTTCCTTGTCCCTTCTGGAAATGAGCTTCACACTGCTCTGCCTCCCAAGCACTGTCCCAGGAGGGAGCACCTGCCCAGGTCAACAGGAGCTGCAGAGGTCAGACAGGATTTCATTCAACATAAGCTTGAGCCATGACTAGTACTTCATCCCCAAAGAAAGAACCTGACATTGCAAGTAAACAAATCATTTAGTACACATGGGCATGGCGGTAGCAGGAAAGGATTGATGCTTGTTATTATCAGGAAGCTTTTGTCTGTCTTACCCTCATGCCAGGTTCTATTCTAGTCCCTGGTACAGCAAGGGGCTTTCATTCAATCTAATTGGTAAAAGAGGATGTGTGCAGAAAGCATGAGCAACCATGAACCCCATGGTCATCTTTGAATAGCATTCCAAGTCCCAACAGATGGTTCCCTTAAGAAAGTTCTGGGCATTAAGAGTGGGAAAGAGAAGTACAAATTGAACATCTCTCATCTGAAAATCTGAAATCTGAAATTGCCAAAATCCAAACCTTTTCAAGTGATGCCACAGTGGAAAATTCCACACTCTACCTCCTGCTTTTGTAAATAAAGTTTTATTGACACATAGTCATGCTGATTTGTTTACACATAGTTTAAGGCAACTTTTGTACTATAATGGCTGAGTCGAGTAGTTGCACAAAGCAAAAAATGTTAACTTATGTGCTCCTTTACCGGAGAAGTATGTTGACTCCCGATCTAAAAAATTCCAAGAATCAACCAAATTGCTGTTTAAAAATAAGAAATTATCCTAATTCTGTTGGGTGGGGTTGGGGAAGGAGGTAAACTTGAGTTGTATAATCTATTCTTTTCCTGCCACCTGAAATAGTAAATTGTTCTAAATAGATGTCCAGCCCCCAAAATCAATCAAGACTCATTCTTATTCAATATAAGCTTCGTGAAAGGTGTCCTGTAATTATTAAAATGAAATCTGTTGTCTTTATTCAGGACGATGGTATTATCTGTTATTTTAAAAAAAAAAAAAGCAAGGAAGTGATTTGGGAAAAACATTAGGCTTTGAATCGGAAGGCTTGGGTTTTAGTCTCAGTTCTGCTGTTTATGAGGTTTTTGCAAAGTCCTTGCAGCCTTGGTTACCCCTTAAAAAAAACCTCCAACAGGGTGAGGATGAGATTAAATGAGATGTGTAAAGTCCACCTTGAAAGCTAACATGATGAGCAAATGCTAGCTCTTCAGAGGGTTTATGTGTGAAATTGTTACAGGTTTATGGCGTGGTATTTGAAAGCTGGTTTACCGGAAAGTCAGAAAGGATTCTAAGCATGTTCATAAATCAACAGATTTCAGAATTTAAACAATAACATTTTGGTCAGAAAAATAACAAAATGTCAACAGACTTAAAGTTCAAGGATGAAATGATAAGAAGATAGGAAAGGTGGGAGGTGAGAATGACTAAGAAAGGACTTAAGGGGGAGAAAATAATAAAAGAAGATAGAACAGACAGAGAGCGAGCCAACATCCCCGGCTAAGATGGGAATGTCAGAGGGAAGTGAGGGACATGGGCTGGGGGCGCTAATGACTTTAACACAAGAAGGCAATGGTGACTTCTCAACTTTATAAGCCCTTTCCCACCTCAGGTGGTTTGTATGTGCTGCTCTCTGTCTCTGGAATTTTCTTCTTGTCTCAGACAACCTCTACTCTCACTCTAACCCACCGTTCTTCCCCAAAGCCTAATTATCACCTCGCAGAGACGTCTCCCTGCCATCTCATCCAGCATCCATCGCTTAATAAATGAATGAGTAAATGGCAGGAAGAAGTTACACGAGCAAATGGGCAGGCTGGAGACCTAGTACGTCTGAATTCTGAAATCTGTGGATTTATGAGTGGCACCCACAAGTATGGCCAGTGTTGTTTTTACTCTTTAACAAAGAGGCAAATGTGTTCATGAATGATGAAGAATTCAAGTATCCACAGACTTACATGCATCTAAAATCTGATGCAATGTTTTCATCCCCTCAAAAATTGGGTGCCCAAATCTGCTCCAATGGAGGCAGAGACTCTATTGATCCCTGTTGTGTCCTCAATTCCTAACACAGTGCCTGACACATAGTAGGTGCTCATCAAATACTGGCTGAATAGAGAAAGGTGAACTACTCTTAGCAAAACTTTACAGAACTGGGTGGGGGCCACCCAAAATGATTCTTTGCTTTCCAAAGCACAGAAGAGATGTTGCCAAATTTGTGTGGCTAGTGATCATGCTAGACCAAGAGTTAGACATTCTGTTCCCTGCTACTTAACTACTAGTTACTTCACTACCATGGTGTCTGACCAGGAACCAAGCACAGCTCTGGGCCAATACTGTAAACATAGCTTTTTCTACTTTGAATTACTTTTATTCCTTTAAATGACCACAGCACATGTACAGATTAATTCAAATTGTTAATACTAAATTTTTGTTTTGTTATTCTTGAAATTTAGAGATAATTTTATTCACATTTTCTTCATTGAATGGCTTTTACATTTGTTTTTATTTTCCTACAGAAATAAAGGAAAAAAAGAAAAACCATGGTATGGATAATGCTACCCCCACCCAACAACAAAAACCAAAGTTGCCTTTCCCAAAAATGTGAGGCATTTCTGAAGAACATACAAATGACACTCCACCAAAATATGTCTCACTAGAATTTATCCTTACTGTGTTTTTGTTTTTAATCATTCTCTCTCTCCTTCCCCCTTCTACATCCCTTGAAGAATTTCTCTATGGATGGTGAACTCTTAAGTGAATATTTGTAGATCTCAGAGTGTTGGTGTCACATATGCATATGCATATCCACTTCTTCCTTTCTGAAGAATCCTGATTTTGTAAAAGTACACTCTTCCCCCTTATCCCTCAGTTCTTAGGGGAAGCTGATCCCTTCTCTGTTTGACTCTGGTGGACTTAGTTGACCTAAAGCTAATCCTTACCCCTTGCAATGATTGGTTCAGAGATAGACATGTGACTTCATTCTGGCCAATGAGATATTGAGAAAGTTTTCCTAGTGTCTTCTGGGAAAAACCAAACTGCTCTGTGGGAATATTTCCATAAATAATAGCATAGGAGACTCCAAATCACACCAGGGAACAAACACCAAAAGGGGCTGTTAGTAATCACAGTAAATGGGAATATTTGCATCATAAGAACTGGAAATAATAAGACAGTCTTTAAAGAATATATCTATATGTATGTATGTATGTATATACATAGGGATAAGGAAATATATACCATAAAGAATGAGTATGGGTAAGGGGGAAAGGTAGATAAACCTTTTCCCAAAAAACCCAAATATAAATTATGCAAATTAAGCTAGAAGGCCTGGGAAATAAAGATTCAGTGGATGAGTTTAACAGTACTTACATGTATTTGACCAAGTAGTAAATTAGGATCTAGAACTAAAGAAATCACCTAGAATATAGGTCAGAAAGATAGAATGTAAAGTACAAAAGATCCAAAGGCAGAATGAGAAAAATCTAACAGGGGTCTAATCAGCATGCCAGAACAGAGGGTAAAGAAAGAGAGGCAAATTCAAGAAATAATAGCCAATTTTTTTTTTTTTCTGAACTAGTGGAAAAACTCGAGTCTTCAGATTTTCTAAGTAGACTGGATCTAGGGCAGTATAAATAAAAGCATTCAGGCACCTGGTAATAAAACTGTAGACTATCAAAGAAAATGAGAAAAACCTGAAATGCTATCTAAAGGGAAACAAAACAGATGAACTGAAAGGAATAACAAGTCAACTGACAGATTTCTAAGAAACAATAATGTATGTCAGAGACCATAAACACCTTTAGAAGACTCAGCAAAAAAAATTATCATCACACAAATCTAAATTCTAGATAAATAACCATTCAAATTAACAGCTAAATACAGACAATTTCTGACATACAAAGGCTAAAAGAGATGAGTGCCTATAGTCTTATTGGGGAAAAAATAACTATTTTTTTGTTGTTGTTGTCCAATGAGAAGGAAAGAGGTACTTCTGCAAGAAGGAAGTCGAATCCAGAAGGAAAGTGGAGATCCAAAGACCATGGCGGCCCAAGAATTCAATTAAGTGTATTCATACATCTAAATACTTATGGACTTGTACAAATAATAGTAACTGCTAATTGGGAATTGCTTAAAATCAGACTGGACCTGATATAACCTACAATAACAAAAAAGATGGAAGGGAAAAGAAAGAAGTGAAGCCATTCTAACTCTTCAAGAAAAGCACAGATCTATTAGTCACCTCTAGATTTTGTTAGAAAAACACAAGGGCAAAGTGTACACATTCAAAATGAGTGGGTTACCTCTAAAATAGTGAAAAGAAATGTATGCTTTTACATTTTAACAGGAGATCAAAGAAAATTCTGAAACAACCTAAAAGCAAGTCTGGTCAGCTCCAGGAAGTCAGGAAGGGAAATGAGAAGAAGCGATGTTAAAAGATGCAGGCAGGAGGCGGAAGCCATGCCGTCCAGTTTGAGAGGAGAGTGTGACCTGCAGAGTGGCCGACCAGCTGAAGAAATGGAAAGGCAAAGTGGAAGCAGCAAGACGTCACCAATGTGACACCCGGAGCATCTATCTCGGCTGGGCTGGGAGAACAGAGGGAAGAAGCTGGAATTCCTAGCATCTTGGAGGAGAGTATTGCAGAGCAGGAACTAGGATCCTCAGACATGGCTCCGCAGGGATCTCCAAGATCAGAAGAGGGACCTGGGGCTGCATCCTAGAGCTCTGAGGAGGTGCCAGGACAGCAGGTGCTAATGGCCCCCCAAAGCTATGTGACAAGGCAGATTTTGAGAATCTTTAGTGGGGGGGATGGGGGGGTCTGAACTCAGCTATCAGATCCCATTACTGGGTGGGACTAGCTCTGCCAAAGTGAGGATGCATTTCTCAGGTGATGCTGACAGGAACCAGATGAAATCAAGCAGAGCAGGGAAAACCAGGAGGGAGCCCCACCTACCACCACCACCATTCTGTAGCTTGCTAATCAGCAGAGCCTCCCAGGCAGGGACAGAAAAGCAGGAATGAGTTGTGCCGGCCCAGACCTGCCTCCCAGAGCAGAGGGGTGGTTTGGGCCTGGGAGAACACTGCCTGAATGTGGCTTGTGGCAGTCTGGCTTCCACCCACCCCTTTCTCCTGGTTTAAACTCCATGTTCCAACTTAACAGGATGTGAAACTCTTTCATAAAAAATGAAGAAGCTCCCGTTCCCCGCCCAAATGAGGGGACACCAGGTCTTAGCGGTCACTGTTGCTGTCTCTGGGGAACAGTCACCACCGTAACCTCTGGGCTGGACTTGTTATTCCTCCAGTTCAGCCACAGTCCCATCTGAATATGGTGTTTACCGGAAGGTCACCTGTCAGTGAACCTCCAAGAACACTTGTTCAGAGTAATAAAGAGAAAGGGAAAGAAAAGAAGACATAGGATGATAAATAGGCACACCCTCGGATCCCACATGACAAACACATGAGAAAATGGACGTAGCTTCTACAGTCTAGCCATGCGGCTGTGCGGTTGGTATTTGTAACTTCTTTGTCTACCACCCCTTCTGTGTTCTGGGTCCTCAGTCTGTGGAAGTTCTCTGAACAGTGACTTGAACCTCATTCCACGAGGTCTAAATCCTCCCTGGCCACTGCAGTTTTGTCTCTTGCTGTAGTTTTCCTTCGCTGTCATTGTTAGCTGGAGAAGGACTAAGGGACAGCCCCGTGAATCACCAGGATCCCAGACAGTCCTCCTTTGTGATCTGTGTGGCAACAACCCAATTTCCTCTTGATGCCTGATTGCGTGGCCTGCTCCCTGCCAGAGGTCATTCCCTTCCTTTTCATCTGGTTATTTGGCCTGAGGATCCCCAAATGCTCAGGGGAAACTTCATCTTCCAATCAATGGGCTCACCACTGGGTCCTCTAGTGGAAGCATTCCTTCCTTCTAAACAAGATGTCCTACAAGAGCTCAAAATCAGGACTATGGGAAACAAAAGTACTAGAAGTGTGTTTCTACGTACAATAGATTTCTGACCCTATAATCCTGGCTGAGGCAGGAGCAGCGCCACATGTTGAAGCCCAGACAACTAGCAAGATCACATCCATTAACTGGGGAAGTTGAGTCTGGCTCACTTTCACTTTTCTCCCCAGCTACCCAGGCACTCCCCTGGTTGTAATCAGTGTCACCTAGTAAAAACTTACTGATGGTCATTGTCTGGATAACAGCTCCCTGGCTTGAGGGGCAGCCATCTTGGCCTCTCTGAATGCCTTCCCCTCTTCTGAGGCTTCAGAGCCATCCCCTTGCCATCTTCTCTCAACAGCCAATTCCACCATCTCTTCAGAGAGGGGGCATCCCCACTGCACATTCCTTACTCCTGGGAATAAGAGTGTGTCTCCAGAATAGGAATGCACTTCTTCCCAGGAGCATGGAAAGCCGTCCTCCTGGCATCGGAGCTGCCTAGCAATTGAAGACACATTGCCTCATTGAGTTAGCTTCACGTCAGCTAGTAACCCTCTGCAAGCAAGGCAAGATGCTGGCCACTTCAGGGAGACCATGAGTCCCCCAGAATACACACCACTCGGGGCCCTCTCTCGGGGAAGGGCCCTCCCTACTCTGCACCTGCTTGGCCCTCCCACTGGACTCCATGTTCTAATGGCTACGTACCAATGGTGACTACAGAACAAGGAGAGGGTTCCTGGAACCCACATCACCACTTGATAATCATACTTCACACCTTATATTTTTATATTCAGTCATGGTGAAGTCAAAAGTACAAAAAAAAAAAAAATAATAAGAGCCAAAAACTGATTGTGAAGATAAAGGTTTCATCCCACCTTCTAGGAGAGAATACTAACCATTACCTGATTTTCTTTTTTGTTCACGTGAACCAAATAATAATAATAATAAATAAATAAAACATGGTATCTTACTGGGTTCAGCATCCTTTGTCCTGATAGATACAGAGTTGATTGAAAGGAGGAAGACCTGTATTCGTTGGGAGTGTGCATAGCCACCCACAGTAAATAACACAAACCACTTAAATAACACCACAGCACAAGCAAACACCAAGACCCGGCTGCTTCCCTTGAGTAGGTCGGTGGGCAAAAAGCCTTTATGAAGATCAGATGGAATGGGCTGAGGGACAGGAGAAGGGACAGTCACTGCTGAGTATCCACGGCATGGCTTTAAGTTCTCAAAATGAGGAAGAAGGTGACTGTCACTGCTTAAAAAAAAAAAAAAAAAAAAGACCCTGAGCCTCTCTTATCTTTTGACAGATGATGGGCAGCAAGGGGGGGCTGTGTTAGTACAAAGTTTGTACCCCAAACACATCCCAAAACGGTGCTGGGAAGAGGGCTGTCCCGCCAGCTCTTGACATACTCCATTCCTCACAAAACAAGCTTTGAAAGAAGGACTTGAAATCCTACTTTCCTCCAATAGATTAGCCCATGATCTCACCATAGCAGGTGACATCTTTAAGGAGGATGAATTTGCACAGTGGTGTAAGCCGTAGGGAAGTGCGCGGTGACCTCTTTCTTGGAGTCCTTGTGGAGATCTTCACTGGCCAGCCTCCTTAAATCTGGGCAGTCTAAATAAGCCGAGGTTCCCTGGTGCAGTGTGAGAGAGGGAAATGGAATGCACCCATATTTCTTGTTTATTATTTCAGGCAAAAAAAAAAAAGTTGTTGTTACGAATATATATATTTAGGACTGGCAGGTCGGCCTGCCCCAGGGAGTGACGGGGCTGTTTCAAGGCAGCCAGGAGAATCCCTTTGGTTCACCTTTGGAGAAATGAGAGACCTGCTGCGGTGGCCAGCCCCTGCCTCCCTCCCTTTTGTCCCCATTCCCCGCTCCCTAAGCCAGCTGGTCCCCCTGGTCAACTGTCGCCCATTGTGTGTTATGTTGTGTGCTCCAGAGATGGTTGAGATGTTTTGCAAACATCCTGAGGCTCAGTGATATTTATGGGTCCCTTGTTTTGCACTGAACTATTATTCCATTCTTATTCAACTGAGATCAACCCAGCAAGATAAAGCCATCCTCCCCTCCTAAATCAAGGGGCAACGGGGGCCTCCTCCCAGCCCTGGCTCAACTTCTCCACTCCCAGCCAAAGCCATGGTTGTCTTCTGCCTTCAATTGTCCTGTTGAGCTGAAATTAGGAGCTTCATAGAAAAAGCTTGATGAGAGTCCAGAAGTCGAGACACATCCTGCTGCTGGGGGGAACATTTCCTGCAGGTTCAGAATTTGTTTCTTCTATTAATTGCAGGAACTGTATTATGGGACATGGTGGCAGTCACTAAGATCGAGAGGGAAACTTTCAAGTCTGTCCTTGTCAGGAGGGAATGTTCCGAGCCTCTTGGGAGCCCAGGAGTCTTTATTCATCCTTCAAAGCTCCTGATAAATTCTGATTCTTCTGTAAATTTCTTTTCATTAAGGGCTACGACTGGCCTGCTCTTTTACTTTTCTTTTGATCTGTTAGATTACACTTTTTATTTATACCTACAACAAAGCTGGGAAGCTCCTAAATAAAAGAGGGGAGGTCCTTCCATTGACCTTTGATGCTTTCAAAACCAAAGTCATGGAAAAAAATAATGACCCTCACCTGTTATTGTGGCTTTTATTATCAGAACGCCTGGCCACAAGTGCGTCATCTGGGATGGGGGCGGGGGAATGACCTCTCTCAACTGCATTCGGGATGCCATGTTATAGAGGCTGTGCCAGATCTCAACACGGGTCTCTTCTCCACTTGGAACTGGACCTGGTAGAAGTCTCAGTGTGTGGGTGCCTGTGGGTGCCATGTCAAATCAAGGCTACCTGACAGCTCCTTCCTTGAGGGCCTCATACTTGAAGATCCTGAAACATTTGCTGATGCTTCTCTTTCTGTCCAGGAAATATCTTTAACTAAATAGATGAACAACCAAATAAAAGAATGGATAGAAAAGCCATGAGGGCCAATCTTCCAAACTGGGGCTGCTCAGGGACTCTCACAATTGAGGCCATTAACTGGATACTTTCCATCGAACTCCAGCAGAAGTGTCCAACAGTCAGATGGAGAATCCAGACCATTCATTTTATATGTGGTGTATGTGTACAATGGAATATTACTTAGCCATAAAAAGAATGGAATCCTGTCACTTGTGGCAACATGGATGCAGTTGGAAGTTGTTATGTTAAGCGAAATGAGCCAGACATAGACAAATACATGTTCTCGCTCACATGTGGAAGCCAAAAAAAGTTGTTCTCAGTAGTGGAGAGAAGAGTAGTGGTCACCAGGGGCTTGGAAAGGTTGGTGGTGATGGAGGGAGGCTGGACAACTGGTACCAAAATCCTAGTTAGAGTGGTAATTTCAGCATTCTACAGCACGAGAGGATGACAACAATTTATTGTACATTTTATAAACATCTAGAGGAGAGGAGTTCAAAGTTTTCCAACACAAAGAAATAATAAATGTGTAAGGAGCTGGAATGCTGTTTACTTGATTTGATCTTTACACGCTGTATTCTTCTATCAAATTATCACACTGTGCTCTGTAAATATAAACAAGGATTATGGCTCAATTAATTTTTTTTTTTACTTCTCATTTTCTTTTTTCAGGTCTACCAAGAGCTTCAGATCCAAAGAGAAGCTGCCTCTCTCTGACTTGCAGGCAGCGTCCTGGGACAGAGAGGAACTGCTGGATGATGCCTGTGATCTCATTCCCAGTCGAGGAAATTCTCCCTTCCTCCCCGTGGCCTTGGACCCTTGTGTCACAGAGTTTCAGTGAGTACCAGCCATTTCTACTGCACAATTACCACACAATGTTCCAGGAGCCCCCAGTCCTCCCATTAACTCTTGACCATTACAACATGGACGTGTCTGCGGAAGGGAGACCGAGGTGTGGCTGCAGTATGGTCCCCTGAGGGTTTCTCAGTCTGCTTTTACCTTTTCCTGAATTTATCCAAATTAGTTTGCTTTTAAAGAAATTAAAGAAGTAAGTTGTATGCAAAAGGAACATTGGAAGAGAAGGTGTTGACTCGTATCCTTCCCTATCCATTCCAGGACTCGGGCTGACTCTTAGTGTGGTTTCTCTATAAAGGTCTTATTACAACAAACTAAGCCCCTTTTCCTTAAAGTGCATTTGTGACCATGCAACCAATAAACAAATCTGTCACTTAGGCAGATTGGCACAGGAACAAGGGCTGCTCCTACCCAGATCTCTCATGAGAAGACTCCGAACCGGGTTAGAATTGGAGATGTTTCTTTCTTTCTTTACATGTTTCTAGCAGCCCCTTCCCAGAGTCCTTCTCAAAGTAAAATTGCTATAAAGATAATGATATGCACACATTATTATTATTATTATTATTATTATCATCATTATTTGGTACTGGGATTGAACACAAGGGTGCTCTACCACTGAGCTTCATCGCCAACCTTTTTTAATTTTTTATTTTGAGACAGGGTCTTACTAAGTTGCTTAGGGCCTCACCAAAGTGCCGAGGCTGGCCTCAAACTTGCACTCCTCCTGCCTGGGTCCCCCCAGTCTCTGGGATTACAGGCGTGCGCCACTGCAGTCAGCATGAGCACAGCATTATTACAGTGACTGTTTCTGTCTTTGGCAATGGTCATCCATGTCAGCCACGTGGACGGACAAGAGCCTCCAAAGATCAGCACTTGTTCCTTCCACGTGGGGCCAGAAGGTCTTGCAAACAAGTTTGTTTTCAACATTCTTTGCCAGGTGGACCCCTGTAACATGCACACTGCTAGGGGCAGTTCCATCCTCATCCCCAGAAACTGAAGCCTCTCAGTCCCCGACCTGCTGTTGGTCCCAGGCACATGGTAGCATCCAAAAATTGTGTTGAGTTGCTCTTTTCTGGCCATTTCTCTGGTGCCTTCTTCATCTCTTCTTGTCATCCAAACTCACCTGGGCCCTTGGATAGCTGGCAGGACCCACCTGCTCTGGAGGTTCTTCTGGACATGAAGAACCTAGAACCTAGAACCACGGCGGCCTACCTTGGAATCTTGGGCCTACCTTTTCCTATTTTCCATGAGCAAATTCCTTCTCAGCTTCCTCATCTGTTAAGGAAGTGATTAAATCTGCCTCATAAAATTTTGAGGAGGAATAAGTAAGTTTTGAGGATTAAGAAATGAGGCACCTTAATTAAAATGGTTATTAGGGAATTCCTACTCCTTAGCAGATTTTGTGATAGAAATGTTGGCTGCTAATTGCTTTTTCTCCGAGGGGAAGTTGAGACCATTAACCGAGATGATTGATAAGATTAGAATTGCCAATCAAAATGATGGATATTCTGGTACACCCCTTGTAATCACAGCAACTCAGGATGCTAAGGCAGGAATATCACAAGTTCAAGGCCAGCCTAGGCAACTTAGCAAGACCCTATCTCAAAACTAAAAGGGCTGGGGATGTGGCTCAGTGGTAAAGCACCCCTGGGTTCCACCCCTAGTAACAAACAAACAACAAAAAAAATAGATTTGCCAAAGTTTCTGGTCTCAATTGATCTCTGATGATGACTTTAGGAATTCACCATCAACCTCCCTATTTGTTTCAAATTGTTCTTAAAAAGTGCTTAATGTTTTTAAAAGTGCTAAATGTAAAATCTGAGGAGGGTTTTTATATTGTAGAGCAGATACTCACATCTGCACAGAGGGAGCTAAGAAGAAGGTACATTGCAGCCCTGAGGAGGCCCACGTTAGGCCGAGGCCTCCAGAGTCACCCCAAGAACTGAGATGTGAGGAAATTCACTCCCACAAAGTCGGCAGCCACAGAGGACAGCTTGGGCAGGAAGCGGACAGGACTGTGTTACTTTCCCACTTGCTACAATATTCTGAAAAATGCTTTGTATTTCATCTTTGCTGTAGATAAAACTGTGTTCCCATAAACTTCATAGGCTCAGCTCATCAAATCCAAGGTAGGAGTCAAATTTAACATTTGGGAACACATTCTCTTGGCAAAGATGCCTTAGAATAACGGTTAACAGTTAACAACAGCCACGGTAACACGGTGCTCCCTACCTGCCCAACACCATTCTGAGCACTTGACCTAAAGTCACCCACTTTCTTTCTGATCCAAATGCCCTTGTCACACTTGAGGGAAGTCTTTCAAACTGGGCATCACAGACAGATTTTTCTCTTTCTAGACTGGCTTCCCCTGAGTTACAGAAAGTTACTTCTTTTACTAATGTGGGAGTCCCACTCCCTCCACCACCAGGAGATGGAGAGGTCCTCTGCAAATCCATTCATGGTGGCCAGGGGATGGCCACGCCCGGTGACCTATTGTAGCCACTGGGATATCATGGGGTCATATGATGGCCCTTCTTGGCTCAGCCAGAGTCCATTTCTAATGTCAGCCCAGGCCACCCAGCATCTGGGTTATCTCTCTTCACGCAGAGGAGCTTCAGATCCCAAGCTGCTATGAGCTGATGCACATGAGCCCCAGGCTCAGAGCCTGCATGGGGCAGAACCTGGTTGATTTGAGAAATACAAGAGTGTGTTAGAGGGGCTGGGGCTGTAACTAAGTGGCAGAGCGCTTGCCTAGGACATGTGAGGTACTGGGTTCGAGCCTCAGCACCACATAAAAATAAATAAAACAAAGGCATGCTGTCCATCTACAGCTACAAAAAAAATTTTATTTTATTTTTTAAAAAAGAGTGTGTTAGAGCTTCCATAACAAAGTACAACAGACAAGGGAGCTTCATGGATTGTCTCACACTCTGGAAGCTAGAAGACCAAAATATCAAGGTGTTGGCAGGATTGGTTCTTTGAGGGCTTCAAGGGAAGGGCCTGTTCTGGGCTTCTCTTGTTGGCTTATAGATGTCTGTCTTCTCCCTGTGTCTTGTGTGCTCTTCCCTTTATGCATCTTTATGCCCAAGTATCTTATTTTGTAAAGCCAGTAGTCATATTGGATTAGGGCCCAGCCCAATGTCCTCATTTAAGCTTGATCATTCCTTCAAAGGTGCTATCTCCATGTCAGCCCACTGTCAAGGTGCTGGAGGTCAGGACTCCAACGCATGAATTGAGGAAAAGGGACAGTTCAACCTATCAGCAAGAGACCCGTACCACTGGATTGAGTAGGAGAGTGGACATTGAGGCTGAGGGAGCAGGCAGGGCAAACAGAAAAGACTAAGGGCCTGAAAAGCTAGCGGGAAACCAACCCCTTTACAGGTGTTCACGGAACATCCGCTGTACATCCTCCCTCCTGGGCTAAGGGAATTCAGAGATAAATTGGGCCGTCACTGTCCTTAGGAGCTGAGTCTGATGAAGACAGGCTTGCGAGAGACCAAGTGCTGATAGGGACAATGTGGGGCACCGAGGAAGAGCCTCCTGCCCAGTGCTGCCTGGAGTTGGCCAGGAGAGGTTGGGTGAGGATGGGATTGTGCCCAGCCACAGAGGAGAGCAGCCCTGTGGGCCCGGCCCTCCCCCGGGTTGTTACAGCCCCTCAGCACTGACCGAGGGGCTCCAGCTTCCTTGGGCAGTGCTGGGCAGATATTCCTGAATACCAACTCTGCAGAAATCCCCAGGCAGGAGTGGGGATATGAAGGGCCATGGGACAGATCCTTCCCTGTGGAGGTATGGCCTGGAGGGAGAAGGTGGACAATACATGAAAACGTAAGACATGGAGTCCAAGGGGACGGTTCTCCAGAGAAAACCAGGTGGAATGACAGGAGAATGGCCATGTGTTCATTTGGGGGGCTACAGTAACAAGTTTTGACAGCTCGAGAGGCCAGAAGTCCAAACCTGAAGTACCCACAGGTGGGTTCCCTCTGGAGGGTTAGAGGGAGAATCTGTTCTGCGCCTTTGTCCTTCTGACCTCTGTGGCCTTCCTTGGCCTTCCTTCATTTAATCCCTGCCTCCATCTTCACATGGTCCTCCTGTGTCTTCCCCCTTTTTGACCTTATAAGGACCCACCTCTGGATTTAAGGTCCATCCTAATCCAGGATGATCTCATCTCAAAATCCTTGTCTTAATTACATCTGCAAAGACCCTGCTTCTAAGTGAGATCGCCTTCACAGGTACCAAGAGCTAGAATCTTGTTGAGGGTCACAGTTCAACCAACTATATGCAGTTAACCTCAAGATCAGGGTGAGACGCAGGGAGCATCTGAGCTGGGTCTTATAGGAGAGGCAGGATTGGGCCTGTGGAGAAAAGTGGAAAGGACCTTCCAGAAGGTCAAGCAGGGAGAAGGTGCACCCACAAAAAGACAGCAGCCATGTTGGAGGAGAGGCTGAGCTGGATTTCGTATCTGAAGCTACCTCCATCATGACCAAGGTCATTGCCGAATTCCAAAACAGAGTTAAGCAACACAACAGAAATAGCAAACACAGAGTGCCCATCTCCTCCCTTCCTGTAGAACAATTCCAGCTTGGCCTAGAGTTGTTTTGTTCCAATTCCCTTAAAATGTCTATGTTCAGGCAAAAGTATCCAGGGAGATTAGCAGGACCCAGGCATGCATAGCTCCCTGCACCTCAGCTTTATCCTGTAGCTGATGCAAGGTATCCACCAGCTCATAAATGTCCATCAACTAATGGGAAGATGATACCATAGAATCAGGGAGGGCACTGTCTGCCAGATGAAAGCTAAGGTCGACAATTCCTAGATGCATTTGGACGGGGGCAAGAACAGATACATTACATGCTACCTTTTCTACTCTTTTTAGAATGATTTGAGATATGCTGAATAGTATTATCAAAATGAAGGCACACATTTCTTTTGACACCAAAAGATAGGGTTGTCACAGTCTTTAGACAGCTGTGTTTGCACAATGAGCCATCGGTCCTGGAGAGCTACATGACCCATTCAGGTAGTTCTTTGGTGGCTAGTCATTTTGTCCCCAACTTATGCTCTTACTGTTAAACTTTGTTAATTTCTCTTTTAAAACCCACATTGAGTCACACTGAGTTAACTCTGTCGTGGGCATTTCCATCACTTGACACCGGGTTTCTTAGCAACAGCCAGAGGTGGGACTTTTTGGCAAATGCTGTTTATCCATCTTTGAGGTGAAACATTCATTAAAATGAACTTAAAATCAAATTCCTGTAAAAACTTTCTTTTTTCAGTGATAATGTTTGTTTTTTTTTTCACTTGCCCATAACTTTCGGGAAAATTCTATTTGGGCTGAATTTTCTCATAATTGTTTTCAGTGTAGCTTGTTTTTTTGTTTGTTTGTTTGTTTGTTTGTTTTAATGTGCGATTATTATTAATGGAAAGTTCAGGGGGAAAAAATCCTGTTAATAACTTTTGAGTTGTGTGACTGCTTTTTAAAACAACCTTTTTCCAAGTAAAAGAAACCTTAGCCTTATTATTATTTTTTTAATTAAAACCATTGCACTTGGGCTGGGAATCTAGCTCAATGGTAAAGCACTAGCCTGGCATGCATGGGTCCTTGGGTTCAGAGTCCCCAAACCAGAGCACCACAATAACTAAATAAATGTCATCAACCAGGAAGTCTTTTAACAATTAAAAAAAAAAAAAACCTTTGTATCTGAGGACTATATGGACCCTGAGCAGTTGTGCCCAGGGATAGCTTCCCATTGAAACCCTTGAGGAGTTTTAAATAATACTGATGGAAGAAATTTTTTAAATAAATACTGATGAGTTTTAAGAAATTAAATATTTGAGAAATTTGGTCTGGGTCCAGTCCAGGCAGGCCCTGGATCCAGTGCTCAAGCAACACTGAGGGATGTCCTAAGACATGACCACCCAATATCCACACTCCCAGAAGGATCAGAGATCTGGAGATCAGAGAAGGGAAAATTATTTCCTACTGGAGATAATTTTCCACCTGTTAAAGGAAAAATAGTTGTTTTTGTTATCTCTGAAGCATTTGGCCCTGAGGAAGATGTGGAGGCCCAGCTCACACGTCTTGATAGACCCCATACGCAGTTGGGATAGTATTGCTAGTCATCACTGCTGACCCTTAGGGAGAGATTGGCTCATCACTAGCATCAATAGTGATCAACCCCCTGCCCAGCTTCAGAAAAGTACTTCTTGAGCTTGTGGCCATCAAAGAACAAGAGACAGACTGGGAGACCAGCCATCCTCCTGATTCTGTGGCCACCTTTTCCCATTGTCTTTTCCCAAACTCATTATAGTTTTCTAAGAAGCTGCCAAGATAGAGTTCTCTCCTCTGCTCATGATGGAAAGTGTGGCTTCCAAGAAGGGCCACGGAGAAAGTCAGCCTGAGTACCACATAGGAAATACATCTCCCTTTCCACCTGGGCAGGGACAGGTGGCACGGAGTCCCCAAACCAGAGGGTCTCTGCCTCTCCTCTCTCCTGCCTGTAGACTAACACCTGGATGAGCCCAATGGACAACATTTCATCACCACAAGCTGCAGAGTGACAGCTGGGCAGGCCTGAAGCTCACCCATGTCCCCTACAGGAACTTGTTCACTTAGCAGCCTTTGAATGCCAGTGTGTACCCACTGTGGGAGGACACTGGTCTTAATGAGATGCAGCTCCTAACCTCCTAGATAACCCAGGGCTTCTTTCCCAGTCTTGTTTACGTGTCAGAGTGCCTGAAAGTCAGGTGAAGCTTTTTGAGTCACCATAAAACTTTAATATGTTGACTGTAAAATAGTTTTGTATGACTGTACATAGTTTTGTACCAAGTCCAGCAGCATCACAGAGTAGATTTCACCATAGGTGAGTGTTAGTGAGAAACTCTTGATAAATATGAGAGGGGGGAAGGTTAAAACTAAGCCAGCTTTATTTCTCAACTTAAATTTGTTGGTATTTAGGAAAAGACCTCCATTATTAGGCTCAGCAACAGTGTAAGTGAGGAAATCTGGGCAGAGACCCCTAGGAGACCCTCGTGGGCCTTCTGCTCTTGGACAATCTCACCCAGACAAGCAAATCCTTCATTTCCAAAGAAGAGGCTGTGAGATGAGGTGTCTCAGATAAGGCTCCTGTTAGGGGGGTTCCCTGTTGAGAAATAGCAGTACAGGAAATATTTGCATACTTCACTCATTTAATGAACTCTGAGTAAAATGTATACAGCTTCATGTCAGGGACACTGCTGAACTATCACACAAGCTCTCTTGGAGTCTTCCCTCTTGAAAATCAAAATAAAACAAAAGTGTGCAGGAAGGCAAACCAACTGCAAAACTGAAACCTGCAGGAATAAGATTTTCCATCTGGGACACTTGTGGGGACATGAGCAGAATCCCCCCAGTCTCCTCGTGTGGACTCCTGCCATGGGACTCAGTGTCTGTAGGATTTGATGTTTTCACCTGGCTATTTTTGTTGGCAATTCCAACTTGGGGGCTGTGGTGTCAGCATGGGCTCACTGTTCCTGGGGAGGCTTTTCATATTTCCTTTTTGAAACCCCACCTCTGTCCTCCACAGCCAGCAGAAGGGCGTCACCTCCTGCACCTTCCCTTCTTGGGGAAGGGTGCTGGAAGTCCCCCTCTGCCAACCCCTAACACCTCCACCAAGAACACTGAGCAGAGTCTACATGAAAACCGTTTGGGAAAGTTATAATAATAACTTTCTTATCCTTCTATTGAATACACGACCAGTGTAATTCCCCATCACGTACAACCACAAGAATCAGATCCTAATTAGAATAAGTTATATGTATGTACAGTATGTCAGAATACACTCTGTTGTCATGTATAACTAAACAAATTATTAAAAAAAAGAAGAAGAAGAAGCAAAGCATCCTATCATACAGTGCGGCTCTCACGAAGGACAGCACTGCTGGAAGGTGAATGACTGAATATTTGTTAAACTACCATTGTGCAAGTAACCTAGTATTTTCCTGGTTGTGTGTGAAATACCTCAGTCACCAACAGAACAAGTCAATAAACAATGACGTACTTTAAAAAAAAAGTTTGGGAAAGGAAGCTCAGGACAGGAGGATTGAGCCAACCGAGGCACGTGGGCAGAGCTGGGAAATGGCCCACCTCGGGGAACCGCACACGCCTCCCCGGCTCCTGTGCCCAGATCCCCCAGCCTTCTGGAGAATTCCCCTTCAGTTATGAAGTGGGTGTGGTTTTGTTTTTTATGTCTCTCGGATAACCTGACTCTTTATTTGAAATGCCTCCAGTTGGAGAAAATAGGAAGTAAGTGAGTTTCGTTTAAGGAAGCAGAACTCCTGTCTGCCTATCACATTAAGGGGAGCTTAGAAAATGAGAAGGAAGAAAAGAACCGCCAAAAAATGTAATTTCCCCTTTGACAATTATTTCTGAATAAGAACTTGAGCAATCTCTCGGGAAGGTGGGGTTTTGTCCCTCTTAATTCACTTAGAAATGACAGCCCATGCCCCTCCTGATGGTATTGACTGGCCTGCAGCTTTGCTTAGTCGCTTGAGCTGATACCACTGACCCTGAGCCCTGGAGACACCAGCAGCTCTCCTGGTACTGCTTTAAAACCACCTGCTTTATTTTATTTTATTTATTCATTTATTGTCTTTAGCTGTCAAAACATAAGGTGGCCCACAAGGTAGAGAACTGATAGTCTTTGACAAGAAAGCAAGTGCAGGTGTGCTGCTGGACACACAAACACACACACACACACAGGAGCTGAAGTGTGTCCTCCTCAAAATTCAGAGGTTGAAGCCTTAAGTTCCTCAGAATGTGACTATATTTGGAGATGGAGTCTTTAAAGAGGGGATCAAGTTAAACTGAGGCCATTAGAGTGTGTTCTAATCCAATCTGACTGTCATCCTTACTAAAGAAGATATGGACACAGAGACACCAGGAGGCGTGCACAGAGAGGACACAGCTAGAAGGCAGCCATCTGCAAGCTAATAAGAAAGGTCTTGGAAGAAACCAAATTGCCAATACCTGATAACATGTAGCCTCCAGAACTGTGGGAAATATACTTTGGTCATGTAAGCCACTCACTTTTTGGTATTTTATTTTGGCAGCTCTAGCAAATAGGGTGTGTGTGTGTGTGTGTGTGTGCGCGCGCGCACATGTGTGTATAAAATGAGGAACTGATAAAAATTGGATTGAGTAGTCCCAAGATAAAGCCTACTCACCGAACCAGTTCTCGATTGTTGAATCCCATGATCCTGGTGCCCGCTGGAAGCCCCTTGTCTACGCTGAGGAATGAAGAGTCCCACTCCTCCCTTCTCTGTTCTTAATGGTGTAAGGGCCCTTCTGGCCACACTCTGACATGTGGTCAGCTACTTTGCCCCATAGAACCCTATGGGCACAGCATGCCCTATGAGCCAGTGCTCCTCTCTTCACACTGAAGGACTGTGGGACTTTCCAGAGACTAAATTTGAATGCCTGCTGCAAGAACCAAGAGACACACATCAACAGCAGCTGACAACTTGGAAAAAAATGTAAAAACAGAAGGCGCCTAACATACCCTCCATCCATTTCAGAGCCATGGGTTTCAAACGCCCTTAACGCTCAGTAAAACACTTTGCATATGGTGGGGACTCCAAAAATATCGACTAAATACAAATAATATCAAAACTAAATTTCCAGAAGTATCCCAGTGTAATCCTCGAGCACCCAGAGAATGTCATTCTTTTCTGGAATTTGTAGAAGTCCTGTTCAAAGTTGTATATACTCCACCCTTCAGTTTTGCATCCTGAAACTACCTTCTATTTAATTTTATCTATAAGCACTGTTTTTTTCCCCGCAATTGGTTGGCTTTAATTTTACATCTCTTCAGTATTTTAAACTTTATTATCTTGAATGCACTAAAAACAAATGACAAGTGTTGCCCTCTCTAACCCACCCCTACCTCACGATCCCTTCCCCTTCCCTAATAATCCTAGGGTTATTCTTAACACCACGAGAAATAGTGTATGAATGGCTCACTGTGGTGCTTTAAAATAAAACTGGATGGCTTCTGCTGAGGAAAAAGAGGCATTTGGCGCTTTTTCAAATTGGCATTTGCAGTGCTTTGCAGTGGTGTCTTCAGGGCTCATGTGCGAAAGTCACGGTAATTAGTTACGGAGTCATGATTTGTATCAGTTATCTTCGGCTGAGTGATAACAACCGGAAAACTTGGTCTGTGAAAACAGCATCAGGTTCTGCTTTATCTGGATCCTACGGGCTGGCTGGGCACATCCTCTGCTGGTTGTACAGGGCTCACTCAAATGACAACGTTCACGAAAGTGTCTGAGGAGGAAAGCCCCAGAAGGCCTTAAACACATATCTGAAAGCTGGTGCTGGCTGTGGGCTGGCGGATCTTGTCCCCCTCCCACGTGGCCTTTCGTCCTCCAGAAGGCCAGACTGGCTTCCTCAAGTGGCTGTCTCAGGGCTGATTTGAGAGAGCACAAGTAGAAGCTCGTGGCCATTGGGGCCCACGCTCTAGCGCTTGCACAACATCCCTTTTGCTACATTCTCCAAGTCATGAGACCAGCCCCGCTTCAAGGTCTGGGGAAGTCGACTCCATCTCTTGATAGGGAGGCTGCAAAGCCTTATGGCCACATTCAGGCAACCGCAGGATTGCAGCCTCAGTCGCTCCAGTGTTCTCACTTGATGAGCACAAACCCGTGAGTTGGGAAAGCCGTGCCTCTGAGATGGTGCTCTTCAATGGAGGGAGACTGAGGCCCTGCCTCCCACCCACGTGGAGAGTGCACCTGCTGCTTCCAAGGTGGCCCCGTGCCTCTGGCTGCCGTGGGAGAGGATTCAACGCAGACCACACAGATTAATCCACCCGGAAAACTGCTGCTGAGCCACTGGTTCTCAAACTTGGCTCCATGTTGAGATCATGTGGAGAGATATTTTCTTGTTTTTAAATACTCAAGGACTGGTGGTTCAGTGGTCAAGCACTTGCCTGGCATGCTGAGGTTCTGGGTTCTATCTCCAACACTGAAAAAAAATTATATGTATACATGTACATAAATGCACATAAACACCTGTGCGTATGCATATACATGGGTGTATATATATGTATATGTACACACACACACACACACACTAATATCTGGGTCCCCTCTCCAGAAATTTCCATTTCATTGGTATAAAAAGCAGCCCGGACAGGAAATTTTGAAAGCTCCCCAGAGGATTCCCTTATGCAGCTAAGACCGAGGAGAACTGGTGTTTAAACTTTAAACTGCCTTTTTTCAACTGGCAAGAAAGAATCAACTAATGCCTTATTTACTGTACACACCTGGTCATTCGTGTGTAGGAAAAGGATCATGTTACACACCCCTGCTTGTTCTTGTAGATGACAATAAAGGAAGCATGCCATCAAGTATCCCGGGTCTTCCAAGGGGTCACCTGAGGAAACTGAGCTCTCCTGATGGGGAATGGACACCTGCGGCACACCACGGACTCTCAGGCTCAGAGCAAGCTGGTGCCGCTTGTGGCTCATCTCATTTCCTTAACCCAGGGCCACTGGAAGTGAGTCACCAATAGGGGAATACCACATTTATTAAAAAAAAAAAAAAAAACATAAAATTAGCAAAGCCTATTTAGTTATCTCTGTTTAGCTACCCAGTAAAAGTTCTAGGGATTATTCCTTTTTTACAGTTATTATAATTATTGGTGCATACTAATTGTACAAAGTAATGGCTCCATTGAGACAGTTCCATACATATGTATAATGTACTTTGGTGGTATCTACCCTCCCCGTTACCCACTCTAACCCACCTCTACCTCTCTTCCCCTTCCCTAATAATCCTCGGGTTATTCTTAACCCATATATGTTTGAAAAATTCCTTAGGAGTAGTCCCCAACATCCTTGTCTGTGAAAACAGGGTTGAGCACAGCAATTGGGAGCAGAAATGTATCCAAACAACACATAAAAAGCAGAAGTATGAATTATAATGGAAGATCCTGTCATTTCACCCCTACTCAAAAGTGAGTATTGGTGAACCTCAGGCAGGGATCCCGGGGCTTATCTCTGGGTGTCAGATGAAGTTTTTCATTTTAATGGCCTGTGGTCTAATTTCAGGGGCAAATGTAAGTGTGAAAACCAGCAAAGAATCAGGAAATAACCAAGTAATTGTAAGACACCACTAACTAAACCCCTCCCCTGCCCAGGAATAGAGGTGCAGTACATTACTTTGTACTCTTTCTTGATACTTGCATCTTTCAAGTGTGCACTTCAGACCAGCCACATCATTCTCACTGAGAGCTTTCTAGAAAAGCGCATTCTAGCCAGGCCTAGTGGCATGCAGCTGTAATCCCAGCTGCTCGAGAGGCTGAGACAGGAGGATCACAAGTTCAATGCCAGCCTGAGCAATTTAGTGAGACTCTGTCTCAAAAGTAAAACGAAAAGGGAGCCGGGTGCAGAGGGGCACATCTATAATCCCGTAGCTCTGGAGGCTGAGGCAGGAGGATCGCGAGTTCAAGGCTAGCCTCAACAACTTAGTGAGGCTCTAAGCAACTCAGAGAGACCCTGTCTTAAAATTTAAAAAAAAAAAAAAAAAAAGGGCTGGGGATGTGGCTCAGTGGTTAAGTGCCCCTGAGTTCTATCCCCTGTACTGGAAAAAAAGAAAGAAGGAAAGAAAGAAAAGGGGCCAGGGGTGTAGCTCAGAGGTAGAGAACTGCTGAGCTCAAGTCCCAGTACCACAAAAAAAAAAAAAAAAAAAAGAAGGAACCAAAAGCAGTTCTCACGCCCACCCCAGACCTGCTAAATCAGAAGCTCCAGGGAGCCTCTGGATCTAGGTCCTGCACCTGTGCTTGAACAAAGCCCAAAAGCATTCAATACATGCTCGTGTTTGGGCACCACTGTGCTACAAATCTGAAAATTGGTTGTCATTTGAAATTTACTGAAGATCTGACACAGGACATATTTCAGAGAAATGGCATCTGGGTTCGTTTTCCAATAGACATATGTGACATTTAGGAAAGATGTAAGAGTTTTTAAAAATAGGTCTGGGGATGGGGTTGTAGCCCAGTGGTAGAGCGCTCACCTGGCATGTGTGGGGCACTGGGTTCGATCCTCAGCACTACATTAAAAAATAAATAAACAAAATAAAGGTATCGTGTCCATCTACAACTAAAAAAGAAATTCTTTAAAAAATAGGTCTGATGATTACTAGTGTTTCCTGTAATACTTTCTGACCCAAAAGCATAGAACATTTTGGTTCATTACCAAGAGGTAAAGATCTCTTGGGTCATTTTTATGGAGGAAGATCCCAGGAGTAGTGGGACAAAAAGAGCACCAGGGTGGCATGATCTCAGTCATTCCAGGAAGATTCCAGAAGGGGAGGGCTGAGCGATTGCATATACAGATGTCCAAACGTTCTCCAGGGCCAGCGTCCACTTGCTCGCTCTCTGTCCATTCCCACTCACCGGCTGTTCTCTATGGGAGGTGTACCTGGCTGGCCTCGCCCTCACTGGCCAAAGTCCTTTCTCATATGAAATGACGCCAGCTTTCCAGGAGCCCACCAGGATGTGTCCCGAGGTCTAAGTCAGAACAGTCGTATCAGCAAAGGTCTGCAATGGGCAGCTAACTCAACAGGCCCAACCACTCGTGGGTGGGGGCCTGCTGAGTGCCTGGTAGCTGACAGAACCCGTGCTAAGAAGGGACACGAGAAGACAAAACCAGCCAATGAGCACAGCACCCTAATCTTGCCAGCCCGTTCCAGCGAGGCAGGAGCAAACCCCTCTCCCCGGGCAGGAGCTGCAAGGCGGCTGCCCACATACCCAGCCCCAGGACTAGGAGCCATCTTCAAAGGCCACTGCTAAGAGGTTTCCTCAGGAGACACCAAATAAGGCACAGCATTTGAAAAAGAGAGCACACACACTCAAAATAACAAATACTTTTTAAAATTTTAAGCAGAGACGTAAAAGCCCTGGCTAATTTGTTTCATATGACAAATGAAGAAAGTGCTAAGTGAAAAAAAAAATCAAACTTAACTGCAGTAAATATATCTTTAATAGAAATTCATGGGGCTAAGTGTTTTTCTGTAGTTTCTACTTTTTTTGTTCATATTTTCACAGATGCCAAACATGAATTTTGTAGGCTACTAACAAAGAACCTCTGTTTTCTTTCTTAAAAATAAACTACTGGCTCATATCATAGGAGACTGGTGTTCAGGGTCACTGCTGTGCCCTTTTTGACATTGTGTTTTCTGTGGGCACTTTTCCAGGTCAAATTATTCTCAGTAAGAAGGGGTTTTCTGGTTCTTGAGGTGACATATGCAATTAGTTGAAGCTTCGCCTGTGGTTTATATCATCAGCAATACACATCCTAATCACTTAATCTCCGGATGTTTTATTTTGATTTTTTTTTATCTTTTTATATTATTTATTTATTTATTTATTTTGACGTATCATATTTCATACATTAGATTCAAGTGGGTTGTGAACTCCCATTTTTACCCCAACTTCATCTTAATCTCAATATGTGAGAAAGCCAATTTCAAAAGATCTTTTTGTTCTATTCTTTATTTTTCAAGCCAGCTTTCTGAAAACATGGAGTTCTTAAAATATTATTTTATGCTGAGGCTATTTTGTGTTCCAACACAGAGATAAATCAATTATCACAAAGCTCTGAGAGGAAACCTAAGATATGTGCACCCACCACCTCAGAGATGCAGGCCTTTGTGGGTCCGGAGAACTATTCTGCAAGACACGGTGACAGCTCAGCCTTATTTCAGGGATGCCGTGGTCCCAGCAAACCTCGGAGAAGTTCAGGTGACATTCATACCACAGAGAGTTCAAATTTGGCTGGAGGACGGCCCTTTTTCTGCCAGGAAAAAAAAAAAAAAAAACGATGCCCTAAAAGGCTGTGGCCTCATTTACTGTGGCCCAGCCTGAGTCCTTAGCTACTCTCGCCACTGGGCCCTCGGTGAGCACCAGGGCGGGGAAGTTATGCAACACCTCTGCAGCCACATCCTAGCTTCCACAGGCTTTCCCAGACGTTTCTTAGAGGACAGTCAGCACGCGGCCACCATATTAGTAGGGTGGGGGGTCCTTTGCAGATCACTGAATCCCAGACGGTCATTTAAAGGAGAGCACCGAAGTCCAGTCCAGCAGGTGCCTGTGTCAGGACAACCAGGTGTGGCTGGCTCCCCAGCCCCTCAGATTTCTATTCCAAGTCCCCATTTCCAGGTCCTCCTCAGCCTCCACATCCAAGGAAGCTGGCCCCAGAATAGTCACACATCCAAACCACTCAGGGCAGAGGAAACCAGAGAGTTCAAGAGGAGCCTACCAGGAGGTGTTCTCCTCTGAAGGAGGTGAGAGACGGGACAGGTGCGAGCTCACCCTGATGTCTGCTCACAGAAATCATCGTCCGTGGTGATTGGGTGTTATCTCCAGCCCAACTCAGGTGAGGCCTCCTTACCAAAGGGCTGGAAAGACCAGGTATGCACTCTGAAGCCCTGCCGTTAACATAAGCCTGCTGATGGCCAGGGCCAGGTGTGCAGGCAGGGGCTGGCTGCCTCCACAGGGATCCAAGTCTGCAGGAATGAGCACTACTCCATTGTGACATGGAGAAGGCTCTCTCAGTGAAAGGAAAACAGTTAATAAAAAATAAGTAAAAATAAGATCTCCCAGAGCAAATTTCAGATTCAGAAACATATGGTAAGATTTCAAAGTCCTCATTTTATCACACAATCTCAGTCGGGAAAAGAAAGTATTATAATGCCCGCCTACCACGGGCAGTTGTAAGGTTAGCCTTTGGGTGAGGTTGATGCCAAAGGGCAGGAAAACAAGTTTGATCCAATCTGCAAGAGGCTCTTTGAGGAGACAGGGCTCCCTGGCCTGGGGAGAGGAGGGGATTCGCAGGCAGCATTCCAGGAGGAGGCGCCAGTTTACCAAAGGAGAACCAGAGACACTTTTAGGAAATGACCGTGCACGATGTAGCTAAAGCATACGACAGGCGGGGGAGGGAAAGAGGGTAGAGAAAAGATTGGATTCCTCCTTTTAAAAAACTATCTTAACTTGATCTTCCTAGAAGATCGGTCCTTGGGTAGCCAGACACTGGGGTGATGTGCAATTCCTTAAGGAAACGGAACTCTTTGGGAAAACAGCCGTGTATGCAGGAAGCTGTTGACATAAATATGGCAAAGAAACGAAGGGACACGAGGTCTGAGTCACTAGGTGGCCCCAGGAAGAGAAAAGAAAGTGTGTTCGGGAGGTGCATCCCAGGCAAGATGGGTAAACAATAGGGGCAGAGATCTCCCAAAGTCTTGTTCCCAACAGGCAGAACCAAAGTGGTACCTGAGCCTGGAAGCAGGAGAAGGGACAATAGTTCCTCCAGGTACAGCGTGCACACACACACACACACACACACACACACACACACACACACACACGGTATAGCAAGGACAGGCCTGGGAGCAGAGCCTGCTGCCCTTACAGACCTGCCACAGAGAAGGCAAAGCCCATTCTTGGGAGAAAAGTCAGCTGTGACCAGGTGCTAAGTGATCAAAGTCTTGGTGTAAGAAGCACCTGTACAGGTGCTGTACAGGGTCTCCTTGAGATTACCTTCAATCCAACCTAGCAAAACCACTTCCTTCCCATGTTCTGAAGACTCTGGTCATGCATGATGTTACAAACTTGCCTTGTAGGACCCAAAATTATGAAAAAGTAAAACTGATTATTCATCTTTTCCAAAAAAAATTTTTTACATGATTGCTTCCAAACCTCACACTGTACTTACACCTATTTCTGCTGTTGCTCAGAAAACTGCAATTGAAGTTACTGTGAGATTTTCAGAGTCAGGGGTGCAGGACAGTTCCATTTCCATGTGATAACTGTCTTTGGTCAGGGCCACACTAATGACAGAACTGCCAGAAACCAGCTGCCCATGGTGTCTCTGTATCAGTCACAAAATGTACCTATTAATTAAATACCCACTGCCAAACTCTCCAGGGCCACCAAGTGAGGGCATCTCCCTCTGGGTCCTATCAATAATTGAGTCTATGATAGGAGCCAAAGATTTCCTGCTTTTAAAAATGTGGGAACCCTAACTTTCCCTTTCTTTTGTCATATTTACCACTAACTTGATTCTAGAGAGCACATTCCTTGGTTACTAAAGTAGGTAGTTTCATGCAAGACTTGCAAGTAAGAGGGAAATTTTGTTGATGTAAGCATTTATTTATGCAGGTCACCAAATCATTGGTGTACACTTAAAGATGATGTGAACAGTATTTTATTTATTTATTACTTTTATTAAAAAGAAACTGACAAAAGAGATGCTGAAGTTTCAGGATCTTGCTCTGCATCTAACTGTCTGCTAGGTGAGTGCTCCCCCTCAGGACCACCTTAGCTTGTCAGATGTAAATCGATGCACTACAGATGAAGCACTTAAAGGGTTATCTTTGAGACAAAGCATGGAACAGTCAGGACTCAGGATCCAGACATTCGAATGTGGCCAAATGGCTTGGGCAGGTTAACTGACCAGAGGATGCCAGCTCTCTCACTATGAAACCAGGAGAACAACCTCCTTCAAGTGAGCTGGTGACGGCAGTGAAATATCTGAGAACGCCCAGCAGAGCAGGTGGAGGTGTTGAGAGAAACCCATCACCCGCTTTCCAGCCTCAGAATCATAGCAAACAGAGGTAAGGACAGACTCCAAGATACTTCATGGTGTTGAAAGAACAGCTCCTATTGGATGATGAAGACATCCAAGTCTTTTCATTTCAAAAAGAGACATCCTCTTTATTTATTTGTTTGTTTGGGGCAAGAACATGGGGTTTGGAAAGATGCTGAGCTTGCTAGTTGCGACTCCCAGAGAAAAATCAGCATTTCAGATGGAAGCTTTTGGAAGGCTCCATTTTCCCATCACCAGGAGCCTGCTGCCTGATGAAGAAATGACCGTGTCAGGGACAGCAATGCCCTGACACTCGAGGATGCCAAGAGCAACCCAGACTGGGGTGTGGCTCCGTGGTAGAGCACATGCTGAAGCCCCAGGTTCAGTCCCCAGCACAGAAAAGTAAAGGAACAATCTTACAGAACTCAGTGCAGATGCACTAACACCACCAGAACACGGGCCTGCTGTTAAACCCACCCAGCCTTTGCTCCACGTGTCTTCTGTTTTATTACAGCTCTGAGGCATCTCAGAGAGGAGGAAGGATACTTTCCTGCCCACCAAGGCCCGCAGAGCTGAGGCTTTCCACTCTCCACTGTAGCTCTTGCCTCCAGCTGCCCCGTGTAGTCAGTAAATGTCCGCCTAGAATCCCGTAATTCATTCTCAAATAAAGAAGAAGGGAGAGGAGGAGAGGAAGAAGATGCCAAAGTAGAAGGCATTTTTGAAATTCAACGTAATTTATAGCGTTCGCATTTAAATCGTTTCTTCCCAAGTTGCCACAACGTTGTTAACAAGCCTGGAACCCTCGTTTCACTCTTCAAAACTGCTGTTAAAAAACGAACACGTCTAGATGTAAGGCATGATCAATTGAAAGACATCATTCTCTACCTGAGGAAGGAGCATATTTCCCAGCAACAATCAAATCTCATTAGGAATTGGAAAAGCCTTACCAGTACCATCGAAGGGGAAATGGCCCTGGCTGGGTACAGCGGACTTCCCCATTTTCTCCACTGGTCTTTTGATGGCTGGGCTTGTATGGGGGGGACATTTGTGTCATGAGAGGAACTGAGAAGTGAAGTGACCACCATAAAAAATCAGAGTCCCGGAGTGGAGGAGAGGGGTGAAGACCACGTGGGACAGCTGGAGGCCAGGGCTGCGGTGGAGAGAGTGGGACATCTCAGCTGGGCATCGCTGGGCAGGGAGGCACTGTCAGAACTGAAGAAAGCAATATGACAGGGTGGGGGTCCTCGGGCGCCATACCTGGAGAAGGACTTTGAAAACAGCGACGGCTACCGGGGAGGAATCATAGGCATGTAGTGCCCAAGGATGTTGCGTTTTCTCACATGAAAACCCACGATGTGAATCAGCAGTTCTCACACGGTTGGGTCACTGGAGCCTCTTAGCAAATGCTCAGGAGCTTTGATTTATGTAACTTATACCTATCGCTATGTTCCACAGGAGAAACGAAGACTGAGGAAATCTTAAACCAAACACAAGAATATACAAGACTAGAAGGTAGGGACGTAGGCCAAAGGTAGGGCCCTTGCCCAGCATGTACGAAGCCTTGGGCTCATCTCTCTCTCTCTCTCTCTCTCTCTCTCTCTCTCTCTCTCTCTCTCTCTCTCTCACGCACACACACACACACACACACAATATTGCATTTCATTAGCCATCTGAACAACACACTTCATGTATCCTCTAGAAAAATGCCATCGTGTACTCCAGAAAATAAGAATTTAAAAGACAGGTCAGGCATGGTGGTCCATGCCTGTAATCCCAGCTCTGCAGGAAGCCGAGGCAGGAGGGTCTCAGGTTTGAGTCCAGCCTGGGAAACATGAGACCCTGTCTCAAAAATTTTTCAAAAAAAGTAGAATTCAAAAGGTAAATAAGATCTTAGTATTATTACAAAAACAACTTGACAAACCCCTGTGGGGGTCTCAGGGACTCCTAGGGGCCTCTGAACACACTTTGAGAATCCTGATATAGAGCGATCCTGAGTTTTCTGGAATCTCCTCCAGGACCGCAGCTTGGGTTTGTCAGAAGAGGCAAGTGGACAGTCCCAAGATTTCCCACCCTTCTCCCATCAGAGAAACACACTTCTTATTAAAGAAAATTTTATGTCTTATAAACATTTACATGCCACATGACCTTTCAGTGAACAACAGACTGGACATTCAATGGAGGACTCTTAGGATTCCATCCCCAGTAATGTTGGAGATGCTAATGATGAATTAGCATTTGTTGTGGCTGATGTTCAGCCACAACAAATCCCTGAAGATGCATCTCTCAGAGAACCTAGAAGAAAAAATAAAAGAAAAAGTGCTAGGGCTATGCTCCGGGGGAGGCTTACCCAGCATTTGCAAGGCCCCAGTTCCATCCCCAGCACCTCAAAAACAGAACAAAACAGAATTGTGATTTTTTAAACCACTGGTACAATGTGTATTGTAGGCATACATATTAGAGAAAAAAAACCTGAGGATTGGGAAAGATGATAAGATGATCTTCATTCTTAAAAGGAGGGAAATATTTCAACCAAGCATGGATATTTCAATTGTAGGAACAGTATATATATATACACCTTAAGGTTTCTAGAAAAATCAAAAAAGTAGGTGTTTCAAGTGAGGAAAATTTCATAAACTATACTAGCAAAGAAGACATATCATAACATGGAGAGAATATTATAAAATAATGTATTACAACTGTTTTATAAGTAAATATGTTTACTCAGAAATTGTTTAGTGAGTACCTCGTGTGTGCCTGGCACTAGTCCAGGCATGCATTGAATATAAATGCTCTTTTCTTTTTCTTTCTTCATTGTAACGCTGGGGATGGAACCCAGGGCTTCACAAATGCAAGGCAAGTGCTCTACCACTAAGCCACAACCCCAGTTCATAAATTCCCTTTTTAATTTAAAAGAAAAATCAGCATATTTGCTTTGGAGGTAATGAAGGCAAGAGAGGGACAATCGGGGTGTAGCATCTGCAGCCACCTTGGGGACACTGGGGAAACTCTGGGGATGGGCTATGGCAGTTTTAAGAGAGGGATCTGTCTCTCTTCAGGAAGTGTGTTAATTGGAATTTGCCCTCAGGACGTTACAGGATCAGTTACAGGACCAGTCTCCACTGCTCTGTCCTTGGATATCCTGAACACACCTCAAAATGACCTCTGTCAATGTTTGGACCACAGAGCTATCAATATGAAAAGGTTCTGGAATTAAAGATGCTAATGATGAACCAGTCAAGTTAGTTAAAAACTTTTTTCTTAATAACGTACACATATGTCTGGCAGCATCCTGATCTAGAAATGGACCATGGCAAGCCCTTATGGGGTTCCTTGAAGTCAACACTGTCCTCTTAGGGGAGCCAACCTGGGACTTCTTACTGTGCAGGCTGCTTTGCGGCACTTGAGCTGTGCGTTCGTGGCAGTGTGCGGGACACTCCTCGCGGCTGCACACCACGTTGTGAGATTGGGCCCATTCAGACGGCTTAGGCTGTTCCGCTCAGTGCCACGGGACTGTCTGCACTGTGATGTGCCACAGTTTGTGTGTGTGTGGAAGTTCTTTCCTACATACCTCTTATCGACAGAAAAGATCAGAACTTTCCTTATGCCCCAGGAGGGATCTGCAGAGACACTCGACCTCCCTTGTCCACTTTAAATTGGTCTGACCAAAGGAATTTTTTTTTTGTTTTCCTTCCATATGGAAATTAGAATTGATCCGACTATAAATTAGGTATCAATCATTTTGAAGAGGAGTTATGGAAAGGATAAAGGGGTTAATATGTGGATTACTGTCCCTCGTGAGGTTTTTCCTCATTCCAAAGAAATCAGCCTGGCTCTTGATGGTGATCAGTTCTCAAAGGTGGGAACATGTCTGGGGTTTCTTTCAGGTTCCAGGACAGTGCCCGGCGCCCAGGGCTGCCAATCAATGTTTGGTCCTGGTGGACAGAGCTCAGGGAGGGTGGAAGGGAAACAGCATTGAAACAGGATACAAAGGCAGGGGGTGGGGGGAGGCACCTAAAATTACCACTTTAGAAAATAAAACAATGTTTGTGCACAGAATAACACATTTCTTATTTGCACGTCCCACCTCTGACATTAATCAGCGCCTTTACCTTTGTGCAGGATGTCATCTTTTCCAACCCTAGTAGTTTACAGATTTTGTGCTTTGAAGTGGAGGCGGGGGTAGGGGTGAGGGGAACCATCCCTGCCCTAAAAGGAATGAGGAAATGAGAACTGAGCAGTGTCTGGCTGGCTCGGTCTGTGTGACAGCCCGTGATGTTCCTTCCGGTCCCAGCAATATTGTGAATTTCCACCTGCCCGCCCCTGCAGTTTATAACGCACAGCACATGAAGTTAGAGCAGGTCAGTCCCTCTGCCAGTGGGTTAGCAAGAGCGGAGTGACATGCCGTGCCTCTCCTTTCCCACAGCGCACCCGAGATAAAAGCACTCTGGCCAGAGACCCTCCGAGGGTAAGTACATAGATTAACAGGACTAGAAAACGAGCTGCCTCCCAGGTCACAGCTCACTGAAATGACGTGCAACAGAAAACGGCGATGAGGAGGGTACGTCCGTGTTTAAAAAGCTCCAAACATGGAATGCTTGGCTTCAATGTGAAGGTGGCACTTTTAGGGAGTATGAATTCTTTAAATGTTATCTTTAGTTTGTGCTTACTATACATAGCATCCTGGATATACATTTTATACTTTTTGAGTTGGATGAAAAAAAATTAATATGGAGCAATTAATATAGTACTTGAGATCACTCCAGGAAAAAAAAAAAAGGGCAGTTGTTATTGGAATTAATATTCAGCCAATCTCTTGTTGAGGATATAATAATAAATAGCAAAGTTTGGGATGGTAAGGACAACTGGTTTAAGGATTTAGAAATAAGTGCAATCAAATACTGTTATTAGTGGCATCTGACATTTGGTAACAGGCTGAATGAAAACTTTTCTAACAGTTTCAAACTCCGCTTTGGCAAAGAGGCACTGAAATTGGCCAACTTATTCTTTTCCATGTGATTTATTGTAGACAGAGTCAAGGTCCCCCAGAAGTGAAATCCATCCCTAAAAAGCCAGCCCGGATACCAATGAGGTTGAGAAGCAACTTCGATGCGGTATGTGCCCATTTTACATCTGCTCATTCATATTTTCTAGAGGCAAAAGCCAAAAGACATTTACTTAATTTTATTTTTTTTCTCTTTTAGTCAAAAACACTAAGTGCCGGTAACATGGAGACATTAATTGAATGTCAGTCAGAGGTAAGGAAGTAATTTTTTTTAAACTTCTTATTTGTATTACCAGAAGATGAAAAGCTTTCTGTTTTAATTGAATATTATTTAGGCTGTTTGATTATCAGTCAGAAATGAACATGATAAATGCAATAAATTAAACATATTAATTGAGATCTCCTATGATACTGATTCTTACTGGAAAAATCAATACACTCTATTGACCTAATTGTTAAGATGAATAAAACGTTGTGTGTTTTGTGGAGAAAGACTGAATAGATTTCTTCAGTCATGATTTATACTGATTTATACGTGATTTATATTTTTAGGGTGACATCAAGGAACATCCCCTGCTGTTGGCATCATGTGCAAGTGAAGATAGCATTTGCCAGCTAATTGGTGAGTTTTGAAAAATACTGATCTTTTCTGCAAGTGCTAACGACCAGTGCTCTTAGTTTGCAAAACCACAGTATTTTACTCTACTAGGAATTTTTTTTTTGTAACTGTTCTCCTAAAGACCGCAGAACATTAACCCTTAACTAGCCGGCGTGTTCCAGCTCACTAGATCAGCAAGTACAGAGATCGTCAGTACAGAGATCCTCTTACAGGCAAACTCCGCAATGCGAGGGGTTTTTAGTGGGGCTGACAAATCTCCTGGCCACTTGTTTTGATGGTCACAGCATGTGTACATTGAAAAATACAAAGTGCCTTTTCTGTGTTCTTCCTTCCCTAATGGAGAATGCATCTAAGAGCTCATGAATCGATTGTTGTTGATCTCAAATCCCAAAGAACCTACATTTGCTCTTATTTATTTATTTTTACGGTGCATTTCATTATAACATAACCCTGAGCCAGTTTTCCTGAAGACTCAGGCAGGGCACTTCACTTTCATCCAGCTTCTACTTGCCAGTACAAAACATGTGATAACATATGCCAGTCATTTAGAAAATGCAGATTTCATGATTAGGCCAAAAGGAGAAGTAAGGGAACTTTTGAGATACAATAGTCATTGCACACTCTGGATTTTGGAAGAACAGAACACTGATAATGTGTGGCTGATAACTTTCAAATGCCAGGTCTAGGTTCCAGCCTTCCTAAAGCAACCCATGGGGCCCCTGTCCTAAAGTAGCACCCTGAAAGCCAAGGGGACAGCAGAAGTCCTGAGTGGTGTAGCTCCCTCTAGTGACTACATAGTGCTAGTGTGGCTGCCGAGGGTTGATGTGACCCGCCCAGCCAAGAACCTTCTAAAGGATCTTGGGCAAGTCACTTCCCCTCCTGTTAAGTTTTGTTTTCATTCACCAGCCAAAGTAGCGAATTAAAATAATCTATTTAGTCATAAATGTCCCCTGTAGTTATTAAGGCTAGTACCTTAAGATGGTTGTTTATGACCTGCACAGTTATGTTTTGCTAATTTCTTGCAACAAATAGCTGAAGAAGATAAAAACAGGAAAGGTGGGGACGATGAGGAACCTCGGTGTGATATACAAGGGCTGGTTGCCCTGGTAACCATGTGGTTGTTTTTTCAACTGTTTTTCTAGATCAAAAGTCATGCCCTTTGCTTTCTCAGTTTTTCTGAATTATTTCCCCACACGGCTTACTAGAGATGCCAGTATGCGACCAACATAGCCATTTTCTTGGATCCTTGCTTATGAACCCTGTAAGCTGATTTTTCTCTTTCTCATGCTTTCTTGTCTCTAGAAGTTAAGAAGAGAAAGAAAGTTCTGTCCTGGCCCTTCCTCATAAGAAGACTCTCCCCTTCATCGGATTTCTCTGGGACTTTGGAGCCAGACTTGAAAGTGTCACTATTTGATCAACCCTTGTCAATTATCTGCCAAGAGAACGGCGCCCTACCCAGACCCATTCAGGTGAGTGGGCTTTACTTGTAAACCTGCTTTGGTTTCTGACATGGGAAAAATCCTTGGATAATACGAGGGTGCTAGTCCTACTAACCTTATTGGGGTTGAGCTTTGGAATTTTCCATTCTTGCAAATGGGGCTCCCACCTCCAAGCACAGTTGGAAGAGAAGATGCCAGTTTATGTTCTAGAAATTAGTGTTTGCCAATGAGCTCAGGGTGATGGTCTCTTCCCCAGTCCTCTGACTTCACAGAGGCAAGAAGGCTGGAAATGTATAGCTTCTGAATATCAGCAGGCAGAGACAGAGTACAGAGGATATGATCAGAGAGCCCACGTTTTCATGGAAGTATTGACAGGCAGGCGGCCCGATGTCATTTTAGACTGAAAAATGAGCGCTTCACAATTTACCTCTTAGAAAAACAGCAGGGTGAAGGGAGACAGTTGGCAGTGGCTGCCCTGGGAGCCAGCTCTGGCCTCAAGACTCTCGTTACAACTATCAGTATAAAAAAGAGAATTAGCTTTGCGGGGAAAGGATATTTTACAACAGGTAAACTGAGGGACTATTCATGAACATTGTTGTAATTCTCTTTTCTAACTTGTATAGATTTTCATGTATCTGTACCAGCAAAGTATGTGTCCAAGCCTTGGGTCACCATTTCCTAATCCCACGTCTGTTCCCACAGGATATTCTCGCTATCCTCTGCCTTAAAGGCCCCTTGACGGAAGGAATATTCAGGAAAGCAGCCAGTGAGAAAGCCCGCAAGGAGCTGAAGGAGGCGCTCAACTGCGGGGGAACTGTGGACCTGGAAGGGCTGCCCGTACACCTGCTGGCCGTGGTCTTCAAGGTGAGCCACCACACCTGGTCAGAGAGCCTGCCCCAGGGCTCTGCCTCCACCGCCTCAGGCAGCAAGGAGCAGGCTCTGCCCGCTACAAGGCACACAGCTGAAACTGGAGTCTCATTACTGTAGCTGAGCCTCTTGATTCTTCTCATCAGCACGCTGGTTTAACAATCCCAGACTTCATTCCTCCAAAACGTTGGAAATTTCCTTGTCCCGGGGCCAAACCCGTACCCCTAAATCTGTACCCTCGGAATTCACTCATCTGGAGATGGTGCCTCTTCCTCTCCCTGTGGTCAGGAAGCTCCTGACACAGCGTGAGCTTGAGCGAGGTGTCCTCAGATGAACCAAAGGCAGGATGCAGGGATGGATGCGTCTGTGACAGGGCCAGCTCAGGCACCTTGAGGTGGAACAGAAGCCAGGGGAAGTAAGACCGCAGCACAACTCGGGGTGTAAACAGCCACACCCCCTTTCCCCCTCCAGGACTTCCTCCGGAGCATCCCCCTGAAGCTACTGTCCTGTGACCTCTTTGAGGAGTGGATGGCCGCCCTGGAGAAGCAGAATGAGGAGGACAGGATTGAGGCCCTCAAGCT
Organism: Callospermophilus lateralis; assembly: GCF_048772815.1. Classification (NCBI taxonomy): domain Eukaryota; kingdom Metazoa; phylum Chordata; class Mammalia; order Rodentia; family Sciuridae; genus Callospermophilus; species Callospermophilus lateralis. The sequence goes on from NC_135310.1 coordinate 9,418,843, forward strand.
GTAAGTCCTCGATGTCATCCCGGAGGCAGGGCCCAAGAGTCTCCATTTTTTTGCTGGTTCATAAAACTGGCCAAGTGCACCGCCATCCGTGTCTCCCTGAAACTGTGACCTTGGGGAGTTAGAGTGTGATTGCTCATTCACTCCCAAGGTTAAAACCAGGAGGTGCCCTGGATTTTTTAAAAGTAGTTTTAGCCAAATAGAAGAAAGTACTTCTTCAAAACATAGAAAATCACTTTAATACTCACAGAGTTCAAGGGGTGGAGGATCCAAAAATATAAAGTGTTCAAAAAGGTATAAGAGAAGATCAAACGTGGAGACTTTAACACAAACTAGTCAGCAGAGAGTAGGAATTAGGATTATTCTTAACTATAGTGATTGGTGTCAAGCAAGACACTCTACCGTAAACTTCCCGTAAAGGGTAGGAGAGCCATTTGGATGGGACTTTTTGTTCATAAAATTCCACTGCATATTCTGTTTGTTCTTATAATTAACAAAAAGGAAAACTATATAAGACATTCCAGTGAGTCACAGTGATTACATATATAAATGACAATGTGACCTCTTGGAGACAGCACTTTTGCCACATCCTAAGGAAGCCTATCTATGTATTAGAAATGTCCCCCACAGCTAAATATTTTCAATGCCAACTTGCAAACATGAAGACATCAGAGTGTTTGCCCCACCACCAAAAAAAAAAAAAAAATCCTAAGATTATCACAATAATTTTCTACCTAGACATAAAACTCTTTGATAACAACAATTCTTCTGAGAAATGAAAAGGATCTGTATATTGGGGTCACCATTTCATTCTTTTGAAAAAGTGAGACTTAAAAATCCAATGATTGTCATTAGTAGTAATGTTTCTATTTAAGTGCTGCCTGGAACCACATTTATGGAAACATCCAGACAGTCTGACTTATTCTCAGAATGGTATAGAAATGGGTCATCTTGGTTTGGTGCTCACAGTTCAAAAAAAAAAAAAGTCAAGAAAATCAGTCTTGTAATGTTCAAAGAGAATTTCTACAAAGTTAAATGCTTACTCAACAAAATGGTTTTGAAAACGTAAAGGCACATCCTGGTGCTTAATGCAGGCTCTGTTTCATAAGTTAAGATCCATATAAATAATAAAGGGCGGTGCTACTGGTGTCACGGTTATAGCAACCTTGTGGTTAATCAGTCTCATTCCGTGTCAGTTGCTGCTGAAGTATCTGAATGGGCATTTCACAATATTACTGGGAAAATGCACCTTCCCCATTTTAAAAGAAGTCTGGTTTGGGCAGAAGCTTTGAACAAGCTACAATAAAGCTGGATAGGCCATCATCCCCCTTAAAAATTACTGTCCCTTCTCTTTATTCCAGGGTGGCAGATCAGCTCCCTCGCCCCAATCTCCTGCTGCTCAGGCACCTGGTCTACGTGTTGCACCTGATCAGCAAAAACTCTGAGGTTAACAAGATGGACTCCAGCAACCTGGCTATCTGCATCGGCCCCAACATGCTCACCCTGGAGAATGACCACAACTTGTCATTGGAGACCCAGAGAGACTTGAACAATAAGGTTGGTTTTGCTTATTTATGAGAAACCCCTGGTTTATGATCTCACCCTCTTTGGCAAAAGCCAAGCAATGAGACACTTCTGGATTTCTCAAAGTGACTCGAGGTCACAGTTCAGGTCTAAAATGCAGAGTGCTATTGTTGTGGCTCTGCTCTCTTAGAGGTGTGGAGGAAACTGAATAAATCTGTGTCCTGTCTTCCTGGGAGACAGAGAACATCACACCCCCTGGGTAGGAAGCCCTCTTGTTTCTGTCTGTGCTTTGGGACCAGGACCCAAAGCACTCGGGCAGTCCAACTACCAATTTGGGAAACTATCTGCTTAAACAATATTTTTTGCATTTTCACAGTAATATTATGAAATGTCCACTCAGATACTTTAGTTATTTTAAAGTCAGTTTTTTTTTTAAATTTTTCCATTTAAAAATGCATATCTCAAAACACATATATCTAACTTGAGTGTATATTGTTACCAAAGTTCAGTATGCTCTAGTCTCATTTGGGCACCTCCCTAGTAGTTGGCTCCAGTGTGTCCTCCTTCCTTGCCTCTGTCCTAAAGCAAATGGCCCTAAAGTTTACGATCTGCTTGTTTTTTCCCCAAAGGTAAAGACATTGGTGGAATTCCTCATTGACAACTGCTTTGAGATATTCGGGGAGAACATTCCAGCTCATTCCAGCATCACTTCTGATGACTCTCTGGAACATACCGACAGTTCAGGTATAGAATGTGCTGTCATTCGATTGTGATCCTGGGGAGAAATTTGTGCCAGTCCATACTAGTGATGTGAAGTCTCCCTGGTATTTAAAGAATTTGCCTTTATAATCACCAATCAGACTGGCCTCGAGTCTGTAGGAAAGTCAGGAAACCTGAGAACCTTGCTCCCAAATTTCTTTCTAATATCTCTTCCGTCACTCTTTTAGCCTGAGTCTGAAACTTTTCTCCTTCATATTCTAGATCTCAAATAACTGCTAACTTTACTAAGTAACCTTGAACTATAGATCTGGGTAAGAAACTTTAGTCTGTACGTAATGAAGTACAAGTCCTTAAAATGGAAATGGATCCTACAAAGGAGCCATTCAAAGGATTGGTTTTAAGATTTAAAATAAAATTTTAAAAAAAAATTTTTCAGTGAAGACTGTCCTTCTTCCTTCTTCTCCTTACTCTTTCTCTCTTTCCCTCTCCCTTTTTCCTTCCTCCCTCCCTCATTCATTTCCTCTTTCTTCTTTACTTCTTCCCATCTGAAATAAATTTGGAAACAAAATTTTAATGTGATAAATTTCTTGTCATATCACGCTCCAAAACAGTTCCACCAAATCACCTAGAACCATATTGGGCATGAACAGGGAGGGCTCTAGTAAATATCATTTCTTAAAGAACTTGAACACAAAGCTCAACTCTTCATTAACTTTCCCCAGACATGTCGACCCTGCAGAACGACTCAGCCTACGACAGCTATGATCCTGACTTTGAACCCACCAGTGCCATCCACAATCCCAGAAGGCAGCCCCCGGTTCCCACAGCCGTGGCTGCCGGTCTGGACAACAGAGGGCCCCAGGACACCTGTGAGTTAAGCCCAGAGCCCATTGTGAGCACAGTAGCCAGACTGAAACGCTCCATCAACCCGGCAGACAGGAGGTTCTCAGAACCCAGCATGCCACCCTCACAAGAGTGCCTTGAGAGCCGGATGACAAACCAAAAACTAACCAAAAGTGAGGATGACTTCACCGGGCCCCAGGCCAGCCCTCACTTGGAAAGCGAGGACACGGAAGACCCATTTCCAGAGGAGGTCTTCCCTGCAGTAGAAGGCAGAGCCAAGAGACCAGTGGACCTGATGATCAAGAACTCAACCCAGAGTTTGCCTTTGCTGCAGGGACCAGGACCCAAAGCCTTCTCCAGCGGCTCCCTGGGTGGGTCCTCTGACAATTCACCTACAGCTTCTCCTTCCTGTCCCAAAAAAAATTTCTTCACCAGACACCAGTCTTTCACCATGAAGACTGAGAAAAGCAAGCCCAGCAGAGAGATTAAAAAGCACTCCCTGTCATTTTCCTTTGCCTCTCACAAAAAAGTGCTGCTCAAGACCCCGAGCTGTGAGACTGGGAAACCCAAAGACTTTACCAGAGACCAAGTCAAGAAGGGCGTGAGAAAAGAAAGTCAGCTTGCTGGAAGGATCGTCCAGGAGGGCAGGCCCGACGTCTGCAGCCAAGCAGCTGCAGGCTGCGGATTGCCACCCTGGGCCCCCTCAGTCAATGACGTGTTCCAGATGGTTGACCAGAGGAGCCCAGGAAGCCCGCCATCTTATGAAGAGGCCATTCAGTGCCAGGCATCTGGACTCTTAGCCTATGGCAGCCAGACCGTGGGAAGTATGCGGGCGAGAATGCTGAGCCAGGACTCCATGCCTCTTCTGCCTTCTCACCAAGGAGGAGGCTCCAGGATTATCTGCCATGAAGAAGCACTTAGTGGACGCAGCCTGTCTTCCATGACTGAGTGTTGGGAACAGGGTGGGACTGTGAGTCCCTCTGGGGAAATTCAAGGGCCTGGGACCTCACCCGGGAGGCCTGAGCTTCCCAGGCTAAGGACTGTGTCCGAGTTTATGCAGAAGGACAAGCGGGACTATCTCAGGCGACGATGTAGCCAGCCCATCTTTGAGGCTGACCAACTCCAATATGCTAGAGAATCCTACATTTAGGAAGGAAGGCCATCAGCCATGCCTAGCTGGTGGCATTTCTGTAAATATGTAACTACAGAAAGAACTGCTTGTAGATCGTTTTCAAAAAAGTCATGAATAAGCTCTTTCAGAAAGTTGTACAGAGCCCTCCATGAGGACAGCGGCACGGTGGCACTTCAGAGAGTTTCTGTGCATACCTGGGTTTGTGCAATATGTAGCAAATGTATAAAATGTATTATAGACAGGTGTTAGGTGCAAGGACTGTCTACCCAATGCCTGAATGCATTTATTTTTTTCTTGTGATACGTTGCTATTCTTTGCCCCCCACCCCGGGGCATATTTTTGTGGGTTAGTGTTTTAAAATCATCTTTGCTTTTTTAATGTTGCCTCAAATGTCATGCCAGTTTTCACATTTTCCACCAATTCCATCTAGGGAAAAATGTTTAAATCGTGAGTGTATATTTACTCTACTAAGGAGGTTTGTTTATTAACTAACCACAGCGGAAGACAGAAATAGGTTCAGCGTTCAGAGTTGTCAAAAAAATTAGAAAAAAAGACCATAAAGAAAATTACGAAAATACTTAAATAAGTCCTTTTAATGATCTAATTAAATTAGGATAGATTAGTGGAAACACATTACATCAATATTAACTCACTTAGAGCACTTTGAGTTTTCTTTGTAGTTCAATGGTGTCATGGAACAGTTTGAAGGTAAATGATTTTATATGCATTGGGGATCATATACAAAACTTCAATGTAATTTCACTACAATAAATTACCTTTCTTATTTGCAAGTGAAAATTTTCTTTTTTTTTTTTTTTTTTAGGTCTGGGGACTGAACCCAGGGGTCCTCTACGCTGAACTACATCCCCAGTTCTTTTTATGTTTTATTTTGAGGCAGGATCTCACTAAGTTGCTGAGGCTGGCATTGAATTTACAATCCTCCTGTCTCAGCCTCCTGAGTTGCTGGGATTACAGGCATGAGCCACCACAATCCTGGTTCTTACTGACTTGTTACCTCCTCTCCCTTAATGAATAGAATATACCAAGAAATTTACTCACACCCTGGTTCATTTAGCAAGCACTTACTGACTACCTGACCAACAGGCCAGCCTGGGTACCTGTGCTCAGGAAGACTCAGCCCTAGTATGTGCCCAGTATAAGCCAATTTTTCAATTGGCAGTCATTCAGAGGCCAGAAAAATTTAGTACGCCAATACAGCATAGTGTAATAAATGCAAAATTTCCCATTTCAAGTGATTTAGGCTTTTCAGTGCTTTTACATATCTTATCTCATTTTTATTGATGCTCGATTTGCTTAATTGTTACCAAGTATAATGATAAAACATGTGACATATTAGAATTTTCCTGGTCAGTGATAAAGATATTTATCCAATATCTTAGAGTCGTGAACTTTAGCTCTCTTTGTCAATTTTTTTTCACAAAATACTGTGTATACTTTTGACATGTTACAGTAATATTTTTGTGTTGGCTAACTACAGAATAATGAAGATCCCTTCTTTTCAAAGGTGATTTATTAATAATGTTGCACAATGTTAACCACATTATAAAGCAGATTGCTCAAGGCAACTGCTCAGGCCTGATATTAAAAATACTCTATTTAGTCCCTGTAATGGGGCAGATCCTCCCCATGTGACTGCTAACTGAAGAAGAGCAAGGCCTTTCCAGAATTTAGCACAATATAGGGACAAGATATAATGCCTAGGACCTGCCCCTCCAGTGACCTACATACTCCAGCCACACCCCACCTACCTCCAGTTATTATTAATCCATCAAGGGGATTAATCCACTGATGAGGTTACAGCTCTCATCATTTACAGCAAAAAATAATTTTAGCATTCACCATCTACAAGAAACTATGCTAAGTATTTCAGTATTTAATAAAATGTATTTATAGTTACCTAAAGAGATTTAAAGATATATATGTAAATAAACATATCTTCCACTATGGTCTTAGTATCTTCTTATGGAAATCAGAGAATTCCCTTCAAAAGGTCACTAAGACTACAAGTTAAGAAGCATCAAATGTGTTCCCACTTTACCACTGGCCTGAGCTCCATGGGATCTTACCCAGTTTATGAAAATCATTTCCAAATTTCTTTATTTAAAAAAAAAAAAGTAGGGGCAAGAGCTCTGTTCCTCAGTAGCAGAGCTCTTTCTTTCCCAGCACGCATGAGGCCCTGGGTTCAATTCCCAATACCACCAAAAATAAATAAATAATTAAAATTAAAAATAAGAAGTGGGAGTGAGCCTGGCATTCCCCGGCACATGTGAACCACGCTGTTGGCAGGCGCTTATGGCTCCTGGCAGTCAGCAATATCATCCTCGTTACTCTTTGAAGAGTGGAGGAGAAGGTGCAGTTTCCATCTCAGGTATTGTGTGGTGTGGGAACCCCCTTCCATCCATGTGGGCCATGACTTTTCAATTGGGATTTTCCATACATTCATTTGCAAGGGCGGCTAACCCAAGTACCACAGAGCAGGTGGGGTGGCCAGCAGGTAGCTATTGCCGCTCTGTTCTGGAGGCTGGAAGTCTGAGATCTGGTGTTGCAAGGTTGGGTCCTTCTGAGGTCTGTGAGGGAGGGTGGTTCCAGGCCCCTTCCTTGGCACAGATGGTGTGTTCTTCATGTTGTCCTCCTTCTATGTGTGTCTGTCTCTAAGCTTCCCCTACCTATAGGGACACTCACTGGTCACATTGGATTAGGGCCCACTCTAATGACAGCACTTTACTTCTTTATAGGCCCTATCTTCAAATACAGTCACATTCTGAGGTATAGGTAGTTAAATGTACATATAGTTTTAATAAGTGTGTGAATTGTGATGGGAGGGGAACATAATTCATCTCAGATCACCAAATTTTGCAAAATAGCACTTAAAGATACCTTGATTACACCAACTCAGTTAATACTTAACCATAGCTAGAAGACTAAGGCTTCCATCGATATCTGGATGGCACTAACATGGTACTTCAGTCAAGAATCCAGGAACACCAGGGTTCTGTTCTTCATGGGCATCGTAAGGTCCTGTGTTGGTCAGTTTTCCATCACTGTGACCAAAATACCTGGCAAGAACAAGTTAGAGAAGGAAAAGTTTGTTTGGGGCTCAGGGTTTCAGAGTTTCAGTTCATGGTCCGCTGGCTGTGGGCCTCAGCTCAGGACATCATGGCCACAGGGCATTCAGAAGAAAGCTGTTCAGTTCATGGCACCCAGAAAACAGAGAGAGACAGCTTGTGAGAAGCCAAGGACAAGATATAATGCCCTGATGCCCCAGAGCAAGGCACATAGTGAAACGAGATTGGAAGTCAAGGCTTCCCCTTAAACCCAGGTCTACTCCCCTGGGAAATTTTCTCTCCTCCTAAAGAGAACTGAAGTTGGGTGCTTTTGGTGGAGCCGAGCACAACTGCCATGCCTCAGAACTTAAACCCAACAAGTACTCTAGTGACATTGCCCCGGGTCCTCCGGCAGCCGAAGCAGCAGCTGGGGTGTGCAGCACTAATAAGTCAAATAATAGCTAAAGGCCATGGTGCTTCCTTGACCAGAGATGAGAACGTCCAAAGAGCTGTTACAAACACTGTGGATCCTCACGAGTGACCAGGGCAAATGTTCCTGATTTGATCTCATGGGAAGAACCACCAGTACTTGCTTTCCTCCTGGAGGGTCAAGCCTACAAAAGGCCAATGCACTGGGATCCCACATAGTTCAAGTTTCTCTTTCAATTGATTTATATAATCTTAACTCTTCACCTGCAATGGGAAAATTACTAAAGAGACAGAAATAGAAATAGTTCCTTAGAGATGGAAGTGAATCCCATTTTAACACTATCTCAGCTGAGGCTGAGACCCTGCATTTCATCCACTCCAGAATACAAACCGAACGTGAGGAAAACCCAGTGGCGTGAAGTGCCTCCCTCTTCCTGTACTGAGAGGGAAGTGCTGTGAGATGAGCAACCCTGCAGAGTGCAAACTCTTGCCAGAAAAAGGAAACACAGAATGTTCACATCTCCGTGGGAATAGAAAGACAACAGGTGGACCCGGCCAGAGCACGCAACCCAGAGCACAGAACCTGAGCTGCGAATGCCCCAAGATCCACTCCCACAGACAAGGCACTAGCCCTGTCTGAGCAGGGTCTCTCCACCTCTGAAATGAGGAAATAGTAACGTGCGTGAGCTGGGGAACGCGTGCAGCCGAAATCCCAGACACAGAGGCTTACGCAAGAAGGACGGAGGACCAGAAAGCTGGAAAGTGAGAAGACAGTGCCCAAATCTGCAGGATCCAGTTCACAATGCCAATGCAGGGTGCCCTGTCCAACAACTACCAACAACTAAAAGTGCTAGCTCCCAGCCCTGCCCAGCCGCCCCCCCCCCCCGAGAGCAAAGAACTTGGATCCCCGGGATATCACGGCCGCCCCCAGGCCTGGACTCCCAGTCTGTTTTGCTTTCAGTAGAGAACCCACACTCAGGGTCAGAAGCAAGATGGGTCCTGGCCATTCTGGGGAAGGGTTTTGATGTCACTATTGGGGGAAGCTGAGATCAATTCTCAGACATTTCTTTCCCTGCTTGATCTTCCTCCCCTTCAATCCTGCATTCAAGTCGAAGCAGTATGATCTCATTAGAAGAGAAAATAGTCTGATCCAGCTCCACTTACGATGTGAATGTCATCTTTAATAAGTACCTAAGCATCTTTTTCTTTGGTCTTTCATCAAGATAATGAACTATTTGATTCTTCCATTGGATTATATTTTTGATCAACTTTATTGAGGTATAACTTATATACGAATCTATTAAAAATGTACAACTGGAGGAATTGTACCTGATTTTCACACCTGTAGAAACATTACCAGTCAAAACACCGAACATGGTGTTGGTAAGACTTGGCATAATCAGATTTGCTTCACTTTTTTATTGTTGTTGACAAATTTATCTTGATTATCCATTCTAATGGAAATGTAATAGGCTCTCATTTAATTTGAATTTTCTATTGATTTTGTTTATTATTATTATTGTTGTTATTTAGGTACTGGGGATTGAACCAAGGGACATTTTACCACTAAACTACAAAACCAGTCTTCTTAATTTTTATTTTGAGACTAAGTTTTCTCTCTAAGTTCCTGAGGTGGCCTCAAACTTGTGATCCTCCTGCCTCAGCCTCAGGAGTCACTGAGATTACAAGAGTATTGCACCATGCCTGGCTCAAATTATTTTATTTTGCTGAAACCCCTTCCAATATTTCTCTTGATTGTGCTTGTTATGTTCTGTTGAATAAATCCTTTCCTAAATCTTGTCATGAAGATTTTTTTCCTCTGTTTTCTGCTATAAGTGTCAAAGTTTAAGATTTTATCTTTAGGCTTATCTATGATCCACCACAAGCTAATTTCTGTGTATGATATGAAGTAAGACTCAGTGTAGATTTTTTTTCTTGCACATTGAAAGACTAGTTCTTAAAAAGACTCTCCTCACTGATTGCCTTGAAGTCTTTGTGGAAAATCAATTGACTATATATGTACAGGTCTATTTTTGGACCCTATTCTGTTCCATTGATCTATATATCTATTCTTCTGCTTATATCTCACTGTTGTGATTATTGACACTTCACTGGAAGTCTGTAAATTACATGATATAAGTCCCACAACTCTGTTCTTAAAATTATTTGGATTACTCTAAGTCCTTTGCATCCATCTAAGAAAAGTTTTGTATTATTTTTTTTTTCTTTTGAGATAGGATCTTGCTGAGTTGCTTAAGGCCTTGCTAAATTGCTGAGTCTGGCTTTGAACTTGAATCCTCCTGCCTCAACCTCCTAAGCCACTGGGATTATAGACATGCCCCACCATACCCAGCCAGCCATCAAATTTTAACATCAATTTGTCAATTTCTGAGAATTTGATTTGAGTTGAAGTGAATCTATGTATCAATTTAATGAGAATTGATACCTTAAAATTATTGAGTCTTCCATTCCATGAAAATAATATATGTTAAATAATTCTGCTCATATGGGGCTTTTGAAATTCCTCCCAGCAGTGTCCAGTGATTTTCAGTGTGCTCTGAACCATCTGTTATTAAATTTATTCCCAACTATTTTGTTTTGGAACCTATTATAAATAGAAGTGATTTTTCCATGTATATTCTAGTTTTTTTGATGCTGGAACATAAGAACAGAATTGATTTTTTTGTATTTTAACCTTGCAAACTTGGCCATGTTCACTTATTACTTCTAGTTGTTTAATATATCCTCAGTATTTTCTATGGAAATAATCAAATAATCTGCAAACAAGGATAATTTTGCTTCCTCCTTTCCAATCTTTGTCATTTTCTTTTTCTTCCTTTATTGCAATGGCTAGGACTCTACTTCACTATTGAGTAGCAATGGTGAAAATGAGGACATTTACCTTTTTCCTAATTTTAGTAGGATATTATTTAATATTACACCTTCATATGATGCTGGCTATAGGTTTTTAATAGTGTTGCTTATGAGTTTAAAGATCTACCCTTATATCATTAGTTCAATGCAATTTTTTATGAATGGATGTTGAATTTTTCTATAGTTTGTCTCTGCATATGAAAATCATCATATGGTTTTCCCCCTCTAGTCTGTTAAAGTGATGAATTACAACTGATTTGTTAATGTTAACCAAACCTTGAATTCATAGAATAAACTTTAATATGCATTATCTTTGTATGCTCTATGATATGTTATCTTTAACAAATTTCTTTAACATTCTCTCCAACGTACCATTGGATTTGATCTGCTATTGCTTTGTTCAGGATTTTTTCATCTATGTTCATGAGGGAAATTAGTCCATAATTTCCTTTTCTGTAAAGTCTCTAGAAAAGAGGTCATAATTTTCTAGTCCTTCAGATTTAGAGTAGTTTAGGATTTTATCCTAGACATTGTGGGTATTATGTAGTCAAGACTCTAAATTCTTTTATATTCATCCCAAGATTGCTGATATTTTTGTTTTAATGGGCAATTGACCTGCTTATATTCAAATTGTAAATTCTGTCTCTTCTCTGGAGGGTGGCAATTCAAATCTCAGTTCACTACTAACCTTACCTGCAAGCTGCTTTAAATCTGCCCTGTACACATGAGGTTCCTGGGGCAGCTAGACACCTAGGCAGAATTCAAACACAGAATCTAGGTCACCCCTTCTGTGTCTTGGACTCAAGGACTCCCCCTTAACTCTTGTGCCTATAATTGCCCCAGACTCAGTCCCTGGTTCTTCCAACAAGAAAGACTGCAGGCTTTCCTTTTGAATTACACACACACACACATATATACACTTTGTGGCCATTGCCCAAACTAAAAGTGGGAAGCTCCAAGATTCAACTCCCCCCTTGCCTGCTTTTTGTTCACTCCCCGAATCCCTTAGGTCATGGATTTTTGTGGTTTGTCCAGAGTTTATAGCGCTATTCATGGAAGGCTGGGCCTACTAGCCATACCTCTGGGTGTGAGTCGCCTTTACCACTCCATCTGCAACACCTCCTTAAGAGTCCTCAACCATGGGCTGGTGTCCCTGCCCACTGACAGGCTTATTAAAAGGATAGCATATAATCATTTCTAGGACAATTATTCTGGCATGTTAAATGTACTATCCAGTACAAAGAGCTATTTATATATATGTAGAAACTAGCCATTTTCCCAAAATGCAAATATGTCCCAAATAAATGTTAAGATATATTAAAGTCTTTTTTTTTTAAATGAAACAGCAACACATTAAGTGGAGGGCTTTCACTGGTAGGTGATAGAGTCACCATCTGATCATTTCACTAGTGACCCAATCTATTTTTATACATGGATTTGTAGCAAAAAATTATAAGATTTTTGTTATGATTGAAAATAAGAAAGATCCTCCATCTAGATTTTTGGCCAATTTATAGGTGGTATGACACATGAATTACATGCATATATTTCCTAAGAAAACTTTTGTATGACAATTCTTAGATGTCTAAATTCTTTAAAGGACAGCACCACAGGCTTCATGGCACATTGAGATGCATATAACCTAAATTCACTCATTTCAGGAATTTTAATTAGAAAGAACATTCTATAACTCTTTTAAAGACAGGGATCGCTTGTCTGTTCAACAAACCTTGCAGCAGATCCAAGTAGCAAAGCAATCTGTGAAACTGGGCATCTAGCCCCCAAACAGATCCCCTCTCAAATTGCTAATGTAGTATTGCTAAATCCAGCATTTCTTGCCTAAGAATTTTCACAGGTGTTCATTTGCATGTGTGAGATTCCTCCTATTACATTCGTTTTTAAGCAGGTTATTTGAGACAGATTTCACATCCAATTTGTGGACCCTGGTATCTATCTATCCCCATAGAAGAGAGTGATTTCACAAAATTTCCAGCCATTCCTAGAAGATAGGTAATATTTAAGCCACACTTGACTGATTTGAGCGCCGCATCATCAGGCTTATAAAACATCTCCTTATGTACTGTTCCTGCCTCACTTGTCTTCCCTGGGGGGTTGATATGGTATCATAATGACCGGAAGCCCCATCTTCTACACCCCCTCAGCCTGGCTTTTCAGGCTTTCCACTCAAGGACGTCGATTTGCTCTTGGAGACACCACCTCCACTACTGTCATTCTTCTGAATGTGATCTGCAGGTGGACCAGGTGCCTCCCTTGACCCTGCCTCCCTCCCTCTGTAGCCCATTGTTCCAAGTGTGCCCTCGGACAGCAGCTGTCACCCTGGTACAGCTCCCACCACATGCAAAGCTGATGCTCAGCTGTGCCCTCCCCAGCCTGTTCCACCTGGGATGCCTAGCCAGCCCAGCTCCCCTCCACCTCACCTCAGGAATCCCCTGAAGCCCATCTCCCATCCTCCTTTGTACCCCACACTTTAACTCATGGTTTCCTTGCCTCTCTCCCCTGGTAGACTGGAACTTCCTCCTTGCTTTCCCTAGTGCTGAAAAACTTACTGAAACCTGTTAAAGCTTTCATTATGTGCTTGCTTAATTAACGAAAGAACAAAAAAAGAAATGAACATGTGCTCTTCAATTCAACCAAGAAAATATGACAGTGGTTCCTTGCACATATTTTAGCAACTTGCATCTCAGCTTTGAATAAAACTTTCCCTGCACTGGAATTTCCCCAGACTAGTATTGCTCATTCGCTTTCTCCCCTCTCCCTCACAATTTGCCACATGCTCCATACTTTAACCCTTTCCCATGAAGCCTTTTTGTCTGCCACATTCTAGATTCTTCACTCCTTGGATGCCCATGTAAGGCCTATCTTTCTTTTACTTTAATGATTTACTTAGTTACATTTTTGTGCCAGGTACTACAACTAGATGAGGTAGGCTGGGTTTTTTCTTTATCATATTTTGTTTTTTGTTTTGTTTTTGTTTTTACTGCTAACTCATTTAATTCTCATAACCACCTCCTGAGGTGAGTACCAACACCCATGTTGTGGTAGAGAAGATTAAGTAATTTGTACAAGGTCCCACAGCTAAGCAGAGCTGAAGCTGGTATTTCAACATAGGGTGCCATACCCTACAAACCTGCCATTTCACTCCATGCCTGGGGTCGGGGCATGGAAATATTCAAGGATGGATTCTGATTTTATGTTCTTTCTGCAATGAATCTGTTATATTTGACAGATCTGAAGAATTTTTCAAACCACTATAGTTTCATCAAAATGAGTGAAGCTTATGTTTGACCAGAGAAAAAGGCAAAGAAACACCTGGCTTTAAATTTAAATCTCATACAGCCAGAAGTACTCCTGTTACCATAAGTACGCTTCCTGTGTTTTTAAACTGTGAGAAGACACCACAGCATGTGATTTAGGAGTACCGTAGGGGGTCTGCCCGGGCTGGAAGCACAGATCACAGGCATTACCACTACCTGCCAACTTCAGTTCTCAGATCTCTTGACAAAAACAACTCTCATTTTCAAGAATAGAAGGGTTAGGGGGTTTTTATATTTTCTTACAAGAAATTTCCATTCATTGGCTTTAAATTTTACTTTTTATTCAAAAGCATGTTTTTATATTGAAAATTTCCTAGGAAAATGAGAGCCATTTGTTCACACTCTGAATCACGGTTTTACTCTGACTGGGTGAATGGTGAGCATCCCCAAACTCTTGCTAGAGAGTCACCGAAAGCTTCTAGATCAAAAGGAAATGATCAGTAAATATCTTCTCTGATTCTGAGTTCTTCTGTAGGAAATGGAAAAGTAGAGAGTCTACAATTCTGGCTTTTCAGGCCACATCAGTTCAAATAACAACTTGGCAGAAGAACAAGAATCAATCTGAAAGCTCTGCTTCATCAGGTCAAACTGAGGTTTTAAGGCCCCAATGCTTATATACATTTGGAGTTTCTCTATTAAGAAAGAAGGAAGGAAGGAAGAAAAGGCAAGTTTACAAATACAAATGAACACAAATATTTATCTAGAATGAGAAACAAAATCACAATTTACAAATTCACTAAAACTGATAAACACAATAAACAAATCCTCCTAATCACATCTCTTTTATTGACCGACTGACATATTTCTCAAGTGCTCCTTTTTCTACATTTTTAACTGCATAGGCATTAAATCATTTCTTTCTAAAAATGAAAATATTTTCTATAGAAAGAATGACAGGTGTTTTCCTTTTAGCTTGATTGAAATTTGGGGTTCCTTTCAGAATGATTTATTTCAGTTTCTCCTGTCATTATTGGTAACGGCCATGTAAAATTTTTGAGATTGTTGAGTTTGTAGAAAACTCTATCACATGTTTTGCATAAAGACAATGTAAAATGGGCGGGGGGGGGGGGATCTGTCCACAGACTACCTTCTGGCTCCATCTGTTCCAAACCTCGTTGCTCCACTGTACACATACTGCTAACACTAGGTGGTGGGAGAGTTCTTACAGTAGTACCTATTGGAAGCCACCATGGCTAGTGGGAGTCTCTCTGGAAACCCTTCCACCCCAGGGCAGCTACTCCTCACTTACCTCTTCAAGGAAGTGACTGCAAAACACATAAAGAAACCGTGCTGTGGTCTGAATTTTAGTGTGGCCCCAACGTCTGTAGACTGAAATCCCAGCCCCTAAGGTGATGGTATTGGGAGGTGGAGACCTTGGGCTCATGAGGGTACAGCCTCACAAATGGGATTTGTGCTTCAGGAAAGAGGCCCGAGAATGACCTCCTTACTCCTTTCATCGTGGGAGGACACAGGGAAGAAGCCCCTGCTATGACCCAGACAGGGGTCTTCATCAGACACCAGACACTGAATCTGCCAGTGCCTTGACATTGAGCTTCCCACCCTCCCGATCTGTGAGAATTAGGTTTCTGTTGTTTACAAGCCACATGGTTGATGGCATTTTGTTATAGCATCCCAAAGGGACTAAGACACTCAATGAACCTAAACTACATATATCATTAAGTCAACTTTCCCTTAGCCTGCTCCTAAAATCCTCACAGCCACTCCCTCCAGGGCCTTCCAACAGGATGGGAAGTCAGGGTGGAAAGAGCAGTCTTAATTGATAGTATCAAAATACCTTTTGGAGATTTTACAAAGTCACATAAGCACGTGAACCCAACATGGACTCTTCCCAAAGCCTCCGTGGGACCTTTGTAAGCAAGAGGCCCTGAGCCCCAAGCTGCTTTGTTTTACAGTAAGAGCCACCTCTGGGCTCCCTAGTCTTTTAAGCCTTTGGTCTTCCATTAACAATCATTAAAAAGAACATGCCTGCCCTTAGAGTACCTACATCTTCCCCCACCCAGCCCATAATCCTGGCGACAGGATTTTGTGTTTGGCAAAACACAGAGAAGGAAGGCACCAGCACCAGGTGGCGCCAGGTGCTTCGCTGGGGTCCACCTACCTTGGCTCGCTTATTTCTCACAGCAGCACCCAGATGTATTCCCCTGCTGCACATCAGGAAAGAGGCTAAGAGTTGCCCAGTGGCCCTGGAGGTCCCAGGGCAAGCCACTGAAGCCCTGGCCCTTTCCACATCCCTGGCAGCTCGCCCCAGCCTTCCTTTCCTCACTCTAAGTAACACACACTCATTCAACCATAGAGAAATAGAAGGGATCAAACAAATTACCTATAATCACAGTACCTCCCGGACACATCCAAAGCAAGATTTTGGTATACTTTCATGTTTTACGAGCATGAAAACTGAAAGTGTTATATGAAATCAACCCTACATCTGTCATTATTAAAGAAATATGTGTCCCTTGTCAAATATATGAAAAATGCTTAAAAGCATAAATAGTAAACTAAAGGCCTCCTATGTTCATTTTGTAGAGCTGCTGTAATAAAGTACCACAGACTGGGTCAGGGGGTGTTAAACAATAGAAGTCCAAGGTCAAGGTGCTGGCAGGGTTGGCTGGTTCCTTCTGAGGATTATGAGAGAAGGTTCTGCCCCCATGCTTTTCCTGGTGGTTTGCTGGCAAGTTTTGCCTCCCTTGGATTGTAAAAGTGCTTCCCTACTCTCTGCCTTCATCTTCACTTGGTGTTGCTCCCACGGGCAGGGCTGTGTCTGACTGTGTCCACATGTCCCTGTCTGAGGAGGACACCAGTCATATTGAATTAAAGGTCCTCCCTACTCCAGGAGGACTCCATTCTGACTTCACTACTTACATCTTCAAAATCCCTACTGCCAAATAATATCACATTCTGAGGAATTTATCATTTTCATTGATCTAAGAAGTTAATGACTCAATTCAGGAAGAGATATGTTTTGAAAGGCATAGAAAGAAGACAATATTTTAATACTTAAATCCTTAATACTTCTAATTTTCATTGCTGTGTAACTGGTCCCCCTGCTCATTAGTGGCTTATGATGTATTAGGATTCTCCAGAAAAATAGTATATATGTGTGTGCCTATGTATAGGTGATTTATTATAAAGAATTGGCTCATCTGATTATAGAAGGTGCAGAGTCCCTGATCTGTATCTGTAAGCTGGAGACTCAGGAAAGATGGTGGTGTAGTTCCAGACTGAGTCCAAAGGACTGAAAACCAGGAGCAATGATATGTAAATCCTAGTCCAAGGGCAAGAAGACTGACGTCCATGTTCAAGAGGTCAGCAGAGGGAACAAACGCTCCTTTACCCCATCTTTGGTTCTATTTATTCTTCAGTGGATTGGTTGAGGCCCATCTACAATGGGGAGCAACATCTGCTTTATTTAATCTACTGATTCAAATATTAATTTCATCCAGAAACACCCTCACAGACACATGTAGAATAATTCTTATCCAAATATCTGGGCCCCCTGTGGCCTAGTCAAGTTAAACATCATACTTAATAACCATTTAGTGTGCTCACTGGTTCTGGGGTGGCAGAATTTCACAGGGTCCAGTAGAAATGGTTTGTCCTGACTCCATGATATTTGGGACCTCAGGTCAATAAGACTCAAGCTGGATATAAGACTTGATAGCTGGGGACCAAAAATGTCTGGAATTCTTTCATTCCCTCTCTGGTGCCTGGGCCATGATGACTTGAGTATTAGGATCACTGGGCAAAGCAGGTGCCAACTCAGAGAAAGGGGACAAAGCCCCCACCATCAATGAAAAGAATGAATTCATGGCAATATTTTCAAAACCACTTAATAAGTCACCAATGTTAATTTTCTTTGGCAGATAGGATTTGGGTTTGTATTATGTGTTGAATTATGTCCCCACTCCAAATTCCTACGTAGATTACTGGCTTCTCTATGCCTGAATACTTGTAAGATCTGTTTCCTGCATCCTGGTAATATAAAAATATTGCCATTAGCTTCTGTTATGGATTGAATATGAGGTGTCTCCCAAAAGCTCCTGTGTTGAGGCAGGAATGTTCAAGGTGAATCCATTAGATTGTGCAACTGTAGCCCAATCAGTCCATCCTAGTTTGAATGGACTAACTGGGTGGTCACTGTAGGCAGGTGGGGCTGGCCGGAGGAGGTGGGTCACTGGGGGGTATTCCCTGGAAGGACTCATCTTCCCTGTGGCCCCCTCTCCCCTCTCACTTTATCTGCTTCCTGACCCCACTATGAGCTGAATAGTTGGGTCCTTCTGCCAAGATTTGCTGCCTCATCTTGGCCTGGAGCAATGACTAGGCTGTCTCTGGACTGAGATCTCTGAAACTATGAGCCTCAAATAAACTTTCTCTCCTCTGCATTGTCAGGTCTTTTGGCCACAGCGATGCAGAGCTGACTAAAACAGCTTCACTTGAACCGGGTGCATCCTTTTGATCTGTGTATTCAAGTACTTTTTCAATTCAGCAAACACTTGTTTACTGAGGTCTTTAAATGTTGCTTGTATTTTCCGATAGAAATACCTAAGATTCTTAGGTTGAATCATTATCCTTTCTCCTATGTATCTATGAACTTGGTCAACAATTTTAATCCTTCACATTCTGGGAACATTTCTCAGGTTGGTTCTTTAAATTACTGATTTTCACTCAACAACACTCTCTAATGTGGGTTGGAATTCCATCATTGTGTTTTTAATTTCCTCTTAATCACTTTTTATTTTTTTAACATTTCCTGACTCATACTCTGTTTGAGATACAATGAACTTCTCTCAACTCCTCAAAATTCTGAGGTTTTCTCACCTCTTAGGCTTCACATACAGGAGATTCTTTGGCCGGGAACACCCCTGCCCCACCTGCTTCCTCCAGCAAACTCCTGCGTTTCCTAAGGTCTGGGCTGAGGCACCTCTCCACAGGAAGCTGTCTCAATTCCCAACACGTTCAGGGGTCCCTGTGCTGCTGTTGCCCCCTGTCCAGCCTGTTACTTCACATAGCACACCGTGCTGGGCATGCTGCTCCCTGTCTGGCACCTCAAAAACTGTAAGGACAAGGACAATTTTATCCTCAGCCCCTGACACAAATTCCAGGCACATGATAAGCACTCAAAAAATTATTTTGCCTACAACATCACTCCCTGTCACATTCAGTTGTCATCTTTACTCTTCAGAATGCTTCCCTTTATGGCTCTCTGTTCTTACACCCTGTTGGTGCCAATGGCATCTTTAGGAAAAACAAGGAGTTTCACTTTCAGAGATGCCTTCGTCTAATTGTTCAAAGCAAGCTTCCGCCAGGCACAGTGGTGCACACCTGTAAGCTTGGCAACTGGGGCCGCTGTAGTAGGATGACTGCAAATTCAAGGCTAGCCTGGGCAACTTTGTGGGACTCTGTCTCAAAATAAAAGATGAATAGGGCTGGGGATGTGGCTCAGTGGTAAAGCACCCCTGGATTCAATCCCCAGTATCTTGCAAAAAAAAAAAAAAAACCTTCCTCCTCCATGACAGGCTTGTTACAGGCTCAGTTTCTTCTCTTCCTCAGCCTCCAGCTCCTCCTAACCCTCATCCTCCAACAAAGGAAATCAACCCAGACCCAGGGCTTGCCAAGAGACACATGTTGTAATTGCCCTTGACCTCAGTCTGTCAACCTTGGTGTATGGTCAATTTCTTTTTCAGACAAAAAACAGACTGCTATGCTCAATTCCCATCACCCTGTCCCCATCTTGCTTCCACCCACTGTGGTCTTGCAGATTTTGGGATGTGCCCTGTCCCTGCTGCCCATGCCCTTTCATTAGAACTTAGAAGAAACTTCACCTTCAGTTTGTACCATTTTAACCAGGAGTCTCAAGCCCTGAGTTTTAAAACAAATTCTAGGGATGAGTACATATTAGAAATTTTTGGCAAGTGTCCTTGAACACACTTTGGCAGCCTAGTTATTCATATACGTTACATTAGAGTTTCTTATTGAAGAGACCCAAGTGTTTAATATTGACAAGGAGTCATACACAACAATGCACACCCTACCAATACTACCAGTGTTTTCAGACACCAGGCAAGCTATACGAAGGGGAAAAGCAGGAGACACCAACCTCCCAACCTCTACTTTGAGATGCTTTTCTTTTGACAGGACAGGGACTTAACTGTCACAGTGTCTCCGTCTTCTGGATTTCAGTATAATCTCAGTCCTGCAGAAGATCCCCCATGCATTCAGTGAAAGCAAGTTTATACTTTTGCTTCCTACTAAGAAAATTCAGGTTAAGATAATTTGGTTTAGATGAGATCTCGCAGATAACTAAAGGATTTAGAATTAGTTAATGCATGCACAGGAAACAACATTTATTTATAGTTCTATTTAGGGGCTGCAGTTGTAGCTCAGTGGTAGAGCACTTGCCTAGCACATGTGAGGCACTGGGTTTGACCCTCAGCACCACATAAAAATGAATAAATAAAATACAGGTATTGTGCCCATCTACAACTAAAAAAAAAAGTTCTATTCAAGAGTTTTGGGTTATAAACAATTAGCATATTTGGGGAGGTAAAAGAAGTGAAATATAGAATATATTTCATAAAATGCAATAGAATATATTCCTGAAGAATTATATAAAAATTAAAGGTTCCTGCATTAATATATATTTCATATCAGAATGTGTCTTAAAGAAATGTCATTATAAAAAGTTTTAAATTAAAGTTTCTTTTGTCAAAAATTATGCCTAGCCATTTCTTAGGTAATTTTTTAGTTTTGTTTTTTTTTTTAATATTTTTCTAGTTGCAGATGCACACAATACCTTTTATTTTTTATTTATTTATTTTTATGTGGTGCTGAGGATTGAATCCAGTGTCTCATACACACATGCGAGGCAAGCACTCTACCACTGTGCTACAACCCCTGCCCTGCTGGGAGCCATCAGCCAAGTAGGTATGACAAATTCCTTGCCAGCTTACTCCCATGCTGTCTAGTGGAAGGACTTCTGAAAGGTGACCTTGCTCAAGGACCAGGGCAGGATCCGTGTTTAGGGTGTTCCCCCTTTAAAATAGGGCAGTTTAGCATAATAGAAGATTAGGGTGTTCCCCCTTTAGAATAGGGCGTATCCTGCTGCTGAGTTCCTCTTGAGTTCTTAGGGTCAGACAATATATTTGGGAGACAGAAGCCCAGGAGAAGTGGATTTGGGCAGAGTGTGGATTTGGGCAGAGAGCGTGGATTCCCCCAGAGCGTGTTTGTAGACTGCCGGTGTGAGTTCGGGGGTGGAGAGTTGCTGTTTGAATCTACAAGCTGTGTGGAGGCTCATGATTTGTGCCCAGCCAGAGACTGCGGCACTGCCCAAATTTTTAGTTTTTAATCTTTTATTTATTTTTAAAATTTATTCTAAACTAGGTTCATCAATCTCTTTATCTAAACCTTTTATAACTCCAAACTTTTGAGAAAAAGACAATAATACTGTCGAATTTAAGAAAACAAAGACATACAGATTCAAACATATTAGACTGCTTCTGAGCACCTGAGTTTTATTTTTTAAAATGTTGAAGATTAGTGTCAACTGCAAAACTCAAAATTCATATTCTCTTCACCAAAATCAAGGTAATAATATAGCCTCTACTTCTCCAGTCCTGGCATCTCACCTACTCAACCTACAGACTGTTGTCCTCTGGATGTCCTTAAAACCTTCATAATATCACAATGTTCCCCAGAGGCAAATAAAGCAAGTTGGACCAAAAAGTATAAAGACATCATATTGAAAGAAGAGAGGGGTACACACATTGCCATCATTCAAGCCCCTAACTCCAGGGCTACCTGCAGCCCACAGGTAGTTCCTGTGCCCATTCTTGAAGGCCCTTTGAGCCTCAAACCATGCCCTTTTGCCAAGCAAGGTCTCTAACATAAACAACTGAGAGTCCACATTATTACGACTTTCATTATGTAATATATATAACATATATTATATTTTTACTATAAAGTTTGGCATAAAGTTTAAATCTTTCATTAACATAGCATTTCACACTTTTCTAAACATTGTTACATTATCTCTTTTGAGATACAAAGATCATTGAGTAAGATGAGCAGAGAAGCTTTACTATCTCTGATTTTAAAATAACAAACAACAAAATAAAACAAAGACTACAGTTTAAATTTTAACTAAGGTCACACATCTAGCAATGCAAACCAAGAATTGAACTCAGATCTTACTCTAAATCCAGAGCTGTGATCTTCCATTGTTGGAGCTGAAATCATCACCCTACACCTATGCACATTTGTCAAACAGGAAAGACTCTGACTCTGACAGCAAACCCCTCCACAATGCAAATAATTTCTTCCAAATGACCTACTTTATAAACGTGATTTTTAAAAAACAGCATTTCTTTAACATAACATACACTTGTGCTGCCATTATTTTACTTAATAAAACCAGTAAAGAATTGGCGACCCCTTGTGGCAAAAATTTAATTCATGTGCTACCCATTTTTCAGTTGAAACTAGTCCAAAGGCCTATGCACTTCACTAAGAAATTAAGACAAGAATAAAACTTGGAAGAGAGTGATCTATGGTTACAGACTCTAATTCTGCAACTGTATGCTCTCCTCAGTTACTCCACATGAGCTTCAATCTCCACTACCTCAAAGAAACAGCTAAGACTGTCGAGTTCATAGATAACTTCCCCTCTGGCAACCCAGTGGGTACTTCTCATCTTCCTTAATCTCTCAGTATATTTAACAATATTGATGACACTGTTCATGAAACCTCTGGTTCAGCAAGACCACATTGTTTTCCTCCTACCTGTAAAGCCTTTAGAGCTCAGTTCTCTTTCTACTCCGACTTTTGCAAGGAACTCCGGACTCACATCTCGAACCTCGATGTGTGCTTTTGGATGCCCAATAGCGTCTCAAGATCAACACATCCTGAACAGAACTCTTGATTGCCTACTCCTTCCAACAGTTGACTGTCAGTGAGTGACACGATTATTGAGTCACTTTACTCAAGCCAAAACCTTTGTGGTTATCCTGTATCCCTCTATTTCTCACTCTCTGTCAGGGGCTAGAAGGAAATTCTCCTTCAAAGAATAGTCTGACAGCCCCCTGGGAGACATCCTGCTACCTATCTCCCTGGAACATCCTGCGGTTATCAGGATCATCAGACATCTTGCAGCTGGCAGTTTTACCACCCACATCCAGCAACTGCTGATTAGAGAGCTTCCCCATCCCCAGCATATAAATACCCCTGTGTGAACAATAAAAGTTTGCAGCTTGATCAGAACTCCTGTCTTGCTGTCATCCCTTGTGTCTCTTGTCCCTTCATTCCTCCCCACCTAGGTTCGCGGCCGTCATTGATGTCCTGGCAGTCGGGACAACTCTCACTTCTATCATTGGTAAATTAGCTTAATCCATTCTCCACAGTATCCCAAACATGCCCTTATCTTCATTTTCCCTACTATTGCCCTAAATTAAGGCATCTTCCCTCTCTAAGCCACATCAACACCTAAACTGGTATTCTACTCTTCACCTCTCACATTCCATTCTTCATGTAGTAATTGGTAATCTTTGTAAACCATAACTCAGGCCATATCATTCTCCTCTAATTTTCTGAATGGCTCCTCTTAATCCAAACTCCTCTCCCATCCCATGAGGCGGATAGGCTAGCTCCTTCCTCAGTCACAGTGCTCCAGCTACCACACTCTACTTAACTGCTGAACCCTAAAACTCCCTGTGGTCAATTCCTCCTTGCAACAGTGGGTCTTTATTTTTATTTCTCGGGTCTTTTCCACCACCTAAAGTAATCACTAAGAACTCCTGACCATAACTGCTGGGAGCCATAAGCCAAGTAGGTATGACAATTTCCTTGCCAGCGTACCCCCATGTTTCTTTAGTGGAAGGACTCATGGAAATAGGACATTTTGCAGCGACATTGCATGTAAGGTGACCTTGCTCAAGGACCAGGGCGTATCAGTGTTTAGGGTGTTCCCGGTTTAGCATAATCCGAGTTTAGGGCATTCCCCTGTTTAGAATAGGGCGTATCCTGCTGCCTGAGTTCCTCTTGAGTTCTTAGGGTCAGACAGTATATTTGGGAGACAGAAGCCCAGTGGGTGTGGATTTGGGCAGAGAACGTGGATTTCCCCAGAAAGTGTTTGTAGAAGGCCGGTGTGAGATCGGGAATAAAGAATTGCTGTTTGAATCTACAAAGCTGTGAGTGGCTCGTGATTTGTGCCCAGCCAGACTGCGGCAATAACACCCCACTTTGTTATCATAGCTCTTATCATTCTCTGAACTTTTCTTCTTTTTTTTATTTTCTGGTCTACATGCTAGGAGGAATCTCGGTCTAACCCCAGCTCTTCCAACAGTGCCTGGTTTAAGGCAGCTGCTCAATGTCTACTGAACAGTAAACTGTTCTAAGTTTTCTCTTGCACCCTCCTACCTATAATTTAAAATATTTTTTTAACACAGTCATTCACTTTTTTCACATCTAATAGGAAAAGATGCTCCCTCTCCTCTTCCCTGGGTCAACTGTGCACTTCTGCTATTTAATGTGAAGCTATGTAGTAGGGCTATCGACAGAGCAGGACAGGATCCCTATCCAGAAGGAACTCCATCCTTGCTGTAGAGACAAACATGTTTAACAGACCATTATAAATGACACATGGTGAGTAAAAGACAGAAATATGGCCAGGGACTCCAGGAATCCAAGTTAGAGGAATCAGAAAGTCTTTATGGAGAAAACAACTGGAGCTGAGAATTTAAAATATGAGTAGAAAATATCTGGGAGAAGGGACAGGGAGAAAGCAAAAAACACAGACACTGAGGTGGAAATATCACGTGGGATTTCAAGGCCCAGCTCTATTGAGGAAAAGGCCCAAGGAAGAAACCAGTAAGATTTGAGATAGGAAAACAGGCAGTAACCAGGCAGTGACAGGTTGTGCCGTGGCTTAAGGAACCTCAACTCATTAGGCAGTTCAGGTATGGAAATTCTAGAAGAGAGAACTGCTGCATTTCAGCTGGAACATTCTGAGCCTCCATCGGAGGTCCAATATAGGATACACTGGGTTAGAATGAACAGGTCAGTGGCTGGTGAAAATAGGAAGGATACAAAAGGAATAATTTAAGAATCAAGGAACAAGTAACAAAGACAGGACCTGTGATTATTGGGACGTGGAGAATGAGGGGGCAGAGAGGAAGAATGCAAGAGGGAAGAAATGGGAGGGTCAGAGGTGGGAAGACCACAAGCACGATATGCTGATGCACGAGTTCAAAGGTGCTAGGATCAAAGACACAAGGGTTTAAGTCTTGCTTCTATCACTTGATGCATGAGTTTGCTGAATTTATTTAACTTCTCTAAACTTCAGTTCTCTTACAAGCTAATGAGAGTCATTTCTACCTCATGAGGTCATTATAATAACTAAGTGAAATTACATATATAATTATGTATGCCCTGTTAATTATTAAGGAATTTGAGAATTATCATCAATCTGTGGTCCCAACTTACCTTTTCTCTCTACTACACATGAACCGTGGGCTGTTCCTTCCCCACCTACTGCCCTGGGCATGTCCTCAGGTATCTTTGCACTTGTAATATTTGGCTCTGAAAACCAGCCCACTTCAATCCACAGCATATTGTTACAAACACAGCATAAAGGTAATCCTTGGATTAGATTAGCAAAATGGGAATTTCACGGTCTCTCTGGATTTGCTCCAGAGATATAGACACATTATTTAGGATTCATGAACTTCAAAAGCTCCAAACTAAAAATACCTCTTACATCATATCGGAATGCACTCAAAGTTGAGTTTCTTGCTGTCCATGTTTCTGTGCAAGCCAACCCCGCTACTTGTGCATAAGAGCCCATCTCTTCTCACTTACATCATTCCACCAATTCTCTCTCCAACATCCTCCACTGTGCTCCATGGACTGAGTCACTCCATAAACATAGTCAATACTCAATTTTGCCATTAAAAAATACAAAACCCTCTCTAGACTCAATTTACTTCTAGGTACAGCTCATTTCTTTCTTTTCCTTTGGTGAAATTTGCTACCAGCTCCTTAAGTCACAAAATCCTCTCCTCCCACTCTCTTCTAAATCCAGTGCAATTAACTGTTCTCCTTCTTAACTCCACAGATCATCAACTACCTCTCTGTTGCTGGATCTAATGTTTCTCTTCTTATTTGGCTCAAGAATTATATCAGACATGCTTGATTTCTCCCTTCTCTATGAAACGCTATCCACATCGGAATCCCAGGTGGCCAGTCTTTCTACATCTTCTTCCGCCTCTGTGGCCACTCCCTTTCAGCCTCCTTTGCCAGTTATTCCTCATTTTCCGACCTGTAAGCACTAGAGTAGCTCAATGGCTCATCTCTCATCTATATTCCCTTAATAATCTCAAGTCTCGTGGCTTTAAATGCCATCTACCTGCTGTTGAATCAAAAATCCTTATCCCTATCCTGGACTAGTCCCCTGAAACTCTAGACTCCCATATCAAACTGAAACCGCTGTTGACCGGTGACGAGTTCTTGCTTCCCCAATGTTGAAGAATAACACCAAAGAAGCACGCCGAGGCAAGGTCAGAATAGAAATTAGAAGTTTATTAAAGGACAGCAGAAAAGACTTCTCCCGGAGGAAGAAGGGGACCCAAGAGGTGGAATCCGTGGAAGGGCTGTTCTTTCCCCTTTTTATAGTTCTTTCAGTGATGGAATGTAGGTTGGAGGCCTACAGGTGGGCTTAATTATCACCTTTTGGGATGGGCTATCTTCAAGTCTGTTGGGGCTGTTTCCTGGGCTCCATTAACATTTCTTTGAGGTGGTCTTTGGCCTAGGGCCTTTTCAAGACTTCATTAACATTCCATGAGTTGTCCTGCGTTTTCCCTGAGTCATTCCCAGCATGGCCTCCATTTTCGATTTCACTCGATATTAGACCCGATTTACCTAACTACACTGACTACCTAACTTTAAATCTGGCTTCACAACTTCTTCTCAATTATTTCCTCTTCAATGACTAATGTGCCTTTCAAGCTTAATGTGCCCAAAACTGAACTTCAAAACTTAATGTGCCCAACACTCGCCCCAAAACCCTTTCCTCTCCAGTGTTTCTTGTAACAGTAAATGACAATTCATTCTTCCAGTTACTCTGGTCAAGCTATGACTGAATAGCTTTAATCTGAGCACATTTCCCTGAAAAGAAAAATAGGAACAGACAAAACACAACACAACCAAACCACACAGGTTATTTGAAGATTCTGAAGAGCAATCAATAGGTTTGAATATGATGGACTGGGATCCCAGGGAAAAAGGAAATACAGAAAGTGGTAGGAACTTTCCCATTGCTTTTTCTCCTTGGGACATTTGCTGAGTTTCTTGCAGGGCATTTAGGGAAAGCAGAAAGCAGCTCCTACAGGTGTCAAGAGCCTTTCACACCTGGGGAGATAAAAATCAGAGTTAATTCTAAGCTGAAAGGGCACTGGCAAACAAGAAACTAGTGGTCACTAAATGGCTAACGACCTAAATTTTCACTAAATTTTTTAACGACCTCATAGAATTGGAAATACAAAAAAAGAAAGAAAATGGAGTTCACGATCACCCAAATCTGGGGACCTGTTAAACATTCCCGGATTTCTTGTTGAGAGAGGACAGAAAAACCGATGCTCTAGAATAAGGGCAAGTCAAAGAAAGATCAGCCCTCAGAAAGTCTGAATCCTTGGTTAAAGATCATCTGCTTCTACTTTAACTTCCAGCCAGAATAAAATAAATCCTCTCTGGTGAAAGATAACCTCAGCCAGAACTTTTGCAGCTTTATCTATTCAATGTCCAACGTTTAATTAAACATGTTAGGTCATCTTGGTTTTCTTTCTCTTGTACCCCAATCCAATCCATATTTCTACCTTAAAAACAAATCCAGGCCGGGCGCCATGGCACACGCCTATAATCCCAGTGGTTTGGGAGGCTGAGGCTGCAGGATTGCAAGTTCAAAGCCAGCCTCAGCAAAAGCAAGGTGGTAAGTAATTCAGTGAGACCCTATCTCTAAATAAAATACAAAATAGGGCTGGCGATGTGGCTCAGTGATTGAGTGCTCCTAAGTGCAAGTCCAGGTAAACCCCCATGCCCCCACAAAAAACAACAAAAAAGATACAGATCTTCACTTCTCACCATACCCTCCACTGGTGACTAAAACAAACCAACCAGCCATTCTCTCAGCCAGGCCAACTGAGAACTCCCAATTCAGTTTCTCAACTAGAGAAAAAAGGGATTTATTTTAATCAAATTATATAAAGCTTCTACTCAAAACATCTTAGCCTAGGAGGAAAAGCTGAAGCCTGTTAGAGTTTGTAAACAAGTCTGGATGGTGCCTGGCAAAATGCCAAAGGGAGTGGTTTGTGAAGTAAGGCCAGTGAGCCATTAAGTGTGGAGATTCCTTATTGGTTGACTGCTGTATCTAGTTTATGTTAATTAGATAAGCTGTGTGGAATGTATAAATACCGTTCCTGTCCTACAATAAAGGGCTCCTACTCCTGCTGTATCAATCTACACAAGTTGTTCATCACCCCCACCCCCCCACTGCTCCACCCACCCGTCCCTTACCCTTGTCCTTCAGTAAAAATAAAATCCCAAAGAATCTTTAGTGGCTGGCTAACAAGTTCTTCATAAATTGGTATAGCACTCAACACCCATTGTTCCTTGTCCCGAAATTCTCCTAGCAGAATTTCTCTTCCTCATGGCTAAGTGCTTCTTAGAAACCCCACAAGATTGAGGCCCCAGTCTAATTCAAATGTGGTAGTCCTGTATAGATCCTAAACTTTTACCAATGATGTGATGCAACTCTAGTTACTTGGTAGTTTGTAGGTTAGTTTTCCACACTTCTAATAAAGACAGAATATGCACTCTTCAGCTTTCTAGTCAATGTACTTCTGTTGCTATCTTGTTAACAATGACCCAGGTGACAAAGTAAAAAGGTGGAGTAAAGCGAGTTGACTGTGTACTCAACCCCCAAGTTACCGACTTGGGAGGTACTCTATCTCTGAACCTAAGTTAAACAATGAAGTCTTTATTGTTTCAACTGCTTGGAAGTGTTATTCTGTTCCATGAGGGCAAAAGCCTTCTGATAAGCTAATGTTCAACGTTTCCATGACATGGTGCCAACTTTTCTTTCTACAATATCTTTACAGTTCATCTATACACATCCCACATGTTCTCCATGTACACCTGGGCTTTTGAATGTTTGATGAAGACAATCTAAAGGCACTTTCATCCAGGATCTTGATCACTCAAAATACTATCACTCTGATCAGTTATTTAAATGTCTGTCTCCTCTAGTACTTTCAAAAATTCCTCAAAATTAAGTGATAGGCTCTAGAATCTTCAGCAGTGTTTTTACCTCTAGCATTTACCATACAGATTTTTCAAATATTTTTTTTTAGTTGTAGATGGACACAATAACTTTTTATTTATTTTTATGTGGTGCTGAGGATCGAATCCAGTGCTTCACAGGTACCACTGAGCCCCAGCCCGTACCATACACTTTTAGCCAAACAACGCTGACATCTTCTTTAGACCTTAAACTTCAAATGAGAGGAAAGCCGACATCTAGCAGCCACAGTTCTGAGTAGTTTACCTTCATCAATGTTTTTAATCTTCAAAACGAATCCTAAGAAACCAATCCTATTTTCCCCACTTTGCAGATTAGGAAAATGAAGAAAAACATTAAACTTCCCCGGAGTGTTGCAGGGCTAATACACTCGAGGTGTAAGGTGAAGTCCGAACGCATCCTGGTCACGAGGGCTGCACTGACTGCAGTCACCGAGACGCAAGATTTTTAATCGCTGGCGCTAAAGCCGAGGCACCGCGTTTCGGGGCGCAGACCCTCCCTATGTGTCCCGGGGCCTGGCAGACTAAGGGACAGGAACCGGGCGTTTCTTTCACCCCACACCCGCCCACCTCCTGGCCAACGCTGTGTCTGCAGGGGTCCCGCCGCTCCGAGCGCCCGCGACGCGCGGAGAAGGCGGGCGGGGAGAAGCGCCCGCTGCGCGGCCCGCGGGGGGCAGGCCCGGAAGCCCCTCTCCGCCCGGCACGTAACAGAGCCGAGCGCCGGCCCAGGGCGTGTCGGCGCTGCGGCAGAGAGCGCCGGGGCGCAGCCGGAGAAGGCCGAGAAGGGCCCTGAAAGAGCAGGTGGGCCCGCGAGAATGGCACTGGCACCAGCCCTGCTTCGCCGCACCCCAACGACGGCCCCGAACCCCTGCCGCAGCACCCCCGGACTCCGCCGAAGCCGCCGTGCCAGTCCCTGGAGCCGCAGAGTCCGCAGCGCGCCGACGGAACGCACGTGGGCGGGGTCAAGAGCCGGAAATGCCCCTAGCGGTGGACCTTCCCGGGAAACCCGCCGGCCGGAACTATCTGGAGACCCCGCCCCCAAGCGGAACCCCAGGTTGCTGAGCAACCGGAGCCGGCGCCGCCGACTGGCTCTGCGCTACCCGGAGCAAGTCGAGTGCAGCTCTCGCCTCCTGCTTCGGCAGCCTCGCGTCGCGCCCACCTCCCGGCCCGCCGCCGCTCCTCGCCTCGTGGAATTCCTGCTCTTGGCACTACCCGCAACTCTCTGGCTCCGTCGCCTCCCTAACGCCCACCTGCTTCACCGAAAGCAGGGCAGCTCGACCCCGGACATGACCTCCGCGCTGACTGACCGCACCTCCGGGGCCATGGGCACCTACACCTACACCAGCAGGCCCCGGGTCCTGCCCTGCCAGCGCCGCCGTTACCGGGACAACGTGTTGCAGCCGTGAGTGACCAAACCAGCCCCTGTCTGATCACCACTTTCGTCCTGGCAAAAGCTGCCCGTGCTACTTTCCTTTGCACTCTGCCAAAATAAAATTTCTGAGTAACTCCCGTGGTGTGAAGCACTGAAGCCGAAAGGGACGTGTGTGGACTCTCTTAGTTCACTTTAGTGACTCCGAGTTGCTGGCACGATCCATAACACGAATACGAATCTCCCTATTTCCCAAACTTACAATCAACTAATGCTTGTTGAGTCAGTCATGTACCAGACACTTCACTGGGGAAGTGAAGTGAAACATTTTTTGAATGCACGGTGCTGTGAAGTTGGTTTCATAACTTCATTATGCAAATGAGGAAACTGAGGGACTAGGGTGACAAACGCGATAGCATTTACAAAATCCTTCCCACACCAGTCTTTGGGCAGGACTTAGGTTGTCTTTATATGCAGAACTGCAAATTTATGTTGAATTTTTGCAAATATTCAAACAACCGTACATAGAAGAGACCATAAACTTATGGTTCTATTAAAATTGTTTACATAAGCCTCAAATTTTAGAATCAACAGAACTTCACACAAATGCAGGCTGCATGGAAGCAGGAATCTGCATCTTTTGTTTACCTAGGACTATTCCTAGCACCAGTAAGCACTCAGTACAAACCGTGAATGGACTATTGAGCATCAGCAATGCAACTCTTGATGCTTATTTCATACCCTGAGTCTAAATTTATAATTATCTTTTTTAGGACAAAGATTTCAGTAAAGATTGCTATCACTTAAGAGAAAAATTAAGACAGAAAACATTAATTTGAAGGGAGATATAGATGTTATATAAGGATTCAATATAAAAATGACTCCAAGAACACTTTCTGGTGAATTTAACTGATTCTCACAAATCATTACTAGTAAATCAAACCAATAAATTAGGACTGAGAGTCAATGTTGGTTTATTAGGGATTATTTTTTATAATTAGTTGATTTATATATTGAAGTAATATATATCAAAGTAATGTAGAAACCACAGTAAAATTTTAATTTCATGTAAGTAGTTGCTTTCAGATCTTAATCATTGATGTCCTTGTGGATAAGGCTGACGTGATATCCTTATGAATAAAATATTGAGAAAGTGTCCAGAAGAATATTTAGCTAAATTTGCTGGTGAATGACAAAATGACCATATTTGAAAAGAGTATGCTATTATGTCACTCTGTCTCTATTCCATAAAATCTTTAGTCCTATTTTGTTCAAAATTTAATGTAGAACTAGGCAATTCTCTCAGTTTTCCAGATGACACATAGCTGAAATGGATATCTTAATAGGCTTGAAGTGAGTTAAGTTTACAAATTATCCAACTGGGTTTATAACTGGGTTGAAACCAAAATATGAAACTTAATTGGATAGATTTAAAGTTCTGTTTCTTGGGACTTCATGAGACTAACCAAATGCTGAGAAAGACAAGTGGTCAGTAAACAAGTGTTAGTGCAATGATTACAGCAAGAGAGAAACACAGCATGCAGTGAGAACATACAAAAGGGTCCCTAGCTGGGGGAAGAAGGACATGTCTGTAGAGAGACAAGAAGAGCCTTTTTGAGAATATGACATTAAAGTTAAGGTCTGAAGATAGGAAAGGATGGGGACAAGAGGAAGGGGAGGGATAGTTTCTAGGAAGAAGAAACAGCATGTATAGAACCCCTCACAGGAAATGAGTCCGGTTTGTTTGAGGACCTTATAAAGTCAATGTGACCAGGGAAGAAACAGACCTATAGGAGAGCAACAGGAGCTAGATGTACCACATTCAGGCTTGGTCTTTGTTTTAGTTAGCTTTTTCATCTCTGTAAATACCTGACATGAACTTAGAGGAGGAAAAGTTTAATTGGGGCTTAGAGTTTCAGAGGCCTCAGTTCATAGATGATTCAGAGTCCATTGCTCTAGGCCCAGAGTAAAGCAGCTCATCATGGAGGAACAGCCCCGTGGAGGAAAGTTGCTCCCCTCATGGCAGGGTCAGGAAGTAGGGTGGAGGGAGGAGCCATGTGGAAGATGCATCCTTCCAGGGCATACCCCTAGAGACTTATGTCCTCCAGCCAAACCCCATCTGCCTATAGTTACCACCCAGTCCATTCAAACTAGGATGGACTTACTAGTTACAACTCTCACCATTCAGTCATTTCACCTCTGGATATTTCTGCATTAACAGAGGAATTTTGAGGGGACACCTAATACCTAAAACCCTAACATTCTGCCTCTTACTCCCAAAAGCTCATATCCGTCTCACAGCACAAAATGCATTTAGTTCATCTCCAAGTGTTCCACAGTCTTAACAGTTTTAGCATTGCCCAAAAGTCTACCTCCAAAGTCTTATCTGAAACTCAAGGCAAACTCTTTGTTGTGAGCCCCTGCAAAAATCAAGAGAAAGTTACATATATCCATATACAGTGTAACAGTGCAAACATTCCTACCCCAAAAGGGAGGAATAGGATCATAGAAAGGCCAAAAGAGGACCAAAATCCAGCTGGGTGAACAGGTCCAATAACTCCACATACAGCATCTAGGACACATGTCTATGAGATTTTATTTCCAAAGGGCTTAAGTATCCCCCCTTGCTCCTTTGGCCTTGCCAGGTGAAGGGCACATGGGCTTTCTTTTGGCCTGGATCTCTGCAGCCAACAGCTTTTCTCCACAGATGGTCCATGTTATTGGAACTCTTAATTCCCAGGATTTCCATTCCAGCTTCATCTTCACAGCTTCATGTATTACTCTCTCAGGAGTGGCCCACAGGGACTCTGACCCTGATACACTTTGCCTGGCCTCCTGGGCCTTCCTTTGAAATTCCAATGGAAGCTTCCATGACCCCCTAACTCCAGCAACTGCATTCCTGCAGAACCTATACCATGTGAATGATGCTGAAATCTGTCACCAGCTCACACAGTACCTACACCACCAGGAAGAATGGCTGCAGTGGCCTCTGAGTGCCTGTGCAGCTCATCATGGTGAAAAAGCTTCCCAAGACCCCTTGTATGAGCAGGGCACACCCATGATCTCTTCTTGAAAGAATTTTCTCTCCTGTGCCCAGGAGCCTGTTGTGGGTATGGGTGAGCAAATTTCTGAGATGCTCTTTCCTATTATCTTGTGTAAAGTACTTGGCATCTCTTTAGGGACGGTAATATCTTCATTAAGCACAGCTTTCTTGGCCCCAGCTTTACTCACACTTTTCTGGCCTAACAAGTTTTTAAAATACTTCAGCCCTGCTTTCTGCTCCTTATTCTCACAGTAAATCTGACAAAAATCTGCTGGCAACATCCAGCAGATGTTGTGCTGAATGCTGTGCTGCCTTGAAATTTCCTGCACCAGATTAATTAGCCCATCACTTTTAAATTCAGCCTCACACAAAGTCTCAAAACATGGGCAAAATGTAGTCAAGTTCTTTGCCAGAGTATAATATCTAGTCCAGTTCCCAATGGAGTCGTCATTTCCATCTGAAACCTCATGGGCACAGTCCGCATTCTGTCACCTTCTGGTCTTCTGAGCTTACAATAGAATCACCCGTTAAATTCTGCTTACAACATTCTAAAGCTCTTTCAACTTGCATCTCTAAACTTTTCAAAATTTTTCCTGCAAATCATTTCCAAAGGCTTCTGAACCATATGGCCAAATTAGTCACAGCAACAACTCACTTCTCAGTACCAATTTCTGTTTTAGTTAGCTTTTTCATAGCTGGGACCAAAATATGTGACATGAATGACTTAGAGGAGGAAAAGTTTATTTGGGGTTCATGGCTTCAGAAGTCTTAGTCCAAGACAGCTAAATCCATTGCTCTGGGCCTGAGGAGAGGCAGCCTGTCAGGCAGGAAGGGCCCAATAGAGGAGAGCTGCTCACCTTATGGTAGAGACAGGAAGCCAAGAGCAGAGAGCTAAAGAGGCCACAGCGAAGAGGGACCCTTCCAGGGCACGCCCACAGTGGCCCACCTCCAGCCCTGTCACAATTGCAGTTACCACCCAGTCCATTCAAACTAGGATGGACTTATTAGATTACAACTCTTACAGTTCAGTCACTTCACCACTGAATGTTCCTACAGAAACACAGGCATGTCAAAACCATAACAGTCTTTATTTTAGTTATATTATAGGCTATTGGAAGGAGAGGGAGAGAGAGAGAGAAAAGAAAGCACATGTTTTCCATTTAAAATTATCTTTATTGATGGTTTTTAATTTATAAAAAGTAATATATGTTTCTTGAAGCAAATGAAAAATTAAAATACAGATAAATAAAAACAGTTAATCATCTCCTGCCTGCCTCTACTCCTGTTTCCCTGCTTTAACCAAACCTAACAGTCTTTTTTCTTCTTTTTGTACACACATAAATGAGCACATATGTATATATGGAAGAGGCTTTATTTCTGAAATAAAGTCATACCAGCATATATTATTATGCAATTGGCCTTTCCCATTATTCAACAATTTCTAATTCCTTTTCCTCCTATTTTATCTGCCCTATTTTCTTATGTATACATGCACATACATATTTAATTATATATAAATGGACTCACACTCACCCTTGAGGGCATTATTAGGATAATCTGATACCTCACCCCCCTTCCCTTGCAGCCTGCTCACTCACCCCTACCCCAAGGTTAACCATGTTAACAACTATGTAAATTCTTTGGGACTTTGCTCCTTCCCTGAAAGAGTGGCCAGCTGAGCTGAAGTAACACTCAAGTAATTTACAAGTTGGAAAGGAAGAGTTGTGAGCTAAAAATAAAGTTAGTATATTGGTCATAACAGAAACTGCCAATGGAGGAGGTCATCTAAGGATAAGAGAAAGCAGAGCCCTGATGAAATCCTCCAGACCAGAAAGAGCTACAAACAAAGGTTGAAAAAGAGCAGCCAAAGAAGAAATAGGACATCATTTAAAGAACTTCTAATGAAAATACCCACTATGTATTCATATTTCCTACTAGTGATCATTCCGACCCCTGAGATTAAAATTGTATTAATATTAAACCATACTTTTTAAAAATATCTTTAGGTTAAAAGAATAATGAGAAATCTGACTCTTTTAAAATCCAAATTCTTTTATCATGTAACTTTTCAGTCCTCAAATCAAACTTTTTTTAGTTCTTCAGAGCAGGCTCTTTTTCAGATGGGCCATTTTCACATTTGTTAAGTAGTCTTACAGATTTACAACTGAAGCCTAGCTCTGCCATTTACTAGCAAGGTGACCTTGGGCAGATTCCTTTCTGTTTCCTCTCCTGTCAGAATCATAGTTCCCAACTTGAAGCTTATTGTGAGCAATAAATTAAATAGTAAATATGAAAGAGTCAGGCATATAGTAAGCTCTATATAAATGGCAGCCTTTTGTCTCCTTTTTTATGGGCCATAGTAAAACAGAAATCTGTTTTCTTAAAATGTTTTTATCTTAGTCTAAATACTGTTGACAGTGAATTTATTTCATAGACATCAACACTCTATTAAAATACTTATTCAGAATTTGCTGTTTTACAGAGAAGAAGAACCTATGCGGTATGGAAACATAATGTATGACAGAAGGGTGATCCGAGGCAACACTTACGCACTTCACACAGGGTCGCTGGTAAGCACAATTTGTGTATTGTAACTCAGAGCTCTCAAACTGTACTGAAGGACAGATAGCACACTGGAGATGACTTTGGAAACAGTGAATTCAAAGACAAATCAACAGAAATTCCCCAGTTTAACAACAAAGAGAAAACATACTCCAAAAAGAAAGGCAGCCCTTGAATTTGTTGTTGTTGTTGTTGTTGTTGGTTGGTTGGTTTTTTAGATGGGGTTTTACTGTGCTATACGAGATGGTCTTGAATTCCTGGGCTCACATGATCTTCTTGCTTTAGTCACCTGAATGTTGGCATTACTGGTATGTGCCACAGCACCTGGCTGAATCTGGAGTCTTTTCACTGGTGCTGGGGATCAAACCCAGAGCCTCACATGTGCTAGGCAAGCACTATACCACTGAGCTACACCAAGCCTTTCAAGGAGATTTTTTTTTTCAGTCCTGAGGCTTAGACTAGGACCTCGCACGAACATGCTGAGAACATGCTACACATGCTATGTTTGTTTTGTTTTGTTTTGTTTTTATTACCCAGGGGGGTGCTCTACCACTGAGCTGCATCCCCAGTCCTTTTTAGTTTTTATTGAGTCAGAGCCAGGGCCTTGCTAAATTGCCCAGACTGGCCTCAAATTTGGGTTTCCCTGATCTCAGCACCCCACCCAGTAGCTAGGAATGATCCCCATACTCAGTTAGATGAGGGATTCAAAGCAAAACCCAGGCTCTTCACACTCCAAAGCTCCTCTGCCTGAGATAGGGATGGTCTTGTGTGTGTGTGTGTGTATGTGTGTGTGTATGGTAAATATTTGTAACAAAATTTATCATTCTGACCATTTAAAGTGCAAACTAAGTGCTAAAAGGTTTATTTTATACAAGAGAGAGAGGGGGGGGGAGGGAGGGAGGGAGAGAGAGAGAGAGAGAGAGAGAGAAAGAAAGAAAGAAAGAAAGAAAAGAAAAGAAAAGAAAGAGAACTTTTGGGATCTGAAGAATGATTTAAAAAAAAACTACATTCATGTTGTCAGATTCCCAGGAGAGGAGGAACAGTGTGGGATGAAAAAATGTTGGAAGATAAAATGCTTGAAAACCCCACAAATTTAACAAAATGCCTACAGATACAAAAAGCTAAGTGAGCCTCAGTGATAAACCCAAAGAAACTGACACATCAAATTTCTGAAAGCTGAAACAAAAACTCTTGGGAGGAATGGCATGTTGACTAAAGAGGAACACTGGTTGAATGACACTGCCGTTTCCGTCTGGACATGGAGGCCAGAGGGAGTGACACAGTATTTTTTCAAGTCCTGAGAGCAGAGGACTACCAAGCCCCAATTCTAATCCAGTGAAAATATTCTTACCCAAGACATTTTTAGATGAAGGACTAAAAATTCGTCATAAGCCGACCTATCCTTAAAGAATATCTACAGGAATTTCCCTAACAGAAAAGAAATGGTTACAGCAGGAGGCTTGGGACTTCCAAAGGGAAGAAGGAACAAAATTGTAGGTAAAAATAGGGGTAAATGTAACAATTTCTTTCTCATGATTTTTAAAATTATGTTTGATGGTTCAAGCAGAATTATAACATTAACTGATGTAATGCTTAAAATACATAGATGAAATATTTAAGATGATTACATTTTTAATTATATATAATTATATTTTAAAGTGGGGATAATAAAAGGATCTTTAAATGGGGGTAGTAAAGGGAAGTAAGGTTTCTATACTTCACTTGAAGTCGTAAAATGTTGATAGACTTATATGTTACACATGTATTGTAATACCTGGAAGAGTCATTAAAAAATACAGAGATATATATTTAAAATTTTTCCAAATAAATCAAAACGGAATTATAAAAATGTTTACATGTTCGAATGATACTCTGAGTTTCTCTATCACTTTAGCATCCACCAGACACACAAGATCCACCTGCATGAGTCTCTTTGGACAGCCTCACCATCAAGGTTGGACTGCAGGCACAGCTTCAGTGACACAACCTCAAATGAAAGTTTGAGACCCCTGGAAAGTTAGCACTGTATGTCTGTACACACAGAGGGAAAAAGAAAGAGAAAGGGCCCTTATACCTATACTTCCTTTTTGATCTCCCTCACTATTGAAGATTGAACCCAGGGACACTCTACCACTAAGCTACATCCCCAGACCCCTCTTTAAATTGTTGCCCATGATTACCTCAAACTTGCAATCCTCCTGCCTCCGTCTCCCAAGTAGCTGGAATACAGGCTTATACCACCACGCCTAGCAGGCCAGCTCCTTTATGGGGTCCAGGGCATTATCCAAACAGTTTTCCCATGGGGAGCTTTAATTAATCAGTTTAGAGCATTTTGGTTGATGGGTTTAAGCCACTAATTCCAGTAGGTCATGCTGTGACTAAGAGCTGGTCACTTTAAATTCAGGGCAAATGTTTGAATGATCTGTTTAAGTAAAGCAGCAAGAAAGCAGGGAGTCTCCCTTCCCTTGCCAGCTAGACAGGAGAGATGCCTCTAAGTTTATCTCTAGTCACTGGATGGAACTATTCAGGTAGGGTATAATGTTAGACATTGTACCAAGGTTTGTCACTGGACAGGGGTCCAAGGAGGGCCCTCCAAGTGGACAGTGAGAGGTAAATTGGGCATGGACACCTTCTTGACTTTCAGGACACATGGAAAACAAGGCACAAGCAAATGTTTATTAAAAGACAGCAAAGCAAAGATAAACAGACCCTAACACACACCAGCAGCAGGTGCAGGTGCTCCTTGCCTCACAGAGGATAGAAGGCTAATGACACAACCAGGGCCCAGTCCCCTGACTACACACGGGATTTTTCTAGGAAGAAAAGTACAGGTTCCCAGGCAAGCTTTTGTGAAAATCAGTTTATCACTGAGGCTCACTTAGCTTTTTGTATCTGTAGGCATTTTGTTAAATTTGTGGGGTTTTCAAGCATTTTATCTCCCACATCTGTGTGAATAGTGAGGCCTATGTTCATTAAAAGAGAGATGAAAAACAAGAACAAACAGAAAACAACAAGTAAGATGGCAGACTAAGCCCTAATATATCAGTAATTACTTTAAATGTGAATAGTCTAAATAATTAAAAGATAAAAGTTGGCAGAGGAAAAAAATAGTGACCTACCTATATTGGTCTGTAAGAATTATCATTTCAATTCTGACGTTTTAAGTTGACTGAAGGCAAAAGGATGGAAGATACATCATGAAAACATGAATTTTGAAAAGGTAGTTTTGAGGAATCATAGAAAAGAAATTAAAAATAGGTACAAAAGACAAAAGGAAAGACAAGAAAGTAAAACTTAACTCTAGAAGCTTTGTGCTGAAGTCCTTCAGGTTTTGGACCATCATTCCTAAGCCAGTTTGTTGCTTGTTGCTCCCTTGCCCAAATTTCCCCAAAATCTTCACTCACAATCTTAAAGTTACTGGAAATTCACCTGTTTATGAAAATTGCCCTGTGTGCTGTAAATTAGCCCACTAATACATGTATTTTAAAACAGATTGGGCAAAAGGAGACATTTATGATATCTATGATATATGACACTTTCTAATATTATCTACTAACCAGGTAATAGAGACCACATCAGCCTAACATCCTCAGAATTGCCGGACCGCCATGAATCATCTTGTGATACCAGACTGATGTCATCCCAGCATAACCTTCCCAAGTTCCTAGTACCAAGTCTCCTTTAAAATAAGAGGCAAAGAAGCTCTAGATGGTCTGCATTCTCTCTTGAATCTGTCTCTGCTTTCATAAATAAATCTGTGTGTCTCTAACTGATGTGTTCTTAAATCCATTTCTGTGATTTTGTCAAGAACCCTACTCATCCTGAATTGTGGCCCCCTTTCCAGAAACTCTTCAGACCTCCTCTGGTGATAGTTGTGGCTATATTAGCATCAGAGAAAGCACACTTCAGAGCAAACAAGACTATGAAAAACAAAGACATAGAATGATAAAAGGATCACAATTAAACCAAGATGATGTAGCAGTCCTAAATTTGGATGTCTCAAAACAAGATGTATGTTTGAAATACATTCAGTAAAAACTAATAGAACTGAAAAGAGAAATAACAGAAATCCACAATTTTAGTTTCTCTTAGAAAGAAAAAAACAGCCAGATTATTGGAGATTGGCCAATATCATCAACCAATCAACAGATCATAGCAGTCAGGAAGATGTTCTGTAAATGTGAACAGCAGAATATGAATGGCTGTCAAGCACCTGGCAATAGCTACATGACATATCTACCATATGCCCCATGAACACCTGTGAGAGAACTAAAATCACACAGAGTACGCTTCTCTGACCATAACAGAAAAACTAGAAATCAGAAACAGAAGATAACAGGAAGATGCTTAAAAACAGGAAAACAACCAGAAAGTAAAACAGATTTCTGAATAATCCATAGGTTAAAGAAGAATGTCAAAGGAAATTATAAAAGAACACTTATAACTGAAAAAAATATAGCACATCAAAATTTATGGGATGGAGCCAAAACAGTGCCAAGAGGGAAAGAAGAAAGGCTTTGAATCAATAATTAAGTTCCTACCTCAATAAACTGGATAAAAAGAACAAAATAAACCCAGAGTAGGAGAAGGAGGAAAATAAAAGATAAAAGCCAAAATCATAAACAACAGTGAAAAATCAGTGAAACCAAAGTTGGTTCTCTGAAAAGATCAATAACATTGATGAACCTCTAAAGACTGACAGGAGAGAAAACATAAATTGCAAATATTAATAATGAATATCAGAGGATGTAACTACAGGTACTGTAGCCATTAAAAGATTGAAAGGATGATAATGGTATTCAAAAGTGCTTTTGTCTACTATCTCCTCTCATGCTCAACACAGTGCTTTACTTCTGTGGCCCCAAATGTTACTGGAATTGAATCTCCATACTGCCCACTGCTCTGAGTGACCAAAGATTTGGGAGCAGAAGTTGGTGGAAAGAATTCTTTTTATTCAAAGCTGGCCCTGAAGAAAATAGAGGGGGCTTTTTGTCTCAAGTCTTTATCTTAGAGGGCTTCAAAGCACAAAGACCTTTTATAGGAGAAAAAGCGGTACAGCAAGACAATGGACAAGAAATCCATACCTCTCTAGAGGAGCAGGTCTCCTTTTCTTCCTTCCCAGAATTTAGCAACAATGGACCTTGACCTCCTGGGATCAGCACCTGCATTTTCTTTTCAGACAGACATATTACTTTTCTGCAAGTTAATCCATATGCTTTACCCATAGTGGATAATACAACAAATACTGTGTACCATGGAACTGGAGAAGGGGGCAGTGCATTACAGAGGCCTTTCTTTAGAATTTAGAATACCAGAGAAAGGGATGGGACCTTAAGGATTAGGTAGGCCAGTAATTCTAAGAACAGCTTCCCCAGTGAGCTGTTGTTACACAGATATGTCTGGGGTGGATGGGCGCGGATTTCTACACACATCAACCAAGTAATTCTCCACATTTTGCAGAGTGTCCTCTACTTCCACCAAATTCCAAAACTATCCTGAGGATTGTATCAGATTCAACAGATTGAGGCTCAGTCCCACAGGGTGGCCTCCCCTTCAAATGCCAATCTCAAGCACAGGTTGTGGCCTGTACTTCTGACCAATTGCTATGAATTAAGATTCCCCTGACCCTCTCCTTGAGTTTGATTAATTTGTTATTGCCACTCAAAACTCAGAGAATCGGAAACTCAGAGAATCACTCTGTTACACTTACTGGTTTATTATAAAGGATATTGCAAAGGATACAGTTGAGCAGCCTGACTGGAAGAGATTCACAGGGCAAGGTGCATGAGAAGGGGTACAGAGCTTCCATTCCCTCTCCTGTGTGCCACTGTCCTGGAACCACACTTGTTCAGCTATCATCTGAACCCTGCTCCCTTAGGGTTTTATGGATGCTTCATTATGTAGGTATGACTGATTACATCATGGGGCATTGGTGATCTATTTAACCTTCAGCCTCTCTCTCCTTCCCTGGGATTGAAGGGTGAAGCAGAAAGTTCCAACACTCTAATGCCGCATTGGTCTTTCTGGTGACCAACACCATCCTGAAGCTATTTAGGGACCTCTATTCACCATCCATCTCATTAGCATACAAAAGATATTCTTATCACTCCAGAAATTCCAAAGGTTTAGGAGTTATATGCCAAGAAATGAAGATAAAAGACCAAATATATTATTTTAAATGAACCACAGTAATACAAATACAAACAAATGTACACATGTAAATTCAACAACATAGATGAAAAGGGCCAGTTCCTCAAACTATAAAATTCACTAACGTGAAATAGAACTTCTGAATACTCATAAGTCCTAAAGAAATAATTTCATATTTAAAAACAATTTCATATCTAAAAAGAAAAAAGAAATCTTCAGGTCCAGATAGTCTCACTGGAGAATTCTTCCAAGCATTGAAAGAATAATTAGCAACAATTCTAAACAATCTCTTCCAGGAAATAAGAGAGAAAGGAGCATTTCTCAACTTGTTCTATGAGGCCAGCGTTATTGTCACAGGAGAGTAGAGAGATGAAGCTCCAAACCTTTGGCCTTGCGTCCCAACAAAAGAAAGTTTAAAGTCAGACATGAAAAGCAAAGCAAGAGAATTCTGTTATGAGTGAAAGTAAAGTCTGGCTCAGAGACTGACTGTGGGAGAGAATGGGTTGTCTCCAGGCAGAGAACAAGGAAGGAAACAGGCTACTTCCAAATTTATTGCTGTTTGCTGTTTGCCAGGAGGACAGGGTTCCACCACCTGCAGTCTATACCAGTCAAATTTTTGACTCCTCCAACCTGGGAGTTTTTGACATTGGTCCTCATGGAAATGGTCATGATTACCATCCCATTGGGGGGGGGGGGTGTCTTCATCTACAAGTCAATCCTGTGTCAGTGCTGATGCTGGGTTCAATGACTGGGTAGACTTAGCGCCCCTGAGCTTTAATGAAATTTCCCTCTGAAATACACAGGAAACCTATGGCATAAATCCTAACTTTACAGTGACTTCAGTAGACCCTATTGGAGTTAGTCTCAATGATCTTTCTTGACATATTTCTTAACTGGCTCCTTTTGTTTCTACCTGTTTATTCTCAGTATTAGTGTACCCATTGTTGTTCTATAAGTTACATAATTGTTTATTAAAGGCAATTCAAGTAAACCCTATGATCCTGCTAGGTTCTTGGTTCACAACTCACTTCTCATTACTACTACCTAAAAATATCACCCCGATACCTAAAACAAATAAAGACAATACAGGACAAATAAAGAAAAAAGAGAGCCGTGTTACCACTGGAGGTGCCGAACTACTGGGAGCAGTTAATCCACTTGTTCACCTGGAGAGACTTCATTTGGACTTAGAATGTTTTCTTTGTGAGCTAATGAAATTTTTAAGGAAATTCTGTTCAAATGAAATTTAGATTTTAAAAAATCATAGTGCTTTTCAGTTTCTTAACCATACATTAAAATTTATTGTAATAAGAATAGTTAAATCAGTTTTATGGAGCACCCAAGGAAAGGTGTGTTATTCCACAGGATTCTGCACCCATTTGTTCTAGTTAGCAGGCGGACTTGGAAGGTCCTTTTGTGCTTTGTCAGATACCTTTTTTGAAAGGTATATTACTCACCAAAGTAACAATAAAAGTCTTCATTATCAAGTCACTGATAATCAAGAAGCACTATTATGGGATGCATGCTTTTTATACTGTGCAGAAATCACTTTCATTTTTTGGTTTGGTTTGGTTTGACTTGGTACTGTG
Organism: Callospermophilus lateralis; assembly: GCF_048772815.1. Taxonomy (NCBI): domain Eukaryota; kingdom Metazoa; phylum Chordata; class Mammalia; order Rodentia; family Sciuridae; genus Callospermophilus; species Callospermophilus lateralis. The sequence goes on from NC_135310.1 coordinate 9,462,835, forward strand.
TATTGTTCAGAAGTGCTCCACCACTGAACTACATACATCTCCAGTTCCCCACCCCACCCCACACCACCCTCACCTTTTTTTTTTCTTTGCAAAATAGGGTCTTGCTAAATTTCTCAAGCTGCCTTAAACTTAGAAGCATCCTGCCTCAGCCTAGGAATCACTTTTGGAATGCTTGAGAGGTATTTTCTAACTTTTAGAAGCCTTTTCTTTCTCTTCCAGTCTGGGCAGACTGATCCTCTAGAGCTTCAGAGAGCACAGGCAGCTAAAAGGAGGGCTCTTGCCAGGAAACGAGCCCAAGAGCAGCTCAGACCACGGACACCAGAACCTGTGGAAGGCAGGAAGCACGTGAATGTGCAGACAGGTATGTGACCATGCCATTGACACCAGGGCTCCTTTGTTCACTTAGCAGTCTGTGTCAGTTCATTTTTACTTGGTCTTTATATCACATATGTATCTTCTGTGCTCACCAGTCCTTCCCAATCAGATGTAAGGAAGCCCATTCATTAAGCAAAGACATATCTGTACTATTATCATATTGGACATGGGTGGAAGTGTGGGTTGGGATTTTTTTAAGACAAAAAGGGGATGGGTTGTGGCTCAGTGGTGGAGTGCTTGCCTTGCATGTGTGAGGCACTGGATTCGATCCTCAGCACAACATAAAAATAAATAAATAAAATAAAAATATGGTGACCATCTATAACTAAAAAATATTTTTAAAAAAAGTTTTATGATCAAACTAATTCACTCTTAGCCCTTTTCACATTTTTATTTTAACCTGTAATTGTTTCTCTTAGCCCAACATGAATCACAGTTTTTTTTCATGAGGAATTAATACTATAGGACAGCAATGTAGTCCTGCTTGGCCTTTTGTCTATCTTTTGAGAAGACGAAGCCCACTCATATCTGATCCTCTGCCTTCCATACCAGCCTCTTTTGCTGTCTCCTTCTTTTCTCCCTTCACTTTTCATTGCCTCCAGAGCCACACAGGTCTTCTGAGGCAATGCCAGGATTTTCTACTTGTCTCACTGTTTCCTGGACCCAGAGGGTCTGGCTGTCAACAGTATCTTGGTGATCTGACAGTACCTGGCATCTTCCTTGGGATAATGTGACTTCTTAAAGATTCACCTTGTACCCTGCCAAAATGGGGAGCAGATTCATTCAGATTGTTTTTGTAGTAAAGATTAAAGGAAGAGATCCTTTGACACTTTTCCCCCCTACCTCTAAGCCAAATCTGGCCTAGATTTGAACAGTGATCAGTCAATATAGTCTAGATTCTATGGTAGCAAAGATAAGGTGTTGGTTTGTACCACCAAAATATTAAGTGATATAATAGCCCCTTTTCCTCAGGTACTACACAAGTCCCATACCTGTGGATCTCCTCTATTATTGCAGAGATTCCATATGGCAGTAATTATGATTCCTTTTACATATGAAGAAACTGAGGATCCAGAAGATATATCTTGGCTAGATCCTGTGTTCTGGCTAGTGCTCATGTGCTTCACATGGTACCACATTGTCCCTGTTTCATATAAGTTATTTCTAACTTAAAATTTGTTTTCATACATATGTTTGTCATATGTAGGATAGAGAACATTAAATAACATGGTGACTTGATTCATGATTTATAATATCTTGGAATTTTCAAATCTTTATACATCGACTGTGTAGGAACTCAGTTGCATCTATACTTTATCAACACACCATCCCCTATTACACTGCATCTTATACACACCTGTGGTCTCATATTCTTCAATTCCATTACCTAGTACAAAGCTCCATGACTTGAAAATAGTCCAGCCTTACTGACTCTATGATCTTCCAGATACATAAAACTCTTAATCCAGTGTGTGAATCAAAGCCCACATTGGCACTTTCATTCCAGTCTGGGCAGACTGATCCTCTAGAGATTTTCTAATCCATTTAATTCTGTTTTGAAGGAGATAAAGTTTCAAATATATATGTATTTCAAACATATGTATATTTGAAATATACCAGAATTTCAAATTTAGTGTATATGGTATTCTTCTTAGAATTGTACCTTGAAGAAATTGCTGATCGTGTAATAGAAGTTGATATGGAATGCCAAACAGATGCGTTTTTGGACAAACCACCGACACCACTCTTCATTCCTGCCAAGACTGGCAGGGATGTGGCCACCCAAATACTAGAAGGAGAGGTACAGTATATTCTTTCAGCTTCCCTCTAACATCTTATAAATGATATAAATTTAGGTTTAGGTAAGGCATAACATAGACCAGAACCATTTTCACATTAAGAAGGATTCTGCTTTTTGGATTGCTCTCCCAAATGTGTCTAAAATAGTTTGTCCTATAAGTACCCAGAAATATTTTTTAATAATATATTATGACTTATCCTCTTATCAGAAATAAAATCATCAGAAATATTTTAGAATACTTATAATTTGGTTTCATTTTTTTGTATATGTGCTTAATGTATGTACTTAAGACAGATTTGCACCAAATAAGGAAGACAAATATTCTCGGTAGAAGAGATTCTACTCTTAGCTTGTGGATTTATAAATTTTAAGAAGATACTCTCCCTGTTTAGAAGAGTCTTAATTACATTTTCACATCAATGTGGAATGCATAAGTAGACCAGTTTATGATACTAAAGAAAAGAAGGCAATGATTATATGCATAAATGAGATTCAAGACTTGAAGGAACTTGAAAGAACTGTCACTGACAGTGGGAAATAAATAAGTCTTCAGAAGGTACCTCTGTTTTTGCCTCCAAACCCTAAACATTAATTACTTAAAATATTCATATTCTTGTTCCTTTGTTCATCAGTTTTAATGAAAAACAGCCAGGAAAAAAATGAGCAGGAAAGGCAAAGAATAAGGACAGGATAGAATATTCCCTTTAGCTCCAGAGTTTGATCTTAAAGTTACTGAGTATCAGGGTTCACATTAATGAATGTATACTTTTTTCATAATTTGACTTACTAGATTTTTGCCTATTAGCACAATGCTGTTCTGTGTACCTTAAGGGTTATTCTGAGAATTAGAAAGCATAAGTACCAGCACTCTGGCACACGGACAGCATGACAATAATACCCTGTTGTTAATATTTTTTATGTTTTCATGATGCATTTAGTTAGTAACTACAATTTTGTTTACTTTTTTTGTGTGTGTATGTGTGTGTTTAAGCTTTTTGACTTTGACCTTGAAGTTAAACCAATGTTAGAAGTTTTGGTGGGGAAGACAATTGAGCAGGCCCTTCTGGAAGTGATGGAAGAAGAAGAGTTGGCCAACCTGCAGGCCAGTCAGCATGCCTATGAAGAAATACGGAATGTGGAACTGGCCGAAGTTCAGCGACTGGAAGAGCAAGAGAGACGACACCGAGAAGAAAAAGTATGGAATTCTATTTTTCTTTGTTAGCCAGTTGTGTGTGTGTGTGTGTGTGTGTGTGTGTGTGTGTGTGTGTGTGTAAACTAAAGCAAGGGCCCAAGGGCCTTGCACATGTTAGGTGCATCCTCTACCACTGTGCTATGCCCCCAGCCACTCTTAAATCTTTGACTCTTTAATGTATTATGTTCAAAATTACATGTGGCATGTCACAAAGCTAAAGACATTTAAATATATTTTTAAAAAATCTATAGTATTTGTTGCTCAGGTCTTTCCTTTAGATCATAAATATTTCTTGAACTGACATTTTAAAATTTCAGTTTACATAAATGTATCTAAATTGAGATTCTAGAAGTTCCCAAATTAAATGAAAGTTCATAAATTAAATGTGTCTGAACTGGAAGGTACTCTTAAATATTAGGAGTCAGACAGATATTGATTTGCCGTAAGTCGATGAATTCTGGGTCTTTTTCTCAGTGGTCAGTCCTTCTCTGTATCCCCAGGGATATTCCACAATTACTTGGATCCTTACTGAATATTTTTCAAATTATAACTTTAATAAAAGAAATTCTACAACCCAGTTTTTTAAAATATACCAATAGCCTGCTATTAGGATTTAGTAATCTTTATGTGTCTGTCCGATTCTGACAATAATTTTATACTTATAAAAAAAAAAATGGGGGCTGGGGATGTGGCTCAAGCAGTAGCGCGCTCGCCTGGCATGCATGCGGCCCGGGTTCGATCCTCAGCACCACATACAAACAAAGATGTTGTGTCTGCCAATAACTAAAAAATAAATATTAAACTTCTCTCTCTCTCTCTCTCTCTCTCTCCCTCTCTCACTCTCTCTTTAAAAAAAAAATTATACTTATAAACACCTTCTATTGTATATTAATGAACAAATTAAAAAGCAGTGCCCGAGTACCTAAACCAGTTAAAATAACTTCCCAAAGGGCCCAATTTATGATGAAGAACAGTTTGTTGGGAAATTCTTCTCAGTAGTTAATCAGCTGGACCTCAAGTTTTCCTCCAAAATGCATAATTGCTAACAGAGCACACAGTTTATGGTAAGGATCGTGCAAATGCAAAACTTTTTTTATAAATAAAATAACACTGACAGAAAAAAAAACTTTGTGGAATTAATTAATGAAATCTTTCTCAAAATTTTTTATTTATTATTAGGAAGTATATTATGGAAAAAATCAAGAACATAAATCATCTAGATCTATAATTGCTGAAACTTTGGAAATAAACTTAATTAGAAAACATGTTACTGTTCCCACTCCCACCTGGGAGTAGAGAAGTGTGTTCGCTGGTTTTACAGATGGTATATGATCTAAAGGAAGTAACAACAAAAAAAAGAGGCTTTCAAGTTCAGAACATTTTAGCTTTGTGGATTGAATTTTTACACATGAGTTTATTCATTGATCTATGATATTTAATTTAAAATTATAAGCAATTATAATTTTCCTGTCAGTGTTATTCTATAATATTAATTAAAAATATAGCCAGGTGTGAGGCATGGTGGCACACACCTGTAATCCCAGCAGCTCAGGAGGCTGAGGCAGGAGGATCACAAGTTCAAAGCCAGCCTCAGAAACTTAGCGCGGCCCTAAGCAACTTAATGAGACCCCGCCTCAAAATAAAAAAATAAAAAGGGCTGAGGATGTGGTTCAGTGGTTAAGGGCCCCTGGGTTCAATCCCTGGTATCAAAAGAAGAAAGAAAAAAAAAAATATAGCCAGGTACTATGTAATCCAAGCAACTGGGGAGGCTGAGACTGAGGATTACAAGTTTTAGGCCAGCCTAGTCAACTTAATGAGACACTGTCTCAAAGTAAAAAATAAAAAGGGCTGGGGATATAGCTCAGTTGTAGAGTCCCGTTGGGTTCAATCCCCAGTACTATAAAAAATTAATATCATTTTGATAGCATCTGTACAGTCAAGCAAGTATATTATTTTGTTAGCTTTCATGCTATGACCTAAATATTTGGCAAGAACAACTTAGAGAAGGAAAAATTTATTTTGGGCTCGAGGTTTCAGAGGCTTAATCTGTAGTCAGTAGACCTCATGGCGCTGAGGTGGTGGAACATGGCTGAAAGGTGGAGGGGAGGAAAGCTGCTCAGCTCCTGGTGGCCAGAAGCAGGAAAGAGAGATCAAGGGGTTGGGGAGGGATACAATTTCCAAGGGAATGTCCCCAGGGACATTACTCCTCAGAGTAAGTCTCACTGGGCCAGAATTACCACCCAGCGCAGGAGCCCTTCCAAATTAGGATGGATTGATTAGGCCACAGATCTTATAATGTAACCATTTTACCTCCAAATATTTCTGCGTTATCACAGGAAATCTGGGGGGCATCTCATAGCCAACCCAGAACAATCATGAAATTATTTTACTTGAATAAAATAATCATAATCAGGAAATGAGTTTTACCGTTAGCTCCGTCTTTCATCTTTCTGAACTCAGTACCCACTAGTTGAAATTCATTAAAATCTTGATGAAAGATCTTTGATACCCTGTTGTCCATTTTTTGGTAAGTCCAAATTCTTTCACTTATTGATTTCACTAAATTCAATGTCTCAGGAAGACAGAATGCCTAAATAACCATCTTTGATGATGTTTTTCTCTTGACAGGAACGTCGTAAGCAGCAGCAGTGGGAAATAATAAACAAACATAACGAGACAGCACAAAAGATTTCTGCCCGTGCATTTGCACAGCGTTATCTGGCCGACCTTCTCCCATCTGTTTTTGGCAGTCTCAGGGATAGCGGCTACTTTTATGATCCTATCGAAAGAGGTTTGTGAAGATTTTTGTTAGATTAACTCTGTTTTAATAAGCATCCTCTTAATGGTTCAAATTTATTTCATGCCCATTTTTTATTTTGAATTAGGTTCTATTTCTGAAACAAAAATATTAATTATAGTTGTTTTAAGAGAGCACTATTACTGATAAGAGGTATATTATAGTACCATGCAATTAAGTAAAATTATGTATCAAAAAAATAAAATAAGCCATCTTAAAAAAGGTGTACTATAAAGATCTTTATTGTAGAGTGTTAGCACTTCTTTTTTTATATATTTATTTTTTAGTTATGGGTGGACACAATATCTTTATTTTATTTTTATGTGGTGCTGAGGATGGAACCCAGTGCCTCACGCATGCTAGGCGAGCACTCTACTTCTGAGCCACAACCCCAGCCCTAGGACTTCTTTATTAAGAAGCAACATTGTGTAGTAGAAATGTGGACTTGATGTCAAAAATTTAAATCCCAGGTTCATCATTAACTACCTCCATGACCTGAAATGAGGACCTTTTAGGAATTATATCATAAAGTATATAAAACTTTGTATAAACTATAAAGCACGACATATGTGCAAATAGTTTTTATTCTTAACTTTTTCCCAGCTGATTCCCTATTCCAATCAGAAACCCTTTGGGGGCCGCTACAGAAGACACCCTTTCATTTAATTAGGTGCTTGCATTGCACTGTGTTAGGTACTGGAGACAAAATTAAAAAGTAACAGGAACTCCAGTCTCTGGCTTTCAGAGTCTATAGTGTGTGGACCATCTGTTAGCCTGTCCTCAGAGCCTACTGTCCTATACAGTCCTGCCTCGGAGAGATATGGCAGATATAATGGCCATTTCTCAGAAGTACAGACGGAAGCTCAGGAAAGATAAAGCCTTGTTCCTGGGAGCTTACTATGGCTCTCACACTGGCCTGGAACTCCAACCCACTGTTTTCTCTGTGCTGCCGTCCTGCCTTTTGGGCTCGTGTCAGGCCTGCTACTATTAGTCACAAAAAACAGTAGCTTTTTTTCCTATCATGGGTTTCCGTAAACATCGGGTAAAATTTGCAAATGAAATTCATGCCTGAGATTTCAATTATTTATAATAGCAAATATAAAAGTCTAACAAACTCTCCACTGTCATACTATTGAAAAATACCAATTAAATGCCTGCCTCCCAAAAAAGCTGTTTTCAAAGTTTAACATGCATATTATAATGGACCATATTTTTGAAATGCTTACACAGTATATTTCCATTTCAGTCAGAACAAACATATTATTAATGCAAACACCTAATTTCTTACCCATTTCTAGATGGCTGCCCTCTGACCTGCATCCTCTGAGTCCAATCAGCTTCCATTATGCCAGGGGTCTCAACTGGGGGCGTTTGTTTTACTGGCAATTCTCAGTCCCAGATGTGCATCACATTTCACTGGGTTCTGCCAAATCCACATTTTCTTGTGCCTTCTTGATCTGTCTGACATTGCACCTATTAAGCAAAGTTTAAATTATGTGACTCCAAGAAAGGCCTCATAGTTTTTAAAATATAACTTCTACTTTGATAGAAAGGAAACTGACCAAAACATAGCCTTTGCAAAAGTTATGCTGTATAAGTCTATTTAATATTTTCTATTGAGAAAACAATGGTGATAAATCTGTTACATTAGGGGAAAATCACTTTCTTCCTATTTATAATGATCCATAAGGCTGAGGAAGAACAGAGTTACTTTAGGTAGAGGGGAGCAAAGAGAGGGGGAGGGGTTATGGGGTAGGAAGGATGGTAGAATGAGTCAGACATTATTACCCTATGTACATATATGACTACAGGATTGGTGGGATTCTGCATCATGTACAACCAGAAGAATGAGAAATCTTACTCCATCTATGTATGATGTATCAAAGTGCATTTTACTGTCATATATAACTAATGAGAACAAATTTTAAAAATTTTTTAAATGACTTCATGAAATTTCCTTTTTACAGATATTGAAATAGGATTTCTCCCATGGCTAATGAATGAAGTTGAAAAAACCATGGAATATAGCATGGTGGGAAGAACAGTGCTTGACAGTAAGTTCTTTTATTGTTTTTATGAGTCATCTCTAAAATTTTCAGTGGACAAACAAATGAAAGAAATATTTTAATTTTACATTACTTAAACTTTAAATCTATTCATTATATTAACAAAGGCCCAATTTTTGCCCTTATTTTTTTGTGTAATTTTATTAGTATTAATATCTCCTGTTGTCATTGTTTTATAAGTGGTGTTCTGTTAAAACAAGCAAAGTATATAACTCATATTCAGTATATGAAATGGTGAAGAAGTTAAGACTTTAAAGGTTATGATATAGGAAGGAGGGGGCCTGGTGAATGTTTTATACTCATCAAAAATATAAAAATCATAATGACTTCTGAACTTTGCAGTGTTGATCCGGGAAGTGGTTGAAAGGAGACTGAATACTTATGAGCAGAAAGACAACAGATATCCTTCTCTAAGATCAGAGAGATTTTATGATCCTAGAGTAATGGGAGAAACCCTGGGGAGTTATGATCCAAACCTATCACAGACCCAGGAGCCATTGCTGGGCACAGACTACCTACAAGGAACACAGTATAGAAGAAGGTCCTATTCCCAGGAAAGGAGGTTTATGGAAGAAGGAGAGCTCTTGGAGCAGGAGGAAGACACAGAAATGAGGAAAACCTTAGGGAAGGAAGACCCATCAGCAGCAGGGGGAGCTTGGGAGCCATGAAGCAAGTCAACAATAACAATCAGGTAATGATGCACAGGCCCCTCGGGAACTAGAAATTACGTTGTATTTAGTCAACATGTCTTTTTGTCTAATGAACTGAGCAAGTGAATTGTGATAAAATAATAAAACAAGTAAAGATAACACTTTAACTCATTTATTTAATAGAATATTCAAAGGCTATATTGTAATTCTTGATTACTAGTTTTCCATTACCACTATATGTATCGAAAGAATCTATTTTTCCTTAATCCTTCTAACTTGCGGGGGTGTAGTATGCTATCTAATGTGTGATATTAGATATCTAGATCATAGAGTCTAACTTCATATCAGTGCTATCACCATTGAGCTTTTCCTTCTCTATAGGGAAACTATTTCATCCGTTCTATGAAAGAATAACTAAATGTAGTGAAACTGAAGTCAAAAGTACTTCCTCCCTGCGAGAACAAAGAATCTCTCCCTATTTGTATTTAATTAAGCAGATCATTACCCTTTACATAGTAGGGGATTCTCTGGATGGGTGATATGTTCTCATCTGTCTTTTTTCTCATTCCTACTATGAGAAAATTCAGGCAGCACCAATAAAGCAAAAGTCCTTGTTTACCCTTATGCAGCTCACTCCCCTCTCCAGAAGAAAACCACTGTTATTAGTTAGGTGAGTATCATTAAGGCCTTTTCCAAGTATTTATATACATCTATGTTATATACAAATTTATAGGTTGATTTTTCTTTTTATATATATATACATTAATACATGTAAATTGCTTATCTTTTAAACATTAATACATGTAAATTGCTTATCTTTTAAAAACAGGGTATGATGTTACGTATTATGGCTGTTATAGGGAATTCACATTTGGCTTTTTATCTGAATTTGTTTAGAGAATTTGCCTGTGGTATTGAAAAATCACATATTATTTTATTTCCAAAATTTTGTTGATAATAAAGCAAAAAAGGTATTCTTCTGATCCTTTAAGTGGCCTATTTTTTAGAATATTTATTGATATATTATCTGTAGTGATTTGAAATAATTTATGATTATTAAAGTTATCAAGTAACTTTCAATTATTAACACATTTACTTCTTAAAATTTCTTAAATTAGGTACCAAGGATATAAATGTGGAGAGTGTACCTTCCCCAAATATCACTCTATCATTTAAGACCTCCGCAGTCTTCCAGGGCATGTGTGATAGTGCTCACATTTTCACTTTTTAATGTTAGTGCAGTCGGCCAGTAGACATCAGTGGAGTGCCTGCCATGTCGGGAACTGTGCAGGAGGCTGCAGGTGAAGTGGGCACCAGACCTGAATGCTACATGCACGTTTTTTACAGCCCAGCAGTGGAGCCAAACAAAATAAATGATATACATGGAGAACTCAAAACTCAGGAATTTTAAGTGATTTGCAGTAGGTGACTAGCCTGGAAAGTTAACAGGACTAACACTGTTATACAAATCTTCTTATCTGTAATCTAATGTACTTTCTTCTAACTAACCTGCTGTCCTTGTGAGGTACAAAGAATGATTTTAAATAAATTATTGCATTAATGGCATTTTAAAAATTGGAATGACACCTGTTATCTATTACTGGGGTAGTTCCATCTTGTTAAACAGTGTTTATGCTGAGCATGGTGATATGACTGTGATCCCAGAAACTCAGGAGGCTGAGGCAGGAGGATCACAAATTCAAGACCAACCTTGCTCAGCAACTTAGCAAGACCTTGTCTCAAAATAAAAATAAAAAGAACTAAGAATGTAGCTTAGTGGTTAAAACACCCCAGGTTCAATCCTTAATATGAATGGAAGGAAGAAGAAGGAAAGAAAAAGTTTTATGATCATTCTAAAATTTATAAGATACTAATTATTTTTTTTTTTATTTTTGGTACTAGGAATTGAACCCAGGGGCAGTTAATCACTGAGCCACATCCCCATCCTTTTTTTAAAAAAAATATTTTTTATTTAGAGACAAGGTCTTGCTGAGTCGCTTAGGCCTTGTTAAGTTGCTGAGGCTGGCTTTACACTTGCAATCCTCCTGCCTCAGTCTCTCGAGTCACTGGGATTATAGATGTGTGCCACAGTGCCCAGCTATAAAATATTAATTTTGGCAAGAAGATTAAATAAGGGTTGTCACTAATTATTATTATTACTTATTTTTAAAAATCTACAACCAATTTTTGGAAACCTTAAAATGGATTTGAGATTGATATCCTCTATGATTCTAATTATTCTTTATAATCATCCAGTTGACTAAACATTTTTCAGATATTTGCTAAGCATCCAGATCTATGTTCTGTACTTCCATAAATTAATTCAATTTATTAAATATGTAGAAATATGTAGACCCCACATTGAAACTGATTAAACAAAAATAATTGGAAGATTAAGGTATTGCCCATGTGAGAAAACCCTGAGAAACTGGTTTTATATTATTTGGAAAAAAGAATATTAAATGGAAATTTTGAATTTTCTTAAAATTTATGAAGAATTTCTTCAGGCACATGAAGAATTTATGATAAATTATAAGGCAATATGCCTAAGTTTCATGTGTCTAGAAGACTTTTGGTAACCGCAAGCAACTTTGCAAATGAGTTGGATGTATAAAAATCTTCAAATTGCAATTGGGTTTGCCTACATTCACTAACATTCTTCTCATGAATTCTATTCCTTTCCATTGTTTAAACTAACCTTAAGCTGACAGAAGCTAAATAATAAAATGAATAATATAATAAATACATATATTGTAATTCTTGCCATATTTGCCTATCACTAAAATAGATGAAAGAAGCAGAATGTCATCTTCTCTGACACAGGCATCATTGCATTTGAGCCATCTGAGGGTTGTTGACAGGGCCTGTGGAGTCCTCTGAGCAGCACAGGGTGGAGATTGAAAGCATGAACTGAAAGCCAGATCTGCAAGGAGACAGTCTGCACAGAGAAGGTGGTTTGCCATTCTCAAAGCTTTCCTTTTCTTATTTTAACTGGGAAAAGGAACTGGTTTTCTTTTATTTTTAAACCATATGTTCCATATGGTGGAGGGGCTGTAGAAGGAAAATTATTGAAGTGTATAATCCCTTTCAAAGTCACAATCATAATGAGAGAAGCAGTATTTTGTATATTATGTCAAAATGTTAATGGTACCCATTTCTTCTCTCTTGATAAGGTTTTGTTTTTTTGTTTTGTTTTGTTTCAGTGATGGGATAAGACCCAGGTCCTTGTGCATGCTAGGCAGGTACTGTACCACTGAGCTACAACCCCAGTCCCAAGTTTTACTTTCTGTATTGTTAAAACATATCAACCACATCAACTAATTTTTTTCATCTAGCCTTAATATTAATATGATTTACTTGCTGTGGAAAATTTGACACATTCTGCCTTACTCTTTTTTCTACAAGTAAATCAGAAAGTATATGTGTGTATGTGTGTGTGTATAATGGCTCAATAGCTAAGGCTATTTATCTCAACTTATTTAGCATACAGGCATTCTGAAGAGACCCAAACATGGGCCTACATCCCCCATTGACTGGCTTGCACCTATTGTTTCTTAAACATAGTGCCTTGGTCTAACCAGAATCAGCCTTCTCCAATCTTGTTCAGAGATCCAAACAAGAATGTCACAAAAAGGGTGTCACCATTGTGAAAACACAGCACTCATAGAGTTGGATTGGTATTTGTAATTCTCCCTTATATTTAGAGAATATGTTTCAGTGATATCAACTTACATCATTAAACTTTAATAAACTGATAATTTAGATGCTGTTTTTCTGTTTTTTATTAACCTACCAAGAAAAATAGAATAACTGAAGGGAGTTTAAAAAATAAGGTAATTTAGTTTAGCTTATAAATAAAATCAATTATTCAAGATATTGAAGAGTTTGAAGTTTCAGGATAAAATTATTTTAAGGATAAAATAGGATATAAGGATTCAGGATGGTGAAATAGAGAAGGTAGAGTGAAACTAAGAAAGCAGACAGTCAGCTTCTCAGCAAAGTGGGTGAAAAGAGTTGGTGGGGGGGCTTTACCAGGATTTAATACTAGATACTCAAAGCAGATTTGGGGACTCAGGAGGCTGGATGTAATAAAATAAGGAAGAAATCCCAAGTGCCACTGCCACTACCGTGGCCAGAGACACCAGCCAGAGCAGCCCCACCACAAGCAAACTGAGGGATAAGGGAATTAAAGGAACCCACATTTTTAGGAGACCTGAGGAGTGTCTGGGTAAGGAGAGATCAGAGATCAAAGACACTACCCAACCAAACTGAAAAGCATTCTGCACAATATCTTTGTGCAGGAAAGAAGATGCATCTTTCCCGAGTGCTTGCAGAGGACACAGGAAGGAACCACTTTGTAGCCACAGCATGGGTGCCAGCAGCTGGAGAAGCCAATTCATGGCAAACCCAAATTTGGCCCAAAATACAGACCTGGCAAATGCACTGCCAACATAGAGTGTGCCTAAGTGACCAGGAGAAGATCAAACATGGAGAGGGGTTTACTTAAGAGACTACTAGTCATGGAAGCCCAACTGGTTCTCCCCGTCCCTCTCCAACCCAGCTGCTTGTAGGAGCAACTGGGAGAGTTGCACCTGGCTGGGAATTCAAAAGGGTGTCAGGGGAGAGATTGAGTTTGGAGACTAAACCTGAGACCAGAACATGTGGGGTCCACAGGTGATAGAGTGAACTAAGAATTGGCTCCTCCACCACAGGAGTGGAACCCAGGAGAGATCCCTGGGTGCAGTCTTCTAGCATGGACTGGCAATTCCTGGGCCCTGGAGGTGTGCTGATTTAGAATCTTCAGACCAACCAATTGACCTTCAACAAAGAACCAAGAACCTGGAGCCTACCTAAGCCAAAACCCTACCTCCAGGAGTTCTGCCTACAGGATCACCTCTCTCACTCCAGCAACCCCATCAGGAGGGTGGAGCAAGCATCACACTTCAGACCACCCCACCTAACACTTCTGAGAAGGAAAACTGAGAATCATTTGAACTTCAATGGAAACAATTCTTTAACTTTTCATTGAGATTTTCTTTTCTCTGTTCAATTGTGTCCTTAACAGAACATGGACATTTATACATATTCATAGATGAGTTTTTTTCTCACTTCTAGTATTCTTGAAGCCAGTACTTTGAGGACCAGGATGTTTGATTAGTGTATTTCAGTTTTGTTTTTGTATTCTTTTATTTTTTTTTTTTAATTTTTACTTTATATATTTTTTCCTCTCACTTATTTGTTTTCCTTGATTCTCTCTTTTCTATAGCCAATCCATATTGTTCTTTCACTCTAACTATAACTTCTTACTTCTATCTTCTCTCCTCTTCCCTCATAATCATCACATCCTACATCACTTCTGTTCTCTCCCTGACCACCACTCAAAATTGTAAACACTTTTGAAAACTTACTGTTTTTACTGCAGGCAATAACTGATCATATCACTTCTGTTTATTGTGACAATTAACATTGTAGATGCCATAGCAAGAACTATTTGGTTTAATGTTGTAGATTGTTTGCATTGGTTTTGTTATTACTTGCCTACTCTTAAACACTGGAAATCTTCAGGGATGCTATAAGTCCACAGGGTAGAAACTCTCATGCCCCAGATCTATACTGTTACATAGGTAGACATACAAACAACATGAAAAAGCAAGGGACCAAATAAACTAAGACACTTTAATAACAGCACCCATCAACACTACAGTGGAGGAAATGTCAGAGAATGAGTTTAGAATGTATGTAGATAAACAATCTAGAAGGTAAAGGACAATGTACGGAGTGAAATCAGAGAGAAAATCAGGAAATGAAAGATCACTTCAGTAAAGAGAGATTCTGAAAAAAAAATCAAGCAGAAATTCTTGAAATGAAAGATTTAATAAACCAAACTAAAAATCCAATGGAAAACATCACTAACCAACTAGACACTTTGATGACAGAGTTTCAAGTAATGAAGACAAAATATATGACCTTGAAAATAAAGTTGACCATGGAGAAAAGTTGTTAAGAGACCATGAACAGAACTTCTAATAAATATGGGATAACCTGAAAAGACCAAATTTATGTGAATATTGGAATAAATACAAACCAAAGGAATTTGTATTTATTTGTATTTCTAATGAAATAATGTCAGAAATTTTCCCAAACCTAAAGAATGAAATGGAAAATCAAATACAGGAGGCTTGTAGAACCCCAAATATACAAAATTACAACAGACCCGCACCAAGGCACATTGTTATGAAAAATGCCTAACATACAGAATCCAGATAGAATTTTAAAGGCTTCCAGAGAAAAACGACAAGTTACATTTAGAGGGAAACCAATTCGGATCTCAGCTGATTTCTCAACCCAGAACCCTCAAAGCTAGGAGGTCTTGGAATAATATATATCAAGTTCTTGACAGAAAATGGATGCCAGCTGAGAATACTATACCCAGCAAAATTCAAAACTGATGATGAAATAAAAACCTTCCCTGATAACAAATGTTAAAAAGAATTTACAACTAGAAAGCCTGCACTATAAAATATACTCAATAAAATATTTCATGAAGAAGAAATGAAAAATAAAAGTGAAAACTAGCAAAGGGAGGAACTATACTAGAAGAATGGTCAATCAAAGGAGAAACTAATTCAAATTAAAAACCAGAAATGAGTCAAAAGGACAGGGAATAAAAAATCATTTCTCAATGATAACATTGACTATAAATGGCCTAAACTCATCAATCAAAAGACATAGACTGGCAAATTTGATTAAAAAACAAAATCCTACAATATGCTGTCTCTCAGAGACTCACTTCATAGGCAAAGACATCTACAGACTGAGAGTGAAAGGAGGGGTTAAAAACTTATCACTCACATGGATCTCATAAACAAGCAGTGGTTTCCATCCTAATATCATATAAAGTAGATTTCAAGCCATAGTTAGTCAGAAGGGTCAGAGAAGGACATTTCATATGGCTTGAGGGAAATATGCATCAACAAACAATGGAGCATCTACATACATCAAACAAAACCTTCTCAATTTCATGAATCAAAGAGACCACAACACAATAATACTGGGTGACTTTAACATGCCTCTCTCACCACTTGATAGATCCTCAAAAACTAAATAAACTCTATAACTAAAAAAAATTAATAATTTAGACTTAACAGATATACATAGAATATTTTATCCATCAATGACTGAAAACACTTTCTTCTCAGCAGCACACATTTCTTTCCTAAAATAGACCATGTCGTAGGCCACTAAGCAACTCTTAGCAAATATTTTTTTAAAAAAAGATAATACCTTGCATTCTATCACATCATAATGAAATGAAATTAGACATCAATGATAAAAAAAAAATAGAAGTTTTATAACACCTGGAGACTAAATAATATGCTGTTGGATGACCAATAGGTAGCAGAATAAATCAGGGATGAAATAAAAAACTACATGGGATAAATAAAAATAGTGACACAACATTTCAAAATCTCTGGGACACTATGGAGGCAGTTCAAAGAGGAAAGTTAATTGCATTGAGCTCATTGATTAAAAGAATAGAAAGTCACCGAATAAATAACCTAAAATTACCTCTCAAAGTCCTAGAAAAAGAGGAACAAATCAACACCAGAAGCAGTAGAAGACTGGAAATAATTAAAATCAGAGCCAAAATCAATGAAACAAACCAAAAAAAAATTTAATCAATGAAATAAAAAGTTGATTCTTTGAAAAAATAAATAAAATTGATAAACCATTAGCCAAGCTAATGAAGAGAAAGAGAGAGAGAAAACTCAAATTACTAAAATTCATGATGAAAAGGAAATTATAATGGACACTACTGAAATACAGACTATAAAAAACTGTTTTGAAAATATATACTCTAATAAAATAGAAAATCTTAAAGACATTGACAAATTTCTAGAGACATATGATCTACACAAATTAAATCAGAAAGACACATAAAACTTAAATAGATCAATTTCAAGCAATGAAACTACAGTCACTATCAAAAGCCTACTAACAAAGAAAAGCCCAGGACCAGACAGATTCTCAGCTGAGTTCTACCAGACCTTCTAAGAACGCCAGTCCTCCTCAAATTATTCCATGAAATAGAAAAGTAGGGAACCCTTCCAAACTCATTCTATGAAGCTAGTGTCACTCTGCTACCAAAACCAGACAAAGATGCATCAAAGAAAGAAAATTTGTCCCTCATGAACATAGATACAAATATTATTAATAAAATACTGGCAAATCACATACAAAAACATATTTAAAGGTTAATGCTCCATGATCAAGTGGGGTTCATCCCAGTAGTACCAGGTTGGTTCAACATACAGAAATCAATAAATGTAATTCATCTTATCAATAGACTTAAAGACAAGAATTACATGATTATCCAATAGATGCAGAAAAAGCATTTGACAAAATATAGTGTCCATTCGTGTTCAAAACACTAGAAAAACGAGGGACAGTAGGAATATAACTCAACATTGTAAAAGCTCTATATGTTAAACCGAAAGCCAACATCATTCTAAATGGCGAAAATTTGAAAATATTTCCCCTAAAAACTGGAACAAGACAAGGATGCCCTCACCAGTTTTATCCATCATAGAAACTCTAGCTGGAGCAATTAGACCAAAGAAAGGAACTAAAGAGACAGGAATAGGAAAAAAAGAGCTCAAACTATGTCCACATCATGATTCTATATTTAGAAGACACTCCCCAAAAATAAAAAACTCCACCAGAAAACTTGTAGAACTCATAAATGAATTCAGCAAATTAACAGGATATAAAGTTAACACCAATATATCAATTGTGTTTTATACATTAATTATGAATCAACTGAAAGAAAAATTAGGAAAACTATCCCATTCACAGTAGCCTCAAAAGAATAAAATATTTGGGGATCTAACAAAAGAGGTAAAAGACCTCTACATTGAAAACTAGGACACTAAGCAAAGAAATTAAAGAAGAACTTAGAAGATGGAAAGATCTCCCATGTTCTCGGATAGGCAGAATTAATATTGTCAAAATGGCCATGTTACCAAAATTGCTATACAGAGTTAATGCAATTCCTATTAAAAATCCAATAACATTCTTCATAGAAATAGCAAAAACAGTCATGAAATTTATTTGGAAAAACAAATGGCCCAGAATAGCCAAAGCAATCCTCAGTGAGAAAAGTGAAGCAGGAGGCATCACAATACCAGACCTTAAATTATTCTACAGAGCCATAGTAACAAAAACAGCATGGTATTGGCACCAAAACAGACATGAAGACCAAATGGTACAGAATAGAGGACACAGAGACATACCCACATAAATACTCACCTCATACTAGACAAAGGCGCCATAAATATACATTGGAGAAAAGACAGCCTCTCAAAAGACACTTATTCAACATAGAAAATCTAGCCAGAGCACTATCAAAAAATAGCACAGGGAAAACTGGAAATCCATACATAGCAAAAAGAAATTAAACCTTTATCTCTCACCCTGCACTGCCGCAGTCTGGCTGGGCACAATTCAGGAGCCACTTGTCAAAAGAAACTAACTTTATTTTTAGAACCACACACGCCAAACAAAACAGCTCCTCAGGAAAAAACCCTCAGAGCTCAACTGCCACCACCAGCTTCCCACAAGCCACACACCCCAACCCAGCCTCTTCCTCCCACAATCCTCCTGCTCTTGAGGCCGATTGTCTGGGTCGCATGGGCGGAGCCAAAAAAGTACCCCAATGAGCAGCTCCGTGGTCTGAAAGGGCAGGGAAACAGCCCAATGAGCATCACCGCAGAGGAGCCAGTGAAATATTTGTAGTTCAGGATTTTGATTTCTAAGTGGCTGGATTGCTTTGTTAACATAAATTTGACACATAGTTGGGCTGTTAGCCATCCCTTGAGGGAGTACTTTCCATTCATATCTCTGATCAGGACCTTCATGATTCAGTGCAGGGATAGTAAATGCAAAACCTGGACTATCCTCAGGATGAATTGGAATTGAAAAAAAAACAATCTTTAATATCTATAACTAAAACATACCAAGTTTTTGGCAAAGCAGACAATTGAGGAATCCCCGATTGAGCAGGTCCCATAATAACCATCTCATTATTAATGGCTCTTAAATCTTGTAATAATCTCCATTTACCAGATTTCTTTTTGATGACAAAAATGGGAGTATTATGGGGAGATACAGAAGGTTGTATATGTCCTTCCGCTAATTGTTGTTTGACCAGATCATGGGCTGCTTGTATCTTTTCTTTAGTCAGGGGCCACTGAGGAACCCACACTGGTCTTTCTGATTTCCAAGTAATTTTTATTGTCTCAGTGGCCCTTTCTGAAAATCCAAACCATGTCTGTCTGTTCCTTGATCTATTTGTATTGGTGCTGCTATACCTTGTTCTTGTTTTCCTAATCTTTTTCCTTTCCTAAAACCTTGTCTAGTCATAATAGTGGGTGCATTTTGGTTGATGTTATTTGTTAATGTCAAACCTAATTGATCTAGGACATCTCGTCCCCATAAATTTATAGGAAGATGATCCAATACATATGGCTGTATAGTTCCTTCACATCCTTCAGGATCCTTCCAATCTAATACCATTGCACTTCTATGGGGATTAGTCGCCACTCCTAGGCCTCGAAGCGTTTGAGTGGCTTGTTGTAATGGCCAATGTTTTGGCCATTCTTGACGAGAGATGATGCTAAAGTCTGCACCTGTATCCAGTAGCCCATTAAATTCATGTCCTTGAATATTTAGTTTTAGCATGGGGCGAGAATCTAAATTTAAAGACAGCATAGCCCAATCTACACCTGTGGAGCCTAATCCCTTGGAACCTCTTTCTACAGCACGACTGGAAAATTTTTCATGTAGGCTTGGTATTTTAGTAACTGTGCTATTCTATCTCCTGGTGAAATTACTGATATACCATTTGGAGAACTGGCTATAATTTTTATTTCACCTTCATAATCGGGATCAATTACCCCAGGACTTATCATAAGTCCTTTTAGAGTAGAAGAGCTGCGTCCCAATAATAAGCCTACTGTTCCTTTGGGAAGAGGTCCTTTCACCCCTGTGGGAATGATTTGAACTCCCATGTCTGGAGTTAGTACTGATCTGGCGGAGGCGCAGATGTCCAACTTTTGACAAAAAAACAAACAAACAAAAAAAAAAAAAACACTCTTTAATATCTATAACTAAAATATACCAAGTTTTTGGCAAAGCAGACAATTGAGGAATCCCCGATTGAGCAGGTCCCATAATAACCATCTCATTATTAATGGCTCTTAAATCTTGCAATAATCTCCATTTACCAGATTTCTTTTTGATGACAAAAATGGGAGTATTATGGGGAGATACAGAAGGTTGTACTGCACGAAACTCAATTTTTTAAGGATCAAGGACTTAGGCATTAGAACAGAGAAACTGTGCCTACTGGAAGAAAATTAAGGCCCAACTCCTTAGGAAGCAAATTCCTCAACAAGACTCCTAAAGCACAGCAAGGAATGAGATGGTATCAAACTAAAAAGCTTCTTCACAGCAAATGAAACAAGAACATGAAGAGGCATTTCACAGAAAAGAAAACAAGTGGTAAACAAATACATGAAAAAATGTTCAACATCTCTAGCAATTAGAGAAATGCAAACTAAAACTACACTGAGATTTCATCTCATTCCAATCACAATGGCAACAATCAAGAATACAAGCAGCAATAAATATTGATGAGGATATGTGGGGGAAAGGTACACTCATATGTGGCTGGTGAGACTGCAGATTAATGCAATCATTATGGAAAGCAGTGTGGAGATTCCTCAGAACTTAGAATGGAACCACCATTTGACCCAGTTATCCCACTCCTGGGAATATAACCAAAGGACATAAAGTCAGAATACTACAGTAACAGCCATATCAATGTTTGTAGCAGCTCAATTCACAATAGCTAAGCTATAGAATCAACCTAGATTCTCTTCAGCAGATGAATAGATAAAGAAAATGTACTATATATATACACAGTGGAATATTACTCAGCCATAGAGAAGAATGAAATTATGTCATTTGCTGGTAAATGGATGGAACTGGAGAATATAATGCTAAGTTAAGTAAGCCAATTCCTCCCAAAATAAAGGTGAAATGTTCTCTCCGATATGCAGATGCTAATACAATAAGGAAGGAGGGGAGGAAAAATAAAAGTCTATTGGATTAGACAAAGGGGAATAAAGGGGTGGGGGGATGGAAATAAGAAAGACAGTAGAATGAATCAGCTATACCTTCCCTATGTTCATATATGAATACATGGCTAGTGTAACTCTACATCGTGTACAACCTCAAGAATGGGAAGTTATACTCCATGTATATATAATATGTCAAAATACACTCTATTGTCATGTATATTTAAAAAGAATAATTTTTAAAAAAGAAAAAAGATAAAATAAAATTTAAACAATTTTAACCCCTTTTTGAAAGTGTAATTCAAAACAAGTAAATTTTGATCACTATATTCATGATTTTTATAAAATAAAAATTTTATTATTCTTTTTAGATATCAATATTCATACTTACCACTAGGTGTCAGTCAAATGCTAGGGCATAGCTAACTGGTCATCAACTTCACATTTTTAAAAATTTTTTTTTAGTTGGACACTATACCTTTATTTTATTTTTATGTGATGCTGAGGATCAAACCTAGTGCATTCCACATGTGAGGTGATCACTCTACCACTAAGCTACAACCCCAGCCAAACATATATTTTTAATGACCAAAAGAGATCTTGATAGGTAGAGTTCAAAAATATAGGGTTGGGGTATAACTCAGTGGTAGAGCACCTGCCTAACATGCATAAGACCCTAGGTTTGATCCCCAGCACCATAAAAGAGACTCCAAACTCTCACTGAATATTTTGTCCTAACATTTTGATAGGTCTGGGAGACTGGGGGCAGGGGTCCCCAGACTCTTAAAAATGTTTGCTTTGGAGTGAACTTTAACTGTAATATGCTTTGATATTCTCCTATCTAAATCTGGATTCTTAAAAGAAGGTCACCTAGACTTTCTTTAATCACTCTGAGGGTGCAAGTTTTACAAGCTGTTGTAGTGGTGATTCTCTTATTCAGTTTTGTTTCCTCAGCCCTAGGTGATAGTGAATAGTTGGCCTATTACAATGCTGAACAGTTGTCATTATTACTGAATCAAAAGCTGCCCAGTCATAATCATGGAAGCATGTTTGTGACAAAGTCCATGCACTGTGCAGTGGCCCCTCATAGCCCACTCTAACCTATTGCTAACCAATTTGGCTACTGGTTATTCTAGCACTCTAGGAAAAAATTGAGAGTTTTCAACAGGTCCTAAATGCACCATTATATTAAGGCACAATACAGAAGTCAATGTGTTTGGAGAAAACACTTCTAGGATGGTAGAATAAAGGCCTCTGAAAATCTGCTCTCCCATAAAAGCAATGGAAAGTAGACCAAAATTGCCCAAATAAACATGTTTTAAGAACAGCTCTAGAAACCAGCCAAACTCTCAACAATGAGGAGCTTTAGTAATGCAAAATGGCTGAGCCCAGTAAGAAGAGCAAGCTCCAGCATCACAAGGCACCCTGCCGGCATCCTGCTCTCCTCAGCTCCAGGAAAGACTTGGAAACCTGCAGACTCTAAACCACAAAACAGAAAAACCGCAGCCTAGCAGCCACTGATGGGAACAAACCATGCTTGATGCTCCCCCCAAAAAATGCATTCCAGAGACAATTGTCATTGTTTTACTATTTGTCAGTTGCCTAGAAAAAGCAAATTTACAGGACTTGCCTTTATTTGACTTGACTCAGAGCTTGCTCATTGACAAAGTCCTAACCAGAGGGCACTAGGTGTCAGTCTGTTTGTTTGTTTGTTGTTTTTTGGTGCCAGGGGTACTAACCACTGAGCTACATCCACAGCCCTTTTTATTTTTATCTTGAGACAGAGTCTCACTAAGTTGCTTAGGGCCTCACTAAGTTGCTGAGGCTGGCTTTGAACTGGTGATCCTTCTGCCTCAGCCTCCCCAGCTGTCAGGGCACTATTGTTAAATTAATAAGCACAATTTTTAAAAGCAGGAGCAATTATTTAACATCACAGCTACCTGAGATGGTGATATCAGTTGTAGCAAAAAAGAAACTGGCGGGGGCAGGGGATGGGGAATGGAAGATCTAGGAAATGAGATGTCCAAGGGGGATTTGGAAAACTTTGACATACTCCTGGGAATCTCTATTTAGTGTGCATTTGTAGGACTGTGCATGTGCCCAGGAAAGACCCAAGAAGGCCTCAATTTCTCCTCTCACTTGCCGGGAGGGTCTGCAGAATCAGAAATTGTAGGCTAAGGCAGAATTGTAAATTGCCAAAGTATTGAAGGCAAGTCTCAACCCATATGGAGCCCTTCAGCAAAGGATGGAAGACTTAGTGGTTAGGGTATTTCCAGAAATCTCTGTCTAATCACCAGCTAACCACTCACCGAGCAAAGTCTGCAAAAGAATAAAAAATTTACAGAACTTTTTCCTTTAAACAAAGAGCAACAATAAAAAAAACCAATTAATTAATTTTTTTTAAAAATCAGCAACAAAAACGCAGGTTGGAACAATAATCTAACTTCCAGAATTAAATGTTTTATAATTTGACTAAAATGCCCCATTTTTAGTCAAATTATAAAACATGCAAAAATAAAAAATTATAACACTTGCAGAAGAAAAAAAAAAGTAGTCAATACAAACTTTCTGAAGAAACCCAGATTTTGAACAGAAAAAAGACATTTGCTAGATATTATATGTTCAAATAACTAAAGGAAACCATTCTGAAAAATTTAAAGAAAAGTCTGAGAATGCAGTCTCACCAGATAGTGAATTAAGAAATAGAAATCACGAAAAAGAAAAAGAACCAAATAGGTACAGAAGCCAACGTGAAAGAAATCACTTCAGGGCCTCAAAAACAGATTTGATCTGGCAGAAGGAAGAATCCCTAAAATTAAGTCAAACAAGATAATCCACTCTGAGAACAGAAAGGAAAATGAGTAAAGAAAAACAAACAGAATCTCAGAGACTGTGAGGCAACTTCAACCTGCCAAATGCACAAAATAGCAATCTCAGGAGGGGAAGAGAAAGAGGCCGAAAGAATATTTGAAGAGACATGACTACAAGCTTACTACATTTGATTTTTTAAAATTTTATTTTAATATTTTTTATTTAGTCCAATATACCCAAAATATTCAACATGTAAGCAATATTTTTTTAAATGGAGCTACTTTAACTACATTTGATTTTTAAAGGCTGACAATACTGATTTTCTTATCCTAGGGATCCAGTGAATTCCACATAAGATAATTTCAAGAGAGCCATTATCTAAATACATCACAATCAGTCAAGAAACAAAGTCAAATAGAATCTTGAAAGTAGCAAGACAAAAATGACTCATCAACTGCAGGTACTCCTCGACAAAATGATTTGCTGAGCCCAGGCATGGTGACACACGCCTGTAATTCCAGCAACTCAGGAGGCTGAGGCAGGAGAATTGCAAGCTCAAAACCTGCCTCAGCAACTTAGCAAGCCCTAAGTAAGTTAGCAAGACCCTGTCTCAAAATAAAAAATAAAAAGGCTGAGGATGTAGCTCAGTGGTAAAGTGCCCCTGAGTTCAGTCCTCAGTACTGGAAAAAAAATAATATTTTGCTGACTTACAGACACCATGGAGGCTAGAGGGCAATGGTATGATATATTCAAAATGCTGAAAGAAAAGGCCCCATTCAAGAATTCTATATCCAGCAAAATTGTTCTTTAAAATTAAGGAAAAAATAAAACATTCCCAGATAATCAAAAATTGATCAACCCTCAGAACAACAACAACAACAAAAAAAGAAAAACAGAGAATTTGTCATTTGTCATAGGCAGGCCTGTTCTACAAAAAATACTAAAAGGAGTCTTTCATGCTTAAATAAAAGCACTAGACAGTAACTCAAATCCACAAGAAGAAATAAAAGTACTAAAAGATATATTTGTAAGTGTGTGTGTCAACACATAAAGGTGCTTTTCTTTGTAACTTTTCTCGTGTCATTTAAGACAACTGCATCATAAAACAATCATTAGAAAATTGTATTAATGAACTTCTAATGTATGAAGATGTAATTTGTATTGCAGTAATAGTACAAAGAAGGAGGAAGCCACAGAATGACACTAGAGAATAAACGTTATAGGCTGTTGAAATTAAATCGTATTACTCTGAAGAAGATTATATTCAATTAAGATGTGAATTATAGGGCTGGGGTTGTGGCTCAGCATTAGAGTGCTCATCTAGCATGTGTGAGGCCCTGGGTTCCATCCTCAGCACCACATAAAAACAAATAAATAAAATAAATGTATTGTGTCCAACTACTTTAAAAAAAAAAGATGTTAATTATACTTCCCAGAGAAAATAGCTTTAAAAATAGAACAAGAAACAAGTGTATTAAATGTATATACTAGAAGATCTCCATTTAATGCAAAAGAGGGCAATAATTGAGGAATAGTGGCACAAAAAAACTCAGACATGTAAAATACATAGCAAAACAGTGGGTGGAAATCCTAACCTATCGGTATTTATATTAAAAATAAATGGTTTAAAGACTCCATCCAAAAGGCAAAGATTAGCAGAATGACCTTGAAATAAAATGATTCCCCAATACTATCTACAAGAGACATACTTTAGATTCAAAGATAAATAGAAAGAAAATAAAGGACAGAAAAGACAATAACATGTCAACATTGACCAAAAAGGAGCTGGAGCTGTAATACTGACATCAAACAAGAGGTGAAGACAAAGATGGGCACAAGAGAAAGAAATGCATTTTTTGATGAGAAAGTCATAAATGTATATGCACCAAGTAATAGAGCTCCAACATACATGAAGCAAAAACTGAAAGAACTAAAGGGGAAATTAGGAAACAATTAAAAACAACAGTTGGAGCCTGATATGGTGGCACACACCCATAATCCCAGTGATTCGGGAGGCTGGGGCAGGAGGATCGTAAGTTCAAGAGTAGCCAGCTCAATGGCAAAGCACTTGCCTAGCAAGCATGAGCCCCTGGATTCAATTCCCAGTACTGCAAATAAATAAATGAATGAATGAATAAAATAACTAGTGTTGGCAGGGATGGGGGAAAAAGGGAAACTTTATGTATTGTAGGCAGAAATGTAAATTAGTACAGCCATTATAGAAAAAGTACCTGGAAAAATTAAAAATAGAACTACCATATGATCCAGCAATTCCACTAGTGGGTATTAATCCAAAAGAAATGAAACCAGTATGTTGAAGAAACATTTGCACCCCAATGCTTATTGTAGCACTATTCTCAATAGCCAGGATATGGAATCAACCTAGGATGAGTGGAGGAAGAAAATGCAGTGGAGAAATGAGTGGAGAAAGAAAATAACACAATGGAGTGTTATTTATTTCTTTGGGAAAAAAATAAAATTTTGTTATTTGCAGCACATGGATGGAACAGGAGGATATGTTAATAAGCCAGGCACAGAAAGACAGATATATGTTCTCATTTATAATGTGGAAGCTAAAAATTTGGTCTCCTAGACATAAAGATTAGAATAGTGATCACTAGAGGGGAGGAATGAGGTAGAGGGGCAGAGAAAGGTTGGATATTGGGCATCAAAACAATAGAACTTTAGCATTCTATAGTACCGTAGGGTGACAGTTTGCAGCCACTTCTATATTTTTAAATAACTAGAAGGGAAGAGTTTGAAGGTTCCCAGCATAAATAAATTATAAATGTATGAGAAACTAAAAAAGCTACTCATTCTGCTTTGATCATTACACATTGTGCACATGTATCAAATTATCACACTATGCCCCTAAATATGTACAATTATGTGCCAATTAAAAATGAACCTACCTGTCATGTAAAGAACCAAAAAGGAACATATTCTCAAGAGAAAAATCAACTGCATCCAGTGCCACTATGTAGTAGATGCTGGAACCAACAATGATTTTTAAACAACTATCAGAAGTCTCCTTGTTGAGGTAAAACAAAATAGGAGGTTTGTTTGTTTTGCTTTTGGTACTGGGAACTGAGTCCAGGGGTGCTGTACCACTGAGCTACATCCCCAGCTCTTTTAACTTTTTATTTTGACAGGGTCCCACTAAATTGCTATGTGCCTGACTAGGTTGCTAAGGGTGTCCTCAAACTTGTGATCCTCTTGCTTAAGCCTACCAAGCTGCTGAGATTACAGGCATGTGCACCAAACCTGGCCAAAATATTTTCAATGAATGAAAAATAAGATATATCATGAGGGAAATATAAATGATGAAACAACCAAATGATGGCTGGGGAGGCTGAGGCAGGCAGACTACAAGTTCAAAGCCAGTCTCAGCAACTTGGTGAGGTCCTAAGCAACTTATAAAAAAATAAAAAGGGCTTGGGGTTGCTCAGTAGTAAAGTGCCTCTGGGTTCAATCTCCAGTACCAAATAAATAAATAAACAACAACAACAAAAAAAAAAAAAAAAAAAAAAACAGACAAATAACATCAGCAAATAATATTCTAGAACTGGAAAATATAATATCTCATATACTGTCCACCTCTCTGCCCTCCAACACACACACACACACACACACACACACACACACTCACACACATCATTTGTTTGCTTTTAGGAAACTTTCCTTCTTCAAATACTCAGCTCAAGGGTTCCCAATTTCTGAAGCTTTCCTGGGACTGCATCACCCTGGTAGCACATGCACTGGGCCTAGGCAGTACTATGGAGGAGAACTTGGGGAGAAAGAAGTACTTGCAGGTACAGGATTTCCCCACTGCCTGTCACAGTCAGGAGACTGTGATTGAGCAGAGCTGGACATTGGACTCCAAGAAAGGAATTTCAGCCCAGTGTTCTTACATGCACATGATCTGCTACAAACTAGGGGAAGTACCAGCCCCCACCCCACACATACACACCAGTATGCTCAGGGCTTGGGAGTCAGGCTTTTAGTTGCTACTGTGTGATCTAAGCGGATCAGTGGCTTCCAGGCCTCATCTGCCACTCAGCATCCCACCAGGATGAACTGCACCAGGAGTTAGAAAGACATAGAAACAAAAGAGTTGAGCTTGTTGTCGCAGCTCCTCTAGCCCCTGCCTTAAGCACTTGGCTACCGTCAGGGTCTGTGGAGCAGGGTGCAGATCCTAATGTGGTGCTCCACAGAGGCCAGCTTCATTTTTGGAAGGCCCGTCCACAGAGGGAGAGTCCTGGCCAAGTTGACTTCCACTTCACAGTTCAACCCCTAAATTCAGAGGGTGCCTCGTTCCACATTCCATCCCCATCTATACTGTTTCAACTGTGAGGACAAAGAGGGCTGTCACTCACATAGCTCTACAGAGGCACAGTGGGACAGACGAGAGGCTTCGTGCCCTGTTACAGCAAGCTGGGCTCTTGTTTTCTGTCCTTCTAACTCCTTGATTTGCAGATATCCAGATTATAACTCACTGCATTTCATAATGCACATTTTTTAGTTTTTGAACAATAGTTTCCCAAATGACCAACAGTTAGTTTACTTTTCCACACAGCTTGTAATATTTTTATGTTAACATGGGTCAGAGCCAGTGTCATAGATATGAGACCTGTGTGGCCACACAGGACCCAGTGTTTTATAAGGGCTCCAAACTTGATTCAATGCTTTGCTGTGCCTTGTAAAATTCTAAATTTTTAAATAAAGAGCTCCACACTTGCATTTTGCATTGGGTCCCACAGGTTATATAGTCAGACCTGTCAGGGTGTTTCTGGGAGCAGCATGAACAAACATCTTTCTTGTTCTCATATTTGGGAGACTGATTATTCTACCTTACCACCAGCATTGGCCCATATCCAACATGATGTGTTGGCCAGGGGCAGACATATCCTCCACCAGCCAAGAGAGTCAGGAGCAATCCTCTTAATCAAGAACAGCTCTGGCCAAAGAGGCAGGCCAATCCATTGAGTCTCAATCTGCTTGGGAAATCTGGCTCCTAGGCCAAAGGTAGCTGACAGATTGGTATCATTAGTCGGCTCAATTGCTATCTCCTGTGCTCCCCCAGAATAGTCCACCCTTCCACAGAAGGTTGCTATTCATACCGTGGCCAGAGGATGGTTGTCAGGATAGTGCCATGTACGATCACAGGGTTCAGTCAGTCAGTGGCCATCCTTTCTTTTACTAAGTGGACACACCATCATGGGAAGCTGGACACAGGTGGCATCCCAAGGTCTGTGAGAATAGCCACCTGGGTCTGCAGCCTTGCCCTTGAGTGTTCTCTGATGGCATCCTGACAGCATGAACATAGGACCTCAGGCCCTGCTCGGCTTCAGTTTAAGACCTGTCACATGATAGTATCACTGTTTATCTGCCAGTTTCTACCACTAGTCGGTGAGCTCCCTGAGGACCAGGATGTATTTTGTGTTTGAATTCCCAGTACTACATAGCAGGGATCAACAAATATTTGTTGAATGAATAAACTAAGGAAGGCTTAGCCAGATAATGTTGACCTGGTTTAGACTTTAACAGAGCTATTATATCAAGTTCAATCATTTCATTGTTTTCTGTGTTTTTCTAACTCCTTGATTTGCAGATACCCAGGCTTATAATTCACCTGGTTTCATAAATCACATGTTTAGTTTACAAATATTGGTTGCCCGAATGACCAACGTTAGTTTACCTTTGTCGTATAACTTGTAATATTTTTATGTCAAACTGGTTTCCAGGTCTTTCCCATGTCTCTACTTTTCCTGAATTTGTTCTCCACTTGTTTTATGAGATGAGTTAATAAGATGTATAATTTCAGATATTGTTATTAACATCACTTAGAAAACTTCTTTCAAAAGGAATTTTATCAATTAAGTCAGCAAATGCCTCATTTTTGTTAATGACCTTGTTGGAATAAAGCAAGTTGCTCAGGGCTTGAAAGGTACGTTGAGATGACTTCTGGGTTTAGTTGTCTTTGTTCTGTGTGACACGGCAAGTCTCAGGGTATTTAAGTGGGACTCCTTTCTCAGAGATTAGGCCACAGCCCCAGAAGCTGTGAGAGCCACGCAGCAGCGCCTGGCACTGCTCCATCCTGCCGGCCGGAAGGCGCCGGCTGCAGAGGCCTCCCCAAGCCAGAGGCAACAGAAGAAGGAAGGGAGAGCAGGGCAAGGCGGTTCTGGAATGGCTGGTGTGCTGTGCAGTGTCCAGACACCAAAAAGACTTCAAGGACAGCACTTGCGAGTCTGACCTATGTTCCCTGGAGTTGGAGTTAATTGCCCTTGAAAGAGCTTAGTGCGCATTCTAAAGTGCCACCAAGCAATAAATAATGCCTTCATAAACCAGCAATAAAGGACAAGCCCTAGAACAAGAGCCTTCCGAATCCTTCCAGGACTTCACAGGGGACTGCTCAGCCTCTTGCCCACACAACTAACCTTCATTTCCACTGACCCCACAGCCCAGCAGCCCCGAGACTGGGCATCTCTAGGGTGACCACACCACAAGTGGCGCAGTGGCACAACATCACAGCGTCAAATACTTCAACACCATCCTTGAGAGCCTAGGGGACAAGCCATTCCCAGCCACTACGTCAGCACCTTTTAAATCCATGTGTGGCTTCTGAAGAACCGCAGCCAGCTACATCCCAGGATCGTTGGGGAACCTGGAAAGTTCCCTCTGAGAAGACGACCCAGGCTTGCATACACACCACCCCACCCGGAGGGCACCAAGGGTGGATGACAGCTGCACACCCCCCCAGCAGATTCCCTCTCCCTGGCCCACCTCCTCTGACACAGGGTCAGAAACAACAGGCATCAGCAGCAGGGGGCAGAGATTGGGAGGAAAGAGGGAAGCCTGGCGCATCCCACCTGGAGCAGGCTGGATGGGGAAAGGGAGGCACTCCCAACTTGATAAGAGTTGTTGTGACTGTCACCCTTTATTAAAATCACTGATTCACTTACATGAGGTATGGGAAGGACAGAAATTAGGATAATGGAAATTATTTTTTGAAAATCATTTTTTGAAAAAAATCCTATTTTCCTAATTAGGACAGAAATTAGGAGTTGCCAGGGGTCTGAAGGGAGGGATGATGGGAGTCTAATTAGTGGGTGGAGATCTTCAAATTGGCAAAATGTGATAGTTGAGATGGTTGGCACAAGGATATGAATGTGTCTAACACCACTGATCTATACTCTTAGAAGTGGCTTAATGGTCAAGTTCATGGCACACATTTTTTTTTACCAAAATTTTTTAAAGTAGCCAGAAAAATCTATGGAATCTGCCCAGGATTTCATCTAAGAGGCAGGGAGAAACAAGTCCACAGACTGGGCTTCCAGAGCCCCATGGGAGGGAGAAGAGAGCTGCCCCTGCCTGCCACTCCCCTGCCTACTCTCTCAAGTCCAGCTGGTTCACAGCCATGAAGAGTAAAGTGTTTTCATTAAATGTGACCAAGGTGGAATTCTCCTAGACCGCAGCCCTGTTTCATTTCTTTTGTTCTTTGTTTCACAGTCATTCTTTCTCTCAACATAACATGGAGGGAGGGCAAACCAACATTCACAGAGTTTCTCAGCAGACAGTATGACCAGGTGGCAATGGCAGCCAGCAACATCTCAGCAGGTCTCTGAATCGCGACTGAAGCCACTATAACAAATAGAAAATACGAAGTGATGACTTCATGTGCTTTTTACTGATTCCTTCTAGGGGGGATCTTTAGAAGTTTAAAAGCTTCCCAGCATAACAGGAATTCATAGCATTTTACACCAGATTGAATTGAATTAATTAGTTGAGCAATTCCTAAGAATTTGTCCTTGCAGAGCTGCATTTGGTGATCTTGTTTTTAAAATTCTAATGGAAAGTGAGTGTGGGATTTTACAAACACAAAATGAAAAGGCCCTCCCCAAAAGAATAGTAAGTCTAAGTTCTTCAGCAGCGGAACCTAAGAGAATGACATTAAATAAGTTCACAAGTTCAGATGAGACACAGGACTGACCATCTCCACACTGGGTCTGACAGTAGAGTCACAAGAGATCAGCATCTGTGCGCTTAACCACTGATCCACATCCCCAGCCCTTTGTATCTTTTATTTTGAGACCGGGTCTCACTAAACTGCTTAGGGCCTCACTAAGTGGCTGAAGCTGGCCTGGAACTTGCAATCCTCTTGCCTCAATCTCCTGAGTCGCTGGGAACTTGTTTACTTCTTATAGTCAATAATATATATATATATATAAAGACAATGTCAAAAATCCTCTGCCTTTTTCATCTGTGATCCTCCACTCAAATCTCAAATGCAACCTCCCCACCCCCCCACCCCCGCCATTTTTTTTTTTTTTTTTTGGTACTGATGATGGAACCCAGAGTCTCACACATCCTCAGCATGCGCTTTACCATTGTGCAGCAACCCTAGTCCCGAATGCACATTTTTTTTTAAAGTCAATGCAAATGTCACAGAACTCCAGTCTCCTAAACATCCTCCAAGATGCCTCCTTGCAGGGCTTGGACTGTGAGCGCAGCAGGACACTAGCCATATCAAATGTGACAAGACTCTTGGCCTCTGCAGTCAGCATCTGTGCCAAAAACTCAGGTGCCCCAAAAGCCCAGAACTGTGTAAACCAACATAGAGGCAGCCTTGTCCAGTGTGGCAGAGGCTCATGGCCACTGCCATCCTCACTCTGCTCTGTCCCTGGGAGAAAGACACTGAGGCTAAGCAGTTTACCCCAAGCTAACAGAGCTAGCAGAGGTGGGGCCAGGATGACACCCCATCGCCTGTTCCTGATACTCCCACCCACACACTGCTGGGTGCTCCACAGTTGCCCTCTAAGTGAATTAGGAAAATAGGAAATTTATTCACAGAAGCCGTGGTTCACATGTTAATTTTCAAGACATCTGCCAATGCATACAAAATATATACCAGAACTTTGGTTTTCAGATTATCTCTGATGTGGATTTGCTGACCATTTTTAGATGGAACAGAATGCCAAGAGGTTTATATTACTTGAAAATTAGAAGTGCCTATGTTCACATTTTTTTTTTTTTTGCGTTCACATATTTCACACAGGATTTAATTAGCTCTGGAGCTACCTCCACATTAGTACAGAAAATGAAGTCACAGTTTACATGATACTGGAACATGATAGTCTTCCCAGAATATCAAGAAAAAACAAGGTGTGACTCTTGTTTTAACATTTTTAGCCAATAAGTTGCTATGCTTGGATTTTTCTTAGAAGTATTTATAAACAAAAATGTTCCTAATGCTAATATAAATTTATCATTTCAAACATTGTTTCAGTTTTCTATTTTTTAATTTTAAAGGCAATAAAATATTCCTGAAATGGCTCATATATTTCTTTCTTTGTGGAACTAGGGATTGAACCCAGGGGCACTTTGCCACTGAACCACATCTCCAGTCCTTTTCTTAATATATATATATATATATATATATATATATATATATATATATATATATATATATATATATATATATATATATATATAGTTGTCAATGGACCTTTACTTTATTTATTTATATGCAGTGCTGAGAATTGAACCTAGTTCCTCACACATGCTAGGCAAGTGCTCAACCACTGAGCTACAACCCCAGCCTCCCCAGCCCCCCTAGCACGTTTTGTTTTTTATTTTGAGACAGGATCTTACCAAGTTGCCCAGGCTGGCCTTGAACTTGTGATCCTCCTGTCTTAGCCTCCCAAGTCCCTGGAATCACCGGCATGCACCACCACGCTCTGCTCCATTCATCTGCTTCTGATCATTATATTCTGATCACACGCCTATTATGTCCTCTTTGGGGGAAAATTAATTTTAATGATAAATAAAATTATAGCACCTAACAAGCAAACTATACAAAGAATTCATCAATACTTAAATCCGTTATTTCTAACACGTTTTACTTCTTGTGTAGAACCTGCTAATATTATTCCTAACAAAATCAGTTAATGAAATATGTTTATGTGACATCATTGTTATACAATAATTGTAGCAGATCCACAGATTACAGACTTAGAATTGTTTCAATATTATTTTTGTAAAGTATTCGTCATTAATAATATTCATGTAAGGTCCTGGAGTATCAGGACTCCCCCATTGTAGCATACTGGCTGACGCACGTCCACTGGATTCCAGCTGGGTGCCTCTTCTGTTTCTGAAAAGTGGGACTCATGGAAAATCAAGTCATTGGTTAGCATTTTAGATTTCTCCAAGGAGATACTGCCTGTATTGGGTGTGAATTTTCCATGTTGTCTCTGTCTTTTCACAGAAGACCGACTTTCTCTAAGATCATTTTTCATCCTTTGCATTAAGAAGATCCTGACCACAACATTTTTAATAACTTGGGTTTTTTATAAGAAAATATTTTGTTTTATTAATCACAGTAAAGTTATGCATAACATCATATGGAAAAATAAATTCAATTTTGTAAATAGTTAAATAAAAAATATTTAAATAGATAAGTAGATACATCTGCGTGGAAGTAAGTGCCTTCAGATTTGAATGCATGCTGCCTAAACTGACAACTGAAATTATTGAATTCATGTATCCATTAGAGTGGAAATAAGGGTCTTTGAAATGGTGGAACTTGTGGAAGCATGATCAGGTGTATTTGTCAGTGAGAATCATTTCCCTGTTGGTCCAGGTCTCATTCCCTGTTCCTCAGTCTTTCCTGCAAGTTTGCTGATGAAGAGAAGGATTTCATGATTTATTCTCTGACAACCTCCTAGTTGTCAGTATTCATTTTTTAAATTAGGTGGGGTGGATAAACGAAAGTTCGAAGATTTCTATTTTGTGGTTAATCTCTCTATTCAAATTATAGTCATTCATTAAAACCTCTCTTAAATATATCATTTTATTTGTTTAGGAAAAAAAAACATAAAGCACCATCTGGTATTTATAAAATGAAGAAACATGAACACAAAAGTCTAGCATTTAATAAGAAAAGGCGTATTGAATGTGGCCTGTCAAACATGAGGGTTTGCTGGTAGGTCAGCAACCTGCAGCACTTTTGGAGGAAGTGCCCAGAGTACACTCTATACCATGAGAAAGAGAAAAGGCTGGATTTTCATACTTTATTCAACAAAAATTTTATTTAGTGCCTACTGTTTGCCAGGGCCTGTTTTTGTGACTGAGAATGCAATCGTGAACAGGTGAGGTTGTTGCCTTGACTTTTACATCTCCTGAAATTCATGAAGTCCTGCCTCCTCCACCCAAACCCAGGCAAGCGTCTTCAGTCTCCTGTGGTCATTGTGAGATGCAGCTGACTGTTTGGTGTTTGTTTGGGTGCAGCTGTGGCAGGAGGGTTGAGCCCAGGGCCACACACATGTAAGGACAGGCTCTACTACTGAGCTGCAACCCTGATCCCTAAAAGTACTTTTAAAAGCAATACTGTTTTCCAGTAAATACAAATTGTGATCCATGAGGTCTGGAGCAGGGTCTGAACTTCTTTGTTTTAAAGCTCCCCGGCTTAGTGGGATAAGCAGCCAGAGTTACAAAATTGAAAATCTCTGAGCATGGTTTCTTCTCTGGGCTCTTTCAATCTTGTTTTCATTTGACCCAGAATATAGTTCCCAATGTTACAGAGAAGTAGAAATTAGGCCCAGTGAATTGCGGGATGCGACCAGACCCTAGCAATCCCTGCCAATCCCTCAACCCCACAGAGCAGAGCTGAAGGTGACGTGGGCCATGTGCTTGACCCACAGAGGACGATGTTACCAACTCTGGCCTTCCCTAGCCATCTGCTACATTAGTGTTCTGATGGGAGTTTGTATGCGAGTCCATGCCAGAAATGGGACTTATTTATAATTAGAATAACCATAATCAAATTGTACTTTATTTTTTTTTCTAAAAGTTAAAAAAAATCCATAAAAACATAAGACCCTTTTTATTCAGAAATTCAGGACATACCTTGATTTTAAGAATACAGTCAAGGGTTTATTCTCAGATAATAATGACCAACACAATATTGTAATGGTAAAAGTATCATATACTGCCAGGCATGGTGGTGTCAACCTATAATCCCAGCAGCTCAGGAGCCTGAGGCAGGAGGATTGTGAGTTCAAAGCCAGCCTCAGCAAAAGCAAGGCACTAAGCAACTCAGTAAGACCCCGTCTCTAAATTTAAAAAATAAATAAATAAATTATATACTAAATATCTTGACACATTAAAACTTTAAGCTTTTTTGAAGGGGGTTTTGTTTTTGTTTTTTGTTTGTTTGTTTTGTGGTTCAGGGGATTGAACCCAGGGCACTCTATTATTGAGCTATACCCCCAGCCCTTTTTATTTTTTGAGACAAGGTTTTGCTAAGTTGCTCTGGCTGACCTTGAATTTGTGATCCTCCTACTTCAGCCTCCCAAGTTGCTGGGATTACAAGCATGTACCACTGCATCCCACAAAACCTTAAGAGTTATCTGTTTTCTTGATCAGTTTTGAATACACACACACACACACACACACACACATATATATTGTTCCTATAATGCTTTTATGTTTAATAACTTCCTTTGGTTGAAAATGTAATTTTAATAAAAGGTAGTTTATGAGTTTTTAAGTTGATTGCACCATAAATTATAATGAATCTGGCAGAATAGAAAAATTATCACACATAATTAAATTATAATTTGGCCTGAACAATCCTGTCATTCAGCTTAGTGACTGAAACTTCACAGCATGCTCTTTTTAAATTATTTCTTAAGCACCAAATCATACTCAGTGCAGAACATAGTACTTTTAAAAGTAGACTCTACGCTCCTAGGGCTTCCAAATTAAACAAAAATGAGTCCACTTTGAAATTATGTCTGGAAGAAGAAAGGCAAGGATGCAAGTCTTAATAAAAATCATTTGTTCCTCTGAAATCAGTTGGAATTTGTTCAGAGATACTAATAAATTACTTTTCTTGTTCATTCCATCATTAAATATTTATTGTTCTCTGAGGCTTTAATGATATGACAAACAAGACTAACAAGGTCCCTGTCAGCTCAGACAACTGGGACTTGAAGTCAGACCTCAGAAGAAGCCCAGGGTCTGCACAAATGCCATCATCAGACACAGATGGGGATTTAGCTGATACCCAGCATCAAGAACTAGATTAACAACTGTGGAGAGTTTTCATTCAGTAGTAATCTTAAAGTATATCCTTCTGGAGGCAGAAAAAAAAGGAAAGTCTTTTTGTAAAATCCACATCATACTGCTGAAATATCCAGCACTAGCGTTTACAAATAACCGTGCTTAGGAAGGAGAAGCCATTGCTGAGGCCCAGTACTTCGTAGTATGTAAGCAGGTCCAGGAACATATTCCTCCAGATGCTTAGGACAGTGTGGCTGCTAACCGCATTGCCCACAGCCCTGATTCTTCCCCAGAACCCAGCCTGCGCAGGCGTTGTGTGTCACCGGTGCTCTCCTGCCAGCTTCAGTTAGTTTACTGACTGGAGAATCAATGTTGAGAGGCAGTGGAAACCACCTGCTGAAATACACTGAATCTTACTTAAAACTGCACAAAACACTCCCTGGCAATCTGGCACCACAGGCCCTGCAGGATCCAATCGGGTCAGCACAACAGTGTCTGGAAGCAGCTCAACCCAAACCCCTCTCAGGGTCCCTGAGATTCTGGGAAAGAAGCCACAGACGGTTTATTCAATTAAATTCAATGTCATCCACAGGCAAGGTTAACAAAAATACAAATATAAGTTACAGCTTTATCACAGAGAATATTAGCCAAAGGGTCCCAGTACACTGAAATAGAGGGAACATGGATAACTGATCATTGTGCTGCTACAATTTGCTCTTCAGCACCAAAGTTTCTAAAATTACCTAACAATACTCTGATAAATATTTGAGATCTTACAGGTTTTAAAAACAATCAAATTCGTTTGACTGATTCATCAAGTCTAACCCACAACTCCATTTTATAGTGACTTGGTAAATCTCTCTCTCTCTCTCTCTCTCTCTCTCTCTCTCTCTCTCTCTCACACACACACACACACACACACACACATACACACACACACACGTACATGCTGTCCTATGCTATACACAGGAAGTTTGGGTTCTTACTGTTTTATTGTTTTCTGGTACTTAAAAAATATATATTCAGTTGATGCCAGTAGAGAGAATGGTTTGTTAGCATCCTCAACTGAAACCAGAAGTAAATTGACCCAAAAATGTAAGTGAAATGTTAGTTTTTCACACTTGAGGTTTGAAGACTTTCAACCCTCAGCCCTTCTCCTACCTTAGTGGTAATGCACATCCTTGGGAAATAATGTAAGAATATTAGAAAATATCACTTTGTAATTCTGAATTGTTAA
The DNA here is from genome assembly GCF_048772815.1 of Callospermophilus lateralis. Taxonomy (NCBI): domain Eukaryota; kingdom Metazoa; phylum Chordata; class Mammalia; order Rodentia; family Sciuridae; genus Callospermophilus; species Callospermophilus lateralis. The sequence goes on from NC_135310.1 coordinate 9,500,969, forward strand.
TGGACATATTTTTTACTCCAATCCCTTATAACAGATGAAAGAAAACTAAGATAGGAATATGTAGGTTCCTTGACCACAGTTTTATACTGTAAAGACACTGTTGTCCCAGAATGACACAAAAAAAATGATTTTTTTTTTCTTACTTGGATTATAATTAATTTAATGTTGCTAAGGTCCTAAGGAAAAAAAAAAGTTCTTTTCTAATAACAAAGTTATCATGAGTTTTCTGTTTCTCAGAAAAGATAATAGCCCAATTTATGAAATGTGGTTATAGTATGCACACAAAATCATTGATTTATATATATTTATCAACTATATGACAATAGTCAAATAAAATGAGCTTGCTACCCCTGAAAGAGGATTCACTTGACTTTTTAAGTTTCAGAAATTTAGTTTCCTTCTACTCATATATATAGTGCCAGGTTTTCATTGTTTTTATACACACTATTACTTTTTTAATTGCATTTGTGAACTTGACTTTGATTTCCCATATGTAACCATATTTACTTTTTTTATTATTGGTTTACTCTGCATAAGCAGTGTAGGGGAGATCAATAATCATTTTTTTAAATATTCCTTTTTAGTTGTAGATGGACACGGTACCTTTGTTTATTTTTATGTGTTGCTGAGGATTGAACCCAGTGCTTCACATGTGTGAGGCAAGCGCTCTGCCACTGAGCCACAACCCCAGCCCAATAATCATTTTTAAATTATTGTAAAGGTTCTAAACTGAGTTGATTTGGGATGAACACTCCCACCAAAAACAATTGGAAAACAAATATAGTAACATTTGATTTGAAAGTATCAGCAATCTACCAAAGCAGTATCTTTCAGTCCAAGATATAAAATAGATGCAAATTCAAGGAAAGTAAGCCCAACATTTGGGACCACTTTTCCCCTTGAAGCAATTGTCAACTTAGAAAGCAAAAGCAGTACTGGATAGGTTTAGAAGGAACAGAGATTCTGGTTACCTCAAAGGCTGGGAAAATAAAGTTAGACTTCTGGGTCCACCCAAGAGAAAGGGCACCCACAAGCACCTAACACTGTGGTTTGGAACATGTAATTGCTAACCTCTTATAAGAAAGGTGAACCAAAATTAGACAAGCTCTTAAAAGACTAAAGCCCAGCTATATAAGTCATTTCAATCTCTGACAAAAATAAGGTGATCTGTCCCTAATCCATCCATCTGCCAAAAGCAAAATTAAATCTTCTCTGGAAGAAGATAACATCATGCAAAGCTTCAAATTATCACTAAAAAACTTTTACACATAATGCATAGAACAAATCCAAAAATAACCAAGGCATAGGAGAAATCTGTCAAATTCTACTTTAATTATGTGATCAAAACAAACATCACTGGAATGGGACTATTTGATATTGTGTACCTTCTGATGTGATGCACTTATAAGGATACAAATCAGACAGTTATTTCTGTCAAACAAAACCTGACTCTAATCAGAAGGAAATAAACCCAAATTGAGAAACCTTTTGATCTGTATTTATCAAAATCATTGATGACATGAAAAACAAAGGAAAGCTAAGGACATGTTTCAAAGTAAAGAAAACTAAAGAGACAAGGCAACTTAGTGCAAGACGTGATCCTGGGTGAATGTAAGATAAAGTGAAAAAAGTCATAAGAAAGGACCTTAACAGGAAAATTGGTGAAATTAGTATATAGAGTATTTTAGATATAAAAATATATATCACGATTAAATATCCTGCATGTGCTAATTGTGCTGTAGTTATAGAGACTATCTTTGTTTTTAAGATACATGTGCTGAAGTATTTAGAGGTTGAAAACAAGTCATCATGTCAGCAATATATTCTCAAATCTACTATCTCGCATTACTAGCAAGAATACAGAAAGGAGAGAAGCAGAACAGACTATAGCAAAATTAAGTGAAGGGTTCCTGAGTATCTTACAACTTTCCTGAAAACTTGGAATTTTTCAGCATACAAGTCTGAGTGCACATAAGCTAACTGAATCAAACGATGCAAATTAAATAACTGTTTTTAAAACCCATGGATCAAAGAATAAAATAAAAAGAAACTTAGAAAATATCTTGAACTAAATATGAGGTTACAATGGAATTGAATAAAAAGAAAATGAAGACAATGGAAGACAGGAAGGAGAAAAAAGTAAATGAAACTGAAGGTTGGTTCTTCAGGGAAAAAATAATAAAACTTATAAATCTTTAATTAGACTGTTTAGGAAAAAAGTACAACATTAGAAGAAAAAATAAAGAGGAGATATTACTACAGACCTTACAGTTATTGAAAGGCTAAAGAATATTACTGAATGATTTAAAGTAAAAATAAAGTGGGGGCTGGGTTGTGGCTCAGCAGTAGATGCTCACCTAGCAGATGCGAGGCCCTAGGTTTGATCCTCAGCACCACATAAAAATAAATAAAATAAAGGTATTGTATCCAACTATAACTAAAAAATAAATATTAAAAATTACAAGAGAATGTTATGAACACTTTATATCAATAAATTTAACAAATCAGATGGAACAAGCAAATTCTTGGAAAGATGCAGAATACTGAAGAAGAAATTTAAAAGCCTAAATAGATCATAAGTAAAGAATTTGGCATTTAAAGAATAGCAAGGCCAGTGTGACTGGAACAGAGTGAGAGGGAAGGGAGGAGAAAATTAAAGAAGTGAGAGGACCTTATCATGTTGAGCCTCAAGGGTTACTTTGGAGACTCCATTTGCTTTCCCTTGGTTGAAATGCAGAGTTTTTGCAAGCTCTTAAGTAGAGAAATTATTTCAGTGACATATCAGTAGTATCAACAGAATATTGACACTAGGGTTACCAAGGAAAAAAAAAAAACTAAATAAATCCTCTACCTTGGCTTGCTCTTAGTTGACTTTAAACAATCACTAAATTTGGAAGTCACACAATCTTCCACCAGCTTTGCTACAGATACTACCTATAATATGTAGGTTATGGTAACAATATTGCCTAGATTACTTTTCAGAGATGTGAAGACCACTTTTGCTGAAAACACTGACCCTTCAGTTGGACCTTCAGGGGTCTGGCAGGTGACTGGAGCAGCCTGAAAAGGAGTGACGTCTCTGTGTCTATGTTGTATAAGTCTCTGTCGGCAGCCTTAACTGATCAGCTCTGCATGTAGACATGCTGCACACTGAGAGAGATTTTGTTTGGAACTATAACACAGGGCTATCTTGACCTAGACTTGCCCAGCTCCTTTCTACCTACTTCAAGGCTAAAGACACCTACCAGCCACCATGACAGGAAACACCAAACCATGAAAGGAGGTAAAGGAGGAAGCCCCTTAGTTGCTGAAAGATCTCTGCTTATTCCAAAAAAAGAGATGACTATTCCTCCCCTCTGCTGAGAGCCATAGCCAAGTAGGAATGATGCATGGCATTTTGGTTGAAAGGTGACGCCAGCAAGCCATTGAGATGATATGATTATGTTAAGATCTGCATTCAAATGGATATTAGACCCCTGCTGTCCGCCTCAGCCTGCTACTTTGGAGCTCTAGCGGGACTCCCCGGAGAGTTCCCATTGGTTGGGGAAGTGCGATAGGAGGGATTTCCGGAGGAGGGATTTGCCTGTTGGTGTAGTGTGGCCTGGGAGAATGCTGTGTGTGTGGTTCGGCATATTTCCCAGGACAGTGCGTGGCATTGGCGGGAGTTTCAGAAATAAAGTTTGTTCCTGCTTGAGTGGCTCGTGATTTTGTGCCCAGCCAGACTGCGGCACCCCTCTGTTAGTCTCTCTCTCTCCTCCTCATTCCTCCTTTATCTGTAACCCTCTACTCCTGGAGTTGAGAAGTGGATTTTCAAGCAGATTCTTCTTCTCCGTTCTTTGGTCTTGAATAAAGCCCTTCCTCCCTTCCTATATGCATCTCTCAGACATTCATTGTTTTTTCCATTGGGATGAACTTTCAGACCTGGGTTTGGTTAACGCCAGGACAAAATTCCTACCAGGTGACAGCAGAAAAGAATAAAACCTGGTTGCTGAAGTTGAATTTCAATATATGCTCCTCTTCCTGCCATAGGAGCAAATTGGGGACTAAAGCAGGAAGAAAGGATGAGGCATCAGCTTGCAGCTCTCTTCTGAGCTGGTCACCAGCCCATACATACTCATGACACATTGCAGGGAGCAGTAGCTTTGCCATGGGAATCGCCCTAAGGCTGCCCCCCCTCTGATAGGCCCCTGCAGTCTGCTCACAGTACAAGAGTGCAACAGGCAATGGCACCATAAGAAAGTACCAGGGGAATGCTTGGTTAGAGCTGTCAGGGAAGGCTTCCTGAAGACAGGCGACCTGAACCAGACCCGGGAAGCAGTGGAGAGGCTTCAGAAGACCTGGCTGCAGCAGCCTGAGCACAAGCCACAAGGGAAAGCAGTCAAGGGGGAAAATATCCTTGTACCTCATGAAATTCAAGGTCGGCTGGAGAAAATAAGTATTAATAACCAGAGAAAGGGAGTCTCTAGGGAGATCCTGGAGGCCATCTAACTGATGTATGAGCTTCCAGTGTCAGCAGCGCTCTTCAATGCAAGATGAGATATCAGGAAGGACAGGCTCAGGCTCAGTAGGACTGGGTGAGGCCAAGACTGCACTTGCATAGCCAAGAATTCAAACCAGCATACAATAGCTATACGAGCATGCCCATGTTCATGGAGTGCAATTTACAATAGCAAGTTATGGAACCGGACTAGATATCCATCAATAGATGAAGGGAGTGTAATTCCCTGAAATTCCAGCAATATGGAAGGCTGAGACAATAGGATCTCAAGTTCAAGACCAGTCTCAGCAGCTTAGTGAAGCCCTAAGAAACTTAGCAAGACTCTGGCTCAAAAAAATAAATAAAAAGAGCTGGGGATGTGGCCCAGTGGTTAAGCATGCCTGGGTTAAGTTTCCAGTACACACACACACACACACACAAAAATTATGTATATATACCACGTGGTATATATACATAATGAAGTTTTACTCAGCCAAAGAAGAACAAAACTGTGTTATTTGCAAGAAAATGGATGGAACTGGAGACGATTATGTTAAGGGAAATAAACCAAACTCAGAAAGTCACAGGTTGAATGTTTTCTCTCATTCATGGAAGCTAGAGAGGCAACAGGGAGGAAAAGAGGGAGAGGGATCCTCATGAAAATAGAAGGGAGATCAGTTGAGTAGAGGAAGGGGGCCAAGGGGAACAAAGGGGAAGGGAAAGGGGGGTTCAGAGGAATTAAGTTGTCCAATTTGTATGTGCCTGTAGGAATATGTCACAATGAGACCCACTATTATGTATAATTATAACGCACCAATTTAAAAGAAAGAGAGAGAGAGCGTGAAACTGCACTTGAATTAACAGCACAGGTGCTGCTGCAGAGGATCGTTGGTCCACTCCTCGGGCAGGGAGCTGAGTAGGGGGTGGGGTGACAATGCAGGGTGGGGCGGGGCATCTCAGGCAGAAGGAAACAGCAGAAGGGAGCCCGCAGGAATCCGAGGCCTAGGCGCGCAGGGCGTGGCTCGGTGAATGGAAATAGTGGCTGAGAGAGGGACCAGGAATGACCAGCCCGCCCCGGAAGTGCCCACAGTTGGAGTAGATTCTTCTAGATGGTGAAAACCCTAGTTCGACTCTGGAGATGTCCCCACATGTTAGGGTCTGTAAACAAGTCAGGATGGCGCCTGGCAAATGTTAGAGTCTGTAAACAAGTCTGGATGGCGCCTGGCATTTTGCCAGAGGGAGTGGTTTGTGAAGTAACCCCAGCAAGCCATTAAGTGTGGAAATTTCTTATTGGTTGACTGCTGTATCTAGTTTATGCTAATTAAGATAAGCTGTGTGGAATGTATAAATACCTCTGTTGTCTTACAATAAATGGCTCCCACTCCTGCTGTATGGATCTACACAAGTTGTTCGTCACCCTCCGGTTATTTTGCTGCATCTGGACTGCGGCAGATGGTGACCCGTATGGGGAGCCCCAGGACACTCGGGGGTAAGTGACGAAAAAAAGCTGCCCGTCCCTAGAAAGATAGGACGGGAGCAAATCTGCTCATCCCTAAGCAGACAGGGTGAGAGAAAGAATGACCATTTTGAGAAAATGGAGAATATTGATACAGTATGTTTGTGTCTTGTTTTGTCTCAGTGTATTGTATTGTCCTTGTAACGAAAATATGGAAGGGGTGAGAACTAAATTACTAAGGGAAGGAGGCACGCCAGTGGAACCAAGAGCAGTTAGGGCATGTGTTGATGGAAGCCCAGGAACTCTAGTCAAAAAGAAAAAGAAAGTTCAGAAGAAGAAGGATTATCAGGAGAAAAGTTGCAGCAAAAGGCTATTACTGAATACTTTTCATTACTGGAGGGTGCGTGAATTGGCAGTGGCCGCCACGTGCGTGAACCTGTCATGGCGCAGCAAGGAGTTTCCAAGCAGCGGCAGCGGGCTCTTCCCCGCCCCCTGCCCGGGGAGCAGGTCACAACTGAGAGAGCCCAAATCCAAACCTGACCCAGAAGCACAGTCTTGCAGGCTCTTGCTCCCTGTGCCCGGTGGCAGTGATAACGCTGTTGACCGGTGACGAGTTCTTGTTTCCCCAATGTTGAAGAATAACACCAAAGAAGCATGCCGAGGCAAGGTCAGAGTAGAAATTAGAAGTTTATTAAAGGACAGTAGAAAAGACTTCTCCCGGAGGAAGAAGGGGACCCAAGAGGTGGAATCCGTGGAAGTGCAGTTGTTTCCCCTTTTTTTAGTTTTGGTGATGGAATGTAGGTTGGAAGGCCCGAGGGGTGGGACACAGGTGGGCCAAAGAAGTAGTCTGAGCAGGAAGGACTTCTGAGTTAGCACCTTCAAGTTTGCTGGGGGCTGTTTATTAACACTTCTTTGGGATGGACTTTGGGCCTAGGGCTTTTCTCAGGACTTCATTAACATTCCATGAGTTGTCCTGCATTTTCCCTGAATCATTCTCAGCATGGCCTCCATTTTAGATTTCACTCGATATTAGACCCGATTTACCTAACTACACTGACTACCTAATTTTAAATCTGGCTTCAGCAGTTTGAGTCCGGGACGCTCCCTGGGACTCTCCCCTGGAGTCCGGGACACGGGACACTCCCCGACTCTCTCGGGGCCATCCTGGGCTGCCCGGACGCTGCAGGAGGAAGAAGGCCTGTGTCCCTGAAGTTTGATCATTTCCAAGGCCAGTAACTACAATGGTTCTCCCACACCTGAAAGCTAATGAGTAATGAGCACTATTAAGGCTTATTTCAAATGTAAAAAACCTTGAGATAATGTACTAAATTGTTCAGAAGGTTGTTTTCTTAGTGCCTGCTGGAATACTACAGGATTTTCTTTAGCCATCCGGAGTTCCTGCCTTCGTCCCAGTGCCAGTGAAGACGAAGGTGGAAGAATTTCCAGTGTTGCTGAGAACCAGAGGAGACTTCGGATCAAGCTAGCTGCCTGCAGAACTTACCTGAACTGTGACTTAAGCTACCTGCCTGCAGAACTTACCTGGACTGTGATTTACCTGGACTGTGACTTAATCTATTGAGACACTGCTTTACCTGGACTGAGACAACAAACTGTAATCTACAACAAATTGTAACTCGGTATCTTTGCTAACGGTGTCATTGCTAGTATAATTTTTCCAAAGGCTTCTTGCATGGAACCATCAATTGGCTTGGTATTGTGGCAATTTGTATCCTCCCCTTCTGCTTGTAGCAGATTGTTTATGGTGTTTGTGTAAAAACCACTATGGTTGTTATTTAAATTAAACAAAAGGGGGAAATGTTAGGGTCTGTAAACAAGTCAGGATGGCGCCTGGCATTTTGCCAGAGGGAGTGGTTTGTGAAGTAACCCCAGCGAGCCATTAAGTGTGGAGATTTCTTATTGGTTGACTGCTGTATCTAGTTTATGCTAATTAAGATAAGCTGTGTGGAATGTATAAATACCTCTGCTGTCTTACAATAAATGGCTCCCACTCCTGCTATATCCATCTACACAAGTTGTTCCTCACCCCCCTGGTTATTTTGCTGCAGTCCGACTGTGGCATCCACAGGAGAGGAAAAACTTTTTGAGCAGAACCCATGTGAACAATGTGCAGTCTGTGATTCAACCGGGACCTGAACAGGGAGAAGCAGCTAGCTGACTCCGCAGTAGGCAGGGAGGCAGCCCGAGAGTCTGCTCAGGTGGGGCTTCCAACTGGGTGTAACTGGGTTTGCCACCCCACATGGAGATGGTCCCCTTCAGGGCTTACTGTGTGTATCCCAACATCAGGGGCTTCAGTTCCAGTAAGGGGCATATAGGTTTTTTTTTTAATTAATTAATTAATAAGTTGCAGCTCACTTTATGATGGACAGACAGACAGCTGGCGCCTGCGGCAGGCAGTGACATTTTAAACGGAGCAGCCAGGGGACCGCCGACAGGCGCCATCTCTGCCCGGTGGACCTAAGGAGACCCCAGAGCCGGGAAAGAGCAGCTTGCCACGCAGAGGGGACTGTGGGGAGGCCCTGAGTGGGGACAGGTGCATGCATCGGATGACAGACCGCCACGGGAGAACCAGGGAAGAGCCGCCTGCCAGCAGGCGCCGGGATGGACTTCGGACAGAGAAGTGCAGAGTGGGCCCAGACCCCGGGCCAGGGCAGCGGACTCGAGAAAGCCCAGGAGGAGGCAGGGCCGCTGGGAGCGCAGGCCTGCAGAGCCCGGCAGGACCCCGCCGGGCGGAGGAGGCGGCTCTGGAAGGCCCCAGGCGCCCAGGGCGCACGTTGGGTGCGGCCACAGCCGGGAATGCACGGCGGGCGCCCCACTCTCCCCCACCCCCGGGGGTGCTGCTGTCCCCGAGGCCACGCAGGCCTGCGGTGTAGTCCCGGAACTGGGGAGGTGTGATGCAAAGTCGCACTGACCCAAAGAGATCTTGGTCAGCTAGGAGGAAGGGAAGGACGGACGTCGCCAAGTACCAAGGGTGACTCAGGTTTTGGATTATGATTGGAATCCAATACGATTACGTATTCCATTTAGAGGAAGGGGAGACACTACAAAACAATAAAACTCTGTACCCAAGCACGTCAGGGGCTGGGATCAGAGAAGAGAAAACAGAAATGAAGCCGCTGGGGACGGAAACTCCAGTGCCGTGGGGCACTGATGGTGGGAGGCCCCTCGCACCCGCCCACGGTTCAGCAGGAACCTAGCTGCCAGGAAGGCGCCTGCCACCTGGCTGAGCTGGCGCTTGCTGCCCCCTACCCCCACCTGCCTCCCATTTGCCTCTCGGCCCCTCCGCAACAAGAATCCCCTCTGCCCCACCAGCACTTCTGCCTTCGTGGGAGCCCCCACCCCAAGTCAAGCCTAACCCAAAGGTCCCGGCTGAATCCCGCCGCCCCTCTAACTTGGTGCCTGGTCCTGAGACGGGAAGTTAAGGCATGTTGCTCCTCTTCGCAGCCTCAGAGTAGATGCACAAGGTGGCTGAGACCAGGGAAGAATGAAAGGAAGGAAAATCTGAGTCTAGGACAAAGCGGAAGGCCAAGGCGACAGGCAAAGACTTGAAAGTCAGGAAAATACAGGGAGCACTGAGCATGAAGAGTGTCCACGGGGCTAACGCCAGGGAGCAGGCAACTTCTCAGCCCTCCTCAACCCCGTGTTGCAGCTGTGTGGGCCCCTGTCCGGGCTCTTGAGAGGACAAGTGACCGAAGGTAAACATGTCAGGTCACATTCTCTCACACAGGAAGCTGGGGTTTTGAAGAGAGACAGAAAGGAACAGACTGGCAATTGTTAGCACAAGTCGGTCAAGGGCAGTGCACCAAAGAAAAGGCCCACGATTGTTCAGGTCTGTACTGCCTTCTTGCGTCCTGCCCTTTTCAGATGCCCTGAAATGCCCGGGCCTTCTTCCAGTAAATTCCCTTTTCATTCAAAATAATTAGAGTTGGTTTCTGAAACTTGAAACCACACAACCTTAGCAATTACAAGCAGATTACTCCTAAGCTAAAAAAAAAAAAAAACATGAAATGCAATGAATACAGAAATATACTGGGGAGAGTGATGTCATGATTGTTGTAATAATGGCTTAAGTAATTATCTAATGATCTTCCAACTCCTGCCATTATCTTCCCAGGCAGAAACGGTTTAGTAATCCCCTTTGTAAAGTTGAAAAAAATATTCTAATATGTTTTCTCCTCCTGGCTGTACTTTTGCAGTGTGTGTTGACGGACCTGGTTATACTTTTAAAGGAAATGTTTCTTAGGAATGGAAGTCCTGCTTCTGCAGATCCCCATAAATGAGAGGAGAATCTAATCTTGTTCTGCTGTGCAGCTGGGCAAGAAATCATAATATCATGGGCCTCTCTCCAGCTCTAACAAAAGGAAAAGTCCTACTATGGAGGTGCTTAGCTACACTTACTGGATAAGAAACCTGAATTAGAACATTCTATCCAAAATGCACTGATTTTAGCATCCTAGGTTTTCATAAATTATGGCTGATTATCACTTTATAGATCCCCACCCACTAAATAGAATCTGTGCCAGCCCAGTTCTTTTGAATATTCAGCATGTTAAGTTCTGAAACATTTAAAAGCAAATACCATTTGTTTTAACAGAATATTTTTGAATTTTTCACACAGAGAAAACACTACTCTCATATTTTCCAAGACAGTTACCAGTAGACCACACCTCAGTAAAGAGGGAATTCCAGCCCTTTCCTAACTTCCCCATGGTGAGAATTATCTGGTTGTTATTAACCACACAGTTGAACAGTTGATTCTGATTTAATTGGTCTGGGATGGAGCCAGGGACTCTGTGTGTGTGTGTGTGTGTATGTGTGTGTGTGTGTGGCTGGTGGTGGGGGATGTTGAGGGACTGAATCCAGGGGTGCTCTACTATCTAGCCCTTTTTATTTTTTATTCTGAGATTAGCCCTCAAACTTGAGACCCTCCTGCCTCAGCTTCCTGATTAGCTATAATTACAGGTGTGTACCATTGCTCCTGGCTAGGAACTTTTCTTCCTAGCCAGGTGGTTGCCAGGAGCAAAGCTGGGGTCCACCATTGCTGTGTCCCTCTCTGTGTATGCTGTGGCTGTTGAGTGCTGAGTTCTGTAGTTTACCTGTGGTAGGCAATGTGGAGCTCTCTTTATTGTCCTTTGGGGGTTCCCCCAAGCATCTTAGATCTATACATTGATGTTGTCATCAAATTTCAGGGCTTGGGACCATTGTTTCTTTGAAAAAATTGTCTGCCATTGTCTCTACTTCTACCGGGATTTTAATTACATGTATATTAGGCTACTGGAAATTGCCCCATAAGTCAACAAATCACTGCTTTTTTTAAAAAAATAAATTTTCTCTTTCTTCAGAGTTCTTTCTTTCTCCCCCCCCCTCTCTTTTTTTCTTTCTTTCCTCACACATGCTAGACAACTGAGCTACATCCCTAGCCTAGATTTGATCATTTCATTTGTTCTATTTTCTGATTCACTAATCCTTTCTTCTGAAGTTAAACTTTCATTTTACCACTTAGTTCTAGGATCTCCATTTGGTTCTTTTTTATAGTCCCATTTCATTTGTTCTATTTTCTGATTCACTAATCCTTTCTTCTGCAGTTAAACTTTCATTTTACCACTTAGTTCTAGGATCTCCATTTGGTTCTTTTTTATAGTCCCATTTCTCTACTGAGATTCTTTATATTTTCATTCATGAGGACCATATTTTCCTTTAAGTCTTTGGATATTTTTATATTAGCTGTTCTAAGTACTGGTCTGCTACATTCAACATCTAGTTCAATTCAGTATCTCTTTTTATTGACTAGTTTTCGTGTGTGTGTGTTTGTAGGGATCAAACCAAGGGTCTTGCTCATGCTGAGCAATTTTGAGACAGAACATCACTATGTTGCTCAGGCTGACCTCAAATTCAGAATTTTCCTGACTCAGCCTTCCAAGTAGCTGGAATTAGAGATGTTTACCCCCACGTCCAGCCCCAGAATAATTTTTGCAAATTCTACAGGTGACTTGAAGGTACAGCCAAGGTCAAGAAGTAGTCTAAGTACATCACAACGTTTCTACTTGACTTCTTACTTTTATAAATTTCAGGATGTTCTTACTGGATGCAAAATAATCCCCAGAATCACTCTGACCTTCTTAAATCAGCCCACAACGAAGATTTTGGTTTATGCTATTTTGTGGTACAGGGACTGAACCAGGACCTCATGCATGCTAGGGAAGAACTCCACTACTGAGCTACAGTCTCATCTCTTTTTGAGACAGGCTCTCACTAAGTTTCCCAGACTGGCCTTGAACTTGCAGTCCTCCTGTCTCAGTTTCCTAAGTAGCTGGGATTGCAGGTATGCCCTCCTGAAGAAGGTTTTGATGGCTGCTTTTATGGGTTCTTTTATGTCCTCTGTAATAAGATTTCTTGTCTTCTGTGATCAGCTGTTCTGGAGTCCCAGAGTGTTAGTCAGCTTTGCATCACTGACCAAAATACCTGACAAGAGCAACTTAGAGGAAGAAGAGTTTATTTGGGACTCATGGTTTCAGAGACCTCAGTTCATAGCTGGCCAACTGTATTATGCTGGGCCCAAGGTGAGGCAGCACCTCATGTGAGAAGGTCCCAACACAGGAAAGCTTCTCAGCTCATGGCAGGGCCAGGAAGCAGAAAGGAGAGGGGAGAAGGGGTCACAAGGAAGATGCACCCTTCCAGGGAACACCCTCTGTGACCCCCTCCTCCAGCCACACCCCACCTGCCTACAGTTACCACCTAGTTAGTCTTCTCAAACTGGGATGGACTGACTGGATTACAGCTCTCACAATCATTTCACCTCTGAACATTCCTGCATTAACACAGGTGATTTGGGGGAAACAGACATCCACACCATAGCAGAGAACCCACTGACTGGATTAATAATTTACAGTCATCAAGAGTGTTACCTGTTTTTGGAGTCTATTTAATTAAACAGTTGCTGACATTCTCCTAATTTAACTATAGCCTAACCACATATTCTAATGCAAGGTCCAAATGTGATCACTGATTGTTTTAGAGCCTCTGTGGTCCTGAGACTGCTCTCATAATCCCAGGCCAGCACACTGAATTTGAATATTATAATCTATCTTTAGAATAAGACTGGGTTCAAGCATCAAGCCAGACCAATGATTTTGTGGACATTCCCCATCTCTCATTTTATATACAGGTTGAGTAGCCCTTATCCAAAATGCTTGGGGCCAGAGTGTTCCAGATCTCAATTTTTTCAGATTTTGGAATATTTGTGTATACATAATGAGATATCTTGGGGATGAGGCTTAAATATAGTTGTAGGGGGAAGGCAGCACCCAGTGGGCGGGAAAGTGGCCACCGAATGAGAGCATCTTTAGAAATATCCCTAGAATAGAGCTTTCAAATTTGTTTATTCTTTGTTTTGTAAGTCAGGGTTTCCCTGTGTTACCCAGGCTGACTTCAAAAACTTGGGTTCAAATGATCTTCCTACCCTAGCCTCCGAGTCACTGGGACTACAGGCTTGCACCACCACACTTAGCTTGAAACACTGCAAGCAGAGGATGAACTTTTTGGGAGCTGACTACTGAAAAGTTAGGAGATATGGAGAGTGCCTGGTGCCTGGGGTCAGACCAAACCAGAGGAACTAATCCTGTAAGTAAAAGCAGGGACTGAGAGACTCCCAGAAGCTGCCGAAGCGATTTTGCTTTGGGAACTCCCTCTTCCTTGTCTGCACTTTAAGGATTACTTCACCTCTGTCTACTTAAAAAAGGGACAATGAATGCAGTAATGTGTTGATATTATAGATTGTTTCTTGGGGATGATCTTGGCTGAATGTGTATCTAAAAGATGATTTTTTATTGTAACAATCTGGTATCTGAATGGGTCTCTAAAGCATTGCACAATCTTGCAGTTAAAAGTTGGGTTTAAGTAATTGTTTAGTTTGTGATTTCAGATAGTTCATGCTAGAAAACTTAAGTACTTAGGATGGAAAATTAAAGAACTCTACTTCCAAGTTGGCAAGTAACTCCCAATCATTTAGTTTTATTTTTTTCATCAATTTTTGAACTGGGTAGCCTGAAAAGATTTCACTAGGTGTACCAGTATATTAACTTGGGCAAGGATAATAAATTATGATATGATATCTGTTCCCCTCAGTGTGTAAGATTCAGGAAAAGAAAGTGTTAAATTAAAACGTTGGTCTGGCTTATTGAAATGATATTAATTAGCAACAGTCTTGGAAATTTTCAAAGCTTAATTTTGGGTATACATGGTAGTGTGTGGATTTTTTCCAGGTAATTTAATGTAATTTAATACTACTTTAGAAACTTCAGAACAAAAAAAGTAGCTTAATGATCTTGAAGGAACTTCCTCTGATGGTGGCTTTTATATTATCAAGAAAGATCCTATTTTCAGTTTTGTGTGAGCAAGTTTTTCTAGTGTAGAAAGATATAAAGATATAAAGTTTTGAGAATTGCATCTTAAACTTGTATCATAATTTTCAACATCCAAACCTGGAGATTATGACTTATGGTTAAAATGCCTTAGGGATGAGGTTTCTGCTCAGAATTCAGTTTTCCCAGTTCCTTCCAGACCTCAGCCAGGACTTAAGTTGATATGCAAATAGAAGAAGCCTGGAGCTCAGTAGGAGACTGAGGGAAAAAAAAAAAGTAAAGGTGTCTTTTACCTGAACTCAAACTAGATTAAACCAAAAAGTAAATTGTATGGCATTTACTAATTACTGGCCAGTCATTTTTTTTTTTAGGACATTTGCTTTTTCTTAGATTCTATATTTTTTTGAGCTCATGATTTTGATCCTACAGACCTAAGTTAATGTTTTCTGATCAGTTCTATTTTTGATCGACTGTGGAGTTTTTAAACATTGCAATGGAGATTTCACCTGAGAAAAACAGCTACAAGGCCTTGTGCATGTGTGCACACTTGTGTTTTGTGTTGTATGTTGGTATGTCTGTATGTGTGTATGTCCATATATCATGCAGTTATATGACAATTGGCAGATATATGAGGAGCGCTCATAAAAAAAATTTAAAAAATGGATCCAAATATCTTTGATTCACATGATTCAAATGGTTCAATTTAAATTGGGTAAACAGATAAAAATAAAGATGTCTTTAAAATTAAGCTTATAAGTTTTTCTAGGTGTTCAAAAAGACCCTAATAAAATGTTGATGTCTATGAAATAATCTGCTTAAATTCAGAAATTTATAAGTATTGTTTCAAAAAAAAAAAAGAGGAGGTTAACAAATGGAAAAGAAAAACTAGAAGGTTCTAGATATGGATTTAATAGAGAGAAAATGTGTTTCTAGATAAGAAAGTCTATGTGATTAAGTTAATAAAAGGGTTTAAGTAAGTGATAAAAAAGGTCTGTGTAAATTGGCTATATGTGTAAGTTTTTTGAGCAAGTAATCTTAAAGAAATTAAAAATTATACAACCATGGTTAAACAACAACTGTTATTTTTCAATATTGTAATGTTATTTCTTTAAAAGCTAAACTTGGTTAATATAAAAACATCAATGTAATTGTGGTGCTATTAATGTGTTCATATCTTCCAGGTATACAAGTCTGTAAAGTAGAAGCTTTAGAAAGAGCGTTCTATCAAGCTGTGTTCTAAAGTTGTATGGTAATTTTAGGCTTAAAAAAAAAAAAAGAAAAACATGTTGGAGATTTATTTATATCATTTGTGTTCTATAACTGGACTTGTTATCAATAAGTTATGTAAAGTTCTATGTTACTTTTTACACTGAGATATAATTTAAATGTATTTTTAAGTTAATGAGAGCCTAATCTATGTAAAGGTTTTATTACAAAACACAAAGGTACTTTGCTACTTTTCTTTTTTTTTAATTTTTTTAATATTTATTTTTTAGTATTTGGCAAACACAACATCTTTGTCTGTATGTGGTGCTGAGGATTGAACCCGGGCCGCACGCATGCCAGGCAAGGGCGCTACCACTTGAGCCACATCCCCAGCCCACTTTGCTACTTTTCTACTAAAGGTTAAAAGCTTTCAGCTTTTAATTCATGTTTTAGATGTGATATTATATTGTGTTAGCTAATATTCACGTAAACTTGAGCAACAATTTATGTAGGCTTTATAAAATGATGTCTAAAAAGCAAAGATCAGCTTCAGAGCTATAGTATTTAAGATTTATGAGGAGCCCCACCTTACCTGAGATAAGGCTCTGTGTCCCATCTCACTACATGACTACGAAAGAAGTAGGCCAGATTTCAGTACATTTAAAGTTGTGTCCAAAAGTTGGTTTTTTGTCACAATTACCAGGATCTCAAACAGGGGATTATAATGTATAACTCTGCCAAAATTCAAGGTAGCTATTACATAAACTAAATATGTTTTTACCCTAGTTAATTTTATTTTGTAGTTTTCTTATAAATGATCTTAAGATTGCCTGTTAATGTTTTGCAGAGGTACTGATTTAAGAACACACAACCTGGGTTAATTTAAGATAAGGAGTTATCACCTACAGGATAGAGAGATAGACATTAAAGCCCAGTACTCTTAATATAAGGCTGTTGAAATTTATTTGCTGGATGTTTAAGATTAAGTTTTAAAATTAAAGTCAAATTAAAAGGGCCAAGAAAACCAATATTTGGCTCTTGCCCTCTGAGTCAGTCTGAATTCAGGGAACAGGGGACTTCTCCAAGAGCTTTGCAACTCTGGGCCACATAACCTCCCGATCAGGGAGATTAATGAGACCAGTGGAGGACAGAAAGCCAATCAGTGCATTTGCTGTGAAGAGGAGGGTCATCAGAGAAGGGAGGCATCCCTGATGCTTCCAAGGGAAGCCACATGGTCAAGCAAGGCCTGGACCCATCCTAGCGCAAATGGCACTAGCAGAACTGAGAAGCTGCTGTGAAGTTCCCCCAGGACTCCCAGGGAAACTCAGCTGACTGTTAACAATAGATAGAAACAAAAGTCAGTTTGACTACTTCATCTTAAACACTTAGCAAAGACAGTCAAAGCCCAAACACAGCTATTCCTAGACATTTTAAATAATAATAATAGTTAAATGTAACTTCCATAAATAAGTAAACTGGAGGCTGCAAAAGAGATTCTTAGGCAGGAATGCCAGATAACTATCAAAAGAAACTGCCAGAGTAGTTTAAGGCCCACAAATATTCCTAACCTACACAGGTAGGCTTGGTGTTTGCTAGTATGAGTATCCAGCCCTAAGTAACAGAATTAAAGATTTCTCTATTAGACACAGGTCACACTAGTAAAAGGATTTTGCAAGATCAGATGACATTAAAGTATTAAACTGTATCTTAAGGGGAAGGACATCTGTAACCCTAAAAGTTAAATGTCATGTTTACAGTCCTGGTAACTGGGGATGTTAAAGCCTGGTGAGGGAACTTATGTACAGTGACATGTTCCAGCTGCTGCAACACTTATTCAGTCCTCATGGTTTTTGTTTCTCTCATAGAAGCACCCATCCCCAGATGACAACCTGTTTTTCCCCAACCAGACCTCAAATGGAACTGACTTCTAAAAGGGAACTCATGTCCCCCATGGTTGTCGTCCCCCACGTCGTCCATCGACCCCCATGTCATCGGGCCCCCTCATGTTCCACACCCCTTTTTCAGCTCTGAAGCAGCCAGAACGAGTTGTCGCCCCTTCTCCACACAGCAATAAAGTTTCTAAAATTAGGGGGGAACAAAGCCAAAAATGGATAGGCAGTGTAGATAGGTAAATCGAGTCAGGTTGGATCTAGGAGGCCAGTTTTAAGTAAGTCTGGGAAGTTGAAGACTGTCCCCTGAGGATTACTGTTTACCGAGATGTAGAGCCTGCCCATAGGCCCCCAACTGAGGGAACCATGATTGGTTCCCAAGTTTCCAGACAAAGGGGGGAATGAAAAACCAGCCTCTACCTCAGAGCAAAGCCTGTCCAAGGAAGGGACATGACCTTTGTCCTTGGAAAAACCCACAGAGCACTCCTAGGCACATTCCCACCCGGCTAAGTTGTTTATCTACAAATAACAGGAGAGATCTGCTGTGCCAGGTGTCCCTGACTCAGTCAGGCTAGGTGGGGATCCATAGCAGCCCCCTAGCAGCCACCAATCAGCGTGAGACAGGGAAATACCTGGGATGCCAGATGACCCTCCCAGCAGTTTATGGTGGTTGATAACAAGTTGGGAAACCGTGTAGTTCAGCATGTACACCCCTCTTGGCTTAAACCAATCAGTTCAAATGAATACCCCTTTTGTGCTTACCAATCACCCCTACCCAACTTGTTCCCGCCAGTGAATGTGCTAATCATGTTTTAGAGTTGTTATTTGATTTTCCCGCGGTGTGTGATGATTTGCTATGATGTATGTGGGGGTCCATGCCTTCTCCAAAGAATGTATAAAACTGCTGCAAACCCTGGGCTCGGGGCCTCTCAGCGTCACCAGTTGCTGTGTGTGCGCGCAGAGGACCGAGCTAGCTCGCAATAAACACCTCTTTGCTGCTTACATCGATCTTGGGTCTCTGGTGGTCTTTGGGGGTCCCGAATTCAAGCATAACACTATGGGGGGATGCGCTTATTAAAGACGGGAGACAGGGGACATGCCAACATTTAGAGCTGGTATCAAGTGTGGCATAATATACCTAGAGACTCTTCACATCAGCAAGAACCCTGGCAGGAACAAGCAGCCGGGAGAGTCCTGCGTGAAGGAAAATGTGCTCTCGGAATAGAGGAGCTATCTTGTGTTCATCACTGACCCCCATAGCTCAGGCGTGAATTCCTCTGGTCCTCTGAAACTGAGCTTTTATTTCCTCTAAAACATAGAGTGGCAGATAAGAGATAGATGATTGACAGATAAGAAAAGATAGGTTTTACTGTCATCTCTTGGTATCCAGTGGGCACTGGTTTCCGGTTGCCCTGCAGATACTAAACCTAGGCACATCCTCCTGAACAGTTTAAATCGTTTCTAGATGATTTGTAATATCTAATACAAAGTAAATACTGTGTAAGTCATTGTTATAGTATAGGTTCAGTGCAGATGTAAGTTTTTCAGTATTTAAAATCTGCAGATGCAGAGCCTGCAGAATGAGGGCTCTGTGTGTGTGCACACGCATGCGATTCCTGAGATTATTATCAAGAAACAGCTGGCAAAGTTTGCATGAAAATGTCCTTGGCAATTTTGCTTCACTTGTCATGCCGTAACCACTGGGCCTCCTGTACCTAGGCTGAGGGCAGCAGCACTGCAGTTCATAATCCCAGGGGGTAGTGTGAGGCAGCTGCTCACTGGTGGCCATAACTGGAGAGTCATCAGAAGGGCCCTAAAGGTATTTCCAGCACTGACCCTTACCCTAGCAGTTACACCACATGATTCCTCCAGGACAAGTAAAATTAGAAGCTGGTAAACTCCCCTTTTGTTTCAACTTCTCTGATCTAAAATGAATCTTCTTAGCAGAATTCTGGTGGGCAAAGCCACGGTTGTCCTTTCCCTGGGCAATAATATAGCATTTCTGTAATGGGCACTTCCAGAGCCCATGATTCCTGGCCATTCTCTGCTCTGGGGCATGGGGAGAAGGAGGAGAGAGAGGGAGGAAAGGAGTGGGAGAGGCAGGAGGAGAGGGAGGAGCTTCAATCAGCTCTCTACTCTGTTTCTTTGGCCACAAATTTAGTTGAAAAAGAATCTGAAGTCTCACTAAGTCTGTGTGTCAGGGTTCCTGGTTAGCCGTGGCTGGGGCGGGAGGAGCCTTTCCACTTTAAGCACTGATTTCAGCAACTCAGATCTTCTGCCTGTGGGCCCCTCTGAGCCATCTGAGGAGGGCGTCCTGTCTCAGCCTGAGATATCCTCAGGTTTCTGAAAAACCAGGGGCCCGTCGGGAGGACTTGTGAGCCCCCTTCCTGACATCACGTTCTGCTCCCTCAGCTGAGAGACTGGGGAGAACAAACAATCTGCACAGACATTCTTTCTAAAATCACTCAGTATTTGTTCAATTTCCATCTTGAAGTCCAAACACAGAATGTCATCAAACTCTATTCTCTGCTGCATGGACACGGGGCTTAGCATCCCAACAGATCTCCTGGGCTGTCATGCTTCTCCATATGTCCCCATGACCCCACACAGCACCTGGCACTAAGGAAGGAATCAACAGCAGATATTGAATGAGCAACTGAAGACACTTGCAGATTGGCTGGACAGATGGACACACGGTAGACTAACTCAGGACGACGGTGAGGTCTATTCCCTGGAAGCTGAGAGAAGGCTGCTAGGTGCACATTAAAGGCATTCAAGAGAGAGTTTGGCCAAGAGGCCATACTGCAGCTTCTCTGTCACAACCACTGCGGATCCCCCTCGCCAGCTCTGGATTTCTAATTCAGTGGCCTGTGGACTGCCGGTCTGTCCATTTCCCCCGCAGGAGGCAGTCTGCACTGTAACTACTTGCATTGTCTGCCCACCTGTTATGAAGTCCAGTAGCTGAGGAGTGAGTACATTGGGGGCAAGTTCACTCTGCAGGGGTGACAGCAATCACTTCCTGACTCACCCCACGTTCTGAGGCATGGAGAGGCCGCATATCTTGCAAACAGGCTTTGGTGTGACTCGTGAAAATAATGACTATTGAAGGCTCTGCAGGGAAAAGAGCTGAGTGGGAGGAAGCAGCCACCAGGGCCAGGCCAGCTCTGTCACCAACAAGCCACCGCTTCTGCCTCTGGGTGCCTGTGTCCCCACAGTGGGGTGGACTTTAGTGACAGCACTCCTCCCAGGACCTTTATGAGGATCAAATAAATCAAAGAATAGTGCTGGGTCCCATGAAGTACCGCAGACACACTGTGTACTAGCACCAGTGTGCAGCCTCTGATTGGCTGGAGTTGTTACGAGGTGAAAGGCCAGCGTTGGATTCCATCAGCACACGGACCAGACAGGTGGCTTAGCCCTCCGAGACATCCAAACGGCCTCACTTATTGCCAACCCCAAGGGGTCTGCAGGAAACAAATCCTCTGACCTGTGAAGGTGCTGACAGCCACACCTTTCCTGCAGAAGGCTGGTACCATGAACCAAACCTCAAATACAGCCATAGAGTCCCCAAACAATCCTCACTGGGGTGATAAATTTGGGTCAATATCTCATCTCCGTAAGATAAGTTTTTCCCAGTCCCATTTTTCTCTGGTAACACCTCTTCTGGCCGTCACTGCCCCGGGCTGCAGCCTCCCTAGGGTCAGGGCTGGGCTCCAATTGGAGGAACAAGAGGTCCGTGAGTTGCTGTTCTATGAACGCGTCTCAGATCAGGACCCGGGGGGGGGGGGGGGGGGGGGGGGGGGGGGGCAGTGGCTGTGTCCTCTGGAGCCAGTTTCTCCTGCTGGCCCTGCTCCGTCACTAACTGAGGACTCCTTGTCCCACCAGGGCCAACATTCTTACACAGTAGCTATTCTTAAAGTCAAGCACAGCCACGAAGGGAAACAAGACAGACCAAGAAAGCACAGCATGGGTCCGGCGGGGTGGGTGGGTACTAACCCCGTTGGAGGGGTGGTCTCGAGTCAGCCCCTGTGGGCTGCAGAAAAGGCCATCAGGGTCACTGGACCTTCAAGCACATGAGTTTGGTATTGCTCCTCTCTAAGAATATGCAGCATATTCCAAAATTAATAATTAAGACTGTATAAGGTCTAACTACAAAGATGCTCAGCCCAGTATAAAACTGGAGACTAGACAATTTATTTAAACAATTTTTGACAGACATAGATATTTATAAGATAGAAAAAGTGTTCACTACATGATGATTTTTTTAAGGGGAAAAATGGTAGCTGGGCACGATGGTACATGCCTATAATCCCAGCAACTTTGGAGAGTGAGGTAGGAGGAATGCAAGTTCAAGGCCAGCCTCAGCAACTTAGCAAGACCCTGTCTCTAAATAAAATATAAATAGGGTTGGGGATTAGCTCAGTGGTTAAGCACTCCTAGGTTCAATCCCTGGTACCAAAAAAAAAGGGGGGGGGGGCAGAGAGGATAAAAATGTGTATATTATACAACACCACTTTTTATAAATGGAAGCAAAACTTTCTCCCTCCCTCTCTTTCTCCCTCCTTCTCTCTTTCTCTCTCTCTCTCTCTCTCTCTCTCTCTCTCTCTCTCTCTCTCTCACACACACACACACACACACACACATTTCCAAAGAGAACAAGTCAAAGGAATTCATTTTTTTAGACATTTTTTTAGTTGTAGATGGACACAATATCTTTGTTTAATGTGGTGCTGAGGATGGAACCCAGGGCTTCATGCGTGCGAGGCAAGCGCTCTACCGCTGAGCTAAAACCCCAGCCCAAGGAATTCATTTTTAATAGAAGAATTTGAAATCAGAAATCTTTTCTTTTCCCCCAAGCTCGCTCAGAAGCCCAGATGTCATCTTGGAGAGACCTGTTGCAACCATGTCCCAGCCTGGAGTCCTCGGGTCACCCTGAGAGCCCTGTGGGAGCTGGTTCACTATTCCACCACCTCTGCACTCTGCAGCCAGCTGGCGTTCTGACTGCTAAGAGGCAACACCTTATAAAAAATAAACACAAGGAGGAAAAAAAAAATGCACTTGGATGACGTCCAATAGTGACGCGGAGAAAGAGCCCATCCTGGAAAAGCTGCCTCCGCAGGCATCTGATACTAACCTTGATCTGTCACACACATCATGGAGGGTAGTGCCGAGGGCATGTGTCAGCTTTAATTAATAGCTAACCATCCCATAGTGGAGGCGGGTTCTCTCCTTCACTGGAATTTTCCATTAGACTTGCTAATGATATTTTATGTCAAGTAAGTTATAAATTGAGCTGAAAAGTCAAGGTTGTGAGAGTGTAAGAAAGGAAGGCCAGACGGAAGGCGGAAGGCACTCGGCTTAACACAATATTAGCATCCCCTGTGTAATCAATTACCGAGATGTTCCTTAAACATCTCTGAAGCTCAGGATTCAAGGAAAGACATGCTCTTAGCCCTTGCTGAGCTGTGACATCTGAGGAGAACAAACCCAACCACCAAGAGACCGCACCCTCAAATTCAGTTCCAATGAAACTTTCCACGGCCCTAAATTTAAACAGCTGGATTATCATTCACAAACTGTCTGCTCAGTCTTTTGGAAATGAGAGACTCCTGATGAGAGATGTGCATTTCATTTTTTGAACAGGACACAGTGTTCTGGACCTCGTTTATGCTCCATGTAAATAGTCTTTTTTGAGAAGTGTGTGTTTATCATATGCCACTGACACAGGTCACAGTAAACTCATTTCCATCACGGGAGGTTTCCAGTGTGCAGAGGAGGTTCAGAAGAATACAAGCCTTATAACAAAACAACCTCTGCTTCCAAAGTTCTAAATTCAAGTCATGAAAAATGTGGTGTGAAAACATTGCTAAATTCCATTTTAAACATCTGAAGCTCATAGGACAAACTTGGTCAAGGGAAGAGGAAGTATTAAAATAAGTGAGCCAAAAGTAGTGGCCTGACATCCAAGCCACTCGGGAGGCTGAGGCAAAAGGGTCACAAGTTCGGGGCCGGCCTTTGATACAGTGAAACCCTGTATCAAAATAAAATCTGAAAAGGTCAGGGGCTGTAGATCAGTGGTAGAACACTCCAGGGTTCAATCCCCAGTAGTGCAATAAATAAATAAATTCTGTCTTTTAATCGGGGAAAGGCACGTGGAACCTGAAAACCTTGGATTTACAACTGCAGGTATTTGGGGAGAAGGAGACATCTTTGAATCCCAAACCCTACTCTCAGCATCAAGGTCTTCAGAACCCTCAGGCTGAAGGTCCCAACCTGGAGATACCAAGCACATGGATATATGCTGACATACAAGAATATTTTTACATCTCTCTCTCTTTTTTTTTAAGTCAATTAAATAAGGCTTGCTTCAGGTGCTAACCTATAGCAGATCCAGTCTGAGCCATGTTTTGGGGGATCCTTTCTCTGCTCCCCTTTGGTCTCATGCAGGCAATCCTGGGCCAAGGCAGTTCAGAGACCCATAGGAAGGCTCTGTGGTGCCCACCACTGGCCCAGGTGGCCCTCCCCAAGGTGGGGTGCAATGCTTCTTCCTGACAGAGGCTCAGCTGCAGATCTGAGCTGAAGAGCTCAGGTTTTCAGGTAGAGCTGGCAGCTCTCGGGGCACACATGTCCAAAGTGCCCGGTCCCAGATCTCTCAGGCACACAGCATACAGTGACACCTCTACTCTGTGAAACGCCCAAAGGCCCAAACCCCAGTCACCACCCTCTCCAGTCGGCACCACTGGCCTCTTTCCGTCCACAGCAGCCTCCTGCCTTCCTCGGGGTGCCAGCGGGACCTGTGGAGCAACCCAGCCTGGGAGCTGCCCTCCCAACCACAGGTAGCAGAACCCTAGCTCAGGCTGTGCCAACCGGATGCCCGAGGCCAAGCTGAGTCATTTCAGCCCAGCTCTTGTCTGTTTTCTTTACCTACTTGCCAACGCTTAAAAAAAAAAAAAAAAAAAAAAAAAGTCTAGCAATTTCAACTAAAAACCCAGTTTCCCACCTTCTAGTGAAAAATAAAACCCAAAGCTATCCAATCCCAGGCCTGCATTCTCATGTGCCGTGACTGTTAGAACCGACTAGTGTTCTCTGCTTTGCCACAGTCTCCACTGCTCCCCACTGTGGCACAGGGACCCTTCCAGACTCTCTTAGTTGTAGTTGGACACAATATCTTTATTTTATCGTTTATTTTTATGTGGTGCTGAGGATTGAACCCAGGGCCTGGAGCATGCCAGGCAAGCGCTCTAGCGCTGAGCTCAGCCCCAGCCCAGACCTACTTGATCTTTGAGAGAGGTGGACTTTGCTATCCTCGATCTTGGCCTTAAAGGTTGGCTGCCTTTAAGAGATCAGAAAAAGAAACAATTGCCTTTTCATTCCTATAAGTTTCTCAAAGCACAAGGCAAAATTGGCATTCTAATCGCTCATCCTCTCGTTCACGCCCTGACGGGACAGGGAACACTGAACACCAGCAACCACAAACCCTGCAGTCACACATGGTGTCTGCAACTAACCCGTCCGTGTGTTGAAGAAAAAATTCCTCTGACACTTGCTAGAATGGTTAAAAGGCAGACTTTGCTCAGGACTGTCGCAGTTGGTGTAGGGTCTACCCCACTGGGGTTTCGCAGTCAATGAAAGAGACTGGCTCAAGTTCATACTCAACTAGAGACAGTGAAAATCTGTATCTGAGGAAAAGGGCAAGGGGGTCTCAGGGGAGGGTACATTAAGGTGGAATCCAGAGGTAGGGGGACTCTGGCTGCCAGACCCAACAGGCTTCTCCAGGAAGGCAGACATCCCCAGGGAGGTGGCGGGGAGTGAGGAGTTCATGAGGACTTAAGTCAAAGCTGGTCCCCATCCTGGGCACCCAGGCCACCAAGAGGCACAGCCAGCGAATGGAGTCACTCAGGGAGCACCCCAGGGAACTAAGCAGCTGGACTCCACACTCAACACAAGCAGACTCACTCCCACATGCTCTGGAATATTCGCAGTACCCAGGATGGGGTCGGGAGGATGGCAGGCTGGAGGTCAACCCTTCAAGGCACAGGAGGGACTCAAGGTCATTGCTTGGAGTGGATGGGCTGTGGGCAGAGTGAGGACAGGGCTCCTTTTAGTGGAGGGATTTAAAGAAGGAACCAGTTGTTGTCCTGACCGACTCCACTTTGTACCTCTAATCTCTCCTTTCCTTTGAGCTATTTCTCCTTCCCAGCTTCCTGCAGACAATCACCTCATGCTAGGAGTGAGAGGCCCCCACGTCCTGGTGCCAGCAGGACCCCAGCAGGATCCCACAGAGCCAGAGCTGCTGCAGACCCCGGGCTGGCCGCGCTGGCTGTGCAGGTGCACACCTCTGGGCTCCCTCTTGTCCTTCCCCTGGGTGACGCTGAGGCTGGCGTTGGTACAGGGAAGAGCTGGCTTTCTGGTCTGGCCAAACTGAAATCAGTTCCTTTCCTGCTTCACCACCATTTTCTCTTCCTGCTATTTAGACTCTCAAGGTGATGGTCAGACCTGGTCTGCTAAGGCCTCTGGCCAAGGATTCTGATAACAAAAGGAATAACAGCGACATTAGCAATTATTGAGCACTTTCTCCTTAAAACA
This sequence comes from Callospermophilus lateralis, assembly GCF_048772815.1. Classification (NCBI taxonomy): domain Eukaryota; kingdom Metazoa; phylum Chordata; class Mammalia; order Rodentia; family Sciuridae; genus Callospermophilus; species Callospermophilus lateralis. The sequence goes on from NC_135310.1 coordinate 9,526,961, forward strand.
CTCCTCGTAAGCCACTCTGTAAGTACGACTCAGCCCCCACATGAGGCAGGTACTATGCTAACCCATTTCACAGGAAGGAAACTGAGGTTTAAGCAAGGAACACCACTGGCCCTGGCCTTCGTGGTAGTCAATGGTAGTGCTGGGATTTGATCCTAATCTGGGGATTTGAACCTAAAGCCAGAACTCAAGGAAAGAGAGACAGAGAAACCAGAAGCCAGAGAGATAAGAAGAGCCCTGAGAGGGAGGGACCTGTGGAGAGGAAGACAGCGAAAGCAGTGCCTGCTGCCCAGCCCTGGCCACCGAGGATGGAAGGCTGAGCCTCAGAGGGGCCAGGAGGATGGAGGAAGTGGAGGGGACATTTCGCTGGCACCTGAGGACCCAAGTCGAACCACAGGTGGTTAGGAATGAAGGGCAGGTGAAGACGTATAGACAGGGAGACCGGGACATCTCTGCCCAGAAGCTGGGCTGCAGAAGAAAGATCAATGTCAACAAACTCCTTCAACATGCAATATCACCATCAGGCCAGAATAGAAGAGTCAAAGCCACCAGGTGTAGAGGGTCACCTTCCCACTACATGCAGCAGGTTTGCTGTGGTGTGACCATTCATCCTGAATCCTCCTCTTCTCTAGACCCTCAGGGGCATTACTAGAGCAAACCTGAGGTCCCCTCCCACCCACCACCGTGCTGAAAGTACATTTGCAAGTACAATCTGGACAGCTCTGTGTGGTACCCTCTGCGGAGACCAAGTATGTCCTGTGACCATCACTCATTGTGTCTGATCTGCCACGAATTGCAGTCCCCACATTCTCCATAAATGTACCATTTTTGCCTTGGAAACATCTTCCATATTTACAAATCCAATCTCCCAGGTCCCTGACCTCCAAGAAGTGGGGTTCCTTTTTTCCCACTTCCCCAACTGGATGGTGTCTCTCTCTCTCTCTCTCTCTCTCTCTCTCTCTCTCTCTCTCTCTCTCTCTCTCTCTCTTTAGGATAGAGATATGCTCAGGTTTACCCTGAGGGGCATTAAATATTAATTTTAAAAAAACATAATGAGAAGTCAAGATAAAGATGAATTACAAGAAAAGTGATACTTTTTTTGCTTCCTCTCTTATCTTTCTTCTCTTTAATTTTCACAGTCCTTCTCTCAAGGAAATCCACAGGGCTGGAAAGATAGAGGAGACAAAGAGGTAGAGAAAAATCTAGGGCAAAAACAAAAGTGGAGCTGCGCAGCAGTGTACTTGAATGCTAAGCGGAGTCCTGGTTAATCAAACACGTTGAATGTGATCCCTAAAACCAATCTTTTTTTTTTTTTTTCATTAAAAGAAAACAATGCCTACCATCTGGTACTTTATAGAATGAGGGTGGAATGGAATTTGAAAACATACATTCAAAAATATTTTACGCATAACAGAAGAGACCAAAAATCTAGAGAAAGTAACTGAAATAGGCTTCCCTACTTGCTTTTACACACTTGCTGATGTCGGCTTAGAATTGAGCCTGAGAAAGGAAGGAACATAAAGGAAAGGGGAGGCTTGCTCTCTAATCCACCATCCGTGAGAATCCTGGGGCAAAGGAGGGACAGCAAGAGGGAAGGACCAGTTTTGGGCTCAGGCCAGGGACCCTACCGTCCCTGCCTGGTACCTTCCTTCCCAGAGCATTTTCCCACCTGCAAAGCTCCTTCCCACATCAAGCTCATCTCGGGAAGGTCAGCTATGGTGCTGTCAGTGAAATACTCCACAGCTTTCCTGGGTTCAGTTACTGCTATGTCTTTTTAGATGGTAATTTTATGATTCACTCAAAGACTTTCCAAAGAAAGAGGCTTTTAAGCAATGAAAGAATCAATGGGGTTTAAAGTCCTGGCAAGCTGATACTGATCAGTCTCAGCAAGGTACAAAAGCATGCTGCAGAACGGGTTTGGCTTGGAACTGAAACCACACGTAGAAGAAAATGTCTGCAATAGAGGCAGGTGTCACTTCCAGAGGGAACTTAGCAAGGGGCCCACTTCCCAGTACAGTTTATTTATCTCAAGAGATTGCTTCTCCTTGCACGGTCTCATTATCACAGAAGACTGGAAAGAATCAGGAGATGAACACACCCACATTTAAATATTTAAGATTAGTATCAAAGCAATAAAAGTTTTCTATGATTGAACCAAATATATTAAGTTTCAGTGAAGAATTATTTATAGCCAGGTTCCTGCAAGGCACCCAGGGCCTACAAAGGCAGGAAGTGGTTGATTCTAGAGACTTCATTTCTTTCTTTCCCTCCTTCACTTAAAATAACATATTTCAAACATACCAAAGGCATAAAAAGTATTACAATCAACACCTTTTATTTTCTGACACCCATCTTAGGAAACAGAACACACCAAAGCAGTTCCCAGGATGACCCTAACCCTAGTCAGACTTCAGGCAGCAACTCTCCCTTCAGGCAGCAACTCCTGTCCTGTGGTCCTTCCCAGTTCCACAGACTTCTTTTATTACATATGTAAATATTGTTAAACACAATTTAGGCCTTACAAGATGTGCTTTAAATCTTTATTTGCAGAGCTGCCCAAAGGTGTGAGGGGTTCAAGAAAATATATTTTTTTTTTTGCAGGACTCCTGTCTATAGAAACAATTTGAGTTGCCCAAAACAGTGTGACAGTACCATTCTGGCAGCCCCATCTAGTGTTCTGCCACCAGCCAACAACAGCCCCAGCCAACTGCACCAGCCAAAGGGAGCAATGTGCTCCCAGGGCTTCCTGGAACCTGAGCTGGGCACATCCAGAACTGCTTGGCATCTTTTCAGCCCCAGGAATTGTGCAGGAGGTAGAGGAGAAGCAGGTCCCTGCAGGTCTCTGTTAAAGCTTACAGCGCCTGCCCAGAGAGCGGCCAGGCCCAGCTGGGGAGAAGTGGCACCCAGCACCCCTGCCCAGGCCAAGACATGCATCCTCTGCCCTTCATGTTCTGCTCCACATGGTGGGATTTGTCCACGCTGGCCCCTGCAGCTCCACTCAGTCATCACCGACATTTAGCATCCTAGCCTACCAACAGACTCCTTATTCATCCATCCTCCCCATGGCCAGCATTTTGCTTGTCCCCCATTTTCCATCATGAAAGAAAAATACTTCAACTCCTCTTCTCCATGTCTCCTGTAGGAACTGAGGGGAATCTTAATCAACTTTCCAGATTTAAACCACTTCACTTGCTTTCCATTACTTGCCTTTAGTTGACCACCAGTTGTCAACAACACTCGGAAAATAATATGCTGTCAGACCCCCGGAATTTTGCTACGGTAACACCTCCAAGTGTCATCCTGATGGTGATGGTTGTCAAACTTGTTGTCACCTTGGAGGCCACCTTGATCCAGCTCAAACTGGTTCAAATTACTGACTCTTCCCTTGGGCCTATGCAAGTGTCCCACGGGACTTCTTTCACATCAGAGGGCCAAAACCTCCACCGTCAGATCATGTTAACGGTCCACTTTCTGAACATGTGTCCTGGGAAAGTCGTGAAGTTTAATTGCACATGCAGACCTAACCTCCAGTCACCTTGTCCCCTGCCGTGGACCACCCTGCTTCCCGATGGCCTAGATATCCCTAGTCCTTATCCTTGGAGGGGCAGATCTGAGACTTGCCCTCCTGTCTCCTTCGGCTTGTGAATAAACTTTCTCTTCTCAGATCTTGTCATTGTAGTGACCTGTGTCGTGCACCACAGGCAAAGAGGACCCTGGTTCCATAACACTGTCACCTTGAGATGCTGGTTCCAGGAAGGCAAGGTCCCTCTGGATGTTCTGGGAAGGAAAAGGAGGGGGACGTGCTGAGGCACCTGCACGGAGAGGAAGGCCCTGCCCAGCGCAGGATTCCTGCCCATTGGCCCACTCGCCATTCCTGCCTTTTTTCCTCTGAGCCCAGTGAGACAGAGACTGGAGATGGAAAAGCCCAGTCTGATTTTAATAAAATGATTTCCTTCCACGGACCTCTGTGTGCCAAGTGAGGATGGAGCAGAGAGCGGCTCTCCACATTCGGTCCAGAAGCAGACCACAGAGGTAGCGTGGGGAGGGGGTAGGACCTTTAAGAGGCAGAGCCTCCAGGGAGGTCCTTAAGGCAGTTCTGTGAGACCCTGGAGAAGTTTGTTACAAAAGGAGAAAGCCTGTCCCCTCCCGTGCGTGCATTCTTGCTGCTCCCCACCTGTCTGCTACACCATTTCCAGTACCAAGTAGCCAAAACTGTGAGTTAAATAAGCCTTTTTTTTTTCTTTATGAAGTTAGCTGCCTCAGGCATTTTGCTGTAGTGTTGAAAAACTGACTGATACCGGTTTACACTTAAAAGAGGAATTATCTGATTTTATGAAATGTTTAATATTTTTAATTTATTAGATATTTTCCATTATTCTACCAAGTGATTAACAATTTGTACTCTCATTAGTGTCAACTGCTTCATATCCACACCAATAGCTGGTATGGTCAGATTTTGAATTTTTATCAGTCTGAAGGATGTGGAATGCTATTTCATTGTGGTATTAATATTCATTTTCCTGATTACTATTAGTTTTTATGTTAATTTAGCTTTTAAAATTCTCTTTTAGTGAATTGCCTATCTTTCCTATTAGGTTATTTCTTTTTAGTATTAGTTCTTCATATATTGTGGATATTTCATATAACCTGCTACAAATATTTGTTAGTGAAATGTATTACACATGTCTTCTCAGAGCCAATGACTAATTATTTTGTCTTTTTGATGTATAGGTCTTAAATGTAATGTCAATGAAGTTATCAATCTTATTTTTGTAATTTATGCTTTTTGTGACTTGTAAGAAATCTTTCTATAACCTGAGGTGATCAGCCTTTACTTGTAAAAACTGAAAGTTTTTCCTTTCTCTTTTCTTTTTCTTTCTTTCTTTTCTTTTCTTTCTTCCTTTTTTCTTTATCTTGGCAATACTGGGGATTCAACCCATAAGCACTTAACTACTGAGTTACATCCTTAGCCCTTTATTTTACTTTAATATCTTCTTTTGAGACAGGGTCTTGTAAAGTTGTCCAGGCTGGTCCCCAACTTGGGAGCCTCCTGCCCCAGCCTCCTGGGTGGCTGGAATTCCAAGTATGTGCTACCATGCCCAACTTGCCTTTCCTTTTGAGACCTTTAATCCACCTTGGAATTGATTTTTACTTACAATATGGAGATTCAAATTTATTTTTAACCAAATGAGTAGCCAATTGTGGGACACCACTGTTGTTCTTTCCCCCACTGACCTTTCACACCTCTCTTTGTTTACCAATGTCCATATATGCACAAGTATTTTCCTGTGCTTCCCACTCTAAACCATTCCTCTACTTGTCTAAGTCATCACTAGTACCACTCTCAATTCTTAGACTTCTCTAATAATAGTTACACCTGGTAGAGGAATCTCAAACCTATGCTTCTTCTAGCTATTTTCAGTTCTTTGCTTTTCTACAGAAATGTAAAGTCAACTTTTCAAGATCCGAGAAATCTGAGTGCAGTGACCCACACCTACCATCCCAGTGACTCAGGAGGTTGAAGCAGGAGGATTGGATTGTACATACGAGGCCACCCTGGGCAAGACCCGCAGCAAGTTAGAGAGACCCTGTCTCAAAATTTTAAGAAACAGAATAAAAATGAATGGGGATGTGGTTCAGTGGTAAAGTGCCCCTGGGTTTAATCCCCAGTACCAAAAAAAGAAAAAAGTAATCCAGATGGTCTTGGGGATGAAATTGGAAAGTGCTGCTATCTTTAGGAAACTGTGTCTTCTTGTCTATTGGCCAGGTGTGTGTTTTCTCATCTTTTCACTTTTGGCCTTTTTCGGTCTCTGTAAATAGCATCAAACAGACTTGTCACAAGCTGAAGACCTGTTTTTAGAGGCAAGTATGATCTATCAATATTAAGGTGGATTTGGAATTATTTCCTATTTGCTTTCTTTTTCCCTAGCTTATTCTATATTCCTACTCCCCCCACCACCTTATTTGGATTGATTGAGGATTTTATTTAGTTGCTTTTCCCAGCCACATTGGATTCAAATGTACATACTTTAATTTGATGGTTCTGAAATGTTAGGGCTCAGAATTCCCTGGAGGGATGCTTAAAACAGATTGCTGATCTCCACTGCAGAGTTTCAAATGTAGGTTGCTGGGATGGAGCCAACAATTTACATTTCCTAAATCATCATCATCATCATCATCATCCCTGGTGATGTTGATGTGCTGGTCTGTGACTCCATTTTAAGAAAATTTGTTCTAATTCTATTCTTCTAGTGGTTAGCCTTCCACTTTTTAACATTCACAATTAAAATATAAAATTAGTAAATATATTCACTATCTTTCTAAAAACGTGAGGACTTCAGAATATTTTAACTCTAATTTTATCTATCCTATCTTACATGTTTTTGCGTTCCAGGACCTACCTTGTTTTTTAGGTCCACAACTCAGATACTATTATTGTTTTTACATGGAGGTTTGTGAATACTTTCACGTATCTATACCAATTTCTTTACTCCTTGCTCCATTTTTGTAGGTTTTTGGTTTTGCTCTAGTTTTCACAGTGCTGGGGTCAAAATCAGAGCCTCACAGATGCTAGGGCTCTACCACTGAGCTACACCCCCACCCACTTTTTCCTCTTAAACTTCTGAACTTTCTCCTGGAATTCTTTCTTTCCCTTCTACATGTGGTTGGACACCCTTATTAAGTTCCTTCAGTGTCAATCTGTGGGGAGTAGATGCTCAATCTTCTTTGTTAATATTATTTTGTAGTTTACTGGGTTTCAGATTTGACAATTTTGTTTGTTTGTTGCTTGTTGGGTATAAAAATAAATCCTTATTCCATCTACATTTTTTAATGATAATTTATCTTGATGTGTGTGATTCCACATTATCAGTTTATTTTCACAGTATTTTGAAGCTAATACTCTTCCACTGATCTCTGGCCTCCACTGTTACCTTTGAGGAATCTGCTGTTGATCTTACCACTGTACTTAAAATTATCACCAGTGTTTTTCCCAGGAACCAGTTTTTTCCGTCATTAATGTCAGTATCACTATCATGTGTTAAGGTGCTTCTTTTACTTATTCAATATGGGCCTCAAGTTGCTTAGGGCCTTGCTTAAGTGCTGAGACTGGCCTCAAACCTGCAGTCCTCCTACCTCACCCTCCTGTGTGCCACCATGCCCAGCCTGGCTTATGGGATTTTTATTAGAAGACTGTTAAGTTCCCCCATTCCATCCTTCATGCCACCTCAGTCCTGACATTTCTTCTCTTTCTTCGTCTCTCTACACCATGCTCTGGATTTGTTTTCAGCTCCAACCCAATTAATTCTATATCTAATTCTTTCTTTTTTTAACCAGATCAAATCTATTTCAATCTTTTGATGGTTTGTTGCCTTTTTGTTCTTTTAGTTTTATTGATTATATTTCTTTTTAGAAATTCTCTTTAGTACGTTAAAAAAAAAAAAAATCTGCCTAAAACTACTCTGTGCTATGAGAGTTAGGACACTAGTCACTCTTGGTGGTGTGGGAGATGACAGGAAAGAAACCTGGGTCTGGGGCCTTGGCGTTCTTTGTGCGGGTTAGATGAATGCGTTTAGGTTGTAAAACCATCAAGCTATTTATTTATAATTTGTGTCCTTTTTGGTATATATATGATTATATTACATAATATCTTTTGTTCCTGTCTTGTTTTTTTAAATTTTAGCCAAACATTTTGGGCTTATTTGTTTTACATTCTATATCTGTTAAATTCTTTAAGGAGTTTTTTGCTGATTCTAATTTATGGTGGTGTGTGTGTGTGTGTGTGTGTGTGTGTGTGTGTGAACTGAGAGTTTTCCTTCAGTTAGACTCATCTGTCAGGCCTAGGTTTAGATATGTCCCTCCAAAAGATCTGCACTGTTTCTGTCACCTGTCTAGAAGTGCTATCAACTCAGGATCATGCAGGGAGAAAAAGCCATTGGTGAAATGGAAGGAGTTCATCCCCCAAACCCAATCATGCTGGCACCCTGATTTTGGATTTCCAGCCTCTAGAACCAAGGGAAATAAACACATGCTGTTCAAATGATCCAATCCACAGCTTTCTTTTATTGCAGTCCAAATTGGCCAAGACCACTGGGGTGCAGTGGGTACCAACAAACAGAACTTTACTGAGAAGAGTGTTCTTTATGCACTTTATTGTGTATATGTAAAACCTCAATAAAAAGGAAAAATCTTTGGGTCACCGCCACTTTCCTATTGAAACAGAAGGTCAGTATTGGTTGTCTAGTTTCTTTCTGTGTTTCTTTCTTTCTGACAGGGTCTCACTAAGTTACCCAAGTGACCTCAAATTTATAATCCTCCTGCCTCAGACTTCAGAATCACTGGGATTACAGGCATGCACCTCCATGCCCAGTTTTCAGTTTCTTTCAACCCACATTCCTCTGAGCCCAGAGCTAAAGTAGCCACCCCCTGCCCTTAGCAAACCATTGTGAACTTTCCTCAGGCCATTATCCATGTCCATCTTCACACCGAGGTTTGGCTTGGACTCTGTCCCCATCCATGTAGATGACCCCATCTTAAATCATCCTAGGGCAGGAAAATGGCAGAGAGAAGCAGGACAGTGCCCCAGGAGAGGGAGGGAGGGGAAAGAGGGGAAAGGAAGAAAGGGAAGGCATAAAATAAATAGAAGATGTAAACTAAAGTACTTGTGATTACAGACCGATTGTTATTTTTGCTTATCTGTATTTTTTTAATTATTTGCAGCAAATGGATATTATTTTTCCAATAAGAAAAAGAGTTTTGAGTCAGGTGTAGTGGCCCACTGGGAAGCTCGCTGTAATCTCAGCTACTACAGGAGGTGGGGCGAGAGGAATCAAGTTCAAAGCCAGCCTGGGTAACTCAGCAAGACTTGGCCTCAACCCAAAATGAAAAAGACCAGGGATGTAGCTCAGTGGTAGCACTTGCCTTGCATATTGAGCCTCTGAATTCGAGCCCTAGTCCTGAAGAAAAAAAGGAAGTGTTCTGTGTTTTACAATAGTTAAACCACAAGCTATAGCAGGAAATGCACAGAACTAACCTCTCCCAACACATCCTGTTCAGTTTTGATCTTAGGTCAATTTGCCCCAGTCTTAGGTGATTTGGTAGCTTCAGATTTCAGACCTGTCCTGTCTCTAATGACTTGGGGTAGTTCATCATCTTTAGGAAACATGCTTTTGTGGGGAGGGTTTTTTCCTTAATAACATGTGACTCACCAGGTAACCAAGAAAGAAAACACGCTGAGCGCTGGCACCCAAATGAGCAGCATGTACTGGCTCTCTCCAGCACTGCTCACAGGCCTTGGGGGCCAAGAGCTATGGGCACAGAGTGGGTTTCTTCAGGCTGCTCTTCCTTCCATTCCCAGGAAAGTCTCTGCAGTTTTCACACTGAGTTTACAAGCAGGATAAACATTAAAGAGGGATTGGAGTTCTAAGAGTTTCCAAATATGAGGTCAGAATCTAAGAACTGATGGTCTCGTTGTGGGTATTTGCAAGTAGAACCCACTGCTGCTTGGTGCCTTGATGACAAGATGGGAAGCCCACTGAAGCCTTTAATGTCATTCCACACAAGTTCCCACCTGCCCCGAAGACCCTGCTGCAGCCTTCGCCCATCTCCTGCCCTGTTTTGTTCCTTCTTCTCCATTCCTGCTTGAGATGGCCCATGGTTGTTAGATTTAAAATCACGTCCACATTGATTCCACCTGATTCTACACTCAGCCTGAGGTTTCTGTGATCAAGTGCTACCAAAAGAAAATTGGAGGTAACCTGGGATGACTTCAGGAGCTTCTCTGGGAGAAGTGGGCTTACCAAGCCCTGGAATGATGCAATAGTGGGGGTGCAGAGAGACAATTTGCATGAGGGCTCAGAGGCAGGACTGAGTCAAAACCCATCTGGCTTGGGCAGAGAATTTTAGATGGAACCTTCTCCCAGAAGCTAGAGTACATGCTCAAAATGCATTTTTTTTTTTTTTTTGAAAGGACAAATGGGATGGTAAGGATGGAAGACTGAGCTGGTTAATTTGGGTTTTGTCTTGACTGTGAGGTCCTGAGAAGTGCGTGCTTCTAAGCAGCTAGTGATAAGCTAAATGTGATTTGGAAAGACTTATCTGTGCCGGATGGGACAGGTAGGGAAGGGTGAGCTGGTGGGGAGGAAGGGAAACTGTGGGCAGGAGAGAAAGGACTTAGGAGGCAGCTACAAAAGGCTGTCGTGAAATAAGAACCACTGGATTTTAGTGTCTAACTGAGTGTGAAGGTTCCAAACAAGGAAAGAAGGAAAGACGGTGCTGACGTAAAAATCTGGGGAGATTCAGTTCACTCTCCAACTCCTTTCCCGTTTATTCTTTCTCTGATTGAGCAACAGAGATTGTGCATTTACCTTGTGGCAGGCCCTGTGAAAAGAGCTGGAGATTAAAAAAATAATATCTTTTTTAACCAGATGGATAAAAGAATCAATATCTGCCTTGAAAAAGTTTAGAGGCTATGCAAGAGAATAGCAGATCAGCACCCAACAGTGGAAATGATGTGGGGAGGCAAAGCCCATGGGGGCCCTGGCACTGCAGAGCATAGAAGGTCTTTAATCTCAGTTGTTGCTATCGCGTGGACACCCCCACACACCAGCTCACTCTGCCAAGGTTTAGAGAGAGGTGGAAACTGGAAAAGCTCCCCAGGGAGGAGGATCCCTGAGTAGCCTGCTACCCTTTCCTGAGCGAGAGGAGTGGTGGGTGGAACCTGGTAGTGCCAGGGTACCACAGGTGTGATTAGATCTCTGCCTAACTTCTTACCTACCTTCCTCCCACTGGTCTACAGACATTGCTGAGAATCCTGAAGGTAGGAGCTGGAAAAGATAATTTAGTATCCACTCCCTTATTTTAGATGAAGAAACTCCCCTGGCAAGGTTTCTTGGTCTTCAGACCTCTCTCCCCGTTCTTCAACAAAACTGTGTGGGGTCAGTAGAAAGCTAAGAAATAAACACATAATAAGGTGCAGATGAAGCCACAGCCAGTGTCAAGAGCTGGTAATGACTCAATATGTTTTTTCCTTCTAGAATAATTTACATTTTATTACAAAAAGCTTTTATTTTATTTTGAGGTCAGGCTGGCTTCAGACTTCCAATCTTCCTCCCTCTGCCCCTGCAGCGCAGCTGGGATTAGAGGTGTGGACCGTTGCACCTGGTTACAGAACGTTTTAGAAATCTCTTAACAACAACAAAATAAAACAGGTAGGAATTTATGACTCCAGTGGAATGTGCAGGTAAAAGCAGAAAAGGGTAGAAGGGCTACCTGCTTCTCAAATTTCAGCCTCCGAGTCCAGGTTACACACCCTTGACCTCTAAGTGCAGCTGACCCTATGCATTCAAATCCTTCCTACAGGGACCAAGCAGAAGGATGTATGAGGGGCAAGTGAGAGAAAAGAGCCATGAAGGCAAGAGAGCACAACACAGGAGTGATGATAACCCTCCATCCTCTTTCCTAATATTGAAATTTGACATTATTTTACAAGTATCAGTGCATTATTAGAGATTTAGATCAGTAACTTCTAATTTGGATCAGGAACCCTGGGAAGCTCTTTCCACCTAATGAAACAGTCTGGCAATTTCCTAGTTTTATATCTTTGATTCAATAGAAGTAAGCACATTAGTGAAGGCAACTGTCTTGGTGTGGGGCATTCTCTGTAGAAGTTCAGGCTTGGTGAATATGTAGGAATCAGACTTCTAGGAGGGCTATAGTATCTCCTGACGGGAACATCCTAACACTTCAGGGCAATAATGTTGGTATTTGAGGTAGCAGGTAGGACACCCGCCTTCTGATTATTTGGATGAGTAGCTGAGCCAGTTGGGGAGATTTTCCAATCCCCATATTGATTTTCCAATCCCCATAACTTGCTTCCACAATCCCCATAAGACCCAAATCCCTACTCTTTTTCTGTAGTTTGGAATACACAAGCCTCAATCACCTGGGCACTTCTTTAGTTCTCGTTTTTTAAAAATTTTTTTTTAGTTGTAGATGGACACACTATCTTTCTTTATTTATTTTTATGGGTACTGAGGATCGAACCCAATGCCTCACATGTGCAAGGCAAGTGCTCTACCACTGAGCTATAGCCCCAGTCCCGAGTCTCATATTTTTGTGGGACTCTCATGCGTAAGTAGTCCATTAAATTTTTTTTTCCTGTTAATCTGTTTTACATCAATTTAATTCTGGGGCCAGCCACTGAACCTACTAGGGTAGAAGACAACAATTTTATTTTATTTTTTTGCCCTAAAAAAGAAAAAGTGTAACAACTAGATTGAACTAGATTTATTTGTGGATGACTAATGATTTTAGTCATAGAAAATGTAGAATCACAATTAGAATTAATAAATTCAGCAGTCAATGTACAGGTCAAGTTCAATGTATAGGTCAATTGTATTTCCATATGTCAATAACAAAAAACAATTTGAAAATGAAAAAAAATTAAACACCATTTAGAACATTAAAAACATACTCAAATATAAATCTAGGGCTGCATTTGTGGCTCAGTGGTAGAGCACTCGTTTAGTATAAGTGAGGCACTAGGTTTGATCCTTAGCACCACCTAAAGATAGATAAATAAAGGTTCTGTGTCCATCTACAACTAAAAAATATTTTTAAAAATATATAAATCTATGAAAAATTTACTCAATCTCTATGCTGCAACTTGCAAAACAATTTTGAGAGAAATTAAAGAAGACCTAAGTGAACAGAAAGATATTCCAATTAAAAGAAAGAATAAAGGGATCTATGTGGTAGTAAGGTATCTGTTAAACCATAACTCTTAAGACCAAAGGATCTAGGAAATAAAAGGGTTTCTTGACCCTTTACAGCCACTAGCCAATAAAAGTCATCTTGGAACAAGTTTCTGCAAATGACCAGCAGCAAGGCTAAACAGCAGCTGACAAAGTGTCCACTGGACCAGAATTGGAGAGGGCAAGTATAATTTGTTTACACTGAATCTACACTTGTTATAGATAAGAGGGGCAGGATGCCAGGGAGCAGGGAAAGCTTTGGAATAGGACGGCAGTCCCACAGAAGCACTATAGATTCTGGACTAGTTGGGTTAACAGTGTGGAAAGGTTACATGTTAACAGGGTATAGGGGCCCTGGTGGTCACCCAAATGGGACTTAAATGAAGGTTTCAAACAGTTTTTTTGTAGCTTTTAGACCATAGCAATTAACTAATTTACTTGCCTTATGCCCCCTTCTCTGCCATCCATCCTTTAGCCTTTGTAATTTAATTTGGGACATATTTTTTCTTGTCACAACATTCTACTTAAAGTGATAAAACTTGGTTCTAATTAGACTATGGGGTGTTAAGTATGTATATTACAATAGAATAACTTCTAAAAACACAAAGGAATCAAATGAAAAACTCAATAGTTAAATTAAAATGAAATACTAAAAATATTTACTTAATCAAAAACAAAACAGGATAAGGAAAATAAAGGAATGAAGAACAGGAGGAATAAACAAAAAAGAAATCACAAAATAAAAAATAACCTAAATTCAAAAACTAAATGTGAATCATGTAAACAGGGAGCATAATTTTTTTCTGTGAAGGGCCAGATAGTAAATGTTTTGAATTTGTCAGTCTCTATTACAATTGTACTCAACTCTGCCTTCGTGGCAGAAAAGCAGCCATAGAAAATACATACACAAATGAGCATGTGACTATGTTTTTGTTGTTGTTCTGATATGGTACTGGGGATTGAACTCAGGAACTAATGCATACTAGACTGTGCTTTACCACTGAACTATAACCCCAGCCCAATGACCATGTTTTAATAAAACTTTATTTACAAAACAGGCAACTGGTTAGATTTTGCCCATAGGTAATTTGATGACCTTGATGTAAACATATTAATTAAAAGCTAGAGATTTTTTTATTTTTAAAACCAGTAAGATCAGGAACCAAAAACCAGGAAGGCTTATTGCCTTTTATAAAACATCTGGGCTCCCTAATCTCAGGGATCCTCTCCCATGATGCAGTACTACTTGGTCCCCTTCACATCATATTTTGGAACAAGGTCTCCTTTAAAATTGAAAGATTTAAAAGAAGCCTTACTCTTAAGTTGCTTTTTCCTTCCCAGCTTCCTTAGGTAACCATCTCATGCTGAGAAGAGAAGCTGAATGGAAACTGCACCCCCCATCCCAGAAGTCCTGGGATCAATGGAGCCTGCAAAACCAAAATAGCAACATGCCTCTCAGCTGGAAGTTCCCACAGCTTGACACGATATACATACATGTATTTCTTGGCTCCCTGCTTTTGTTCTCTTCCTATATATTCCTAAAGCTGATATTGGTTCAGGGAAAACAGATATTAAGACTGGCTATCTTCTGATCTGAGCCAAACTGCAAATAAATTCATTTCTTGATTCACCATCTTTTCTTTCTCTCTTCATTAATTCAATTATTGATGCAGCAGGTGATTGAACCTAGAGTCAAGAGTCAAGCCTTTGACCAGGGTCCTGGTAATACTTTGGGAAATGGAACTCAAGACACTGGTGCAAATGATAATGCTATTGTTAAATAAAGTTGTGACTTGTTGTCCAGGGCTCTTCTATTTTTTGATAGCACCTATGAAACTGTGGCAGACTAGCTGGGTAACTTCAGGAGGATGAGCTCTTACATCCTTCACCTTCATGCAAATGATAAAAGGGTCACCAAGACAAGAGCCACCCTAAATCAGTATGCATGGAAAACAGCAGAGCTTCAAATTATCTTAAAAATATTGAAAAAACTGAAGAGAGAATTGAGTAGTTCCAGTTATAGGTGGATAGCTCAACATTCCTCTCTCAGTGATCATAGAATAGAAAGTCAATAAAGATACCGAACTGGAAAACATCATCAATCAACTAATCTGATTGATATTTGTTGAATATTTCAGCCAACACAATCTTCCTGAGGAAGACCCACCAACAGAGACCAGATCCAAGGTCATAAAACAAACCTTGATACATTTAAAAGAATTGAAGTCTTATAAAATATGCTCTATGAGCACAGTGGAAAACTGAAATCATATGAGAAATCTCCAAACTTAAAAACTATCAGAGACTTCCTGATTTAAGCTCAGTTAGGGCCCAGTTATAGAGGTGGCTCAGAGTTTTATAGGTTTTATCTCCAAGACCCTCACCAGGGTCATGGGCAGGGGAAGGTGGAAAAAAATCTTTTCCATTTTGAAAAACACTCAGTTCTCCTTTGTTAAAAGGCCTGCCTTCTAAGGAAAATTGGTTTATCAGAGTCTTATCTCATTTGGAGGAATGGAAATTAGCCAACACTAGCCTCTCTAGCCTCTCTAGCCTTCCTGTCTCAGGTAAAGCAAGGAAAAATAAGACTAAAGATCTCCTCTGAAGGTCACAGCCCAGGGACTCAGGTCTGCTAAACAACTGAGATTTAATCATAAGATTAGAGAACACCTCCACCCCTCATGCCATATCAACAGGGCTCCAGTACAGAGGGTTACAACTGAGAGAGCTACTAGGCAGGAACTCTATTTAAGAAGGAGTTCTTAGGGTAACCCAAGGACAAGAAGAAGAAAACAAGGGAATCAGAGGAAGTCTCTGGCAGCTCAGCTATAGCAAACATTGAACCCAGGCCAGCTCCCAGCCAGACCGACATAAATCCTCACAGTAACAGCCTAATCATCTTGGTTTTTATCCACCTGATACAGAACATCTGACTTTCAACAAAAAATTACAAGGTATGCTAAAAGGCAACAAAAAGTGGGAAGAGAGAAAGTAAGCATCAGAACCCGACTCTGACACAACACGGATTTTAGAATTATCAGATAAAGAGTTTAACTATGATCATTATGTTTAGGGGTTTAAAGGAGAAGGTACATGACATGCAAAAATAAATGAGAAATATAAGCAGAGATATGCAAACTCAGTGAACCAAAAGCAAATGCTAGAAATTAAAAACTTTTAACAGAAATGAAAAATGCTTTTATGGGATGGATCACTGAAAGTGTAGGCCCTGGCATCCTTCCCCAGCACAACAAACAAAAAGACAAATCAGAGAAGAAAGAAAAAGAGGGACAGGTTAAAACAAATAATGAATAAATACGACAACTGGAAAACAGTTACAAGAATAATAGATATCAATCCAACTATGTCAAAATGTAAGAGGTATGAATGTATCAATTAAATACAAATATTATACATCAGAATAAAAACAAACAAGACCAACTATATGCTGTTATTTAAGAAACTCACTTTAAATATAAAGACACAGATAAAAAGAAAAGGGATAGAGAAAGACATACCTTGCTAATACTAATCAAAAGAAAGCTGAGGTAGCTAGATTAATTTCAGACAGAGCAGACTGTAGAAGAAGGAAAGTTATCAGGGTAAAAAAGAACATTCCATAAAGATAAAGGGGTCAATTCTCCAAGAAAGCATAACAGTTCTTAATGTGTATATACCTAACAACAGAGCATCAAAATACATGTAGGAAAAACGGATAGAACTCCAAGGAGAAACAGACAAACTCACCATTATAATTGAAGATTTTACTAGCCCCCTATTAGTAATTGGCAGATCCAGCAGGTCATAAGGGCATAGTTACTGAACAACAGCATCAATTAACTGAACAGAATTAACATCTATAGATAACTTCATCCAACATCGAGAGACACATTCTTCTCAAGTTCATAGGGAACATTCACCAACATAGACCACCTTCTGGCCATAAAACACATTTTGACAACTCTAAATGAGCAGAAATCACACAAAGTTGTTTTTAAATGACAATGTAATTAGAAATTAATAACAGAGATCTGGAAATGCTGAAAATATTTGGAGATCAAATGATTCTGAATAAAATATGGGTCAAGGAAGCCTCAAAAGAAATTATAAAAGGTTTTGAACTAAATAAAAATGAAAAGGTTTATCACATATTGTGCAATACATTAAAAGCAGTGCTTATTGGTATAGTTATAATATTGAATAGATATGTTCAAAAAGGAGAAGGCTTTAATATCGATAATCCAAGTTTCCACTTTGGGAAAATAGAAGAGAAAAATAATATAAGCCTACAACAAGCAGAATAAAAGAAATAACAAAAATTAGAGCAGAAATCAATGAAACTGAATATAGGAAATAGAGAAGATCATCAAAACCAGGAATGAATGAGAGGTATCACCACAAACCCCACAGACACTAAAAGGATGATTAAGTAATGGTACAAATAACTTTGTACACATAAATTTGACAACTAAGATAAAATGTATTAATTCTTTGCTGGCCACAAGCTATCAAATCTTATCCAAGAATACATATAAAACCTAAATAATCCTATATCTACTAAATAAATTTAATTTGTAGCTAAAAATCTTCCTAAAAGAAATCTGCAGCCCCAAATGGTTTCTTTAGCAAATACTACCAAAGATTTAAAGAAATAACATGAGCCCTACACAAGGTCTTACAGAAAAATCAAAGAAAAGGGAATGCTTTCTAATTCATTTTATGAGTTAAGCATTGCCTTGCTACTAAAACTAGAAAAAGTAAAGAAATATCCCCTATGAATCAATGAATCATGAGCCAATAGCCTCCATGAATACAGATGCAAAATACTATCAAGTTCAATACAATAATATATGCAAAGAACTGGTTTATCCTGGAGATGCAATATATAAAGCCCAATAAATGTATGCCTCAAGATATAAATTGATGCAAAAAAAAAGCATTTGAAGAAATTCAGCGGTTCAAGATATAAGCACTCGGTAAATGAGGAATAAAAGGAATTCAAGCTGATAAAGCACACTGCCACGATTTAGGTTTTGGGTTTTTGTTTTGTTGTTTTGCCATACTGGAGACTGAAACTGGCTACACTACCACTGAGCTACATCCCCAGCCCTTTTTATTTTGAGATGGGGTCTTCCTAAGTTGCCAAGGTTGGCCTCGTACTTGCAGTCTTCTTGCCCCAGCCTCCCAAGTAGCTGGAATTACAGGTGTGTGCCTCCATTCCCAGCTACCTGTGATTTAAGTTTCCCTCAAGTGTTCATTTGTTGCAGGCTTGGTCCTTGGTGAGGTTGACAGAGGAACCTTTAGAGGTGGGGCCTAGGGGGTGATCCTTGGGTCAACTGGGGGCATGCCTTCAGAAGGGCTTCTGGCCCTAGTGTCTCTCTGGATTCCTATTCGGTGATGTGATCTCTCATTCTTACAAGCACACCAGCCATAGTACTGTAGGCCCTTCTGATTTTGGACATTCAGTCTTTAAAACTGTTGACTGAAATAAACATCTTTTTAAAATAAAGTTAGTCTGCCTTGGGTATTTCATTATACTAATGGAAAAAAACCCTACTATACACACCTACAGAAAAGCCTTCAATAGCTTACTTAAAGTGAAGACTGAATATTTCTATCTAAAGATCAGGAACAAGACAAAGATGTCCACTTTACCCCTTCTGTTCAATTCTGCACAGGAAGTTTTAGCTCATGAAACAGGGCAATAAACCAGTAAAAGTCATATAGATTGAAAAAGAGGAAATAAAAGTGTCCCTATTCGCAAACTACTCACAAATATGAGGAAAACCCCATAGATCAATTCCACAATGATCTTCTAGAACTAATGAGTTAGTTTAGCAAGTTAGCAGCATAAAAGGTTAATATACAAAAACCAACCATATTTTTGCAAAACAGCAATGCATATTTGGAAACTAAAATTAAGAAAAATATATGTAAGGACATATGTAGTGACTACTACAAAATGTACACCAAGGAAATCAAAGACAACTTAAATAAATGGAAAGACAATAATAGTCACAGGTTAAGTCTCTGTGTACTTAAGATGTCAATTCCTGGGCTGGAGATTTAGCTCAGTAGTAAGGCATATGCTTAATATACAGAAGGCCCTGGGTTCAATTCCACAACACCAAAAAAAAAATAAAAATCCCCTCAAATTTATCTATAAATTTAACACAACTGCAATCAAACCCTAGCAGGATTTTCTCTTTAAATACATAGATACGCCCAAAATTTCTATGGAACATCAAAGGCATTCATATATTCAAACAGCTCAGAAAATTGAACAAAGTTGAGAGCTTTAAGAATTACTCAAAAGTTACAGTAATCAAGAAAATGTAGTACTGGTGAAGGGAGAGATACATAGTTCAATGGAACAGAACAAAAAAGTCCAGAAATAAATCTGCATGAATATAGCCAATTGATTTTTCACAAAGGTGCAAAGTCAATTCATTGAAAGGAAGATAATCTTTTTAACAAAGGTTTGTATCCATAATACTTAATAACCAACACTCAGAATTCAATAATAACCCAACCAACCAGTGGCCAAAGTGGCACAGGACTGTAATCCCAGCAACTTGGGAAGCTGGGATAGGAGTATCGGAACTCAGCAAGACTGTGTCTCAAAAAACATAAAAAGTACTGGGATGTAGCTCAGTGGTAAAGCACTCCAGAGTTCAATCTCCACTATTGGAGAAAGCCAAAGAAAAGAAAACAATCTGGTGTTTGAGTCTTTTCGCTTGGGTTTATTCTATTTTGTTTTTTGTCTGTGTTGCCCAGGCTGGCCTTGAACTCTTGGGCTCCAGTGGTTCTTCTGCCTTAGCCTTCCAGTAGCTGGGACTACAGGCATAGGCCACTATACCTAGCTTCCCATCAGAAGTATCAAAGACTGTTAATACCAACTATTAGCCTCTGAGAAACTATAGACAGTGTCTATTGAAACTAAACATTCACCTAGCCTATGACAAAAATTCTTCTCCTAGGTACAAACACAACAAAACATCCATCCATTTATCTTCACCAAGACTATATAAATGTTCACAGCAGTTTTATTCAAAATAGCGAAAATAAAAACAATCCAAATATACCCATCAATGATGGAATGATTAACTGTAGTCTAGCTATACAACAAAATACTATCTATCATTAATAAACAAACTACAAATTAGTGATACATGCAATAACGTGCATCTTACAGACATAATGTTGGACAAGGAAACCAGACAGAATAAAGCACACTATCCCATTGCACTTATATCAAGTTTAAGAACAGACAAAAACAATACATAGCAATACAAGTCTGGTAAATGAGGGATAGGTGTTGTCTGGGAGCGTGGAAACCAGGAGTGATGGAATGTTTTATATCTTGGTCTGGGAGCTAATTACTTGTGTATACATATGTTAAAGGTCACCCAGTTCTCCTTTTAAGGTCTGTGCAATTTACTGTGTTTAAGCTACATTTCAGAAAAAATAAAGATGAAGGAAGGAGAAAATAAATGGAGGAGAGAATAAGAGGAAGGGAGGGAGGAACTGAAGTGAGGGAGGCAAGGTGGGCGCCCCCTCAAGTAAACGCTAGCTGGCAGGCACGGTCATTTGCATCGTAAAGATGGGAACCCCTCCAGGTTGCCTCTGGTACTTCTTCGACGTCACTGATTTGGCCAATGAGGCTAAAACCCAAGGCTCTTTCTCCATCTACTGCAGCTCCCGCCTCCTAGAACTCCTGGCAATGCGTCCACCCTGGCCCCATCGCTCCGTGGGCCGGTGGGCACGGACCCCGTCTCCCACCCCCACTGGGCCCGCTCCCCGAGGGTGCGGACTCGTCCGTGCTCTGCAGACTTCGCCCAGGCTCGGTGCGGCGCGGGCACCAGGTCCGCACTGGCGGAGGCTGCGGTCCGCTCTCCGAAGCTGCCCTGGGGTTCCGCAACCCGCGGGCCACGACCCGCACTTCTTCCTGAAGCGGAACCGGTCGGGAAGATGCTTAACCCGGGACCAACGTCTCTTTTAGAAACTGCGGGCAGGGCGAGGATTTGGAGCCCAGGCCTACAACTTCCGCTTCCACGTCCGGCGGAAGCAGGTGTGCGGCGGGAGACCCCGCCCCATCGCCCCGCCCCCGCAGGTGGCGCCGGCCCCGCCCACCGCCACCTGCGCGCGCAACCCCGCCGGGGCACTGGCTCCGCGCGGGAGGCCCTCGCCCGCCCGCCTTTATACCGCGCTATTTTGGTCGCGCGCCCTGATTGGCCGGCCGCGGTGACGACATCGCGCGAGGTCGGCGGGAGGGGGACTTTCGGCGGCTCCTCTGGGCGGCCGTATGGCACCGCTGCAGGCTGCAGGTTATTACGGTGGCTATAGGTACCATGCAGTCTGTTGAGGCGGGGTGTGTTTTAATAAAAGACTGTCCAAAAGCCGGCTCCCGCTTCTGAGAGGGAGTTGCCAGATGGACAGCAAGTGACACGGACCTCCCACCTGGCCCTGCGGTCCTCAATGCCTCCCTTCCTCTCTTTCCTTGCTTCTGGCATCTCCCCTTTTCCAAATCTAGAAGAACAACACTTCGTTAGACATCTCAAAAGGGTCTCATTTCACCTCTTTCCCATGTCCTGGCCAGAGAAGCCACATCTGTCCCCATTGTGATGATCCTGGCTGTCCATCAGCCAGGGGAGCATGAGTCTCTGGTATCCGTGAGTGACAGAATGGTTTTGAAGTTCTTTGGTGGAAGTTTACCGAATAAGTACCTGGTGTGATTGACCAAAAATCCTTAACTAAGATAAACCAAAAGGACAGAAGCCTCTGCTCCACATTGGATTGGAACTTGGTTTGAAAGGGGTTCCCTTGAGACGTCTCCTCTCAACAGCTAGAACCACCTCAGTTTGCAAATCAGGGAAAGGCTTCTGAGATTTCCTGAGCTCACTCACGCCTTGAAGACCACTTTGCAGTTGGGAGAACTATAAAATACAACTTTTAGAATTTTTAACTGCTGAATGTAAATAATATCAATAAAAAATTCGCCTTATTTCAAGTACTTTCAATGTGCCAGGTATTGTAAAAGTTCAACAGATATTCATTTGATCGTGACATAATCCTATAATTATTCCCATTTCACAGAAGGGAAACAATGGTACAATGACTCAAGTCCCACATTAGTGTAATGGCAGGGCCAGGATTTACACCCACGGTTGTCTGATTCCTTGCACACGTAACTGCTGCACTCTGCAGTTTCTCCTGGACTTATTTAATTGGACACTCAGTCTTCCGCTGACACAAAAGGAGCTGGGATCAGGAAGACATTTGTCCTGCTGCTGGTTTAAGAAAAGGTTTATTAAAAGAGAGGTAAATTAAGGAACCCCAAGGTCTTAACAATCTCCACTTCCCCTGAGTCACAGGCCAAGTTAAACCTGCAGATGAAAGTTTTTGTAAAGGTCTCAGTTTCTGTTCTGATTTGGAGGCAGGACTGTTTACAAATGGCCTCACTTAGATCCACTTGGCTGATTACAAACCAGGAAGCAAAGTGGCCAGAAGAATGACTTTTTCAATGTCCTCCAAAGAGCTACCAGAACAACTTGATGGAAATTTCAAATAAAAGAGAGATGCTACAGAGGAAATAGCCTTGGAGCCAGGCAGGCACGAGTTTAGCCCCATACTTCTTTCTGTTTGATGTTGTGTCAATTTCCAGACTTCTCTGAATCAGTTTCCTTTTCTGTGACCTACTTTTCTTCCAGGATTCAGTGGAAAGTGTGACATTCCTGAATTATGAGTGACATAAGGAGGTGTTCAAAGAAGTTAGTCCTTTTTCTGGCCCCTTCCCCTGAATGATTGAGGAAAACACCAAGTCATGACAATTATGTCTTTATTGTTCCTTTTTACAGAGATGCTTTGGTGTACTGTTTCATAGGTAGTAGTTTACAATAAGACTTGGTTACTTAATTTCAAATGTCCTTATGGAAACTTTAACAAAATCATTTTTAAATATCAGCTTTGGTTTTAATTGTCTGTCATTCACTTAAATAGTTAACTGAAAATATATTAGGTATAGATTTTGGTTATTTTTTAATAGAACTTTCTGAAAACATTTCTGCAAAATAGCCTGGTTTACAATAGGCATTGGGGAAATAGAGGGGACTTTGATGATAATAACCTGTTCTTTATTACTGCTCCTAAGCTCCAGCTCTGACTATCACTGTTAATGAAAATGATTTGGCCTGGCAAGGCTAGATAAATATAAAGAAAACAGTTTTATTGAAACATAAAACACAGGGCTGGGTTTAACTCAGTAGTAGAGCACTTGCTGAGCATGGGCAAGGTCCTGGGTTTGATCCCCAGTATTACAAAACAAAACAAAACACACACAAAAAAAACTGAAAACAGAAACTAGACTTTAACAAAAATTTTAAATGTTCCCTTTAAAATATAATTCAGAGGATGTTTTTCTCTTACAAAACCTTCAATTTTCTTGTCAATTTTGCATAATGGATATAGTAGATCTTGTTCAACCTGCTGGCCAATCAAAATGAAACTTTTAAGTCTTCTTTTAAACACAAAGTTACAAAATATGCAATGGTGGATGTTCCTACTAAGGAGCAAACTTTACAAACCATTATACATCAAAACATGTTTTAAGTGAATTAATTTCCAGAAATTTACAAAGTATAAACTAAATGGTTTGAACTTAATCACAAATGCTTTTTTCTAACTCATTATCATGTGACTTCATGGTATACTTGATACCACTATACCTGTTTGGATCATGTGACTCAGTCACACGAGCTGCCAGTTCAGTAGAAATTAGACAAGTTCAATTTTTTTTTTGGCCATATTATTCTTTACTTTTCGAGTTAGCAATCTTTCATAAAACCTGTATCTTAGCAATTAGAACTAAACAATAATATGTAATAACTAATAGTTATAAGATACAAAAATATTAATATGAACTGATCATGAAATGTAATAAACATCCCATGCCAATATAGGTCAATGTAATAATGCTTTTATTTTCCTTTTAACTCCTGTTATTGCCAGCCACAGTGATTTAGGGTGTGGTGGCCTCAGATTATTTTTTGCTCCAATAAAGAGCTGCTGTTGAAAACTTGCCTGTCCCCTAACTCTTACTGCCTTGACCAATACAGTATCTTCTGTTGACAAAACCGAGAAACCAAACTGTAGCAAGTAGTAAAAGTGTTCTCTACCATCACTAAGCAAGTGGACACAGCCTACATCTTGAAGCCTGAGCCAATGAAAATCTACATTTCAAGTGGTCCTTCTGAAGCCTTCACTCATCCATTCATCCATCCATCCATTCAACAAACAATTCTTGATCTCTTTCTGTGTTTTAAACATATTCAAAAAAATATGACTATGTTACAGTTTCTGCTATGAAGGGGATTACGGTCTAGTGGGGATGAAGATGAATAAGCAAATAATGCACCTGAGAACCAGTTACCACCACAGAGGTTCCTAAGTAGATGTGCAGAGGTGTCAGGATGGACGATGGAGACAAACCAAGCACAAGGGTCAGGATCCGGGAGTGTGGACAGATGAGGCAGACGAATACCAATGGCTTGGGGCCTACACTGAAAGGCATTTGACCTCATCCTGAAGGCAGTGAGAGTCTCAGTGAGTAAAGAGCGTATCAGAAAAGCTGCTTTCTGGAGCAACTTACTGTTATCCACAGT
Source organism: Callospermophilus lateralis (assembly GCF_048772815.1). Lineage (NCBI taxonomy): Eukaryota > Metazoa > Chordata > Mammalia > Rodentia > Sciuridae > Callospermophilus > Callospermophilus lateralis. The sequence continues at coordinate 9,551,367 of NC_135310.1, forward strand.
GGACTGGATGTAGTGGACAGGCCCCCTGAGTGGTGGTATTTTCCCTAATACTTGCTGTAAAGTGTTTTGCTGTCTTTGCTTTAATCCAGGACTAGCACTGTGGGTGAATTTGTGGGGTTTTAGGAATATCATGTTGCCAGAACTCATCACTCATTGTTTTTCAATAGTAGAGGAATGGCCTCAGCAGCCTGGGGCATCATTACCACACTGCATAGATACGGTGTTCCACTGTGGATAGACTTGGTCTTCTGTCCAAGAACTGCATGTTTGAGGAGTTCTTATTGACATTGCAAAATGTAGGATGAGGCTCTCTGCTGGCACCTCCTTGGGAGCTGACACTGGCTCATTAAAGGCCCCAGCCATGGAGGTTATATTACCAAAAGCCACTGTCAAAAGAGGCACATTCTAACATAAACACTGTTGGTGACAGGAGGGCAGGGTTCCTGCCAAAAATACCAGTAGAGCATGAGAAATGCACACCATGGAATGAACACCTGCAAATGGGTTCAGAGGCACATCTGGACCTGGAGAGGTGCCAGATACAGATCCTCAAAGAATTGCTACCTCCAAAGAATGTGTGACTCAAAATCTATCAGAATATGAAATTTAGAAATTCTCACATCCATTCATTATTCCCTGGACTAAGGAATCTTGATTATTCCCTTGACAGAAAAACTAAGGAATGAGCTGGAGTTGTGGCTCAGAGGTAGAACCCTTGCCTAGTATGCATGAGGCATTGGTTCAATCCATAAAAATAAAATAAAGGTATCATGTCCACCTATAACTAAAAACTAAATGTTAAAAAAAGAAAGAAAGAAAAACTAAGGAACTGCACCACAATGGTGAATTTGAGTAGGAGGAATTTACTATAGGAGGAATTTACTGCCCGAATCCTAAAAATGCATGGAATGTAAGAGAAACCTTTCTATCACTGGAAGAAGCATTAGGAACCTTCACATTCCCTTGGTCATCACTCCCTCCCCAACCCCCCCCCCAAGCAAGAGAGTTCCCCTGCATGACCAGGATGGGTGGCTGAAACTATGCTTCTTGCTATGGATCTCTTGTTGAGCAGCTTCACAGAGGTACAGGAACGCATCTTAGGAAGGATCTGGTTCACACCACGAGGAGTAGAGGTCAGGATAGGATGGACATTTGAGAGGTTTCCCCAGGCATTCTCCAAGGACTGGACAGTTCCAAAGGGAGTCAATGGCATCCATTCTATACCTGCCACATGACAGTTCACTTGCCAGTAGAGGTATATATTTCAGAGGAATTACTCAGTATCTGCAAACTAAGTGTTTAGGACTGAAATTTCTGGTAATAAAGTGGACAATCTATAAAAGTAAAACACTATAAAACACCTAAAAATGCATGTTAACAATAGCAAATATCTCTTTAAATACCTAATCTAACCTAGCAAGGCCTGATAGTAACCTAAGGGTTTGGGAATTTTAAGAAGCCCTATTTCACCCCTGTGTATAAGTTGGTCATAAACTTTATCAGTGAGAAATGAAAGACAAAAATGAGAACTCTGGTGGTGCCTTTTAAAACTGATCCTTGTGCTGATCCACAAATATAAGATATATAAAATCTATGGTACTCCCATTCTAAAAACAAAGCAAGGCTTCCTGCCCTTAATAATTTAGTTCTATAGCCCTTGAGGTCATTGGCCCACACAAAGAAGGAGTGCTGAGCAGGGCAGTGGGCTGGCAGAATCAGGAGGTTGGGTTTCATACCAACCAATTGAGCCAATAAGGAAATATATTGAGGATAATGGGAGTCAGATTTCTCATTGCTGAAAGGAGAAGTAACAAATATGGAAAGGGAAGAAGCTCCAATAAATCATGTAGTATTGCATTGGAATTGTAAATATCAGTGTATCCTGAAGGTGTTCAATACTTCTGGGTGTGGGGATGGGATGTGTGTATATGTACGTATATTTTCTAGTTGTGACTATTAAGAGAGCCTAAAGCAGTGAGATCCCAACAGCAATGAGCACACCTAGCACAAAAATCTTGGTTTCTAAATACCATTCTCCATTAAAAGAAAACAAGGCTGAGGAAAATTACAAGATGAGCCTTGAACATCTTGTTGAGCTAAAAAGTCAGGAAGCTCTCAAAGTATGGCAGAAATAAGTGAAAAGGATACAGAAGCCAATTTGAGTGTGCTAAATCTGGGGCAATTCAAACATCAAAACAAAGTTTTAATAAGATTTTATAAATCCATTGAATAAAACAGGAATCTATACTGAGAAAGAGAGTTGGGGAAGCTCAACCTTATAGTGGCATATAAGCCAATAACTGTAGATGGAATTATAGAATTAGAAAAATTGCTTTGTGACATCATAGTAATTATATAATTATATAATTTTTTATATATAGTAATTATATTAAAAAATATATATATATTTTTTGATTTGTTATTGTTGTTGTTGTTGTTGTTACCAAGGATTGAACTCAGGGGCACTTGACTATTGAACCATATCCCCAGCCCTATTTTGTAGTTTATTTAGAGACAGGGTCTCACTGAGTTGCTTAGTGCCTCACTTTTGCTGAGGCTGGCTTTGAACTCACAATCTTCCTGCCTCAGCCTCCTGAGCTTCTGGGATTACAGGCGAGTGCCACCACACCTGGCTCCATCATAGTAATAATTTAAGCAAGACACTTGAATGAATTCTAAAACGTGTGGCTGAAAGTTTCATAAGGAATGGAATATTTACATGGTCTCAACTAAGTCCTTATTTTAAAACAATAGTGAGAAAACCTGAAAGATGTCACCTGTTCAAGTGATCAATCAGCATCACTGGCCAGCTACAATGCAGATATGACCAACCTCACCACACACAATCATTCCCAGAAATGGCATCAGGAAACCAGGAAGCTGTTCCTGAGATACTTGGTTTGCCAAAAAGCACAGGAGGGGCCCACATAACGCTAAGGCATGAGTACACACACCAGTGCTCTCAGGACCCACACAAATCCCAGGGGAATCAAGGTCAAGATCCTGAAAGTCTTCAGCCACAGTTCAGTTGCCTTGTCCACCACAAGCTCAGGAAGCCTGTTGGTGCCCCATTGCAGGGGTCCCTATCACCAGTGTCTCAGACTCCATTAGCGAACGTTGAAAGCCAAGGCCAAAGCTCAAACTGAGGTTCCAGCTCAGATTCCCAAAGGTTCCTAGACCCCAGGAAAGTCCTGGAGCAGAGGCCTCCATCTTTCAATGTGGGGAGAGAAGGACTGGGGTCTTCCTGGGCTGCTATCTGCATGGAGCTGGTGTCTTCTACGCTGTTTGTATAAATAAATGTGAGGGGTGGGGAACGAACATCAATAATAAGAAGAATAGAATCACATGCCACCTGTCAGGATGCAGGAAGAACAAGAACCACTTCTGTGAAATTCCTACCCAAAATGCCTACCCTGAAACCATGAGAAAGCTAAGACAACCCAAACTGAGGAACAATCTACAAAAAAAAAAAACTAGCCTGACCTCTTCAAAAAGTCAGTGTTTGAGAGAAGGCAAGACTAAGGAAGCATTCCAGGCGGAGGGAGGCACATGTGGCGATTCAGTGCATTCTCCTGGATTGGATCAGTGCGCTGAAAAACTCGCCCACGGGACTGGAGGCCCTCTGGGGGGTCTTTCAGTTTAGTTTTCTGATCTTGCTGTTTGAGTGTCTATATGCAAGAGTGGCCTTGGTTATAAGCCACATAAACTCAATCAGGGATAAGAGGAAATCATACCTGAAACATACTCTCAGATTACCAAACACTATGAAGTTCTTTGAATTATTCTACATATTTTTTTAAAAAAATTAACTGCAAAGATTTGGAGCACACTGAGGCCAATAAGTTTCCACCACAATGGCTGCCATTTAGCCAGGCAGATGTTGAGGGGAAAGCAAGGAATCAGAGCCGGGTAAACGAGAGACGGAGACCAGGCTGAGATACATACAAGAGTTTATTTGTCAGAGCTGACAAATAAAGGCCATCTCTCTACAGGAGAGAGAGGTCCTGAGATGTCAAGATGTTGGGAACTCAGCTTTTGTGGGGAAGGGGTTTGGAGCTGGAGCTGTGGCACTATGGGTAGGCTTGCGTCAGGTTGGCTTAGGTCATGGCACCATGGGGCTTTCCAGAGCAAAGGGGTCTGTCCTTCTGGGATTGGCTTAGGGTTATGGTACCATGGGGTAGGTCCCTAATGGGGGCAGGAGAGTTCAGGTAAGAGGAAGTACAGGAAAGCAAAACTTATCTCCTAAGATGGCAGTGAACATTGAAGATGGCTGCTCAAATGTTAAACTATAGGTGTGTCGTCACCCTTTCTGAGCCAATCTCTGCCTACTGGGAGTGAGGGGGATATATGAAGAATTAGAGGGCCTGGCTGTGCAAATTTATCTTTTTTTTTTTTTTTTTTTTTTGACAGGTTCTTGCTATGTTGCCTAGGTTGGTTTCCAACTCCTAAATTCAAAGGATCCTCTTGCCTCGGTTCCCAAGGACCTAGGAAGGAGCTGGGATTATAAGGCACATGCCACCATGCCCAGCTTTTACTTTGAGATCAAGTGTCTACTGAAGTAGAATCTATAGCACCAAGAACACAACTCCCTCATTGTTCACATTGAGGCCTCCCATCAAGTTAGGAGCAGGGCTGAGTCATAAAGTGCTCTGGCATGGCCAAGGCAATGATTGCCCAGGGCTCAGTCTGCCACATCCTGCTGGCCCCTGGAGCCCCTGCCAGGTCGTCTCCTCATAGGAAATATATCAGGGTAGGTTCAGGTTCTAGGTGGGCAGGCTCAGGTTTTATACCCCACTTCATTATTCAAAATGAAATTATGAATAATAATTCATATTCCTAATAAGTATGAATATTTGGGAAATTATGAATAAAAAATGGGACAGGACGTTGGAAGGGGGGCACTCACATGAGGGACCTTGCTGTTTAAAGCTTTATTTGCTTCCTGGTGAATTTACATCTGTCTATACACAAATCAGACAGATCTGGGCCAGGGGTGTAGCTCAATGGTAGAGTGCTTACCTAGCATGCGCAAGGCCCCTGGGTTCAACCCCCATCACTGCACAAAAATAAAACAACAACAACAAACAAACAAACAAACAAAAATTAATCAGATCTATCATGTCCTGAGGGTTAAGCAGTCCAATAACCATCTCTGTGGTGGTGGTGGTGCTGGTAGGGTTTGTTGTTTTTGTTACAGGTTTTTTTGTTTATTGGTTTGTTTGTTTGTTTGTTTTGGTTGAGGAATCCAACTCAAGGGCACTCTACCACTGAGCTACAGTCCCAGCAATTTTCATTTTTTAATTTTTGAGACAAGGTTTTGCTAAATTGCTGAGGCTGGCCTCGAACTTATGATGTTCTTGCGTCAGCCTCCTGAGTCCCTGGGATCACAGACTTGGTGTCTTTTAAATCCAAGTGAATCAAGAGTCTCCCAGGACTTCTCAAGATGAATCTAAGCATTTGCTGGGGCTGTCCCTTTTGGCACCCTCTTGATGTCAGCAGAATATCTGAGCCCACTTTGGAAGAATGTGTTCGGTAGAATGCTAGAGCACAGATGGCTTTGGGTCACACTTGATACAGAGACCCTGTTCTGAGGCCGTGGAGAATAGCCGTGACTTTCCGTTGTCTCTGTATAGTCATGGGAGAGTGTGGCGAGATTGGTAATGTTGTAAACATTATAGCAATACTTCCCTCACCTGTTCCACACTGGGAAGTGTCACCTATGACGTGTCATCTATGACACACACTCCATGACACAACTGGGTGTCACAGTAGGCTCTCCCCCCCATGGAACCCCAGCCTCTTCTTCACCCCTGACCACACCCCCTCCAGGTGCGGTTCACGTCACCAGAGCCGGGGTGCGGTCCACAAAAGGTGGCTCTCCTGTTGGGTCCTCGCTGCCCCTCACACAGCAGGGTCCTCCCCCGGCCAGCTCCATGTGCCTTTCAGCCTCACCTCCCACTCACCCGCCTCCCCCTCCACTTCAGCCAAACCAGACCACTCCCCAGAGAGGCCACGGTGACCTCGTGCTTCTTCCTGCCTCTTGGCCACCACACTCTTCCTCCCCGCCTGATGTGCCCTTCGCCCTCTTCTCCTCCTGGCAAACTTCTGCCCAACCCTGAAGAAACAGCTCAAAGTCGCCTCCTCACTGCAGCACTTCCACCTCTCAGAGGTGGAGTCGACCCACCCATCCTGCAAGCTCCAAGGATGCTCTTTCCTACTCCATCACCCCCAGGTTCAGGAATTCATGTCCTACCAATGGTCCCCAGTGGCCTGGAGACAGCCAGAGGCAGGGGCCACATCCTGCTCACCCCTGGGAACCCAACACTGTTTCGGTTTGCTCCAGGGAATGAAAATAATAACAAGTATCCTATTCACTGACCGCTTTTCTCCTGGGGTCATTTGCTAAAAGCATCAATGAATGCAGCTGTTAAGATGCATCGGGGACCCAAGGAGAGGGCGGAGCCTCTGAAGGCCTCCTTCCTCCCCTGAAGGAGAGGGACAGGTATCTTGGATGGCTCTGGCTTGAGAGACTGACACAGGGATGAGGAATTCCCCGGGTGGGAGGGGCCCCTGGCCACAGTAAACTTTTCTCAAGGGAGGCCACTGTGGGAGTGTGCAAGGAGTTCTCTCCGAGGTGGGGCTTCCCAGGAGGGTGGGGCAGGCATGGGTTCCCAGGAAGGGCACTGGACCAGGGAGAATAGGCCGTAGGTAGTGGGGCTCTGCAGCCAGTGCCAAGGAGGACAGGGACCCACAGCACAGTGGGGAAGGTGGCTTGCAGTTCTTCACCTCTGACTGGGTGAAGTCAGATAGGAAACTGGAGCAGCCTTGTGCACTAATAACAGCCACAAAACAAGATCATGTTGTCATGTATAAATCCTTCGGAAGAAAGCAGGGCACAGCTCAGTGGCCTGAAGATCACTTGCTCTGCCCTGTGAGAGAGGAGGGGGAAATGGGATTAAAAAGTTACAGCAACTTTGGGAAATAAATCCTCGCTGTTTAGATTCTTATCATGCCATCTAGCGCCCAGCTGCTCCTCCAGGGGCGTAGCTCAGCTGGTGCTCGGTGCTGCCTGACACCTTCTGCTTGTTATCTCTCAAAGGGATTTTGAACTCAGGGGCACTCCATCACTGAGCTCCATTTCCAGCCATTTTTGAAATGTTTTATTTTGAGACAAGGCCTTACTCATTTGTTAAAACTGGCCTCAAATTTGTGATCCTCCTGCCTCAGACTCCCCAGTCGCTGGGATTATAGGCATGTGCCACTCTGCCCAGCTCAGAGGGAATATCTGGAAAAGTGAACTGTAAATCCTCTGCTGCCAGCACCTCAGCATCTCTGCACAGCTCCACGCTTCTGTGGGACACAGCCTTAGAAAAACCAGCACTAGTGAACCCCTACGCCATCTGGCTCCACCTCAGCTTACAACACGTCCTGGCATATTTGGCCAAAATATAGAAAAACTGCCATTTATGACATCTCAGTGGAATAACCAGACTTGTTTAGAAAATCCTAAAATAACTTTTTCCACTCAGTTAACTCGTCTTGAGCACCCTGATCCTCTCCTGTGTATGCCCAGGAGCACGGGCCACCAGGTCTTCCTTGGTCTCTGATCCACAGTCATCCTCTTCTCCATCCCTCCCAGCATCACCAGCTGCTCTGCCCCCAAGAGCCACAAACAGGGAAAGGACAGCTGTTGCCTCCACCAGGAGCCTCCTGCTTGGAAGTCTGCAGACACAGGGCTCAGAAGAGAGCAGGGGACAGCCTCTGGCTTCCCTAGCTGAGCACCACAATGACAGTGGGCAACAGGTCTTCTGTTTACCGACTACGTTTCCCATGCCAGGCTGTGTCCTAAGCACACTATACATCATCCCCCTCCATCCTCCTCCCAATCCTGGGCGATTAGTATCGTGATCCCCATTTTTCAGAGAACACTGAATATTAGTGAAACAGCTTACTCTCCCAGCTACTAAATGGCTGAGTTGAGTTTCCAAATCTTACTTAACCTTTCAACCTTCCACCCTTCCTCCAGGGCCCTTGGCCAGATTCACCTATACCTTGAATGGGGGACAGTGGCCATACATGATGGAGAGTTATCAGGTCACCCGCTGCCCTACAAGGCAGATCTGAGATGTCCCCATTCCCCTCACCATGCAGTCTCACCTCAGTACAACCTGTCCTCCAAGAAGCGTACCTAATTCCCAGCACTTGCTGACCAATCTCTCCCAAGTCATCTCTGGTGCTCTTGCTACTCGAAGTGTGGTCCATGGACCAGCAGCCTTGGCATTGCCTGGAGGAAATGCAGAATCTCGGGCCCTTCTTGAAATCAATATTTTGATAAGACCCCCAGGAGGCCCCAGTGCACCTTGGGCTCTGGAGCCTGCGTCTTCCTGCACGACTGAGTCCTTAATCATCAGTGGCTTTCCCATAGTTCTGAGCTGATTGGCAGGAACCCCCTTTGCCTTTTTGGAGAGACTCTAGTGAACTGCTGCCAGGCCTGCATCCTCCAAGACTTTCTGCATGGCGCACTGGGTAGGCTAGAGCTGGCAATCAGAGGTTCTCGCTCCAGAGTAATTAATCACACTTGGTTGATGGTAGTATGACTGTCACGCCAGCAAGACCCCAGTGACTCCAGAGCCCCACCTTCCTCTGGCCTTCACTTGTGTCCTGAAGGTGCACAAGTCCTCATTTATGGAGGTTCATGGAAGAAGTGACACTTAGACATTTTGAATGCTAAAATAGTCGAGGTCCCACTCTGGAATTCTCCTCTAGGGCTGCCTCTCTGACCCCACAGCCTAGGTGTCCTAGGTGTCCCACAGGCACCAGAGGCTCGGTGCATTCTTAGAGTCACAGCCCCACTGAATCAAAAGGGAAGCCACCTCTGGCAGGCTCCGGAATTTCAGAGCCTGCTCACAAAAGACTTTACAGGACTCCGGGTCTCCACCAGGCTGCGGCCCCTGGCCCTGCCTCATGGTTGCTTCTCCAGAGCTGTCACCACCTCTGCACAGCTTTCTCCATTTTTATTATCAATTTAACGAGTGCACCAGCCCTTAAAGAAAAACTTTATATTTGCTCTTCCTCACTCCCTATGGGAAGGGTGGGGCCCACACAACATCTCTTGAGCAGTTGCTATGATTCACTGTGGGAGACGGGCCTTGTGCCAGGGAGTGATGGGTGCAGGCTTTGGAATGCAGGTATAGGCTGACCTCCAGAAGGGTTTGCAGATAAAGGAGCGTGGTGGGAAGGCACGCCTGTTATGTAAAAGTACACGGTGTATGTGAACGTGCGTGACGTGTGTGTGCTTCTGTGGTAGGGGGAGGTATGTGTGTGGTCAGGGATGTGTAATATGTGCCTGTGCCCCCTTTGCCCCCTTGAAGGTGAGGCCTTCTGTGCTCTCTAGCCTTTGGCAGGGCCAGAGCACCAGACTGTTCTGTCTGTAATGAGTTCAGCCCCAGGCTGGCCCTCACAGGGAATGTGCATCCTGGTGTATACAGTTGGCAGCAGACTGTCTTGCCCAGCTCCCCACAAAGGCCAGTCCCAGGCCTGCAAGGTGTGAGCCTCCAGTCAAGCCCAGGGAGGCTGGGTTCAGCCCCAGCATGGCCCTGGCTCGAGGACAAGGGAGTCCGGGGACTGAACGTTTGCTAACTCACTCACACGTGTGCAAGATCCTGAGCCCGGGTGCATGTAAATCATCAGGCCCAGCCCAGAGCCAGGTCAGGGAGAGTGCGGCTGTGGAGGGCAGAGGGTACGAGACTACTCCCGAGTCAGGACTTGCTTTCCCTTCTCTATTTGAGAGGCAGGTGGTAGAAGTCCTGGAGCTACCTGTCTAGGTCCCAAACTCTGTTCTGCCACAGGCTGGCTACTGAGTCCTTAGGCAAGTCACTTAACCTCCCTGTGCCTCTTTCTTCCCCTGTAAAACCTGCAGTAGAAATATGGGCGTCATAGGGTGGTAAGATCAAAGGGATTCACTCATGTGGAGAGCAGCACCCAGTGAGTGTTCACTGCTGTTCTTAGGGAATATAAATCAACGTCCTAGAAGTGGCAGTGATGGGTTAGGGAATGAATATTAATCCTCAGAAACCCAGAAGACAAAATTCACCCAAAGATTTTCCTGTGCTATGGGAAGGAAAAGAAAGCACAGGTCTGTGCCTGTGGTTGGGTGAGCTTCCAGAGGAGGTCCTCGTGTGGCTGCAGAACCCACTGCTTCAGGAAACACCTTACCTTAGAGGGAAACATTGAACCTGTGGGCTGGTGGCTAGCCTGAGTCCTTTCCACTTTTATTTTTTAAATTTTTTGTTATTACTGAGGATTTAACCCTGAGGTGTTTTACCACCGAACTACATTCCAGCCCTTTTTTAATTTTTATTTTGAGACAGGGTTTCTCTAAGTTGCTTAATTCCTAAATTTAGTTGCCTTACTAAATTGCTAAGGCTGGCTTCAGCCTCCTGATCATGTGTGACTTACAGGCATGTATGACTGCACTTGGCTCCATTTTTAGACCCTTGGCTCCATGGTCTCCTAAAATTAAAAGAATGCCAACATTCGGAATCTATACCTGAGAGTTATCTGTTAATATTTCTATCTAAAACATACGGTTTTGTGGAGGGGGTCAATTCTAAATTTAGTATATTTATATTTGCTCCTTTTAAAATACTTGTAAGACCAATCACTACCTCATTATCTTCAGAGCTTGCCTTGAATCTGCACTATAATTGAAAATGCAGCACTGTATGATCATTTGTGCCTTTATTCATTCATCTACTGGACAAGTGTTTATCATCAACTCTGCCACGTCTTATGTTAGATGGCATGAAGTCTGTAAGGACATAAGTGATAGAGGGCCCTCTCTCAAAGGGACCATAAACAGCTATGACATTTTATGTTATGATAATATCAATACAAGAAAAAATAGAGAAGGATTTGCTAACTAGTTGGAAATTATAAAATGCAATTTCATAACATGTTCTCTGTCCAGTCTGAGAAGCACGTTCACAACTCAGTTGGGGCAATTCAGTGGCTTGGAGAGTCACATGCAGACACAGCCAGACAAGACACCAGCAGAATCATTTGAGAAGCGGAGGAGAAGCAGTATGTGTCCTTAGGCAAATGCTCTCTACAGGTGGCATTCAAAAGCAGAGTGGCATTCCCTCTCCTAGGCACTGTTTACTATAAATATCAACTGTGTGTGCTTCTTGTACCAAGAAAATGCCTTGCTTTCATTATTAACAAAAAGAGCACTTTTGTTAACAAAAAGAACATTAACAAAAGCGGTTGTCACGTAAAACCTATTGCCTAGCAACAAAACAGCGACTCCTTACACCTCTGCAGCCAGGACACAGGGCCGCACCCTCCTACAGCCTCATTCCTCTCGATGTACAAATATAGGGTTCTTTTGAAGAGGATCTGTGGTTGGAATAACTAGATTTTAAAGCTCTATTTTAAAATACCAATCAATATGTAGTCCTGCCAATTTCTCAGCCTTTAATCACTTGGAGCCTCCGAAAAAGCTAAGACATCAAAAAAATAATAAAGAAAGAAACAAGAGGACATTGGGGCTGGGTTCCTTTTCCTTTCTTCTTCCTGTCTTGAAAGCCTATCAGGCAGGCCACTCTCTTGCCCCTTAGCCAGGAGCCTCCAGGGGTCCTTCTCTGGCTTCCATATTTGGCGCAAAAATGGCCTCATGCAATAGAGCTCCTCTCTTCAGAGTCGAAGCCCACTGGTAAAATGCCAGATTCATTCCATTGCCTAGCGTGAAGCCAAAACCAGAAACTCATCTCACTTTCAAATGTTAGGTGTAACAGAACCAGGGGACACAATGTTTGGAAGTGGGTTGCTAACCAACATTCTATAGAACAGAGTGTGTTCAGTGATATGACTCATAGATAAATGACTTCACCCTCCTGGACCTCAAACTGGGTGTGCCCTTAGCTGTAGATTGATCCAGGGCTTAACCCTTCCAGGTATGAGGAATTCCACGCACCTTTGTTCCCCACAAAGTCTCGAACATTCCTGAGTGGCAGGAAGGGTATCCATGGGAGGCAGAAACTGCCAGCCAGGGAATGTGGCAGCCCATGGCACAGTGGATGGGGCTGGGGGGGGGGGGGGACACAGAGGCTACATTCTCATCTCAGAGAATGTTAAAAAGTTTAGTTGGTTCTCAGTGTATATTTTAGTTATCAACAGGGACACTGTGAGGAAAGGCCAATTTCAGTATTTCAGCAATTAAGGATAAAGAACAAGAATAACTTCCATCTGTATGATGGAGGCAGTTTTACATGTAAGGAGAGTTTAACATTTCCTGAGATTAAACGTTCATCTCATCCTATTTATTACCTTCTTTTTTTTTTTCTTTTGCAGTGGTGGGGATGGAACCCAGGACCTTGTACATGCTAAGCAAGCACCTTACCACTCAGCCACACCCCAGGCTCTATTACCATTTTCAAAACAGACATTTAATGTGTGTTTTTCTCTGTCAACTTTCTAAGGTGTCAAGCCCTAAGGTTAGCTGAAGGCTTGAGAGGAAGGAGAGGTATGTGTCCTGTGAGTGTAAACGTTCTCAGGAGAAAAGGGGACACCACTTTATCATTAACCTGAATGTGTTCCGTCCCAGGCATTGAAGATTATCCCCCCAATTTCTTTGTGATTGATGATTTGTCATTCTCCTCCAATCTTCTTTTCCTCTGTTTAATTTTTTTTATTTTTAAATATTTATTTTTTAGTTATACACAACACCTTTATTTTGTTTATTTATTTTTATGTGGTGCTGAGGATCGAACCCAGGGCCTCGCACGTGCTAGACGAGTGCTCTACCACTGAGCCACAGTCCAGCCCTTCCTCTGTTTAATTTTAATAGAAGTACAATGATCTGCCATGATAGTGAAGGCAAAAATATTCCAGGCTCTGAAATGTTGGAAGGGTCTAAATACTCCTAAGGGAGGGCTGATGGTTTCTGCAAGAATTAAGAAGAATCTAGAGTCATAAGCTAACACAAAGATGGGGAAGGAGTCCTAAGGAGTAAGTTCATTTCTTCATCACCTAAGCACCCACTGTCTCAGCGGCACCTCTAGACCTCACTGTGCTGTGAGGCTCTACCCCCAGAACCCCAGGATTGTGCTCAGGCCTGCACAGAGAGGCTCAGAATCTAAAAGAGTCTTCCCCTTGGAGATAGCTTCCCCCAAACTCTGTACCTTTCTACTAGTTGACCTCAGGCAAGATACTTTGGATCTCTTCCCCTCAGATTTCTTTTCCATAAAATTTAAGACCAAGTCAGGCACAGTGGGGCACACCTGTGATCCCAGCAACTCAGGAGGCTGAGGCAGGAGGATTGCAAGACCTAGGCCAGTCTCAGCGACTTTAGAGAGAACCTGTCTCAAAATTGAAAAAAAAAAAAATTGTTTTGTTTTGTTTTTAAAGGACTGGGGATATAGCTCAGTGGTAAAGTACCCCTGAGTTTAATTTCCAGTACCAAATAAATATATTAAAAATAATATCATAACAGTTCTTGTCTAAAGAGGTTTGTGCAGATTTTAAAAAACAACATTGACCATAGTGTATCTCGGTGGTTGAGGGCTTGCCTAGCATGGGTTAGGGGCCCTGGGTTTGATTCCCAGCACCACGTACCCACACACAAGGAAACATTGATAACTTAGTACAGTGCCTGACACATGGTTAATGCTTAGAAAACATTAGTTGTTATTAATAAGTGAATCAGGGCATAGAATTATCAAGCCAACTCTGGCTTTGAGAATAGGAGCATTGGCCATTTGGGTTTGTGTATTAGTTTGCTAGGGCTGCTATAACAAAGTAGCACAGATTGTGTGGCTGAAACAACAGAAATCTATTTTCTCATCCTTCTGTGAAATGGAAGTCTGAGATCAAGGTGTCAGCAGGGCTGGTTTCTCCTGAGGCCCCTGATCTGGATTCCTAGTTGGCCTTCTTCCCTCTGTGTCTTCATGTGGTCTTTCTTCTGTGTCTGTGTCCAGATTTTCTCATCTTACAAGAACACCAGCCTTTTGGATTAGAACTCCACCTAATTCCCTTACTTTAGCCTAACCACTTCTTTAAAGAACCTAATTTCCAAATACAGTCACATTTCAAAATACCGGGGGCTTGGGCTTCAGCACAGGATTTTTTTTTTTTTTTCTTCTTTGCGGGGACACATTCAACCCATAACAGTTGGGTTAGGCCTTTTCCATATGTGAAATAAGCTTCGAAAAGAATAGGAAAAGGAATTTTCTGCTTTGTTCTCCCCACCGTCACCCCACTTTCCAGGATGTGGCACCTAAGAGAGCTAGCAGGGGAGCCCAGACTTCCTTGTTAAACAGATTCCTCCAGCACCAACTCTACCAAAATGCACAGCGCCACCTGCTATGAGCTCAATTGTGCCCGACCCCCAAATTCACATGTTGAGGTGTTAACACTCAGTGCGTCAGAACGTGACCTGTTGGGAGAAAGGGTCTTTAGGGAGATAATCAAGTTTAAAAGGAAGTCATTAGGGTGAACTCTAATCCAATTTGCCTGGAAATTTGGACCTAGGGGCTCACAGAGGAGAGGATGTGAAGACTGGGAGAAGATGTCCGTGTCCGAGGCAGGGAGAGACCTGGAACTGATCCTTCCTTCAGCCCTCAGAAGCTCCCAAGCCTGTCCATACCTTGATCTTGGACGTCTGTCCTCTGGAACGTTGAAGAAATTGGTTTCTGCTGTTTCAGCCACCCACCCTGGGGTACTCATTTATGGCCATCCCAGAACACAGGTACACTGAGCTTATTTTACCTACTTGACGATGTCCTCTTTATCTATGTGATGCCAGGCCTGAGGACACAATGATGAATCAGATACATTCCCTACCCTCAAGAGGCATTTAGGTTTGGTGGAGGAGAGGAGAAATTACATTTAAAAAACCATTTGGGTACAACACGGCTGGTGTTCCATTCCTTTGTAAAGTGAGAAATATGTTTTCATCTTTTATTTCAGTTTTTGTGGCAAATCAGAGACTTTGGCAGAGAATGAGGCATTTAGCCCAACTGCCTCAGCAAGGACATCTCCCAAGTCACCTAGCCCTCATCCAGTCCAGCCACCCCCTGTCCTTCCTCCCCACGGGATCAGAGAGTTTTGGAGGAAGGCAAATCAGACCTTGGAGCTCAGTCGCACCCCCCCTCCCCCTCCCCCAGTATCCCTCTCTGGCTAGTTGCAGCGACTCACCGTCTCCCAAGGACAAATCAAACTCCTTTAAAGGGCACTGCCCCAGCGCACCCTCCTGCCTCCGCCACACTAGCTGGACTTCCCACCACAGGAACCCTGGCCGCCCACTACCGGATGCTCTTCCTTCCTCTCGACTTGATTGACCCACCACCTCCAGATCTCAGCTTAGCTAACGATTCTTCTGCAGAGCTTTCCTCATGCACTCAGTTAGAGCAACTCGACCTCACAGCCCAGCACACATGCAGCAAGGACATCTCCTTATCAAGGTTGAATTTTTTTAAATGTATTTGTGTAATTTTTTGATGACTCCAAGCTTTGTTCACTATGATATCCTTAGTGCTTGGGCACGTACTAGGAGCTTTACCACACTGGTTGAATCAATGGGTGAATAGGGCAATACTGTCCCTCAAATTTCCAATTTGGGAAGCAGCCATAGTATTTGAAAAACAGAAAAGTATTAGTGAACATGGGCCAGGTCAGCACACATTTGAGCATTATTGCAGAAACAATTTTTTTTTTTGCAAAATTGTTTATCATTACAAAACTTCTCTGTGGAAATTAAATTTCTCCTATCACACTCTGAATATATTTCCTGAATATATACTTAATATTCTATTTACTACAAGAATTCTCATTACGCATTTGAAGATCTTTAAGTACTTGAATAAATCTTTTTTTAAACAACCAGTCACTAGATGATCAAGTGATAAACTGCCAGTTTCATTGACAGGCTGGGAATTTTCTGGACCTTCTGAATTTAATTCCAATTAATTGAATAGTGAAGGAGTTTGAAGGAACTGTAGGGCAAAGGTTCACCTTTCCAGGAGGTCCATAATTGATCTACCAAATGTTTAATGGGTTGTACTGGTGTAAAGAGGATTATGAGTCCAGGGCCCAGCCCTAGAGGAGTTCGTAATCGACCACGGTGCATGTAAGGTAAGCAAATATTCCAGGGTAGCAAGATAAGTGCCACCAGGGGAATGTACAAAATGCCATCGACCTTACAGGCCAGTGGAAAATACAGACACATGATTACCCCAACTCCCACCCGCCTCTCAGCCTCAGGACTGGAGAAGGAGACAGACCTATTACACCACTTGTCCACAACAGAACCATTGATTTGATGTCTGTCCTTCCTGAACTTTTAGAAAAATTAAGCGAGCACATTTCCCTATGTTGTCAGCTTTGGAGAGAAAACTGCTTCCTCTGTCCTCTGTAACCTTGGGCTTGTCCTTCTTCTGTTCACCAGTGCCTCCCGACAGGGTAGAATTCATGTTTCATTTTACAGTTGGTCTTTTGGCACTGAGTTTCTCAAGGGAGAATTAATATTCCTTAAATCATCTGATTTTTGAGTGCGTTCTCCTTGATTTCTAGCTTCCTTAAAAATATCAAAACTACAAAAGCAAAAAAATGCAAGGTTGAAGTGAGTAGGAGAGTCAGAACACCAAGATGCAGGTTCAACATTTCATTCAGTTGTCTAAATAGTGTAGAAATTGAGATAGAAAATGAAAGCTGTTCGCTCATAGTGCAAATGCTCTTGTTTGATCCCACTGAGTCAAATTGTTGTGCTGAACTAAAAATATTTTCGGCTTTTTCTTTCCTTTTTTTTTTTTTTTTTTTTTTTGGAGGGGGTCGTTTTCTGGGGATTGAACCCAGGGCCTCGTGCAGGATAACCATATCATCCACTACTGAGCCACACCCCCAGACCAAATACATATAATTTTAATCCATCAGGATCCACTAAGTACTGGAAATATTAACAAACAATGGTATTACAAGGTATCTGGCGTCATAATTTATAGAGTTCTTGTTGTATTATGATATCTAAGCGTGGGGGCAGCGAGGCAGGTGGGACCAGTGCCTCTTTGCTCACTGGGTCTGCTTCCCTGGACCCGCAATGACTCCTCAGCCAGACATATGCTGTTGTATGATAGGCCCAAGGCCACTCATTCCTTCTCCAACCGTTCATTCAGAGAATACTTTCCAAGTCCCTCTGTGTGTGCCAGGCTAGGGACAGCAGGCAAAGTGCCTGCCTTCACAGGTGTAGGTTCCAGAAGACAATGCACACCATCAAGGTGGGCAGGTCACACCGTGCTCCTGTCTGATGAAGGCAGGGAGCCGAGGCCGGGCTGGAATCCACGAGGGCACTGTTGTAAGTAGGACAAGCAGAAAGGCTCTCTGAGGAGGTGACGTTGGAGCACAGATCTGTAGGAAGTAAGAGATGGACATTGCACATCCAGGGAAGAATGAATACTAGGCACTGGGACAGAAGCAGGTCCAAGACCCAATGTCTAGAAACTTTCTGTTTTATTTTATTGATTTACTTTGTTTCATTTTATCTTATTTTTATTATCTTCTAAGATTTTTATTTATGGTATTTATTTTTTTTGCAGCCCAGAGGATTGAACTCAGGGTGCTTTACCAGTGAGCTATATCCCCAGCCCTTTTTATATGTTTTTATTTTGAGACAGGGTCTCTCTAAGTTATCCAGGCTGGCCTTGAACTTGCAATTCTCCTGCAATTCACTGGGATTACAGTCTGGCCCACCTGGCTCGGCTCTTTTTCTATTTTAATGAAACCAGAGACACACATTCTAAGTTCACCTCAGAGGAATCAGCCGTTTCTCAGCCTTGGAGCTTGGGGAAGCTCTGTGCTCTGTTACAGCTACGAGAGCTTGATGGGATCATCTGTTGATCTCAGGAATCTAAAATATTTCTTTTTCATACCTTCCAGCAGCTGGTGTGTGTGTGTGTGTGTGTGTGTGTGTGTATGTGTGTGAGTGTGTGTGTGTGTATGTGTGTGTATGTGTGAGTGTGTATATGTGTGTATGTGTGTGTGTGTGGTGTGTGGTGTCATGGGTTAAGTTCAGGCCAATGGAACAAAATCTGTTGTGCAGAGCCGTCAGAAGACTATTTAAAAAGAGAGAGTCCCTGGGCATGCACCTCTGGCCCAGAGCCCTCCCTCCTTTTCCTGCCCTGAACACAGATGTGATGCTCGAGCCAGAGCACTGACTGACCTCAAACCTCCTGGTGACAAGCATGGGACAACAGTCACGTGCTGTGGTGCTAACAGAAAGCCAGAAGCAGCCTAGGTTCCTGGTGGCCCTGTGGCTGTGCTCACCTGGAGACCGGCAGTCCACAGACTTTCTACAATGTACCCAAGAAGCCCAAAGAAATCTCTGACTCTGCTAAGCCAGATCCTCAGGGTTCTGTGGGATACTGAAGATACATTATCCCATAAAGAGGTATTCTTCCAGATTTGAACGTCAACTCGATTATTAATGGAACATAAAAGGAAGAATTACTGAAAAAAATTAATTTCTGAATCCCAACTCATGTGCCACACTTCACTAGAAAAGAGAAAGATGTTAAAAAAGACTCTGGTTCTTGCTCCTTCATGTCCCTGAGATTCAGGGAATAGGTACTGGCGATGGAGCTAGGGATCCAGGGTCCTGGCAACAGGGACATGGCCCTCAGACATCAGTTTTACAGCTGATAACAATGGTTCAGGTGGATTTCCCCCATTTTTTTCAGGTGCCTGAGTATAGCTCTGTGGCATAATACTTTCCAAATGTCACAAAGCCCCTCTCTGGTTGGAAGGTGCTGACCACACTTCTGCGGGTCTAATTCTTACAGCTACCTCTGCACAACTTTCCATGTACATAAGGGTTAAGAATTAGAGATGCTCCTGTTCTCACACATGGGTGAGATGAAGACTTGCTGTAAATGCCAGGATAACACTGCAAGAAAGTTCTAGAAAATTCTAGATAACACAATGGACACTCAATGATTTGTACCCTTTTTAAAAAGTGTCTCCTACTGCTCAGTTTTTGCTCTGAGAATTTAAACTAATTTCAATATGAACTTCCTTGTAACTTCTTTAAAAAGCTTTTTTTGCTATGAGAAAACAAAACTGTAATGAAATCTGAAATACCTTATAGATATTCATAGGTTTTGGACTACACACACATTTAAAATATATGTAAATTATGTCAAAAACTTTAAAGCACTCTCATTGGTGTGGAGAATTAAAGATCTATTTATCTTTTAAATACCCTAACAATTGAAGGGATATTGGAAAATGATATTCCTTTAAAATTATTAATTTCTTTGTCTGAGCTCTTTCCCTCAATAATATTCAAACTCTCAGTTACACTGATACACATTCTGCATTTCTTTCACAGAATCTCCAGGACATATTACTTACATGCAACGGTTTAGAATAAAGAAAGAATGGTCACAAAAATGCTCTGCCTGTCTTGATGCTTCAATGGCTATATGTAACCCAAATTTAAAACAAGACTAAGATGGCCACAGCAGCCTATAATTAGTCAAGTTTTTAAAGGCATTGGGCTTCTTGATTGTGAGTGACAGAATTCACTTTCTAGGAGTAGCCAAGAAAAGGGAATTCATCTGTTCACTTAGCTGACAGATTCAGAGGGGTGGCAAAGCTGCACCCAGGAGGTCCAACACAGTCATCTGGACCCAGTCTCCCTTCCTCTCACCTCTTGGTTCTTTCTTCCACTTTACTTAAATTTCAGCCAAGCTCTCCCAGTGCAGTGCTTCTTGGCAAAACCAGGTTGACATCCTAATAGTTATGACCTTGTTTCTCAGCCTCCCGACAATTTAAACAAATCCCCTGATGAGTCTCTTCTGCGGATCACTGCAGAGCTTATGCCGATGGACCAGGGATTCCTTCCACCTTTTGGGTCACGATCACAAACTCAGAGGCAAGGTTCCCAAGAGCTCACCAAAGCAGAGGATGGAGACGGGGAGTGAACAGATCTCTAAGGTAAATGTAGGCTCTGCTATTCCGAGAAAGGGGGAAGAATGTTGGATAAGTAAAAACCAGAAACGTCTGCCATGGGATTAAACAGCACTTCCGCTTCCAACTCTCTAAAATACAACATTACATTGTGTTGTAATTTTTTCCCCTATTCCCCATTTATTTGTAAATTCCTTGAAAGAAGAGAACAGGATTACTTGATTATGGCTACCTCTCCCTTCCAGTTATCTGCTTTGAACAGTATCTACCACTTGTCTGACTCTCAGTGAATGATTCTCAGATGCACAGTTGCTGATACCAGCAAGGACTGTTCAAATGACTACTGCAAGTAACAGTTACACGAGTTCTTTTAATAGGCTTGCTCACTTTCAATTCATACTACGTTAATCCTGGTTCTTTTTAAGGCAGTCTGAGTCACTTAAGTGTGATCTTGAAATGACTTAACATAAAACATTTAAGATTGTTCTTTCCCCATTGTGGGCCCTTGGCAGCCTTGTGGAAGATAACTGGACCGTGTACACAAGAGTTTGTATCTCAGCTTTTATCCTATTCCATTGGTCTATACATCTTTATTTTAGTATGATGCTGTTTTGACTATTGTTACCATGTAATATATTTTGGAATCAGGAAATATGAAGCCTCCCGCTTTGTTTTTCTTTTTCAAGGTTGTTTTGTCTTATTCAGGGTCTTTTGAGATTTCATATGAGTTTTTATTTATTTATTTATTTATTTATTTATTTTAGATGTGTGTGCATGTGTGTGAGCATGCATGCAAGCGTGTTGTGTGTGTGTGTGTTACTGGAAATCAAACCCAGGGCTTCCTACATGCTAGGCAATTACTTTACAACTGAGCTACACTCCCAGCCCTATTTTTTGAAATTGTGAAACAGGATCTTGTTAAATTGCCCAGGTTGACCTCAAACCTGTAATCCTCCTACCCCAACCTCCCAAGTAGCTAGGATTACAGAAATGCACTACTATCCCTGACTTGGGTGTTTTTTTCCTATTTCTAGGGGGAAAATTGCCATTGGGATTTTGATAGGGATTATCTTGAGTGTGCAGCTGCTTGGGGGTAATATAGAAATATTAAGTTTTCTTAATTCATGTGACAGGAAGTCTTTCCATTTATTTATGTCCAATTTCTTCCAACAATGTTTTATAGTTTTCAGAGTACAAATTTTTTACTTCCTTAAGTCTATTCTAAGTATTTTATTCTATTTGATGCTATTTTAAGTAGGATTATTTCTTAATTTCCTTTTAGGATTATTTATTGATACTGTAGAAAAATGCAACTAATTTTTGTGTATTGATTTTATATCCTACAACTTTACTAAATTTGTCTAGTAGCAGAAATAGTTTTTAGATAGAATCTTCATTGTTTTCTATACATAAGATCATGTCATCTGCAAACAGGGACAATTTAATTTCTTCCTTTCCAATTTAGATGCTTTTTTATTCTTGACTAACTGTGCCATCCAGGACCTTCAGTACTATGTTGAATGGAAGTGCTGAGAGTGGACATTCTTGCCCTTTTCCTGACCTTAGATGACAAGCTTTCAGTATAACGTTGAGTATAATGTTAGCTGTTAATTGTGTTTAAAATGTTTGTTATATTAAGGTAATTTCCTTCTATTCCTTGTTTGTTGAGTCTTTTTATCACAAAAGGGTTTTGAATTTTGTCAAGTGCTTTTTCTGTATACATTGAGATGATCACACGGAGTTCTTTCTCCCCTTCCTTCTCCTAATCCGGTTAATTACGCTGACTGATTTTCATGTGTTGAACCATCCTTACATTCCAGGAGTAAATCCCAGCTCTTCATGATTGTAGTTTTTGTTTTTTGTTTGTTTGTTTGTTTTGTTTTGTTTTGTTTTTGTTGGTTTTTTTTCCATGCATTGTTGAGTTCAATTCACTAGTGTTTTGCTCAAGATTTTTACATTAATATTTATCAGGGATGTTGGTCTGGAGTTTTCTCTATCCTATATCTTTCTCTGTCTTGGTATCGGGGTAATGCTGATCTCATAAAATGAACTTAAATGTGTTCCCTTTTTTCTAATGTTTTGGGAAAGGTTGAGAGGATTAATGCTAATTCTTAAATGTTTGGTAGGATCCTCCAGTGACACCATTTGGTCCTGGGCTTTTCTTTGTTGAAGATTTTTGATTATCAATAAATGTGCTTATTCATAATTGGCCCATTCATACTTTTATTTGGTCATGATTCAGTCTTGGTAGGTTGTTTGTTCTAGGAATTACTCATTTCCTCTAGTCATCCTATTTGCTGGTATCTAGTTGCTCTGAGCAGTCTCTTATGATTCTTTTTATTTCTGTGGCATCACTTGACCTGTTTCCTCTTTCATTTGTGGTTTTGTTATTTGATCTCTCTCTCTGTTTTTTTAGTCTAGCTAAGGGTTTATAAGTTTTTATATGTTTTCAAGAAAATCAACTGAATTTCATTGATTTTTCTAATTGTTTTTCTTTATTTTTGTTCTTATATTCATTATTTCCCTCCTTTTAACTTTGGGTTTAGTTTTTTTTTTTTTTCCTCCTTGTTCACTGAGGTGTGGCGTCAGTTGATTTGTGATCTTTTCTTTTTAACATTGATGTTCAGTGTTATAAATTTCTCCTCTTAGAAGTGCTTTTGCTGCATCCCATAGTTTTTGTACATAGTGTTTTCATTTTCATTCATCCCCAAATATTTTCTGATTTTTCTTGTGATTTCTTCTTTGATCCATGAGTTGGATTTAATTTCCACACATTCGTAAGTTTTCTGTATTTTAATTTATTTCTAATTTTATCCCATCGTGTTCAGGAAAGATACTTGACTTGATTTCAATTTTCTTAAATTTTTTAAGACTTATTCTGTGACCTAACACAATCTATTCTGGAGAGTGATCTGTGTGGACATGAGAGGACAGTGTGATCTGCTATGGAATGGAGGCTGTGTCTATGTTGGGTATTACGGTCTGTAGTGTTCAAGTTTGGGGTTTTCCTATCGATTTTCTGTCTGGGTGGTTTGTTACTTTCTCGTTCTTCCAGTTCTCTTAATGCTTGCCTCATCATCGGGGTCTACTGATGTCAGTGCATATATATGCATAATTGGTATGTCTTCCTGGTGAACCGAACTTTTTGCCATTACATAATGTTCTGCTTTATCTCTTGTGACAATTCTGACTTCAAGTCCAGTTTGTTGGACATAAGAATGGCCAGTCCTGCTCTCTTTTGGTCACCGTTTGCATGAAGTCACTTCTTCTGACCTCTCACTTTCAGTCTAGGTGAGTCCTTATATCTGAAGTAATAGACAGAGAATACTTGATCTACCCAGTGTTCTATCCATTCAGCCACTCCGCGTCTTCTGATTGAGAAGTTTAATCAATTCACATTTAAAGTAATTATTGAGAAGGGAAGACTCACTATTGTCATTTTGTCAACTGCTGTTTGTCTTGTAGTCACTGATTCCCTCTTTTCCTCTCCTGCTACCTGCCTTGGTATTTCATTGATTTTCTTTATAGTGACATACTTTGATTTCTTCCTTATTTGCCTTTGTGTATTTTCTACAGGTATTTTTTTGGTTACTATGGGGATTACACAGAACATTTTATAACTATTTAATTTCCATCTTATACAAAAATCTCATTTCCTTCACATATCACTTTCCATATCACAAATTATATATTCTTTTATGTTTTGTTTTTTGGTTTTGATGATACTGGAGCTTGACCCCAGGGGTGCTCTACCACTGAGCTATATCCACCTTCATTTTTTATTTTGAGACATATTGGCCTCAAATTTGCAATTTTCCTGCCTTAGCCTCCTGAGTCACTGGAATTACAGGCATGTGCCACTGACCATATTCATATATTTTCTATCCATTTGCATAGTTTCATAACTATATTTTTTCTGTTTGTTTGTTTGTTTGGTGTTGGGGCTCAAACTCAGGGCCTTGTACAAGCAAGATAAGCACTCTACCAACTGAGCTATTTCCCCAGCCCAGTAATTTTTAATGTTTTTAGCTTTTAAATTCTATAGTGGAAGTGAATGCGACTTACATGCCACAATTACAGTGTTATGGTATTTTGTATTTGTCTATTTTCCCCTACCAGAGAGTTTTATATTTTCATATGATTTTATGTTGCTGTGAAAAAAGTATAGATTTTTGTTCAATTTCTCAGCACTCAAACTCCTGGTACTTCAGTAACTCAGGAGGGTCTTTTCTTGTGGTCTTCTTCACATACACATGATCCATCCCTTCCAGCTGAATTATTTTCAAGGTGTTCCAGTCTCTGAACTTAGCAAACAGAACCCCCCAACCTTCATGTATTAAAAAGTATTAACAGCTGACTCTGAGATAAGTCGTTTTGTCCTTGTTCCTGGCTGTCTCTCATTGCGTGCCCAGCACTCTGTCAAAATGTGACCTCTCCCGACATCCACTACCAGTGAGCGCGTGGCTGGGGCCACACTGGCACGGTTCCCTGTTTCAGAAAGCAGAGGTTCTGGAACCTGGAGCTTTTTGTAGACGAGTTTTACAACATTACATTCCAGAAAGGTCCCAGGCTGGACAGTCCCTCTTCTAATGCACCTTGTCGAACTCAAATGGAAAGCCCAACTTTCTCACAGCTAAAAGCAATTACATTCTGCCGATAATGAGAAACTTCAGTTTGGTTTTTTTAGTTTATTTCAGACCACAAAGTTACAATTACACATAAACGTTTGATGCTTAAAATAGATTGGAATGATTTTTTTAAAGGAGTTGCCATGTCCATTTAAAATACCATATTATAAATTTTATGGGTGTGGTCATCTGCCAGCAGGAGTATCCATTCCCTGGCTGCCGTCTGAGCTACAGATGAAGTCTTAGGAACTTTTTACTGCAAATGAAATGCTCTTCATAGCCTCTGAATATGTTATAAGGCTCACTGGTGAAATTATGGGGCAACTTTAGCTAACAATTATCTAGGCTTTTGAGCTTAAAATCCAGTAGTTTCTACAACATTCTGCTGTAATTATATAGTCTACCAGAGAAGAGATTTGCATGCCCTGTGTTGCAGAGTTGTCTTGCCTGGGTAAATACAATAAATAAATACAAACTAGAATGACTTTTGGTTTTTGAGACAGCGTCTTGATATGTTACCAGGCTGGTGTTTGACTCCTGGGTTCAAGCCTTAGCCTTCCAAGTGCTAGGATCACAGGAGAGTGGGAACAGAATGCAACAACCATACTATGAATTAAGGTCCAGGCCACATGCAGCAGAGCTTGCCTTCCTACCTTACCAGCTGACCACAGTTTGCTCCTTTGGCTTTATCCAGCTCCTGATCTCTCCTACATCAGAAGGAAGACTTCAGGCACTCTCCTTATTGCCCCCTAGAATGTGAGCTCTTTATTCTTTGACCTCATAACACTTTGTACCTCTATCTGGTTATCTCTGCACATCTGATCCTTAGCCCTCACTGCGAGACTGGAAGATTTCAATTTAATAATAAACTACCCAGGTTTTGAGGCACGTTTCAGTGTTGATCTGCTATAAGGTTGTCTGCTTCTTAGAAATACGGTTCCTGCATGAAAATCAGAAATTCTTCTTCCCTAGAAATCTGCACCCCATTTTGGTATGTCTCCTTGAGACCAAAGCCTCTAAACTTCAAGGAGTTGGTGGTCAGTTTCATCTGGGAAAGAATTTGTCTTTTTTAAGATCTAATATGGGCAAATGCCAGGTCAGAGTTTGCATTGAAGAAAAAGAAATCCCTCCGACAGAAACATGAAATTTGGAGTGTTCGTGAAATATGAAGATAACAAGGGCCACCATGTGTGATCCCGTAGCAGATGAGCGTGGAGCCTGAGACCCACTCTCTTATTTCTAGTAGTAATTAATTAGTAATTAATAGATATTTTTAAACTTCTCCTATAAACAAAACCCAAAACAACGCAGAGCTGCAAATGTGCTTTGGAAACTCAGGTATGTGCTGGGGAGGTTCTTCAAGGCTTGGCAACCAGGGGGCATAAATATTAACCACTGGCATTTGTATCGTGTTCTTCTCTCATAGGGCAGATGTTATCACCCCACTTGACAGAAAACTAGTCTCTGAGGTCACTGAGCTGCTCAAAGGCAGGGTTCTATTTCAGACCCAGGTCTCTAATTCCAGCTGCTGGGCTGCGGCCTGCTCCCAGCCTCCTTCTGCAGGATAATCAGGTCTTCCCAGAAATCTGCAAGACCCACAGAGCCGGAGGACGTGTCTGGTTGTTGTTTTTCAGTGCAGCCTGAGATACATTCCTCTGATGGCTGCCTGGCTTCTCTGGCCTCTGTCTTCAGGGCAAGTGCGCACGCACGTACACACACACACACACACACACACACACACACACACACGGCCTTCGAGAACAGACACTAGGGTGAGAAGTCCCTCTTGTCCCACCTTCACATTCTTACAGAGCCAGCCAGGATTCTGCGCTGTGGGAGTGGGAACCAGAATCTCTCTGCCATCAGGACAGGACAGACAGTGTCACATAGCCACCTCAGCAATTCCCACAATGCTGGGGACAGCATGATCTCCAGGGCATGGGGGCTGCTGCTTCTCCCTCCCTCTGGAAAAGCTCATCAGCTCAGGTGTTGTGAGCCTGCCAGGATCTGTGAGAGGAAGTGGTGACCGACAATTACCCACTGAGCACCCGCTGGACTCAGCACACATTAATAATAATAATTACAATTTCATGGGCATTCATGGTGAGCCTGAATGGACTCTAATGAATATCGAAATATCTCTAGGTATTGCAATTTTCTTGCAGGTGAGAAAAGACAGAATGCTTAGGGATCTTGCTCAGGGGTATACAACAGGTGAGTGTCAAAACCCTATCTCACTCCTAGACCACCGAGCTACAGGCAAGGTAGCTAACTCCATGGTGTGTTATGGGCTTAATGGTCTTGAAGTCCCAACCCCGGTTACCTCAGAATATGACCTTATTGGAAACAGGGTCATGGCAGATGTAATTAGTTAAGGTAAGATGAAGTCACACTGGAGTGGGAGCACCTTAATCCAGTAGGACTGGTGTCTTCTTTATAGAAAAGACACAGAGGGTTCATAATGTGACCACAGAGACAGACTGGAGTTGATGCTACCACATCCAGTTTCTGGGGCCACCAGAAAGTGGAAGAGACAAAGGATGTTCTCCTACAGGTTTTGGTGGGAGCAGGGCACACTGACACCATGGTTTCAGACTTCAGCTGCTGCCAGTGTGAGATGACAATGACAAATGTCTGTTGTTTAAGTCCACCCAGCTTGTGGTGCTTTGGTATCTAGGAAACAGAGCCGGCCAAATGAGGGGGGGCTTGAGAGAGGTGGAAAGCAACGGGGGGCCACAGCTCACTGGGAAGACCTGGAAAAGGAGAAAGGAAAGTCTGCTGTCTTAGCTCTTGGTCTGAAAGGGTAAGCGGGGTTCAGGAAAGAAGAGGCCAGGTCCCAGGGGCTGAAGAGTGCACCTGGGCAGGGGAACCTTCCGCAAAGGTGCAACACGAGTGTCTGTGAGGGCCTGGGGCAGGGGATGGGGGCGTGAGAGACAGAGGGGGCAACACTGGGTCACGGAGGGCTTGTTCTCCACGGAGGACACCAGATAGGATTGGGGAGCCAGCGGAGGCCAGGGGAGGGGCAGGGGCAGGCTGCCTGCTCCTCAGCACCCCTCTGGGGCCTGAGCTGACTCTTCTTGGGCTAGGACCTGATCTCCTTGAAGCAGGTATCCTCCTGCTGGGTCCAACATGCCTCCATTCTCACGAGGTGATACCCGGCTCCAAGTGTCTGCTGTGTTGTGGGTGCAGCAGAGGTGCAGGGGTTGGACCCTCCACTCATTTAGCCAGTCCTCCCCCAGGGCCAGGAGTCGTCTCTGTCCTGGAGGGCCTGGGCCCTCAGCCTTTCTCTGAATCTGGTGAGCTCCCAGTCCTGTGCCCCTAGCCCAACAGGTCCCCCACATTGCTGACCCTCCAGACACCAGCTCCCATGGCTGTGCCCTATGCGCGCTGGCCTGGCCTCCCGTCTTGGCCTTCTTGCAGTGCCCAGGGCTCTGCTGGCCTGGCCTTTCTGTTCCCATGGACAGGCATGGTTGCTCGTCCCAGCCCTCCAGGCTGCCCAGCAGGGGCTGTCCCGAGTGTTGTGCCTAAGATCTGGGAACAGGAACATGACGTGATCCAAGCCACAGGACTTGCTGCTGAGTCAGTCTGAACTGCAGAGTGAATCACGTGGACTCCTTGCCTGACAAACGCAAGGTGTTTAGTGAGTACCTGTCAGTAAATGAATGGTCGAGGGATGCACGGGATGGTTAGCACAATTGTCCAGGGCAGAGGACCTGAGCTTCTCAGTACAGGTGAGCTGGGGACAGGTAGAGTGGCTCTCTGATATTGACTAGAGAGCTAGAACTTTGCCATTCCACAGTCTAAGTTCAACCCTGCCTCCCCGGCCTCTGGCCACATGCCTTGGGTAAGTCACTTAACATTTGGGGTCCCCAAATGGCACAGAGATGCCGTCTGTGTCCTAGAGGGCCTGGGCCCTCAGCCTTTCAGAGCAACTGGGAAAGTGAATGTGAATCAGGTGATTTTTAAAGTTTGTGGTGAGCTGCACCCAGGAAAGAAGTGGACAGGTGGTAGGGCTCTCACCCAGATTCTAATTCCTGAGAGAAGGAATAAAAAAATAAAAAAGGCATTAGCCAGGTTCTCCAAGACCCAGGTCCCCAGGGGAAGGGAACTATCCAGCAGGCACTCAGAGGTGGAAAAGAAAACTAAGGTCCAGCCATCAGGCCCACCTGTGCCTTGCTTAGACTGGCATCTAATACATAAGAATGAAGAAGCCATGGTTGAGAAAACAAGGATCAGCAACACAGACGCCGGATCCCGGGTACAAAGTGAGGACAAGCAGTGGAGCAGAGCACCAAAGCTGGGCCACCCTGCCGCCTGGCACCGTGTAAGGCCCAAGGTGTTGGGTCCAGCGGGTCCTTGAGGCTGGCACAGTTCAGGCCAGGGTTGGGGGGCCATGGGCTGGAAAGGAGGCTGGAGAAGAAGAGTGGAAGAGGCTGGCCCTAAGAGTGGAAACTTCAGGGGCTGGACAGGGCTGTGGGTGGCAGAGCGAGGAAAGGAATCAAGGATGATTCAGAGTCTGGAATAGAAGGGCCTTCCTGCAGGGGCTTTGGAGTGGAAACAGGGATTCCTGTCTGCCTCGCCAGGGATTGGGGCTGTGGAGGAGGCCAGGCGCCTCTGCCCAATTATTTGCATGACAGGCGCTGGTCAGACATAGGCCCTTCTCAGATGGCACAGCAGGCTGCACTGCCTGTGTCCCGGGTTTTCTGCTGAGTATGCTCACACCATGGTAACCACACAGAAATGAAATACCACTCTGAATGCTACAGAGAACTTTCAATTTCTTGGTGCATTTTCATTATACAGAATAATGAGTTTCAATGAGACATATTTGTACATGCAAATAAAACACTTCCCTCGTATCCACCCTCCACTGCCTTCTCTTGCCCTCCAGTCCCCTCCCTTCATCCCTCCCCCATCCTCCTCCTCTTTTCTTCTAGTCTCCCTGTTACTTTCATATCTTTTTTTTTCCCCTCCTAGATTCCACATGAGGGAAAACATGCCAGGGTCATCTTTATGTGTCAGGATTATTTCACTTACATTAGGAACTTCAGCTCCATCCATTTTCCTGCAAATGGCATGACCTCATTCTTCTTTATGGCTGAATAAAACTCCCTTGTATATATAAGCACATTTTCTTTATCTATTCATCTCTTGATGGGCACCTAGGCTGATTCCATAACTTGACTATTGTGAATTGTGCTGCAATAAACATGGGTGTGCAGCTATCTCTGAAGTGTGCTGACTTTAATTCCCTCAGGTACACACCCAGGGGTGGTAAAGCTGGGTCATATGGTAGATCTATTTTTAGTTCTTTGAGGAGCCTCCATACTGATTCTCATAGTACTTGCACTAATTTACATTTCCACATTCCCACAGTGTATAGGGGCCCTCATCAGCATTTATTGTTTTTATTGTGTTTATTTGTTTGGGTATTGGGGGTTGAATCCAGTGTTTTGAGCATGCTAAGCAAGTGCTCTACCATGGAGATATACCCCTGGCCCTTATTTTTAGTTCTTATATTGAGATACAGTCTCACTAAGTGCCCAGGCTGGTCTTGAACATTTTTTTCATTAATTATTGGCAATTTGTACTTCTTTTTTATTTTTCCATATTTGTATTGGTGCACTATAATTATACATAATCATGGGATTTGTTATTGCATATTCATACACGAACACACTTATAACAAGATAATTTGGTCAATATTGTTCTTCAGTCTGTGCCCTTTCCTTCCCACCTCCCTCCCCCGGCCTCTTTACTACTCTCTTTCTTATTTTCATGAGACACCCCCACACACCCTTTTATTCCTTTTTCTAACTTCCACATATGAGAGAAAATATATGACCCTTGACTTTCTGAGTATGGCTTACTTCACTTAACATAATGCTCTCAAATTCCATCCATTTTCCTGCAAATGACATCATTTCATTCTTTTTTTTTGTGGCTGAGTAAAATTCCATTGTGTGTATATAAACACATATTCTTTATGCATTCATCCATTGATGGATACCTAAGCTGGTTCCAAAATTTGGTTATGTATTTCTTTTCTTTTTTAAGAACTCTTCACATTTAATGATCAAACAATAAACATAATATTAAGAGATAAAAGTTAAGATAAAATATACAATAAAGCAGCTCAGTTAATCCATCCTGGAAGTGTCCCCGTGAAATGTCATGAGATTCATTAGTTTATAATGGCATCTCATGAAAATTGGTATTGAAAAAAGGTACAATGAGGAGGAATTTTGTTCTGTCAGATATTAACTTCTACCTGCTACAAAGTCATAATGCAGTGAGATGAAAGAACACATAGTTCAATGGGGCAGAGCATCAAACTGGCAGACAGACCTGGTACACGTGGAGACTTAATGCTATACACAGGTGACATTGCAACTCAACAGGAAAAGTCCACTACGAAATAATTGTAGCTGGAAAATCTCTCCATGTGGAGAAAAATAAACACCACAACCCTATTTAATTCCACACAAGGATGGACTCCATTTCCAAAAACGTGAAAGGTAAAAACTAAAAAGTTAACAGAAGAAAATGAACGAGAAAGACTATACTCCTAAAACTGAATATTAAAAATATAAAACTATAAGGCAAAAAAAAAAAAAAAAACCTGATGATCTTGATTATAAACACCACCATGGGCAATTAATAAAACAAACAGAGAAGATATTTGCAGCATCTAAAACTACCAGGGACCCATAGCTAGAAAGCATTTGAAACTCTTGCAACTCAATGAGATCCCCAACAGAAAAACAGGCCAAGGATCTGAACCACTTCCAAATAAGGAAATCCAAAGGGCCCACAAATTTAGTAAAGAGGCTCCGATGTGTTAGTAATGAGAGAAATGCAGAATAAAACAACAATGAGCTATTTCATCACCATCATCATTGTAGGGCACAGAGAGACGGTGGCAACAGCAAGTGTGGTAGGGAGCAGAGGCCCTGTGTCTTGCTGGGGAGTGTCTCCATCAGCGTATAATCAGCTTTTTTTGCTGCTGTAACTAAATTACTTGACCAGAACAACTGTTGAGGAGGATAAGTTTACTCGGGAGCTCCTGGTTTCAGAGGTCTCACTCCATAAACAGCCTGCTCCATTCTTCAGGGCTCCGGGTGAGGCTGACATCAGGGCGGGAGAGCGTGGTGGAGGGAAGCAGCTCAGTTGATGATTAGGAAGCAGAGAGGGACTCCACTGGCCAGATACAAAATATCTACCCCAAAGGCAAGCCCCCATCACCCACCTCCTCCAGCCACACCCCACCCACCTTCAGTTACCACTCGGTTGGTAACTGATTGGGCTAAGGCTCTCATAACCCAGTCATTTCTCTTCTAAACCTTCTTGCATGGTCTCACAATGAGCTTTGGGGACACCTTACATCCAAACCATAATAGTTTATCAGTGCTCTGAGCTTTTCACCTCCCATGGTCTCAGCTGCTGTCTCTTGTCCTCATGTAATTAATAGCATCTTATTTCATTCTTCAAATTGTCCCTGTCTGGATGATGTCATATGGCTACCTTCCTATGATCCAAAAACTTCACTTGTGCTTATTTGTCCCAGTGAAATTCTCAGGTGCAGAGGGATGTAAAGGAAGATGATTTGGGCTTTGCTGGGGTGGGGAGTTGGAATAAATTGAATATTTTCTGGAAGGGAGGACAGGTAAAATGAGGAACAGAAGGTGGATGTGAGAAGTAATGAAATCCATGAACCCACAGCAACATGGGTGGCTAACTAAAGCAGTGCTGAGTCGCAGGAGAGCAGAAAGAGATGCATAACCTTATATCACTTATATAAGTCAAAAGTTTGTTTTTTTTTCAGAAAATACATGTAAATAAAATATACACATTAAACATATTAAGGTAACAGGGAAAATGAAAACGAGAATAAAAAGAAATAATTACAACATAAATAGCTGGATTCAATTTGAATAGGTAGAATTTTCTAGAAAAGGTCTCTGGGGATAATTGTTCAGTTGAATCAGCCACAGCTACCTCTCAATTGCTACTATTTGCTGAGAAATCTTAGTATTATGGGGAGTTCCAGCTGACAAAGCCCAGTTCATTCCACCACAGTGATGGAATAAAAATGTTGATTGAGCCCTTCTCTGTGTCAGGCACTGAGATAGACCCCAGGGGATAAGGATAAATGTCTTCAAGGAGCCATAATTAACTTCCTGCCTTAAATTAGAACACTTCCCATTGAAAAAAATTCTGAGGGAACTAAACAGAAATATTTAGACTAAGTAAACTTAGCCTCAAATGTTTTGAGAGTTGTACAATATTTAGAGAATGGAGTCCAATTCATTATTTAGGGGGACCTTGGTTCCTGAGCAGTATTTTAAGAGGGGAAAGATAGGATTGCTGAAGATGAGTGCTCCTGATTAACGAGAGAAGTCAGAGAGCATGGAGATGCAGATGGGGAGACAAGAACAAGGGGTGGTGGGAAGCAACTCTGGATAGATAAGAAACTAGATTCTTGGAGACTGCAGGCATCAAAAACACCTAGATTAAAAAACCTCACTGGAGGAGAGCAACTTGCAATCTTTAAGAAGTTAGCTTCCGTTTGTTCTGCAGGCCACAGGAGATGCAGGGTACTGGCACAGATAATGGATGGTCATTCCTTTCACTTATGGGGAGGGTCAGGTGGAGACTCCAGGCATTCATCACAGTTTGAAGGTTCTAATAAATAATGTTTTTCTTCTCTGGACCAGTTCTGGGACAACTAGGATAAAACTCCAAACTGTTATTGCTGATAAAGCCACCATTGGAGAATGTGGCCACCAACTGTGGGCAGGTGTAGCTTAAAACTGAAGGGAGAATCACAGGAATGTGCCCCCTCATCAGAGCAGGCCCTGTCCCTGGGGGCCTCCCATGGAGTGGGATTCGGGCCAGGCATGATGAGTAAGGCTGGGAGGGGTGGAGCAGTCCTCAGGTGCCCAGGTGGGTCCTTCTTCACTGAGGGGCAGGAGGAGCCCAACACACGGTACTAGAGGAAATGAAATAGTGCATCGCCACATGGAAGAGAGGTCTCCTTCTCAGTTCTACAAGACGACAAGAGAATGCAGAAAAGCCAGAAAGAATCAACACCACCAGAGTTCTGAGCTTCGGGGGACACACAGACCTGGTTTGTCCACATTCCTGTGGGCTTCAACCTCACCCTCTCTGAGGCTGACTACCTGGTGGACTCCACTCTGAGATACAAAGTAGCTTTTGGATTGTCTTTCTTTAAAAGTAATTTCAGAATGAAAGCCAGTCTCAGGCAATGTGTGCCTAAGGACTTAGATCCACAGTCTCTACTGTAGATAGATCCAGAAAGCAGTTGGTTAGCTTTCCTTGACGTGGTGGAGATTGCACCCAACATCCACGGGTGTCCTTGGAAGTCATCTTTGAGCCGTTTCTCACCTGGTGATGAGGCACACAGGGTGGGACATGGCCAGAGGAGATCACCAGTTGTAAGACGGGCAGATACTAGAAGCACTTGTTGCAGTCTGAAGAGGCCTAATAAGTGCTTTCTGCCAGTCTAGAAGCAGAACCCAGCTCTGCTGGCAAGGAAATGTGCAGAAAACTGAAAACCACTCTGTTGTTTACTGAGGAAGAAAAGGCAGGGCAAGGGGTTTGGGCACACAGCACACACAGACAGGATCTGCTGGGAGGAAGAGCACTGGCCAGTCATTTAGAGTTTTGTTCACCACAAATGAGGGGGAAACCCCATCCTCTAACATCCCTAAAGTTTAAGACCTTGAATTACCAACAGTGACAATTCCCAAAATAGAAAGTGCAACCACAGACCTGCCTTTGTGTACACAGAGAATGGAGAGTCTGTGGATGGGCTGCTGCCAGCCTGTGTGTTTCCCACCCCCACCCCCAGGCACATGGGGAGCCATCCCTGCCAGCAGTGTCTCCTGTGAGTGCTAAACAGTAACAGGGGGGCGACAGCGCTATGGAGCCTAGGGAGACATCACAAATCACCTTGTTGGACCCAACTCAGAACAGACACTAAAGCAAGTCTGCAGGGCATAAGGCTGAGGTGGACACACACCTGGCCCAGGGACACATTTTGTATGGCTTGCAGAGGATTTTGAAGAAATATTAACCCATTGCCAATGCTTAAGAATTTGGAGCTCTCAAATAAAAAGCCAGCTTTCAGACTTTTCTTGAAAATGAGACCTGTAGCAGGACAGGGCCCACATTCCAGCTAGGCCACAGCCCTCCAGGCCATCATGCCTCGCCAAGTCCCCAGGGCCTTTCCTCGGCCTGCTGCTGTGAGCATCCGCGTCTGTTGGCTGGCCAGGTCTGAAGTGACTGCCAACACTCACAGTCAATGGTGGAACTGGGGCCAGACTCAGGACAGCCGCCTTTGGGCTCCACCACCCACCATCCATGAATTCCTGAATCAAACTCTTGGGTTCACCTGAGGACCCAGAAAAGGAGCTGGCTTGGAATTACATATCAGCCAAGTGAGGATGCTGATATCATGGAAACTCCGGAAGGTCTGGTAAACGCCAAACAGCCAAAGGCCAAATTTTAATGAAGTGTAAACTTCAGGGGCTCCTCCATGTGGCCCATTGCCTAGGGAGGGTAGCAGCTCAATAAATATTTGTTAAATGAAAGATGTGTTCCATGTTTCAGCCTGGGCTGCAGCATTGCCCAAGATGTTATAAAGATGGATTTATTCTGGAGTTGAGTCCTTTTGATATTCAGTATGATCCAGCGGGTCACGGACATTCATCACAGGCTACAGAAATTCGTTTGCCCTGTTATCAAAAGGATTTTATTTCCAATTTAAAAAATTAGAAAAAAAAACATGAAGTGCCAATTTTCCAAGTTTACATGTCAAATCTCTAGGATCTAGACATCTGTGTGCTAGTGAGATGCACTGCAGAATACTCACAGGGCTCTGTGTTCAGCTCAGTTCTATAAATTTTCAGTGAGCCCGATCACATGCATGACTCTGTCCTCAGTACTGAGACACCAGATGCTGGCCTTAACTTTGCAGGGTGGGGGTAGGCAGGGAAAAGCTCGTGATTTTTAAGTGTTTATTGTTTATGTCTGCCACTAAGTACCTAACTACTAATATTTATTTGGGAAGTAGTTTGTTTCACACAAGTGGATTTCTTTTCATACAAAACCTTAACTTTTGCATAATGGACATAGCATCTTCAGGGTAGTGACCGTTCTGAGGACTAGGCAGCCTGTAGTTTATCTATAAGATAATGGGATAAAATAGTACCATTTGTTCAATCTATAGATGGTGGGTATATAACTGTCCAATGAATTATCTCCTGAAGATTTTAGACATTTCATAATTTTTTAAAAAAATCACAAAATAGCATGTTTTCTGACAGTAGAGAGCAGATACGAAGTCCTTTCCCTGAGGAAACCATCACTGTGAGCATCAACCACTGCCCCAGGCTACACCTGGGCAGGGACCCTGAGGAATGCACAGCTGCAGACGTGACCACAGTCGCTTACACCGGGCTCCCTCTGCTCTGCTTCCCTTTCTGCCTCATTGCTGAAGGCCTCTGGCTGCTGTCAGTGTATCGGTCTGTACCTTGCACCCTCCCTCCCAGCCTGCTGTGTCCTGGGGAGGCAGCTTATCAAACTCTTAGAAGTGGCATGAGGGTGAACTTTAAGGGAAACCTAACAAGATTCTAAATACATACATGTGTCCTTTCTGATGGTGTTTGGGGCAGCAGAAGTAGCTAAATAAAAAGTCCTGGGAATTGTGTCATGATTGGCAATGTAGGTGTACAGGCAAGAAAACTAGCCAGAGCACCCACCTTTGACACTAACTAGTAGTGTTCGGTCATTCCCTACTCAAGAAATGCACATCTATTACCTGCCAGGCACTGCTTTAGCTGCTGAGGACCCAGCAGGGAACAGGACAGACAGGCAGCTGCAGGCCTGGTCAGGGA
The DNA here is from genome assembly GCF_048772815.1 of Callospermophilus lateralis. Lineage (NCBI taxonomy): Eukaryota > Metazoa > Chordata > Mammalia > Rodentia > Sciuridae > Callospermophilus > Callospermophilus lateralis. The sequence continues at coordinate 9,587,875 of NC_135310.1, forward strand.
GAAGGCGAACACACATGACAACTGTGGTGTGGCCACTGCTCTGAGGTTGGCAAATGGGGGAGGGGGTGGAGGGAGGTGGCACTTCAGGTGGCCGTGTTGGGATGTGCCCTTAGAGAGGGTCCCTTGGGCCAAGACCTAGAAGATAAGCTAAGGCCAGGCTGGCAGAGATGGCACCTTCCAGGCTGAAGAAAGATCCAGCATGAGACCCCTGAGGTGGGAACAGGACCGATATTCACAGAACACATAATCAGGCATCGGTGGGGAAGTGGAGCCAGCAGAGTTTGGGGACTGTGACGGCATGAGTGGCAGGAGGTGTGGCTGGGGAAGCAGTTACACACAGGGCCAAGGAGAAGTCTAAACTTTATTCCCAATCCCAGAAGTCTGGGAAGGATCCAATCTGCTGTGTCCTGGAAAGGGGGCTGTGAGGGCGGCTGGATAGGATGGATGGCGTGGGAGGGTGAAGTGGGGTGCTGGAGAGACAGGGATTGAGGCCGACTTCTAGATCTAAGCAGCAGGGCTCACAGCAGGGCTATTTGCTGAGAAGAGGAAGGCTGATCTCAAACAATCAAGAACATCAGAAAAGCCAAGGTCAGGGCTGAAGATGTGGCGGAAGCCTTGGGAACAGATGAGATGACCCAGGAAGGGAGTGTACACAGATAAGGGCCCAGGCCTGGGCAGGCTGAACCAGGGAGAGGTTGGGGAGGGGAACTGGAGGACAGAAGATAGGACACAGGATCCCTAAGAACAGAGCGTGCCAGGGAGTGCTCGGATGTGTGGAAGGCTGCTCAGAGGGTAAGATGAGGCAGAGGGATCTGGCGCCCGCACTCAGCAGGACAGAGGGAATGGGAGCTAGACAAGAGAAGTCTGGGAGCAGGAATAAGCACAATTTAATGCTCTAGGTCGGCCTCCTTGTAAAACAAAGGTAACTGAACAGTTGAGCTTAGCCATTTCTTGCAATGCACTTTGTACCACATGCTTTTAGACTGGGAAAAAAAATGCTTGGAAAAAAAAAGGGGGTGGATGATAAAGGATAAGAAAAAACTATAATATAGGAAGCCATGCTGTTTGGGAGTTAAACAAGTTGTGTGGTCGTTAATACTCTTTTACATGAAAATTATTAAGGATGTTTATATAAATTATTAAATAAGCAAATAATTAAAATAGAACTGCTAGTGGCCATTCAGAATTCTTAGCACACCCAAATTATGTAAGCTACTCCATTAAAATAGAAACAAGGGACTCTCCCTAGTTTACCATCTAGTAAAATTCCTTAACAATTATGTCTAGACCCAATGCCCACTCACACAGCTGAGTGGCACCTGGGGGACTGTTGTGAAAGCCCCCTCTCACCTGACCAGTCACTCTTCTGGAAGTCAGAAAAGAAAGTTCCATGATATCAGAAATTTGCATATCGAGATCATGAAACTTTATGAGATTCCATGAAATGTTTATTTCTCTGTAACTATCATCTTAGCCAAAGACAAGCTTGCCTTAATGTGATGTTTAAAATAAATATTTCAGCACCACAAAAAAGTAGAAAGAAGGCAATGAAGGGCACCCCTGGACCCCACTCACCTTGATAAAGCATAACCAATGCAGGTGAGCCTGCACAGAGTGTCTCAAATTGCATCATCTCCCAAGAATACTGCATATCTTAAATTTTCACCCAAGGTTAAGTGTTGAAAAATCACCCACAACCCTGTTTTGTCAAGGACACTCCACATGTGTTTCCTGATTGCCTATTGACTGTTCTTTCAAAGAGAGTGAGGCTGGAGATTGTCATGCTATTTGTGGACTTTCTTTAATTGGTTGAGATTAACCTGGCACCGGTGTGGAGACAGGCTCAGAGGTGACTTGATAGGAAGGCTACACTGTGTGTCTGGGATGTGACGGTTCTGTACAAGGGTTCTGGTTGTGGGCCCTCTCACTTTGGCTTACCTTGCCTTAAGAATCCAACCAAGGCCCAGTGCAGTGGTACATTCCTGTAATCCCAGCTTTCAGGAGGATCACAAGTTCAAGGTCAGCTGGAACAAGCCCTTGAGACCCTGTCTCAAAATGAAAAGCACTGGGGATGTAGCCCAGAGAACTTGCCTAGCATGTATGAGGCCATTGGTTCAGCACTGGAAAAATAAAATAAAATAAAAAAAAAATAAAAGGTACCAAGAGCCCTCCTTTGCCAGGCTCATAAGGCAGATGTATGCTTGCACTCCTGAAATGAGGAGTCAGTCCAGTAAGCACGATTCCTGCTCCAGGGCTCCCACGCTTCCTTCTGAGGTATTGATTATCATATATAACAAACACAGGGAACATATCATGTATTCAAAACACAGGGAACAGCTTCACAAATGGTCAGAAGAGAGGCAAGGTAAGTAAGGCATCAGGGTCTTGTCACGTTCAAAGTCCGTGGTTCTCAAAATTTGGTGCGCCTGAGAATCACCTGGGTAGCTTGTTAAAGGCAGATTCCAGGGGCAACCTGGGTCTCCCTGAATTCCTAGGGAGGGCTCCAGAGAGGACCTGACACATGCCTAAGCTTCAGAGCCATTGTCCTAAGCCATTGTCCTAAGTCAAAGATTGCCCTGGAAATCAGACTTCTGCAAATGCTGGGGGAGGGAGGGCTCAGGTTCTAAAGGCATTTGAAAATAAGTTACCCCTGAAAAATCCCCCCAAATTCTCAGAAGATAGAGTATAAATGGCTTTATTTGGTGGGGGCCCCTTTACAGTAAATGTAAGTTAAACAATATAATGCTTACACATTGAGACACATGAGGAATGCATATACAAAACAGAGCTTTATGCTAGCTTAACTGTACGAGGAAGAGAAATACCTACAAATTGAATGTAAGTTAAAAGCTTGTATGATATGACTCTGTGTCACGAGAATACTATGAAATAGTCATTTTACAGATGAAGAGTTGGAAGCTCAATTGTGTGGCTTACCCGGAGTGACCAGCCAGGAAGCACTGGAACCAGATTTCAGCCTTAGCTCTGTTTGCTACTAAACCCTGTCATCTTTACCACACTGCCACAGGCCATTTTTCAGTATTCCTCTGAAGGGTAAAGTTCAGAAATGTTCCAGAAGGTCTAGGGCCACTGCTATTTCAAACATTCACTTAATAAGACAATATACCATACACTGAGTAAGATAAAAATTACATTACAAACTTGTCCTAGCAGCAGAGCTGGGGTCCCAAACTGCTACCAAAATTCCAAGTGGTGATAAGGTGCTGCAGACATGGTGTTTTAAGAGGAATATGTACAATGTCGGCATTGTAGTTGATTAAAATATCTTCCATAGTTTCCTTCCTACCCCAGTTGCCATTATATCTTCTTTTTTTTTTTGTTGTTGTTGTTGTTGTAGATGGACATAATACCTTTACTTTATTTATTTTTATGTGGTGCTGAGGATCTACCCAGTGCCTCACATGCATTAGGCAAGTGCTCTACCACTGAGCTACAACTCCAGCCTATATCTACCTTTTAATAGAAGAAATTTTGTCTTTGAGAGGGAAGTGACTTTTCTGATTAGAGGACAAAACCTCAGAAAAGTCCTCCTTCCTCGACAGACCTCTGAAATGCCTGGGCCTGCAGTGGGGAGGTCACAGGAGCTGGCAGGGTTGCCCCAGCAGCCAAGTGCAGCATGGTGGGTTGGGCATGACCATTCACCCAGCGCTGGGCTAAACACTCCACATGCACAATCTCATTTAATCCTAAATCTATATAGGAGGGGCTACTAGTGTCTCTTACCCTACATAGGGGGAAACTGAGTCAGAGAGTTTGGAACTTTACCCCAAATCTTTGGTCACTCCTTGTATCAGGACAGAGTGTTTACCATACTGTTCTAGGCATTTTAATGCATTAACACCTCTAATCGTCATTATAATCCCATGAAATAGGAGTCATATTTAATGCAGTTTCACAGATATGAAAACAAAAGCGCTAAGGGATTCAGTAACCCACCAGGCTCCCATAGGGAGTTAGTGGTGAGCATAGGAAAGGAATTCAGGGGGGAGTCTCAACCTTGTCCACGTCACCGTCACCTGGGGGCCTTGCTGATACTCAGATTGCTGGGCCCCGGCCCTAGAGTTTTGGAAACCCTTGTTGGGGTGGCACCTGTCGTTTCTGCGGCTGCAAGTTCGCAGGGGATGCTGGGACAGCAACAGGCTAGTTGCAGAACCAGACTGCGAGAGCCAACGCTCTAGAGGGAGCTCTCCAACTCACTGCACAAGTTCTACTGGTCACCGAGTTCATGTGTTTTTAAAACTCCTCCTAAGAGCTAGTAAGAAGAAAAAAATTTTTCTGGAATTTCAGAGATTCCCACTTAACTTTTTGCAAGTCGAGTCAAATAAGGCAACACATTAGTCCTTTAACCTAACCAAGCGGTGGTGGAGTGTCTTCAACGCCCGTCTTTCTCGGATGAAGGCGGAGGCGGCACAGACCACGTGCACGGAGACACCGCGACCAGGTACGGCCGCCCAGACCCGGGTCCCGGCCCAAGGACGTCGGGGCAGCCCCACCCCAAACGGCCGGGCAACTACCCTGGGCGCCCGCCCAGCCAGACTTATGTACATTTCTTGATGTCCCTGTGTCCAGTGCGGAACAGTGTCGCACCTTACGTCTCCTGCCGGAGTAGAACCTAGTGCACACAAACCCCCCACCCGGGCAGCGCCGAGGCAAAGGTCCGCCAGAACCAGGGGCGCGGGGCCGCGGCCATCTTGAGCGGGGCGCACCTCGCAGGTCGCGCGGGCGGGGCGGGAAGGGGCGCGGCCCCGGGACCCCGCCCCGCGAGGGCCTCTCGGGCGCGCGGGCGGCGGGCGCACTCGCGGTCGCACGGACAGCAGGAGCGCACGTCCACTGCGGGCGCCGCGGGTGAGCCGGGCGCGCGGCGGGGGCGGGGGCGAGGGTCGGGCGGGCTCGCGTGCGCGCTCCGCGGAGGGGACCGTGGCCAGGACTCGACGGCAGGTGCGGCGGGGACGGTCCGGCGGAAGGACAGCCAGCACGGGAGCCCGGGCGGACGACCTCGAGGGGCGCCCAGCGAGGCCCCACTCCGGGCAGGTGGAGCTGAACCTGTGCGGCCGGGCGCCGCGGCTGCTGCGCGACCGTTCTCTGTCCACTCTGTCTCCTCCCGAAGGGAAAGCGGAGCCCGGGCTGCATGGACGCGCTCCTCCCGGTTCCCCGGCAGTTAGTTTTTTTAAAAGTGTTTCTCCGAGGCTGGACGGTTGCAGGCCCGGGGCAGCGATTGCCACACTAGTGAAACTTGCTGTGCGCTCGGGCGGCCCCAGGAGGACCGCGGTGGACCCCGCGCCGGCAGCCCCGCCCCGCCGCTCCCCGCCCCCCGCCTCCGACCCCGCGGGGCGGTGACTCACCCGGCGCCGCCCGGCCGGTTCTTAAGCCGCGCGCCGAGGGCTGCCGGGCGCGCTAAGGGCTTGTCTCTGACTCCAGGTCGCGAGAACTTTGTCAGCTGCTGCTGCACAGCCGAGTTTCCGGGGGATTGAGTGAGCCCACCAGGAACCGAAAATGCCGAAACCAGTAAGTTGCCCCGGTTCTGGGCCGGGTCACGTGCGCCAGGCTCCCCCTCCGTCTGGAGTCACCTGCTTGAGTGGATGGGGACAAGAACCGGGCGCTGACGGCCTGTCCCCTGACCATTTGTTGATCCTTTTGCGGGACGCCAGAAAGACACCATTGTGCTCTTCTCTCGCTAGGCCTTTTCTCCGTGAGTCCCCTTCCCCGAAGTTGTGGTCATTCTTAAAAATGAGGCAGAGCCCCCCCTTTACCTTGTTTCTGTCTTTTTAAAAAGTGCCTGCTAGTGCAACTTTGAGGTTTCTTAAAAAGTGCAAATCGCACTCTGGTGGTTTCCAACTGCCTACACCTGCTGGCCCATTTCCTTCAACTGTCCGAAACCACATGCAGCCCGCACCTTCCTGGGGCGATTTGAAGGGCATTTGGGAGAGAAGACACCCTCTCTGCAGCAGGCAGCCTTCGTACAGTCCGATTCCCACCGGGTCCGGGAGGCGCTGGCCTGTAAACCTGGGAATTTGCTGGTTACAGCAGGATTCCTATCTCTGAAAGGGTTTAGCGATGGACTTGAATTGCAGATGAGGCCGCCCTGGAGCTTGATAAGGACGCTCCCCGGGCTCCGGTCCTGTACTGCTGGTGAAGTCAGCTGATTCAAGTGCTGTGTTCCTGCCCCCCGTCCTCGAGTATGATTTGATTGTGTTGAGATTGCTGACCAGGCCCGGGTGGTTGTAGGAACTGGTTCTTAGTGGCATTGCTTAGAAAGTTGTATGTATTTCAGCGGGTGACACACACCTGTAACACCAACTATTCCCAGGCTGAGGCAGGAGAATCGCGAGTTCCAAGTGGGTCTGGATAACTTAGTGAGACCTTTGTCTCAAGTGAAAAACAAAAAGACTGGAGATGTAGCTTAGTGGTAAAGCGCCCCTCAGTACTGGAAACAAACAAAAAGTTGTGTATATTCCACCATTTTAACACTGGTGAGCTGGGTGACTTGGCACTAGGAAGAGGGTTTTACCTTTTTTTGAGATTTGAGTCATGGAGAAAATATCGAGTCTTTAACAATTATAATTAATGATACATAAAAATTTATTTTTAGTTTTTCAAATAATGTGGTTCTTTAATCAATACTTTTGTGCCTTTCCTACTGTTAAGTTTTATGTTCCCTGAAAGGAATTCTTGATTAGAAGACTTATTTTACTATTAGGTTAAAAAAATTACTAATAGATTCAGACATCATAGACTTCTGGTGTGAGTCATATCATTAAGATGACTGGTTCATGAGGCAGATTTTTTTTTTCCTATACAAAATTCTTCCTTTCATTTCAAACTTAAAGTGACACATAACAGCCAAGCTCTACAGTGCCTGTGGTCTACCTCTGGCCTGATTGTAGCTCCTTAACCAGGACTGCAGAGTGTAGCAAGCTTGGGGATTTAGGGGGGCGGGGGTCAAGAAATGAGCTTCTGGTGTGGTTTTCTTGATTTCACTAAAAAAATGCGGAGTGCTAAGATAGTGCCCAGAAAAAAAGTCAGTGTTTCTGGTCACTAATTTTCTTTTTCTTTTTATAATTTGTAATTTCTTTTAGTCTTTTTCTGTTTTTTTTTTAACTTCTTTTAATTGTGGTGAAATGTATATAACATTTAATTTGTCCTTGTAACCATTTATAAGTGTGCAACTCATTGGCATTACGTGTTCCTATTGTTAAGCAGCCATCACCTGAACATCATTACCCCACAGTGACCCCCAGTACCCATTAAGCACTTGCGCCCCATTTCCTCAGCCCCCAGCCTCTGGCATCTACCATTCTAGTTTGCCTCTGTGAATTCAGCTACTCTGGGGACCTTGGTGGGGGGTGCCTTTCAGTATGTGTCCTTCTGTGCCTGTTTCCTTTCCCTCCACATGAATGGCCTCTTCAGGGCTCACCTGCTTTGCAGGTATGTCAGAATTCCCAGCCTTTTTGTCTTACAGCAGGTATGTTTGAACTTCATTTTGATTTAAAGTCTTGGTGATGCCTAAGAATTTAAAAATTGTTTCTGACACAGTGAAGATGGTTGTAAAACTGCAAAGGAAGGCGAGTAGCCATCACTGTGTGTGTGTGTGTGTGTGTGTGTGTGTGTGTGTGTACGTGCACGCGCGCGCATCAGCCTCAGTACCAGAGGAACTTTTTGAAAGCTTTGTTTTATGTAATATATTCAGTTACCATTTTTGAATCTTATTGAGAGGTCTCCTTTTAGGTGAGCCAGACTTGTCTGCTGTGGAAATCCCTGCCTGTTCCTCCTTGGGCAGGAGAGAGTGTTACCATCTACAAATTACGTTAGGACCACCCTGTCTGTCATTGAGAAGGGCACAGTAGCCATCTCTAAGGTAGTTATGGAGAATCTAGTTTGATAGTTAAACTAAGTTTTGGGGGCTCTTTTGTTGGTTGTTTTTTTGGATTCGATAAATGGTCAAGGTACATTCATCAGTGAGCTTCATCTTTTAAACAAAGGGCTATTGATTCTAATTATTCAGTCCCAAGTTAAGAATTTCACTTAGATAGCTTTCATGGGATTGAATGTTTAATAATAGGATTAAGGGTCAATTACACTTAATGTATACATCTGAATAGTGGGGTTTGGGGCTTCCATCCACCTGGTGATTGGTTTACCTGCTCTGAGAGGATGGCTTTGTACATAAAACAGTATAAATGAAATAATACTCGTTTACTGTACCTTAATACTGCTTCTGAAAGCGCCACTTACTGAAGAGGTTGAGTGTTTGGCCAGCAGGGTGCCCTACAAGAGGTGATGAGGATTCTGTCCTGCCAGGGCCACTGTCTGGAACCTGAACCAAGACACAGGCACACACTAAAGGGGAAAGTGGGGAACTCTCAGCTTTCTCAGGGGAAAGGAGCCTTGGTGGAGTGTGGCAGCACAGGCATCTGGTGGGGACAAGGGCGAGCCCTGGAGAAGCCCATTTCAGGGGAGGAGGGCTGGCACTCGACGAGGGACAGCTGTGGCCTGTCTGGTCTTGCTTTCCTTGGCTGCTTTGGGGCCGTATTCCGTGGGACTGGTGGACTTCCAAGGAGGGCACTCTGGTGCTCTGGCCTCCTCGGAGGACGGGGGTAGGGATTGACATGCGGGGAATGGTTCAGGAGGCAGTCCTTGTGCCACCTTCCAGGCCAGGTGGCTGGCCCTCAGAGTTCCTCCTCCTTCCTCTTTCTCACTCCCTGGCTTGCTTTTCTCATCTGATGGGAAGGCTTGGAGGTGAACTGCCTCAGGCACCAGGAGGTGTCTGAACTGTGTGGCGGCTGAAGGGTGTTAGAGGAGTTTAACATAAAGGGAGGTTTACCCTCCTTCAGAGAACTCTGAACAGGGGTTCAAAGTCTGCCTGTGGCAAAGCTTGAGGAGAGTTTGTGAGATAACCCAGCTCTTTGAGAAGAGTGCTTTCCACTAAGTATTTCAACAGGGACAGGATTTCCTGGATAATGATTTTACTCCCCGCCCCCTGCCACCCTTCACTGAAGACACAGAGAACCCCTCTCCACCCCTCCTCCTTCACCATGGGCAGATGGTGAATGAGGTAGCTAAGATTTTGGCAGGTGGTGGTGAGAAATGCTGGCTGGGGTTGCTGGTTTGCCACCCTCACACCGTAAGGCATGATGAATATTTAGTTTTCATCCACTAGTTCAGCAGAGAGGCACTGAGGCTCCCAGGTGGCAGACACAGAAGTGGCCCTGTCATCATGGGTTTACCTTCTGGTTTGGGGACAGAGTAGTCATAGTAAATGCAGAGCCTCTGGTCTGGCTGTTGTGCCTGAGGTGTGTGCTGGTTGGGGGAGGTGAGGCGGGTCAGAAAGGCGGCCCTGGAGGTGAGGACTGGAGGGGTTTGAATAGGGTGGGGAGAGGTCGGGTGGGACTCCACCACTTGGAGCTCGCCAAGTAGAGGACACTCTAGTTGGGTGCTAGGCAAAGCCTCCAGTGGCCAGAGAGGAAATCAGAGGTCAGGCCATATCTTACAAGCCGTGTTCAAATTTTTTGTTGTTGTTTTTTTTTTTTGTAATCTTAACTCAGGGTTTTGACCTTCTAGAGGGAGGTGACATGAACAGATTGGCCTTTGAAAAATTGACTAGAGGCTATAATGTAAGAGTCTGCAAGAGGCGGCAGGTGATGATTGGGTCTGGGGTGGTGAAACTGGAGAGAAGTGGATGTCCTGGGGGGCTCTTTGGGAGGTAAAACTCAGCACTTGGTGTGGGTTGAAGGTGCAGGGTGTGTCCACTGCCTCCTGGTTTCTGGCTTGCATAACTGAACGAATGATGCGCCCATCGCTGAGATAAGGAACCATGGAGGAGGACCAGCTGTGAGGAGGGTCAGAGTCTGTTTTTGCACATGCTGTTAGGTCGTGTCTGTGGTGGGTGAAAGAAGTTCTTGCCTTCTTCAAATTTCAGCTTCACCTCCATGGTGCCAAAGAGAAAGAGAACCTAGACAGTGCCCACAAACCCACTCCTCATTCCTGTTTCTCTCCTGTTCCTCCCACAGTGGGCGCTTTTGTTACTGCCCTAAATGATAGCATTGAGATTTCTAACAAAATTTTGAATAATTTTGTAAGAACAAAATTATTTGTTAAGGGGCTGAAGTTGAAGCTCAGGGGTAGAGTGCTTGCCTAGCATGTGTGAGGCACTGGGTTCAATTCTCAGCACCACGTTTAAGTAAATGATTAAAAGGTCCATCAACAACTTAACAAATATTAAGTTGTGTTTTTTGTTTGTTTGTTTGTTTTTTAAGTTTGGGGAAAGAACACAGAATCACTTAGTGAATCATAGCTCTTTTTCGTAGTTTTTTTTACTTAGACTTAAACTTGATGTATGTTGGATAGTTAGGAGATTCATTAGGTGATTCACAAGCCTGTTCTCTTTTAGTACCTGGATGTTTTCACTCTGAAGAAATAAAACCACAGTCAACTTTAAAAAGCAGGAACACACCTTGAATTAGCCTTTATATTTTATTTTGTTTCAGTAATAAACTCCTCAGCCTATTTGCATTATAACACCTCAGCTACTCTAGTTTTTAATCTACACACTAAATGTATTTGCTACCACTAATAAAATGTGCAATATTAATGAAGAGACTAGAAGCTTGCATTACTTCCCTCCCAACATATTTATCATCCATATCTGTCAACATAAGGGATAAAGATGGATTCCAAACTTCTGTTTTTTTTTTTTTTTAAGAAACCAAACAAAACCATTATGCAATAGTGTGACTTAGAAACTTTCTAAATGCTTAGTATGTAGTTAATAGACATTACTTTTTCAAATAAAATAAAAATGTAAAGAACCACAAAATAATAATTTCATAATTTACTACTTAACCTGCACTTGGACAGGTCATTCAGTATTCGTGAACCTCTGTTTCTTTTGTTTGTTTGTTTTGGTATTGGGGATCAAACCCAGGGATGCTTAGCCACTAAGCTGCATCCAGTCCTGTTTTTTATATTTTATCAGAGACAGGGTCTCACTGAGTTGCTAAGTGGCTGAGACTGACTTTGAACTCTCACAATCCTCCTGTCTCAGCCTCCCAAGCCTCTGGGATTACAGACGTGCACCACCACGCCCAGCTGAGCTTCTCTTTTGTAGTCTTTAAAATGAGAGTAAAGACAGTGTTTAAGCGAAGAGGGTATCAACGTGAAGCTCACCTTTGTCTATGAAACCTAAACACTTTATATCCCGGGAGCTTCGTGTGTCCTGGGTGCTTTCTCCCTGGCTATATTTTACACACTTCAATGCAACCCATTGGTTAAAAGTTGGGAGTGCCAGTGAGCCAGGTGAAGTTTGTCCATGCTTCCCAAAGAAACAGCCACAGACATAGTGATGGGGGGGAGCCTCTGACTGTTCTTCCTCTTGCTATGTCCCAGGTGTCAGAATTCTTTGGGCTCCTTCCTCCTGTGTTGGAGCCCTGACATAGGCCATCGTGTGCCTGGTGCTAGACAGTGGAAATAAGATGGGCTTTGCCTTTAAGGAGTTCTCAGTCTAGTTGGGGAGGCGAGGGTGCAAGCAGGGAACCACAGTGCATTGCCCCAGGAGAGGGATGTACCAGGCAGGTGGAGGCAGGGCAGGCTGCAGGTCCTTGGGGGTCTGGGGGATGCAGGGGCAGAGGGTCAAGGGTATTTCTGGTAGCAGAGGGCATTCCATTTTCCATTATTCACTAAGATAAATAATGATGCTGTTTCACGTGAAACAGAAACACTTCACTGACACAGTCATCCCTTTAATATATTTAAGAAAACAAACCTTAAAGGCAATTAAAATTAAAAATTTCTGACCTTGACCCAACGGTTACCAATGAGCGAGAGGAACCGATGTCACCGGCGGGTCAGACTACACTGGTCAGCACAGGCGTATCAGATTCTGCTTATCTTTTTGTTGTTTGAAGTCGCTTTCCACATCCTAATTTTGTTTTCCATCTTCACTAGACAGATCAGCTTACCATTGCTGTGTCAATAGCTGTCGTATCAGATCATGTAAATAACCGTTTTCATTTAAGGATGGAGCACAGCGATTGATTATCTGCAGGCAGGCACTAACTGTGGCCAGTTTTTGTGAGGTCTACTAGCTAAAGATGGTTGCTGCATTTTTGCAGGGTTCTTTTAGAAACAACAACATTATGCAGTAGTCACCAAATAAGGCCCTCAAAGCCTAAAACATTTACTCTCTGATCCTTTACCAAAAAAAAAATTTTTTTTTTTTTTTTTTTTTAGCAACCCTGCTTCTAGGATAAAGGCAGTTATTGTGAAGACCTTGTTATAAACTTGTGTGTATTGTATGGCGAGACTAATATTTGGAAACAGAGCCACCTCATTGGTTGCAGTTTTAAAAAAACTGTTCACAAAGAACAAAGAACCAGTTAGCCAGTACAAGTGCATCACAGCCCGAGCATGGATGTCTGTTGTAAAAACTGTCACCTAGGACCAAGGTTGGCTGGTGCTGAGGTCATATTTTAAACAAGGCTGGTAATGGTGGCTGTTCTTTGTTCTGTAGAGAAGGTGGCAGTATCTTGTGTCACACCTGCTCCCCCAGCATCTAATGACAGACTTCTGGCATAAGCTAAAAGAAAACAATTTGTACCTGATATTTGAGTTGGAAAGAGAATGCTGTATAAATGAATTGCTTTTATATCATCATTTAAAATTAACTTTTGACTTACGCAAGTCTTATGCTAGTGAATTTCTGACTATGGACAGTTTCATCATTCAGTCCCAAGTTTTCCCCCCATCAGATCCAGCCGTGCTGTGCCCACCCCTTGCCCCACCGTACTGTGCTTCACAGAACTTATCTTTGCGTTCAGTGCTTGTTTTGGGGGGTCTTGGCTTTCCTTACTACAAATCGAGAAGCAATTAAAAAAATTTAGAAAGGCATCATTGTCTGCATCTAGAAGGAACTTCAAATTCTTGCTCTATTGGCAGGTAAATTGGGGTGGACCACTGGGTGAATGTACTGCCTCCTGGTGGGTAGTCTGGCGCAGGCTTCTTCAGCTGCCTCTCTCCGTGCCTGTCCACCAGGGCCTGTGAGCCCACCCATGAGGGCTGAGGGGCTGCCTCCAGAGCACCTGGCCTGGCGCCCGGCCCTGATCGGAAGGGCCTGTGTTCTGCTTGCAGCTGCTGAGTTCTAATCTGATTAAAAGCTTTACCGTCTCATGATGGTCATTCTTTCTCCTCCAACTCGGCCTCATGGAATGGTACAGTCAGTGGACTTTACCTCACTGTCGGTCCTTCTCTCCCACCATAAACACCGTCCACACCCCTCCCACATACAGAGCACTGCTGTGCCAGGGTTTACTTCCTGGGGACATGTTGGTGAACTAAAAGAGCCTTTTGGAGGATTACTGCCCCTTCCCCTCAGTCACATCAAATGATGGCCCGGCCAGTGTCCATCCGAAATGCACGCAGTCTCAAATGCACATTGCCCCACTCTCTCAGTGGCCAGAGGCCCAGGAAGGTAGACCCAGGTCTAAGTAAAACAGCCTTTGTGCCTAGAGTCTAAAGGGAGCAGCATTGTCCTGGGCCCTCCCCAGGCTGCTTTTAGAAGCTCTCTTTGTCACAGGAGAGGCGAATACCAGTAATGCCCCGGAGCAGGAAGAACCTACTGCGGGTTCTCGTCCAGGCTTTGCCAAGAGGCGGAGTTGTTTTTATTCTTTTACTAACTCAATTGGGCAAAGTGACCTGTGAGTGGCAGATGTGATCGTTTTGGTTTTGGTAAATCACCTTTGTGTTGACCCAGGAGCCAGGATGACCTTTCGCCAAACACTGGTTTCGGGTAGATTTGGTGAGAGCCTGTTGCCGTCTGCTGAACCCCGTTAAATTCTTCCATCATTTCTTGGGTGCGCGCTTTCAGGAGAACTGCTTGTTCTGGTAGTACTTTGCCGATTGACGGCATCTGTAAGTTCTTGTACGATGTGTTTTGGAAGACGATCCATCCCCACCCCATGTTCTTAGAGAACCCTGAACCACAGATCACTGGTGAGAGCTTAGAGAGTAGATATTATGTTGGAATCTGCCTCCGAGGACTTTATTGCTGTGTTGGTATGCTGTTCTCATTAGGGGGCTGTGTTGCCTTAGTTACCAAACGAAGGGAGTCACATCTGGTGCTGAGGTGGTGGCCTACATAGCACATTGCCATTTGGGTGACACTCTGAAGTGGGCCTTAGACTAGGCGGTAGGGAGGGGAGAACCTGGCTGGACAGGGCAATGTGGTAATCATCTGAAAACAAGGTCAAAACGTGCAGTGTGGGGCTTGAACGGGTCAACTGTAAAAAGATGATGTTCATCAAGCTGGGAATGGAGGCGCCCACCTGTCTTCACAGCATCTTAGGAGGCAGGAGGAAGGAAAACTCAAGGCCAGCCTCAGCAACTTAGTGAGTGAGACCTTGTCTCAAAATAGAAAATAAACTTTAAAAGATGTGGTGGTACAATGGGGGAAAGTGAATTGACTGAGTTTTAAAAATTAGGGAGCTGGTTTTGGATTGTTGGATATGGTAGTGGGATTATGGTTTTATATACATTCCCCCTTGCCAGATGGGGATTGAACCCAGGTCCTCTTGACAGTTGAGCTACATCCTCAGCCCTTTCTAATGTTTATTTTGAGAGAGGGTCTCGCTAATTTGCCCAGGCTGGCCTTGAACTCTCATCCTCTTGCCTCAGCCTCCTGAGTCGCTGTGATTTCAGGTGTGTGTGACCACACCTGGTGGTTTTCAGGTGCATTTTAAAGCCCTCTGGTGCTGTGTGATGACGTTTTCACTGGTGAAATGATGTTGATGGTCTTAAAATAGGCAAACAAACCAAAACGTTGTTTTTCTTTCTTAAACTGTACAAAGAGTAAAGAGCAACACTGGAGAGTCAGTGTGCGGCCAGGAGGAAGCCTGTGGAGGCTTACTGTGTCGTGGGGTTCCCTCTGCTTTGGGGAGTGTTCCAGAGCTCCCACATGGAGAGTTTGCTTTTTAAAGCCTATTACAGGACAGAGGGGGTGGGAGGCTTCGCTTTTGCTCCTCAGGAGAAGTGCCAGTCTTCTTCCGGTGGGAGGAGCCCAGCAAGAGGGAGTCCCTGCCGCCAGGGGCTGAAGAGGCACCGCGGGTGTGGGACCCCCTGTGTGGATCACGGAGTAGCTGAACCTCCCGAGGGCCATCTTACCCCCGTGCGGGCGTTAAAGGGGGTCTCCTCAGAACTCCAGTTGCCGTGGAAGCAGGAGGGACTGTTGGTTCCCAGCTGTTCCACTATTATTCTGATTTCCAAGATTTTTAGGGAGTGAGAGAGGGAGATGCTTTGACCCAGCTGGGAACAGGACATTGTCTTTATAGCAGCTGTCCCAGACTTGAACGTTGGGATTGAACATGAAATGCAAGACATCTACTGACTGGGATCTTACGCAGTCCTTTTAAGATGCCACGTCCCATCTGTGTTCTGGCAGGGTGGACGCCGTCCAGCGGAGCAGGTGGGGGAGGCATTCATCAGACCAGGAGCAGGGTTGGGGCTGGGGCAGGCACTGAGAGTTGTGAACTGCACACCGTGTCCCCTTGTTCTCAAGTCAGGCAGTTACACACATGATCGTGATCCCATCATGGATACAACATGATGTATCCAAGGCTATTGCCTTGAAGTGCAAGTCAAAGAGTTTGGTGTTTGAATGACTTCAGAAACAAGGGTGATTTAAAAGTGTAAGTTTTTCTTGGGTTTTGCTTATTCAAGCAAATTTTGTGATCTTGCTTATTCAGTTTGGATTTTTTAAAAAAAAAACAAAGATACTATGGTCTTACTCTATATTTGATCAATGCCAAAAGAAAAGGCTTCATAGGCAAGTTCAGAAAGCTCCTGCATGAGCTTCTTCAGGAGAGATGTTCTTTAATGCTACAGAATACTCCTGCATGTTCACTAGATTTAAGTATGGCTCATTTTATATGCCCCTCCCTCAAACAGCAGGTCGACAAAGGAACTGATGTCCGTTTGACAACTTCCCCAGGCTCCCCCCTGATGTCATGAGAATGGAAAGGGAAAACTCTTCACAGGCTTCTAAATTTACAAAGAAAATAGTGCTTTCCAGGGGGTTAGTGGGTCTAGTCGGCAAGCTTTTGGTTTCCCTGATTCGTGAGTCTAGAATTAAAACTCGTGGTAGCCTGAATTAGCCCTTCCGGCATTCCTTGTCCCCTGCTTTTTGTCCTTTATGGAATCCTGTAATTTACTAGACATTTCAGGGAACTAAATCAGTGCTGAAGTACGGGACACACCTAGAAAACCAGAATCACACGTTATGGACCTACAGCTTCACAGGTTTGTTAGATAAAGAGAAAGTGACCTTGAAAGAGGCGTTAGTTTGCCTGCCTTGGGGTGGGGAGAGAAGGATGTAGACTATTTGTATTTCTTTAAAGAATCATTTCTTTTGCAGAATGTAGCCTCCTTTGATGCTTCCTTTCCCCTCTAAGAATTTTAGTTTAGTTCCCCTATTAAATGTGCACATCCAATCCGTGTCATTCCCAGTGTGGACGGTGCTGGTCAGTCCCTACTTACAGAGAGGTACAGAAAAGGGATCTTGGAAGTTAACAGAAACGAACCTTGAAGCTTAACAGGTCGTGGGTTCAGGAGCGGTATTTTCACACACCATAAGCAGGTCCCCAAATGCCCGCCGGGGTTGCCTTGCCACACGGGGAAGCAGCTGCCATCTGCGCCCCCGCAGCAGTGCTTAGCCTGCTAGCAGCCGGCAGGGCCCAGCAGGTTTTGAAGTAGAGGAACTGGCCCCCTTTTTAATGTGAGTGCTCTGAAAGCTGCTTCTGGTTCTAAGGTCGTGATTTTCTCTCATCATAATGAGTACAAACAGGACTGGTTTGTCTGCTTTGTGTGTTTGTTAAGCAGCCCCAGCCTGTCAGGAAGTGGGTCTGGGGACAGGAAGTGGCTCACTTTCAGAAGCAAAAAGGAGCTATTCAGAAGGACGTGAGAATACATATTCTTGAAGTTATGGGATACATATTGATTGATCTGCACACTTCATTTTTATATTCATAGAATTTCAAAATTTTTTTCAGCCCAAGAACTTAGAAACTTTTTGTCTTAAAAGCTTGACTTAGAGATACACAACCTTGGGACTAACAAAGGAGCTACACAGATGTAAATGTTTTCAGTGAGCAAGAGTCAAGGAAGTTGCTTAAACGCTTTTTTGGCCCCACTTTCTTTCCTCTGTCACTAAGTAGTAGTCAGCAGGCCAGCTGCAGGTGCCTGCCTGTAATGCCAACTACTCTGGAGGCTGAGGCAGGAGGATTGCAAGTTTGAGGCCAACCTGGGCAACTTGGGAGACCCTGTCTCCAAAAAGAAAAAGGAAAAAAAAATAAGTCATCAGACGAGGACAACCTTACACCAAGCAGTGCCCATTCAGAGTCTCCCTACAAAGCAGTTAGTTATACCTCGTCACTGTTTTACTTGTTCCACTTAAAACATACATTTATTCACAAAAACATAACAAAGTAGATACCAGCAGCATAGAAGTCATTGGAAAATTCCAAGACCCAGCTTCTGTGTTAGTACTCTGCACTGTTGGCGTCTGTCCCATGGTAAGAGTTTGACATCTACACGTTAAGCTCAGCCTCATGGTAGACGCAGGGGAGGAGTGAGAGGAGTTTGACAGAGGAAATGAGGGGGGTGGCATGTTAATTTTCATAATTAAAGCTACCCGAAAAGTCCCTTAAAGTGCCTCTGGCCTTTCCATAAGATGAGGTGGGTGCCTGCCCCGAGTCAGGAGGACCACGGATCAGAAGAGCATCCCAGACCTGCCCAGGCTCTGTTGCCCCTTGTCAGGGGTGGATGATGTATGAGGGTTTGTGCTGAAAAGAAACAAAAGACAGAAGTGTACAAGTCTTCCAAAATGAAGTTGTGAGGCATTTATAAGTAATTAGCTGGTAGGACAAGCAGAAATGCACCAGTAAAAATCTTTCATTGACAAAGATTGGGCGGGGGGGCTTGGTGACCGTCCTTTTTGCCAGACCTGCTGGCGGTTAAAATTTGAACCAGTGGCTCTTCAAAGTCTCTTTTATACAAGTTAAGATTGACTCACACTTCCTGAAACTAAGTCAGGACTGTGCTTAAATAGAGCACAGAGCTCTAGTCGCACCTTCGGAGCTTTTCATGGTTAAGTTGGTGCCTTTGACTTTGACCTCTGTGGTTCCACTTGGTTTTCATTAGTGATTAGCACCTGGGCAGAGCTGACCAGAGTGCTTACACCTCCCTGGAGGGTGCGGGGGAGGACAGGGTGGTTTGAAGGCCCTGCCTTGCCCTGCATCAGTTCCTGATGGACACTCATCAGTCATCCCAGCACCTACCCACGTGCAGAGGAACCCGAAGTCTCTTGGGTTAACTTTCTGAGGCAGTGACCACTGTCACAGGGATGGCTTCTGCAGTGGAGGTCTACAGCTTTGTCGTAGATGCCGGGAGTTCTGAGAGCTGCTGGAACTGGCCTGTGCTCAGCACTCTGCCAGCAGGACCATTTCTCAGGGACTTCATGTTCCTGGGAACAGCGCAACTGTCTTCTGGTGGTTCCTAGGAAAGTTGAAGGGTTAACAGGACTGTGCACCAGCACTTTGACCTTGGTGGGGGTGCTGTCTAGTAGTTGTCAAAGGTGTGACAAGTGGACTCTTGTCCACTCTGGCATTTGATGGTTTATTATTCTTATTACTCAGGCAACAAAAGACTAGTATGTGCTGCTATTGTATAGTTACAGGGGATTTCCTACCAGAACATGAGAACATACCCTCTGTCCTACCCATGTGTCTTTGTTGGTTTGTTTGTGCTACAGACAAAACTGTGCACAGAAATCGTTCTGAATTGCTTGATGGTTTTTGTCATGTGCAATTAATTTGAGGCTGGCCTTTGTTAATGTTCCTAAGCCCATAGATGAAGCAGCTTTCTGCATGCTGGTGGTGTTTAACCTCGAAGGAGGCAGTATGAGATGATGATCGGGGATGGCTTGGAGATGGAGAGCTTGCTAGAAAGGATTAGCAGTGTGATCATCTTCATCCATTGGGCTGCAGATTGCCTTAGGATTATTTCATTAGTACAGCATATTTATCCTGATAGCTCCCACCTTTTCTGCCTGCCAGCAGGAGTGTTTACAAAGTCTGGTG
This sequence comes from Callospermophilus lateralis, assembly GCF_048772815.1. Classification (NCBI taxonomy): domain Eukaryota; kingdom Metazoa; phylum Chordata; class Mammalia; order Rodentia; family Sciuridae; genus Callospermophilus; species Callospermophilus lateralis. The sequence goes on from NC_135310.1 coordinate 9,607,017, forward strand.
ATAGAGCCAGAGCTTCAATATGTGCTCCTGGAAGTTTTCTGGCCCAGGCTGCCTTTGGGTCTTGGTGACAGATGGCTCTTGCCATGGGTGAGGATTAGGGAGGAGCCACCGTTGCCCACTCTTGATTGACAGGTGGTGTGGTGCCTTCGCCAAGCACAGTGTCAGGTTACTGCTGTAACTGATCTGGATGTGCGCCTCACTCCATTTAATGAGAAAATGTTTCAAGGGCCACATTTCTGTATTACGCATCTTTTCTCTTGGCAGCAGTGTTTGAGTGTGTTAACATGGAGATTCTTCTTTGTATCTGTTCAGTCCTTAAAGAATGATGGCTCTTCACAACAGGGAGGTTTTGGGACTGCCCTTCTGGGGTAACAATTGGACACTTCTGACCTGCTTACTAGTAACTGTAACAGTGTAAACATGGCATTGGAGTTTCAGTTGCAACTGTTTTATATAATTTAGTTTTTTCTATAAACAGTTTTATGGCAAGCAACATTACATGTAAGAAAGACGCATTCCCATTCTGTGTAATAGATGGAAACAAGGTTATCTTGGTAGGAATTAGCTGTTGCTGTGACACCCTACCAATGCTGGTGACACCCTATCAATGCTGGTGACGTGAATGGAGGGAAAGCAATAAATAAACCCACACCCCACAAACATTCCACCTGTCCCTAGGGCCTTCTGCCTTGCCTGCCGCTGAATTTGAGGAGCTGCATTTCTGCCCTAGGCCAGTTAAGGTTTGCTAAGTTAGTGTTTTCTAGAGGTTGGTCACATGACAAATGCTATGGACAGTTGACATTAGATGGGGGTTTTTCTCTTTCTTAAAGACGAGGGGATCAGGATCCAGAGGTGTTACAGGATGGGCTCATCGGTTGCGGGTTCCTAAAGCACACCTGTCCTGCGTGCCAGTGTGCCCAGGAGATCCGGGACAGACATGTCACGTGGTCACGGGCACAGCGAGTGCGTTGGCAGAGGAGTCGGGCCTTCTGCACTTCCACTGCAGCCCAGGGCTTGTCATGGGCATCGCTCCTGGGCTTGTGGGGTGAATTCACAGTCCTGCCCCCACAGCTGCCCTCACGGGGCCCAGGAAGCAGTGGGCTGCTTAATAATAAGTGCTGCAGGTGGTTCTTTTGACGGTTCCAGTGGGACCCACACTAAGGGCCAGCAAAGGGGCACGGCTGGGCCACCTCACTCCAGTTTCAGAAAACATGTCTGGTGATGCGTAGCGCACGTTTCCCTCAGCAAAAGTCGGGGAGGGGTATTAATCCAAGAAGGTCTGCAGGGTACAGGAGGTGTTCACTTAGAATCTGTGCTGGCGGGCTGCGGATATAGCTCAGTGGCAGAGTGTTTGCCTAGTATGCACAAGGCCCTGGGTTCTAATCCCCAGTACCACATTAAAAAAAAAAAAAATCTGCCCTTGGGGTGGACTCAGAACACACTGAAGGCGATAAATGAAGAAAAAAATTTTTTTTAATTTTTAAAAATCTTTGTCGTCTTTGAGTGCTGACTGTGGTGTACTCGCACCCGCACCCAAGTGCCCGGTGTACAGCAGAGTTTTACAAAACCTTTAAAGAAGAACTAATACCAATACTTTTCAAGCTATTTCAGGAAATAGAAAAAAGAGGGAGAACTTCCAAATTCATTCTACGAGGCCAACATCACCCTGATTCCTAAACCAGACAAAGACACTTCAAAGAAAGAAAACTACAGACCAATATCTCTAATGAACCTAGATGCAAAAATCCTCAATAAAATTCTGGCGAATCGGATACAAAAGCATATCAAAAAAATTGTACACCACGATCAGGTAGGATTAATCCCTGGGATGCAAGGGTGGTTCAATATACGGAAATCAATAAATGTATTCACCACATCAATAGACTTAAAGATAAGAACCATATGATTATCTCGATAGATGCAGAAAAAGCATTCGACAAAGTACAGCATCCCTTTATGTTCAAAACACTAGAAAAACTAGGGATAACAGGAACATACCTCAATATTGTAAAAGGTATCTATGCTAAGCCTCAGGCTAGCATCATTCTGAACGGAGAAGAATTGAAGGCATTCCCTCTAAAATCTGGAACAAGACAGGGATGCCCTCTCTCACCACTTCTGTTCAACATAGTTCTCGAAACACTGGCCACAGCGATTAGACAGACGAAAGAAATTAAAGGCATAAAAATAGGAAAAGAAGAACTTAAATTATCACTATTTGCAGATGACATGAGTCTATACCTAGCAGCCCCAAAAGGGTCTACAATGAAACTATTAGAGCTAATAAATGAATTCAGCAAAGTGGCAGGATATAAAATCAACATGCATAAATCAAAGGCATTCCTGTATTTCAGCGACAAATCTTCTGAAATGGAAATGAGGACAACCACTCCATTCACAATATCCTCAAAAAAAAATAAAATACTTGGGAATCAACCTAACAAAAGAGGTGAAAGACTTATACAATGAAAACTACAGAACCCTAAAGAGAGAAATAGAAGAAGATCTTAGAAGATGGAAAAATATACCCTGTTCATGGATAGGCAGAACTAACATCATCAAAATGGTGATATTACCGAAAGTTCTCTGTAGGTTTAATGCAATGCCAATCAAAATCCCAATGGCATTTCTTGTAGAAATAGATAAAGCAATCATGAAATTCATATGGAAAAATAAAAGACCCAGAATAGCAAAAACAACTCTAAGCAGGAAGTGTGAATCAGGCGGTATAGTGATACCAGACTTCAAACTATACTACAGAGCAATAGTAACAAAAACAGCATGGTACTGGTACCAAAACAGGCAGGTGGACCAATGGTTCAGAATAGAGGACACAGAGACCAATCCACAATATTACAACTATCTTATATTTGATAAAGGGGCTAAAAGCATGCAATGGAGGAAGGATAGCATCTTCAACAAATGGTGCTGGGAAAACTGGAAATCCATATGCAACAAAATGAAACTGAATCCCCTCCTCTCACCAGGCACAAATGGATCAAGGAGCTTGATATCAAATCAGAGACACTGCGTCTGATAGAAGAAAAAGTTGGCTCCGATCTACATACTGTGTGGTCGGGCTCCAAATTCCTCAATAGGACACCCATGGCACAAGAGTTAATAACTAGAATCAACAAATGGGACTTACTCAAACTAAAAAGTTTTTTCTCAGCAAGAGAAACAATAAGAGAGGTAAATAGGGAGCCTACATCCTGGGAACAAATCTTTACTCCTCACACTTCAGATAGAGCCCTAATATCCAGAGTATACAAAGAACTCAAAAAATTAAACAATAAGAAAACAACCCAATCAACAAATGAGCCAAGGACCTGAACAGACACTTCTCAGAGGAGGACATACAATCAATCAATAAGTACATGAAAAAATGCTCACCATCTCTAGCAGTCAGAGAAATGCAAATCAAAACCACCCTAAGATACCATCTCACTCCAGTAAGATTGGCAGCCATTATGAAGTCAAACAACAAGTGCTGGCGAGGATGTGGGGAAAAGGGTACACTTATACATTGCTGGTGGGACTGCAAATTGATGCGGCCAATCTGGAAAGCAGTATGGAGATTTCTTGGAAAGCTGGGAATGGAACCACCATTTGACCCAGCTATTCCCCTTCTCGGTCTATTCCCTAAAGACTTCAAAAGAGCATACTACAGGGACACTGCTACATCGATGTTCATAGCAGCACAATTCACAATAGCAAGACTGTGGAACCAACCTAGATGCCCTTCAAAAGATGAATGGATAAAAAAAAAAATGTGGCATTTATACACAATGGAGTATTACTCTGCATTAAAAAATGACAAAATCATGGAATTTGCAAGGAAATGGATGGCACTAGAGCAGATTATGTTAAGTGAAGCTAGCCAATCCCTAAAAAACAAATGCCAAATGTCTTCTTTGATATAAGGAGAGCAACTAAGAACAGAGTAGGGAGGAAGAGCATGAGAAGAAGATTAACATTAAACAGGGACAAGAGGTGGGAGGGAAAGGGAGAGAGAAGGGAAATTGCATGGAAATGGAAGGAGACCCTCAGGGGTATACAAAATTGCATACAAGAGGAAGTGAGGGGAAAGGGAAAAAAAACAAGGGGGAGAAATGAATTACAGTAGAGGGGGTAGAGAGAAAAGAGGGGAGGGGACGGGGGAGGGGGGATAGTAGAGGATAGGAAAGGTAGCAGAATACAACAGACACTAGTATAGCAATATGTAAAACAGTGGATGTGTAACCGATGTGATTCTGCAATCTATATACGGGGTTAAAATGGGAGCTCATAACCCACTTGAATCAAAGTGTGAAATGTGATATGTCAAGAGCTTTGTAATGTTTTGAACAACCAACAATAAAAATTTAAAAAAAAAATTTAAAAATCTTTGTCGTCTTTGAGTGCTGACTGTGGTGTGCTCGCACCAGCACCCAAGTGCCCAGTTGGACCCAGGGAGGAGCAGGTCTATTAGGGAGGGTCCTGGGGAGAGGCTGGTTCTCACTCTTGCCCTGGTGTGTACTGGGGGCAGCTCGGCAGTGAAGGAGAAGGGGCTTAGAGTCACGAGGCCACATGACTGCTGGCCTCCGGAGACCCAGCGTGGCGCAGAGTCCCCAGTGTCTCAGTCCTGTGTTCGAGTCGGTGTGGCTGCTGGCAGTGTCTTCCCCAGAACATAGAGTGCTTTCCTTCAGAGCTTAAACAAAATCAGCAAGTTAAATTAAAAGTGTGGTTTTTAAAAACTGATCTTATATTCCTATCACTCGGTTTCCCTTTTAAGACTTTTCGCTCTAATTAAACTGACAGCGCAGTGGTCCCGATTGAACGGTTTCCAGCTGCTTCCTCTTTGGAGCGCTAAAGCAGCAGGGAGCGAGTTTGTAAGTGGAGTGCTGAACCCGGCGCCACCAGCAGGGGGGCAGCCACGCAGGGATGGTCACACGGTGGAATATTATTGGGCAGTAGAGCGAGAATGTTATTGGGTGTTAAGCAAGTCAGTGAGACCTTTCTCTAAATAAAATATAAAATAGAGCTGGGGATGTGGTTCAGTGGTCAAGTGTCCCTGAGTTCAGTCCCCGGTACCTGCTCCCCCTCAAAACATAATAGGAAAAGACTGTTCAGGGCTACGGGATGGGGTTCCTTTTCTTTCTAAAACCAGATAGCATTGGTTGCATAATTCTGTGGATGTACTAAGTACTACTGAATTGTGCATTTCAAATGTGTGAATTTTATGATGTGTCAAAAAGCTGTTATAAGGGCTGGTTTGTAGCTCAGGGGTACAGCCTTGCCTCCATGTGTGAGGCCCTGGGTTTGATCCTCAACACCACATAACAGTAAATAAAATAAAGGTGTTGCATCCACGTGCAACTGAAATTATATATATATTTTATATATATGTGCACACACGCACACACAAACACACACACACACAAACACACACGAAGCTGTTATTTGAAGGTACTAGTGACAGCATGAAAATCAAGGTTCAGTTATTTTCTCCGTGATTTATTCAATGAAGTGAACCAAACAGCATCTGAAGAAGCTGCTGTAGTTCATCTGTCGTGGGGACCGATTGCCCCCGCCTTGTTCTCCCCTTTGTGGGAGAACCTAACAGTATCTACTTCTGGCGGAGCATTTCCCAGCCTGCAGAAGGTCTTATCCAAATATTTGAAAACCGTTAGAAGTTGCTGAAGCGGCCCCTTCGGCAGGGGACTGGAAGGCTGGACAACAGTGCTGACATTTTCATGATGCGGAAGGTCAGGCGCTCGGGGACTCTCGGCTGATTGGACAGTTCCACTCAGGCTGATCTCGAGTGACTGCAGAGATCAGTGTCACCCCCGAGTTCACTTCCTGAAATTCAGACCTGTGTTACATGGTCTTCCTGACTCTGGCAGATGCGAGGAAAGCCACCACGCTTGTCTCCCTGCCGTGCTCTGGCTCCTCTGAGTCTCTGTCCCTTGTCTGAAAGTTGTAGAAGGATTGGTCCTGGACCTGTCCCTCCTGTCTGAGCTCTTTGTACAGACAGCATTCCTTCTATTAAAAAAAAGGAGAATAGAAGTAACCTTAAATTTTTAAATATTTTCTCCTGAAGGAAATGACACTTCCCAAAGAAAAACTTGCATAGCTAGATTTATACCAAAATGAGGGAACGAACTGGGAAACAATTTGATGGGAGCCAAAAATTGAGCAGTTACTCAGTGGTTAGAAGTAAAACACCATATTTCATTACAACTCGGTGCCTCCCCCCATTTCTCAGACTCTTAGAAGGTGTTTTCTGGAAAGACTCAGAAATCGTGTATTCCAAAGTGTGTTCTGAAGAACCTCGGCTCTTTGACATGCCCTTGGGAAGTCCCGCTTGGGCACAGCCGCCTGGGAAGCCCAGACTGGGCCCTCCTGGGATTTGCTGTTTGCCTGAGTGTGGCAGAGGCATTCAGAAGCCTTTTGGCTAAAGCAAAAAGAAACTTAACCACTCAAACCGTGGCCCCCGCCACCGTACATTTCGCTTCCCTTTAAAAGTCAAAGAATTTTCCAGAGAACTGCATGGTCTCTGACTTGGTGGCGTCCAGGGCCATGCAAGCTAGTTTTCAAAAGCTGCAGATGGGAGCTGGGAGGCCCCTCCCTCACTGGCCAGCGGTTTCCAGCTACTTCATTCTGCCTGCTCTCCCGAGCGTCCAGCCCTGAGAGCGGAGCAGAGGGTGGCTGGGTTTGTTGTGCTTTAGCAGAATGAACTCTTGGTGAGTTTGTTAAAACAGGTCGGGGTTTAAGGCCTTCGGTGTTGGTGCGGCATTGGCGGACTCGCAGTGCTGGCTCATTTCTGCCTGGAGAGCTGTCTCCCCGTGGAGACTCCAAACGAGGTGTCAGCACTTCTGGGTCCGCATAAACAACCTGGCCAGCTTCTGCTAGCATTCTAGCGTTATTTTCCTCCTCGTGGTCATCTGTGGGCATCCTCCTGCCCCAGCCACCTGAGAGGGCTCTGACAGTGCAACCTCCTCTGGGCTTGCCACCCACCACCTCCGACCCAGCAGTGTCCAGACCCTCTGCAGATCAAGTGGCCCAGGGGTCGGGGGATCATCTGCTTGAGGTCTTCAGTAGAAAACATACAAGTTCTGATCCTTACATTCCAGTGACACCCTCCCCAAATTTGCTCAGAAGCACTTGGGTGACTTTAAGAAATAGATCCACAGGGCAGCGTGGCACACGCCTGGAATCCCAGGGGGCTCAGGAGGCTGAGGCAGGAGGATCGTGAGTTCATAGCCAGCCTCAGCAAAAGTGAGGAGCTGGCAACTCAGACCCTGTCTCTAAAAAAAAATAAAATTAAAATATGGCTGGGGATGTGACTCAGTGGTTGAGTGCCTCTGAGTTAAATCCCCAGTACCACCACCACCCCCCCAAAAAAGAAATACGGATCCCTGGATTGTATCCCAGAAACTGGGGTGTTTGAAAAGCAGCTCTGGGGGTCTGATTTGGGAACCACTGTAGTATATGGTAGCCACTGAGGCCTCTCCCTTCTGGTTCATTGGTAAGATGTTCCTGGGCGGGGCAGCAGTGCCCACAGAGGCCTGCACACTCCTGCTGTTTAGTTGGTGTTTGTAGACTGACAAGCCCCAGGGCGTGGGAGGTGGCCTTGTGCAAGTGTCAAGCCTATGGGACATTGGAGCAAAGCTGTTAGTCATCAGCAGGTTCTGTGGGTAGTCTGAGCTAGCCTAGAGTTAGAACAACAGGCAGTGTTTTAAAAAGAAGAGGGACTAAACAAAAGGTTGGTAGAGTCAGGAGTAATTAGGTTTTCATTAACTTCATTAACTAAGACAAACAGGTTTTTGTGTTCCGCATCTTCACACATGAATGTATGTGTTATTCACTGTACAGGTCAGTGGCTTGGCCCAAATACGTGTGAAACTATGGCCATTTTTCATTTCAAGAAATGTGTTTTTAAAAAGCTTTACTGGGTGACTTTGTTTGGTTTTGTTTTCCCAGAAACAAAGTTCATTCCTATTTTTGTTTTTAGGCATTTCTCTTTAAAACACGGATATTCTGGCAATAGATGAGAAACTGAAATAAAAACCAACTTCACTTACTATGTTAGGCAGCTATGGGAGGGGAGATTTTGCTGTTTTTTTTTTTTTTTCTTTTTCTAAATATGATTATTGTGAAAAACGTACACATATTCACTATAACCTCACTTCCTTTGAGGGGTTCAGGCCTCTGCGGTACCAAGCTTTCCAGGTTTGTGTTCAAGGTAAGTCATCCTATTCTGAAACTCATTCTAAAAATCTGAAAGTACAGAGCTATTTTTTTAAATTATTTTTAATCATTAGATTACTACTTCTCTGAATTTATTTATAAATTTTCATTATAAACCTTTGAATGTGAGTATGTCTAGTTCCCTGCGTGTTTTAACATTTCAGACCTCTGGATGTGACTTTGTGTCTTAGCTTGAAGTGGCATAGCACATGGCAGGAAGATACGAATTATTGTCATCTGCACCATCACCCACCGGCTGTGCGGGCATGGAGGGGGCATATGAGTAAAATTGAACTTTAATCACCTCTACCCCTAAAATAAAAAGTATGGATTTTAGTTTTTTGGCAAGCCTGAGGTGGGTGAATAGCACCCTTTTGGGGGTTAGATTTTAAATGCCTAATTGCATACTGTGCACGTGATTGTGTTGCCTTCAGTATGGCTTTTGACAAAAGTGAATGATTTAGTGGGAATTACCCAGACAATAAAAATTGCAGACAGACACTCTTCTCCCTGGTCTTTGCCCAGATTAGATTTGTGTGGTGGTCTCTTCAGGCCTGTGGACTTGTCGGGCCGTCCTCACATGCACCAGAACCAGGCAGTCCCCCTTGATTTCCTTGGCAGTGTTGAAAAGCACCAGCCTGCCTCCCCGCATGCTGCACCTGCTCAGAACAGTAGCTGACTGCGGAAACCTAACACCACGCTGAGAAAAGAGTTGGGAGTTAGATGTTTCCCTAATTGCTAAAGCCTGGTTTCTTTGAAGCCTCAAAATATATATGGAAATGGTCCTCTTACCCTAGTAAATGTCTCCTTTCATGCTTTGGTGAAAGTTTATACCACGTTGCAGCACATTATTGAAGGTCTGTAAAACTGAAGATAATCTTCATGGTCTCTCTAACACAGAACTGTACAGCATGCTGTAGATTGTGTGAGCAGAGACTGAGTAGAGCCCCTACCTGCCTGCACCAAGCTTTTGGTGTTCCCAGGATCACTTGTCCTTAGTAATGGGCTCAGGGACACGGAGCATTTTGCAGTGCCTGGGGTGGTCCTGCAGGATGATCCCTTGTGCTGTCCAGAACCCAGGAACACCCTCTGCAGGAAACACTGGTGGGGTCACAACCAATAAGCAACACACACCCCCATTAATTTAAGCAGCTTGGTCATTGACCATTAGCACAGAGCTGGTCACCTGTCACTTAGATTTCATTAGCACTCGTATCTCAACCTTGATGTAAAGATTATAGAGTTGGGCTGTTTATGAATCTGTACAAATTTCAAAATCAATTTGGTAATTTTTTTCTCACATTTGTAAAGTGAGAAAAAAATCCTCGTGTATGCCCAAATAAGACCTGGGGTCGTCGTCGTCTTCTTTTTTTTTTTTTTCGTTGTTGTTGTAGATGGACACTATGCCTTTACTTTATTCATTTATTTTTATGTGGTGCTGAGGATCGAATCCATGTAAGCAAGCCCTCTACCACTGAGCTACAACCCCAGCTCCTAGGGTCATCTTTTGTTGAGGCCAGAACTGAGCAGGAGAGGGAAATCCTCTTTGCTTCTTGGGCTGGTCCTACTGTGTGGTTTGCTGGGGATTCAACCCAGAACCTTCACCGATAGGCAGGTGGGCCTCTGAGCCCAGCCTCTCCTCCCCCCTCTGTGTGTACTGCAGTGCCAGAAAACCTCCAGTTGCTCCTCAGCCTTGCCACCTGTGTTGGGGGTTCGGTACCAGATGGCACAGTTTCCCGTGGATGTTGGAACATAGGTAAAGGATTTGTGGAACAACTTGTCCAACTAAAACTTGGCAGAATGGCCCGAGCTCTGCTGCTGCTGCTGCTGCTTCTGCTTGGGTGAAGTCGCGTGGTGAAGGTGTGGATGTGTGCACCTACATGTGGATGTGTGCACCTACATGGACCGGCTCGGCTTCATTTCTGAGTTCACCTTGGACATTGCTGGGTCATCACAGCTACCCTCAGTATAAAAGTATTCCTTATTCTGCTTGCCTTTTCAAAGGGTTGTGTGGACTTTTATCAAATATGAACCTGATTCAGAACATTTAAATAGTACATTTTAAGTTCCCATTCATTCCTGTTAATATGCTTTATTTATTTGCAAAATAATCTATCACTTTTTTATGGTGATTATTTGCTTTGCTTTGAGATGACACTTTCTCAGGGTCCTTGGTCTTAGGAGTGATCAGGACTTGGTCTGTTCCCTCCTTTGCCTCAAATCTGCCCTTTCCTTTTTGCCTTGACCAGGCAGGGGCTGTAGGTCTGCTGAGCTGGGGTTCCACTTCTGAATGGTTAGGGAAGGCGTAGCTGGGCGTCGGATGCATGGCATCTGGTCACATTGGATGTGACCAGGAGTCGCCTTTGTTGGAGTATTTAACTTCGCCGCTGGTTTGCGCCTCTCACATGTGTCCTGAGAACCATGATTGAGAGAGATGCTTGCTGGTTTTATGCTTCATAACAGCCTTTTTAAAAAAATAAATTATTGTCAGCAAGAAATGAAAGAAACTTAGGGTTTTATACTTTAATATGATTAAAGACTTTTAAAGCCTCTTTCATCTTGCTTTTCTGTAAACTTTAGTTCTTTTAATTTGTGGACTTGGGAAATCATCCTTTTATTGAACCTGGCAAGTTGCACCTCCCTCTGTCCCTGTCGGCTAGCTTCCGTGGCGTACCGCGTGTGTGTCCGTGTCTCCGCCATCGGAGTCTGGAATGTTCGGGGGAAATGGTTTTATGAAGACTGAGTGTCCCTGAAGTAGGAGCAGTGTTTGGCGAGCGCTGAATGCATGTGACACCACACGTGGACCTCTGTGAGCTGCCTCTGACCTTCTGCAGTTCCCATGTTGGGAAGGGGCCAGGTGGGGTGCCTCCCAGCTCTACTTCACCCAGTATCTCTCGGATGGGTGAGAAGCAAATATCATAACTTCAAGCGTTTCAGTTGCTGTGCGGCTCTGATGTTTCCCTGTGGGTAGTGCTGTAAAGTAGCCAGATTTGGTGTTTTCCACAAGTTTAGTAAATCTGGGTGAGGAATGTTCTAACTGCCTTGAGATTCATTTCGGCAACCTCCCGTCCCCTGGACCACCTCCTACTGTCTTACCCTCTCCTCCACCTCACCGCCCTCTTCTGTGCAGGTGGACTTCACATCTGCATTGATAGCATATGCACTGTTTTGCTTGCCACCATTTAAATTTGAGACACATCTTTCTCTGATTGTCCTATCTTCATATTTGCCATTTTAAAAATCTACCATGTTTGATGTGTCTCAGTCATTTCTTTCTTTTTCTTTTTTTGCTACTAAAGATTTGAACCCAGGGGCACTTAAGCACTGAGCAGCATCCCCACCCTTTTATTTTGTATTTTGAGACAAGATCTCACCAAGTTGCTTAGGGCCTTGCTCAGTTGCTGAGGCTGGCTTTGAACCTACGATCCTCCTGCCTCAGCCTCCTGAGCTGCTGAGATTACAGGCATGCACCACTGTGCCTGGCTCACCATTTCCTTCTTCAATGTTTAGGTGGTTTCTAACGTGGCCCAGACCTTCAGGCTTTACTCTGCCTCTGCTCTCTGTGCTGCTGTGGTGTGAACCTCGCCCCCGAGCCCTGGTGCCTCAGGAGCGCTGTCTGCCTCCCTTGGCATATGCAAGGGTCAGGAGGATGCGTGGAAAAATACTCTGCTGTTAGTTGTTTTTGTAGAAGAGCTGCTCAGACCTACATGCAGATGTGCTTTATGGAAGCAGAGTCACCTTGCCCTTGAACCCAGACTCTGCACTCTGGCTGTGTCGTGTTCTGTGACCAGCGTGAGAATGGATGTGGAAGAGGGACGTGAGGCTGCCACCCTGCCAAGTGGCTCTGCACCTGCACGGAGCCTCGGCGGTTGTCAGAAGAGTGCAGTCGGTTCACTGTTTCCATCTTGCTTTCCAGATCAATGTGCGGGTCACCACCATGGACGCGGAGCTGGAGTTCGCCATCCAGCCGAATACCACCGGGAAGCAGCTCTTCGATCAGGTCGGTCTCTGCTCTTGAGAGAGTCACTGTTTGAGGGCGGAAGTGGGGGTCGGGGACTTTTTGCAGCATCCAAATCCCTTTGCTGAGTGAATTGCCTCGGTTGGCTCACTTGAAGTAATAGGTTAGAAAGGTCTTTGGGAAGGTAAAATGCCACCCCAGCCTGCAGTAGCATTGCAAAACGCCTTTAAAGTTGGGAGATTTCTGTTAAATATTTATTAGTGATGTTAATTTCTATTACATTTAGTTTTTCCTGGTAGTAGCTGATTCAGATAAAATCTCATCTTAATAACTTAAGTCTTTCCGCCGTCAGGGTGAGACAGAAAATCATTATTTGGCATTGTTTCCATAGCTTTATGTCTCAGGCCAGTACACTTTCCCTGCAGAAAGCGGATAGGCCTGCCGGTCATAGTCGCTGTCAACTGTTCACCCTTGCCCTTGTAGTATTGAAAGCAGCCATGAACTTGGGAATGAATGAGTGTGGTGTATTCCAATAAAGCTATATAGGCACCCTGGATTTTCACGTGAGCCTCTCCACCCCCAACCATTTAAAAAATGGAAACCCATTCTTGACCCGAGGAAGCTCATGGGTCAGCTGAACAAGTAGCAGACCACAGGCCACAGCCCGCTGTCCCTGATTTCTTGAGAAACCCCCTTTTGCAGATGTGAACACTGTGGCCTAGCAGACACCTTAGGCTGGTTCCAGATGCACTGGCCCTGGCCCCTTGTTCGTTCTTCCTATTCTGTAGTGTGTTGTGATGGCTCATAACAAGGCACTCTGAACAGCAGGTCTCCACCTGTAGGCAGATCACGCTACAGGATGCTCATTTGGGGTTTAGGAGTCGTTTCAGCATGTTTTACTTGTCCCCTCAGATGGAACTGGGGTGGTACCTGTAGCTCTCACCTCGCGGGTGGTCTTGGAAAACCCAGTCCTCCCTCCCTGCCTTCCTTTGGCTCCTCTGCCTGATTTCACAGGGCAAGTGGCCCTGGGCGGTGGTGAGGGAAGTGCCTGAGGTGCCCTTGTGCCAGCCAGAGCTTGGGTCACTGGCAGGCCTGGCTACTCCCCGGCACCCGTGAGCTTCCTCGGGTCACAGAGGCTCTTTCTTGAAGGGACAGCACAGGTGCCTCCTGTTCCTGCACCTGCGGGGAATCTGGGGGCAATGGCAGAGTTTGACAGGAAGGGTGAGCTCCCCGGAGGCTGTGGTGCTTCTCTGTGGAAGGGTCCAGGCTCTGGGAGCAGGATCAGCTTTTCTGGGCTGAGTCAGCTCTGCTCAGGGGCAAGGATCCGGGGGCCCCAGGGCAGAGGTGAGTCGTGAGGCCCCTGAACCAAGCCTGCTTTCCTGAGGGCCCACAGTAGTGTTCTACACTCAAGCACCAGATTCAGAAATGGGAGGGACTGGCGACGGGGAAACCTGGGAGGAAGAATTGGGTGCATTTAGAGATTCCAGGTGGCTCCCAATGCTTGACCAGATCTCCAGTAAGCGAGTGCCAGGTAGTGTTGGTGGCCCTGCAATAAAGCCACTAGTGCCAGGGCATGCCCAGGCTGGCTTTGTAGGGGTGGTGACAGCCAGTCGCCATGATTATTGTCGTGTGTTTTGAGATTCTACCTGGGTCTGCTTCACCCAAAAAGGATAAAGATAATTTACTATTCTGGGTGAGGCTTGATTTAGGGCAAAAATCCAAAGGCTTCTCCTGGAAGATAATCCCAGAGTAAGCCAAGTGGAGCCAGCTGCACCCTGTGTGACTCGGTGCCTAGGACCTGACCCTGGGCAGTGCCCTGACTTCCAGTGGTGGCTCTACCTGCAGCCAGCATGTCCTTGGTCACCTGGGCACCAGTCCTCACCTCTGAGTAGTGGGGTTTCCAGCAAAAGTTTTTTTGGTTTTTTGTTTGTTTGTTTGTTTGTTAAAGCAGAGGATACACTAGAATAAGTGGCCAGACAAGACCTGGTTACCGAGAAGGGTCTGATGGGAAGCTGGTTCATGGGCCAGGCTGGTCAGTGAAAGCTGGCCTTGATGGAGCCAGGTGGGGGAGACTGGGGGAGTTGGTCTCCGTCCTCTCCATCCACCTGTCCTCACATGTCTTCTGCAGCAGCCTATCCCACTCAGCCTAGGCCCTGCAGTGAGTGGCGGTCAGTGGCTGAACTCCAGTCCAAAGCTCCGATTTGCTGGCCACTGACTAGGCAGAGTTGGGACTGGACGGCTGCTGCTGCACCTGCTGGAGGCGGGGGAGTGGCCCAGCTGTTGCTCAGAGTCTGTGAAGCCGACACATCCCTGCCTTTGCCTTCCAAACCTTCCACTCTAACCCTCTGAGGTGGGGGTGAGGGCTCGAACCCGTGGTTGACGGGTCTTTTTATCATGAGGCAAAGCGAAGGACCTGGAAGGCAGTTGTGAGGTTGGGAGGCGAGTGAGGAGGACCCATGGGATGGCTTTTAAAAAGCAATGAATAAAGTAAGGTTAGTTAATTCTAACTTGTCGTTTTGGGGAAACCATGGGGTAGGGTAGGACTTTGAAACAAAGACACCGAAGACCATTAAGCTGAAAAGAGAAGATTCCTCCAATAAAGAGTGCAGTAGTACTCAGCCATAAAGAAGAGTGAAAAAGGCATTTGCCGATAAACAGAGTGGAGAATATCATGCTACATGAAATAAGCCAGTCCCCAAAACCAAAGCCCGAATGTCCTCAGACACGCAGGTGCTAACATACAATAAGGGATAAGGGTGGAGCGTAGGGAAGGAAGTACTGTGGATTTAGACAAGGGGAATGAAGGGACGGGAGGAGGATGGGAACAGGAAAGATTATAGAATGAATAGGAAATAAATTTCCTGGGTCCTATATGAATTCACAACCAGGGTAATGCCTCGTCATGTACAAGCTCAGGAATGGGAAGTCATACTCCATGCATGTATAATATGTCAGGATACACTCTACTGTCACGCATATCTAAAAAGAACACATTTTTTAAAAGAATTTTTAAAAGTGCAGTAGGTCGGGGCAGCTAGGGACTAGTTTCAGCTGAGAGTGGGGATCTTGACATGGCTGCACAGGACGGCCTCAGATGCAGGAGGCTGTGGCCCTGAAAGTCCATGGCAAGCCTGATACAGGACAGGAGAGGATGGTCAGGAGATGGTCGGGGGACAGGAGATTCTCTTCAGCTGCTTTGGTCCACGCTGGGAGGATGAAATGGAAAGGCTGGGTGAGAGCAGGCACCTGCCCCGTCTGCAGGGCTTCCTTGTGCGACTTGGAAGCAGCCTCAGCCAATAAGGTGCTGGTCTGTGGGGAACAAGAAGTCAGCAGGACGGGATGGAGACCTGGTCTTTGCTCTCTGCGCTCATCTGCCATAACACAGGAGACACGGGGCTGCAGACACCTGGCAGGGAGCACTGTGGAAAAGTGCATCTCCTTCACTTTGTTCCACAGTGAAGAATTTTGAGTATAGTCCATCTGCCCTGTTTTGGGGGCAAGGGAGAGGATGAAGAGGTCAGCCCTTGTTAGCATTGAATGACCAGCATCTGGCCCCCTGAGGGTGAGGAAGCAGAGCTGGCTTTTATGTGAAATCTCAAGTTTTACTTTAAGCAAGGGCCCATGCGTGGCTTTGAGGGTGTTCCCTCCTCTTTCTCTTTAAACATGTTAGAAGCCATGTGTCTGAAGAATGCTAACCTTTTCCCTAAAGTTGTAGCACCATATCAAGGTTTTTAATCATATGCCAGAGCCACAGGACTCCTTTGATGGTGGTCAACACACCCAACTACCTCTGCTTTTGTTTCCAAGACACCCGTGAGAATCACCAGTCTGGGGCTCTCCCTGTCCGCTCCCCGGGAGACTTCTTTTCCTCGTGTTGTAGGGAATTTTTAAATATGAAGTCTTTGTGACCTAGGGTTGGGGTCCTAACTCAGCTGTATCAGAATTTCACATTTCTGGAGTCCTCAAGAATGCTAGTCACCACTACCCCCCCCCGCTCTCCCCCCAACCTCTGTGGTGACAGCTCACCTGGACACACCTGTCCCTGGTAGGCTATGGGTCCCATGGTGCATGTGCTCGCCACGGCCCAACCTGGTGATGTTCATTTGGGAAGCTCTGTGCAGAGCAAAAGGGCAGAGTGTGCGCTTAAAAATTTTAAAGATAACCCCTAATCGGGTCAGATTTATGTTAAAAATACATCATTCGTGGCTTTGGCATAATGAGTCTTTGGGCAACTGGTCCCTTGAGAAAGTGCTGCCAGTGGATTTGACCAAGCAGGCACCTTGGTTTCTTGCGGACCACTGGACACGCGGCCGACTGCTGGTCACTGTGGCCTGTTTAGGGGAGTTTCTCATGACCAGGCCTCTTGCTTGTTGTCTCGCAGGTGGTTAAGACCATCGGCCTCCGGGAAGTGTGGTACTTTGGCCTCCAGTATGTGGACAATAAAGGATTTCCCACCTGGTTGAAACTTGATAAAAAGGTAAGTCGGGGTTAACTGCTTACAGGCTAGTCACAGGATGTTGGTCCGCTTCGTTGACAATAAAGCTGGAGCACTTGAAGTCTTTTGTTTTTGTGTTCCTTTCTGTTTGTGTAAAAAGTTTTTACAGACAAAAAGGCTGCAGCCTTCCATTAAACAGGGATGTGGATCAGAAATTAGACTCTGCGTTCCTCCTCAGTGCCCCTTACTGGAGCAAGAGGAACGGTTCATTACCTAGCTTTTAGTTGACCTCAGTTTTTGTTTTTTTCCCCCAGTGAGATTGTTAATCTTAGAAACCATGAATCACCCACTATGTCGTAAGAACCTGTTATTGCTTTGTTTGAACCTGTGAGAGATTATCTGCCAACTCCAAAGATGGGATAATTCCACTAACAATTTTAAAGAGAAACAAAATGTATTTTCTTCAGATTCTTTGAAAACTCTGCTTTCTCCCAGCGTCCCTCCTCCCGTGTCACTGTAACAAGTCCAGGGTGGAGGTGTGTGCCATGGTCCCAGGCCAGATTAGCACCTGAGCACATTTCAAGATTGCAGGTCTGTGTCCTTGGGATTGATAGCATCATCCCTAGGAATGGGGGTTTTGGGGAGCAGCGTGGCAGCTCAGTGGGTTTCCAGTGGCATGTGAGTGCGCGCTGGTGCTCTTGACTGAACGTTTTTGTTTCTCATACTAAAATTGACTCTGAGAACAGATACTGTCGCTGGCCAAAGGCCCCCTTTTGAGCCCTTCCTTGTTCATCAGACAATGTTTGAAAAAGATGTTTGAAAGTGGCTTCTGCGACTATAATGAGATGTGGCCTCTGTCCTCCAGGTGTCTGCCCAGGAGGTCAGAAAGGAGAACCCCCTCCAGTTCAAGTTCCGGGCCAAGTTCTACCCTGAGGACGTGTCTGAGGAGCTCATCCAGGACATCACCCAGAAGCTGTTCTTCCTCCAGGTGAAGGAGGGGATTCTCAGCGACGAGATCTACTGTCCTCCTGAGACCGCGGTGCTCCTGGGATCCTACGCTGTGCAGGCCAAGTTCGGAGACTACAACAAGGAGATGCACAAGTCCGGGTACCTCAGCTCTGAGAGGCTGATCCCCCAAAGGTGAGCAGGGGGTGGCCTGGCCTGCGTGGTGGAAGTAGTGGTGTGAGAGGAAGCAGGGGACTCTATCAAGGTGAAGGCCCCGATGATTCCTGGAACACAGTGGGGAAGGCAAGCCCCCTCCCTCCTGGAATCTGACAGGTGACTTTTCCTGAGAGTTCTTGCAGCCAGGCACCTCATGACCAGCCTGCTTAGCTGTTCCTGGTATGTAATAATCTGGGCTCTGCTGAGCCTGTCTTTAGTCACCATTGGTCATAAAAATGACCCCTTTGGGAAGAAAAGGTCATTTTAAATAAAATACCTTTTTTAAAAAATTTTCCACCAGGACTGAGCTTGTCTCATTCCAAATGCTCAGGTTAATCCTCAAAGATAAAAATAACATGCATCAGAAAGCAGAAACAAATTGATGGTTTCGTTTGAAAGGACAGTCAGGGTTTGACCGTGTGTATGTCCTCCTCCTGCCACCCAGGGTCATGGACCAGCACAAACTCACCAGGGACCAGTGGGAGGACCGGATCCAGGTGTGGCACGCAGAACACCGTGGGATGCTCAAGTGAGTGCCAGCCCGGCGGCTCAACTCTGGGTGGCCTGGGCCTTCCTAGCTTGTCTTAGGGACTCCAGCCAGCGCTCTCAAGGAGGTCAGCCTCGCCAAGCCCCGGCCCAGGTGCTAGTGAAGTACTCCAGCTGGGGGAAGAGGGAGATTTGTTTTTCAATCAAGATCATGTGTTCTTGCCGGGGAGTGCAGTTTGATAAGGCTTCAGGTCTTAGAAGCTCTCCCTTTCTTTGTGGTAGAGAAAATCTTGTCAAAACTTCATCTCAGTCACAGGGAGCACTGCTCACCTGTAACCAGGGAGAGCATGGTGCTTCATCTCTCTGCTGGAGAGGTGCTGTTTACTCTGTTGATAAGGTCTTTGTCCTCAGAAGTGTGCATAAACAAGAACTCCAGATCCCAGGTAGAAATGCAGCAGTCAGAGAAGTGTGGGTGAAGCGTGAGGAGGGGCAGGGGTGTGTGGCTTTAAGGCAGTTCAGTGTAAGAAATGGCCAGATTCCCAGCCCTGGCACTGCTGCCCGAGCCCTGCACTCAGGCCCGACAGCAGCTCTGTCATTGTCCCAGCCTCACAGGTGTTGTGCTCCAAGGTTTCTGTCTGGCCCAAGAGTCTTTTGTTGGGGAAATCGACTCAAAGCCTGTAGCGATGGCTGCTAGGAGGGCAGGGCCCCCCCCAGAGCTCTGTGTGCACCCAGAAAAGGGTAAGGATTTTGTCTAGCAGTAGAATCGAGAAGAAAAATCCCTCTTCCCTGGAAGCAAGCAAGAGTCAGTTTTTCCAGTGTGGAGTGTATGGTGGTCAGCGTCCCGGACAGCAGGGACCTGTCAGACACTTCTTCCAAGCTGCCCGGGCCTTGCCGGCCTGCGCTCTGCCCACAGTTGTCAGCCCATCCTGCCTGACCGGCCTCAGTTCTTAGAGATTGGTGGGGGTTTAACTGGGATGTGGAGAGCGCCAGGGACGGTGTCTGTTTGCCTTCCATTAGGGACAGTGCCATGCTGGAGTACCTGAAGATCGCACAGGACCTGGAAATGTACGGAATCAACTACTTCGAGATCAAAAACAAGAAAGGAACAGACCTCTGGCTTGGAGTCGATGCCCTTGGACTAAATATTTATGAGAAAGATGATAAGTGAGTTGAAGTTTGTAAAGCCTTTGGCTGGCGGGGGTGGGGTTCCTGGAAGCAGGCGGGAAATGGCGGTTCTGTGGGGGTTAATTGTGAAGTAGTCGTTCAGCACTTGGCCTGGAGTGTGAAGCTTTAAAGCCTTTTGGACAGCGCTTGGCCTTCTAAGGTCAGCCCAGAGGTGCACATCCACCACTCTCCTGTGTGGTCTGCCAGCAGCACAGGTGTCAGGGAGGCTGGCGGCCTGTCTCTTCCTGCTGTGAGACAGTGGCTGCGGGAATACTCACCCCTCCAGCTCCTTGCCAGGTTCCGGCACACCCCAGGCTTCTCCCCCTGCTCCCTGGCCTGGGTGGACCCCTGGCTCAAGATGTGAGCTGATCTCAACAGAAATACTTCGTACTGTAATCAGACTCCGGAGAATTCTGTCGACAACAGCCTGTGTGTGTGCAAACGTGAGCTGGATCCTCTCCGCCTGCAGAAGGTGTCTGATTGTTCACAGGACTTTCATTGTCTATCGAGCAAAGTCCCAAAGTCTGCGAGTGCAGAGCAGCGTAAGGAGAGCTGCCCGGCGCAGGGAGAAGGCCTTCTGTTGCTGCGGGTGCCCTGGTCCCTGCCTTGGCCCACACAGGAAAGCATCAGACTTCAGTGGGGCGAGTGGTTCCCTGAGCTCAGAGAACAGGCCGAGGTTCTAGGTGCTTCTGTCCAGAAGCTTCCTGGATTTAAGGCATGGAAGGAAATCCCTTGGGAGACCAGAGAGGGGCTCCTTGCGTCCCTGCTCTGGGTGTCCCCTGATCCTCCTTCCTCTGAACGGCTCTTTAGCAGACCCTGTGGTGGCACCAGGCTCAGGGACTGGAGGGCAGCTGCAGCTCTGGCTGAGGAGGGGCCGGCAGCAGTGCTCCAGGGTCTCCATGCCCATGGCCTGTGTGTGAGAGAATGGCCCACAGACCCAGGGTGTGCTGGAGTCTCGCGACACACGTCACGGTTCCCACCCAGGCGCAGGCTGTCTCTATGGATGACGCTGTCCTCGCCTCTCACTGTGGCTCACCCCTGTCCTGTTCTCAGACCTCGCATCCCCCAGAACCTTCTCTGTGGAGTTGCTGAGGGGAGGGCAGGGGCACTGCCTTGGACAGATGACACGCACATAGTCGGTGGCTGGTCCAGCCCTGGGTATTCCTGCCACAGCCAGAGCACAGGTGTATGTCACTAGCAGGGCCTGCGCCCTGGTGCCAGAGTGTGGCCTGCGCACGGGTGAAGGCAGCCTCTGTCCCCTGGGAGGACTGGCACCCACAGAGATGGACGGCATTCATCACAACCCCAGGAACCCAGAGAGAGCTACTGAGGCTTGTGGCTGGCTCCCGGGCGTGTGGGCTACAGTGTTGTCAGAGAAACAAGGACAGAGGAGTGAGGGAGCCAGGCCGCGGTCCTTCCTGAGCTGAGGCCAGGCTCAGTTAGCGCAGCGTGCAACCAGCCATGCACAGAGCCAGAGAGAACCTCGCGTCCTCGTGGGAAACTGCCTCTGCCTTTGAACTTGTTTGTTGAATGGCTAGATTTTGTAACAGAGCCATGGCCAGGGCTGTCCAGACAGGTTTTTCAAGCTGCAATAAACAGACATAGGCAGGGACTTGCTGATGTCCGCTTGTGACCGGCCCAACCCGCGGAAATGCTCATTTCTCCCAGGTAGAGTCTGAGCTTTGTGCCCCCTCAGTCCTGCTCTTGCACCCCACCCAGCTCAGCAGCACAGTGGCAGCTCCCAAGTGAGCCTCTTTCCCCAAAGTCAGGGCCGGATGTTGGACACTTCGTCCCCTACCTTCTCCTCCTGACCTGGTGCTGACCAGGATCATGGCAGAGAGGTGTCCCCTAGGTCTCTCCACTGTGGATTCTGTCCTGGTCTTCGTAACTGACGAGTGTGTTACAGGAAGATACTGTGAAACTACGTAAATAGTTGTCTATTCCAGCATCCATCTGTGAGACTTCTATCAAATAATTATTATTGTGGTGTTTGAGAAACAGTAATTCTTAACCAGCACCTTTTTATATCCATTAGTCTGAATTCTGAGAAGCTAGTTTCTCTTCACCCTTTACTTAGTTATTTCTATTAATATGAACTCATGGATACTTATTTTAATCTTTGCGTTTGATCTCTTGGTAGTAGTATTTATTTCATTACTCAAATAGCTTGAGGTTTGGACTGTGGGAGCCCCTTGGAGTTGGTGCCTGTTCCTTTCCCTGTGACCTCATTGTTCACTGAGTACTTTCTTACCTCCTGGCACAAGGTGCTCCATGCTCATCCCATATATTCATGCTCCAGCCTTGGAAATGGCTATTGCTCCAAAAGCCTCTAAGCTGTTTTTGGGGAATCCCACCTTTTTTTTTTTTTTAATGTGTTTCCTAGCAGGGACACTTAAGATATAAATCCCATAGCAGTCTTCTGGGGACCATGTCCATGTTGTTTATATGATCTCTTAAGAGGAAAAAGAAGTCCTTGTAGGTTTTCATTTTCCAATGTGGTTGAGAATTAAAGGAAGTCCCTCAACTCAAAAGTGAGTCATAACTTTCATGTCGAGCCCTCATCTTGACACAGCAGTTATGCTCATGAGTGGCTGTGGGTCGTTATATGAGGTTCCAAAGTCTTAAAAGGACAAACTTTCCAGACATGGCAGAAAGCAGAGTCGGGAGGCCCAGGGAGCCCACCCCTGGAAGGACAGATGCCTCTCAAGCTCTTGCCACCCAAGTCTTTGGGGACAAGAAGCTGTTTTGAGAGCTGTGTAAAGATGGGAGCCAGAGACCAGAGCTGGCCTGCTGGAGTCCCAGGAGCTGGGGAGTGGCCTGGCCCACGGCTGTGGCGCGGGCAGCAGCCACCTGGCGCTCTGCTCAGCCACCGCATGTTGCACTTAAGTTTGGGGAAAGGGCTGCAAGGCAGCAGCTGCCACCTGGTGTCCTTTCCACATAAGGCGGATGTGGCTGAAGACGGTGGCAAGACCAGGCCATAACTCAAGTTCCTCTGCAGACTGAATTACACCTCGAAAAATTCTGTATTCCACCCGCAACGATAAAACAACAGAACAAGCTCTCTGCGTGTCTGTGTGCTCTGAGACCTCTTAGCCAGCTGTGCGAGCTTCCGAGACAGCCGTGGCAAGGATGTGTCTCAGAAAGCCGTGGCGGGGAAACCAGGGGGCAAAGCAGTGGCCTGTGTCCTGCCTTGCTCAGCAGGTGCACCCCACTGCTGTGCCCACGAAACTGCTCAGAGCCTCTTGCAGCCCTCAGAGGCCACCTGCTGCCTTGCCCTGGCTCACGTTGCCACAGTAAGACCTGCGTCACCATCAGTCTTGCTGAAACCTCTTGGCAAGCAAGGAAGCGTCCCCACCCCTGCTATTTCTGCTGAAAGTTGGACCATGGGAAAGGACAGGGTTTGATTGCAGTGTTTGGTGGCTTGGGCTTGTCCTTCCAGATTGGCATTTTCTGTGACTGTTGAGAGTGGGGGCGAGGTGGGAGGCAAGCGGCAGCCCACTGTGGCCTCAGACCCGTGGGCTTTTCTGGGAGTGCTCATGAGAAGGCTGGCGTTCGGGTCAGCATTGGAATGGCGTTGGTGGAGGACATCGTGGGGCTTTTCGTGCAGTCTCGGGTCATCCTGGGAGTTGGAGGGTGACACAGGGCCGTGTCTGGCCAGCCAGGAGAACGGGTCTCACTAGGAGGATAACCTAAGGCAGACCTCGCACCAGGCCCCGTTCCCGTCAGCAGGCAGCACTCTGCCTGACTGGTTTCATAAAGTGAAGCAATAGCTCGGTAGCTTCAAGACGCAGAAAGAAGAATTTGTGTGGCGAAGAGACTGTGCGATGAGGGGCAGGAGGCAGCCGGCCTGGGTGGGAGGAGGAGGGAGGCCGCCCAAGGACCATTTGCTGAGAGTTCGCCTCAGGTGGCTCTGGGGTGCCGAGTAGAGGGTGGGGTTGACGTAGTGGACAGTGGGAGTGTCCACTGGGAATCAATCTCCAGCAGACTGAAGGAGAGGCGTGTAGGATGGAGGTGTGGGGAGGGAGAAGGTCAAACAAAGGCCTGCGAGGCCTGGGTAGGACCCGCAGCTGCTTGCAGGACCCTCAGCCCTGGGGAGTGGATCCACTCTGATGCCAAAACTGAGGTAAACTAAAAGAAATGGGGGCATAACCAGCTTTGTGCTTTCTGAAACCCAACTTACGTCAAAACTAGACGGCCAGCCTCTCCCAGTCCAGGCATCCACAGACACAGCCCTCTAACCACCTGCCTCTTCTGTTTTCAACCTCAGGTTGACACCAAAGATTGGCTTCCCCTGGAGTGAAATCAGGAACATCTCTTTCAATGACAAGAAGTTTGTCATTAAGCCCATCGACAAGAAAGCACCTGTAAGTTCACATGAATTGTGCACCGGTTGCTGCTTGTCATTCTGACAGCTAAAATAAGTTCTCGGGAATACCCAGATGTCTCTGTGTGCCAAGGAGCAGTGATGCTCAGAATTCCCTGTCACCGAGGGCCAGGATCCTGGGCTGAGTGCTGTCCACTGCAGCTGGAGGTTACTGTGTAGACGAGGTGTCTGCCAAAAGCTAGACGCCTGTAACCCCGAAGTTTTCTCACTCTCTTTGTTCCTTACAGAGAACAGGGCAGTTCTGAATTGTGAACTTTTGATAAATGATGAAAACTTTCCCCAAACTTGGGTTTCTGTCTGGGCACGCCTGGCTTGTGAAATGTGTTGCCACAGAGAGTGCCTGCAGACTGGGTGTGGACGTTGGGGAGGGGGTCTCATCGGCTTCTCCCCAGTACGGCTGGAGGGCAGGTGGTGACTGCCATCTGAACGGCCAGATTGTGGCTTTCAGAGCTTCCCTGGAGTCCCCAAGTTAAAATCCCAAACATACCCAAAGCATTGCTGTTCGCCAGGATATGGGGATAGGGATAAAGATTTTATGTGCTAATCAGAAATCTGATTCTTAAAAAAAGAAAGAGCCACTTGAAAAAATTTGTTACCCTCCTTAGAGCCTGCTCTGAATTTTACCAAAATTATGGGTTGGACAGGATTTTGTGTTCTCATGTCCTTGTTGTTCCCTAGTCAGTTTTTTTAGAGGTGGGCGTGGGTCCTGGTCCAGGCCTGGGACGTCTGTCGAGCTTCTCAGGAATGGCATCACTTAACAGTGGCAAGCCACTTGGAATTCTCCACGTCGTGTTACTGTCAAATTACTGTTCCCCACGTAGGACTTAGTTGAGCGTAATTTAAAATCAGCAGGTCTTGACATTGTGAAAGTATTTTCTTCCTTATTGAAATGTTTCCTGCTGTTTGTAAACTCTTGACTCTCGCTCCGTAGGTAGCTTTGCAGTTCTTTAAAATTAAACCAGTATTTAATACAGACTGTCAGGCTCTATGGTAACAGTTCACACTAACATGCAACCTCGCCAGCTGAGGGTCAGAGGGTACCCACGTTAGCTGTGAGATTGGCTTAGGTAGAAGAGCAAGAAAATTGTGACGTTTCACAGAAGATTGCTGCCTACCCCGTGGGGAACTTCTGATTTCCAGATCATGGTATTTAGAAATTCAGCTGACAGGGCAGAAGCTCTCGATAGGCTAGATCGTTCCAGTGTTTAGCACGCGCGCGCATGTGTGTGGTATGTGTGCATTTTTAATTTGGTCTAAGCTTAGCTTTTGAAAAGCTGAAGAACATTACATAGTTATGAAACACCAAGCAGAGGGGACAACTTTGCATCTGGTTTAGTTGGCGACGTAGATTCAGTACAGAATTGCTCTCAGTGAAGCTTCAGTTACAAAGAAGGGAAAGGCCTGTTGCTGCAGCCCTCTCTGCGCCAGGTACCCAGGCCATTGGCCGTCACAGGGAAGCCAGGTTCCAGGGCAGAGAGCAGTAAAGCCAGGCAGATGCTGGGCTTCCTGGTGGAGATCATAAGCTGCAGCTATGAGGAAAAGTCACACAGCTCTGCAGATGGAGACGGAGGGGAGGGCAGGTCAGGTGGGGAGACCTCACTGGGGCATTGGGAGCCTCTGCACCACCAGGGCTGCCTATCCTTAGTCTTTCACTTTGGGCAAAACAAAGCCAAATTTTCAAATTTCAACCTTTACATAAAAGAGAGCAGAAACCCCAAAGGTCAAGGAGGCTCAGGCCTCATCTAGTGTGACCTCACCCTGGCATTTTCTGCAGGGAACTCACAGAGCCTGCCCTTAGGGACCAGGCAGCTCCTTTTTATAAGCCAACTTCTCCCTCTGCCAAGTTGCAGTGGGGCAGAGCTTGGGCTCAGGTAGGGCCTGCAGACCTGCCACGCTCAGCCTGCCCACGTGGCCTGTGGGGGGAGATATCCACACTTCCTCCAGAGCAGGGCCTCTTGTCCTGCAGCTCTCGGGCCACTGTTAACAGCCGCAAAGGATACCCACCCAAGCCAGGTGAGGTGCACACCTGTAATTCCAGCAGCTCAGGAGGCAAGGCAGGAGGACTGCAAGTTTGAGGCCAATCTCAGAAACTTAGTGAGGCCCTAAGTAACTTAGTGAGACCTGTCTCAAAATGAAAAGGGCTAGGGATGTGGCTCAGTGGTTAAGCACCCCTGGGTTCAAGCTCCAGTACCAAAAAAAGAAAAAAATGTCCACCCAGCCTTGCACTTGGTGCTTTCAGGAGCCCCACTGACCAGGTGCCCCGCCCCTGCCCATCCTAGGTCTTGGGGCCACACCAGAGAGTGGAGACTAGCCTCTTGGCAGAGTTTCTGGAAGTCCTGTCAAGGCTTCTATCCCCACCACCTTTCCCTGGTCGGATCCAGAAGGTCTTGTATCCCTTTTTTTTTCGGGCACACTCATGCCTGTTTCCATTTTTAGGGTGTGAGCCCTCTGCCAGTTGAGAAAGCCTGCTGTGGTTTTGCATCAGGAGGCACGGTCTAGGGACTTGGACTGAGAAACCTTGAAGTGTGGTTTTTATTTTCACTGGAAGTCAGCAACTGGCTTCCTTCAAAGGCAGTGGGAGGACTTCCCTGTCACCCGGTCCCTTGGCCCTCTGGGCAGCACACACCCGAGTGTGTTCCAGCAGCTACAGAACCTTTCTCCAAGGCGGGTGGGAGAGTTCTCGGGTTCACCTGCAGCTCTGACCTTGAATCCTTTCAGTGGATTTTTTTCTGAAGGGTGGCTGTAGCTGCGTTTCTTTGCAAATACTTCTGAGTCTCAGTAGGAATCTGTTTGGGCAGTGTGCCTCGGAAGCCATAATGCAGGGTTGTTTTCTCTTGTGTAATAAGAGATAGGTGGGTAATAAAAATTCCTGCTTCTCCCAGCTCTGGACTCCTCCCTGGGAAACCCGATGACTTAATAACAAATGTGTGAAACCCCGGGGAGCCCCACCCAGGAAGTTCAGGGGCTCTGGGGCTTGGCCTCTGCCTCTCACCCAGGTTTTCTGGAGCCAGGGACAGAGGAGCTAACTGAGCTCTTCTCGGGTGTTGCTTGGCTGGTCCAGCTTGCTCTGTAGGCCTCTGATGTCACTGTGAGGCGTGTCATGGTGCTGCTTGGTTTCAACCCCTTCCCCTGTTCCAGACAGCAGGATCTGAATGCCAGGGACCTGTGGCTCCGAGGATGCTGACGGAGCATTTGAAATGCTTACTGTAAGAGTTTCCAAACTGTGCCCTCCTCTGGCCCCTTAGTCATAGCGGGAACGAGGAATGGGAACTGGGATGGCCTCTGTCCCCCTCTCTGGAGCCTGGCAGGGTAGCAGGTATGTGAGGCACCGAGCATTGGAGAGCGGCCGCTTGGCGGTCTGCCACTTTCATTGTGCCACATGCTATTCTAAGTCCCCTTGTATAGTGGTTGGGTCTTCTTGGGGGTTCATTAGGCCCTATCCTCCCCATTTCGTGTTGACGCTGAGGCTGGGGGATGCAGTAGCCTGCTCAGGTTGTGGGGCTCAGGTGTGGCTGTGTGCGTCAGGCAGCTGCCCCGCAGCAGAGCTTGCTCACCCCCAGGGATTTTTTGAGTGCTGGTTTGGTCCGGGGGAGGCGGGGGAGAGGGGAGAGGAGTGAACACCAGCCCTGTTCCTGGGAGTGGATGGTCTAACAGGAGCAGGATCCCGGACGAGTCAGTGGGTGACGTGATGGCATGTTGTGGGAGCCCCCTGCACCCAGTAGGGCAGGCACAGCAGCAGAGTGGGGCTTCTTGGGTTGGAATTGATGATGACACTGTGATCAGAAGGAGGCTCTCGGGTATGAAAGATGCACCCAGCTGCCTGTGGGGGTTGTGCTGCGAGGCTGG
Source organism: Callospermophilus lateralis (assembly GCF_048772815.1). NCBI lineage: Eukaryota > Metazoa > Chordata > Mammalia > Rodentia > Sciuridae > Callospermophilus > Callospermophilus lateralis. Next base: position 9,634,683 of record NC_135310.1, read on the forward strand.
GGCGTGCGCACGCTTAGAAACCTGGAGGAGGGCAGGGTGGCGACTGGCGCACGTGCTCACAGAATGGGAGGCAAAGGCTGTGGCAGAGGATACAGGAGACTCAGGGAACGTTGAGGCCATCCAGGCAAGAAAGGGTAAGGGCGCATGGTGACGGCAGCTGTGGGACTGGAGAGGACAGACACCAGAGGTGGGGCACAGATGGCAGTGGCCTCTCCTTGGAGTAGCTGCCCAGGCTGGGAGTTCAGTGTGTGTGCAGAGACACGCGTACACAGGTGCACCCGGACACACTCCTACTTGTTTCAGAGAACTTGTTCCTGGCACTGGGAATGTACATTTCTGGCCCCTACTTTCTGTCATGTTTATCCTTTTAGAAAAGGTTCCACGACTTCATGAAGCGTGGCTGGTGGGTGCCACCAGAGCATCCCTGAGTCACGTTGTCCCATCTGTCTTGCAGGACTTTGTGTTCTATGCCCCCCGGCTGAGAATCAACAAGCGGATCCTGCAGCTCTGCATGGGGAACCACGAGCTGTACATGCGCCGCAGGAAGCCGGACACCATCGAGGTGCAGCAGATGAAGGCGCAGGCGCGGGAGGAGAAGCACCAGAAGCAGTTGGAGCGGTGAGCGGCGTCTTGGGGCAGGGACCATGGCTCCACAGCTGGCCTGCCAGGACGTGGTGCCTGTCGGGTGACCCCCACGTGGCCATGCCCTCCGTGGCCAGCAGAGCCTGGTGGCACAACCTGCTGCAGGCCTGGGCAGTGCCAGCCAGCGTTAGCGCTGAGGGCCGAGGGCCGCAGGGAACCGTCCCTGGGATCTGGGATCTGCTTCCCCGGCCTTCTCACACACCGTCCTGACAGCGGCAGCGCCCCTTCTCTCGGGGCCTGAGACAGCAGCTAGCAGCTGCATGGGAAGCCCGCCTCATTCGCCCGCCTGGGCCTGCGGGGCCTAACGCTCCTGTGCTTGTTCCCCTCCCTCAACCAGGCAGCAGTTGGAAACTGAGAAGAAGAGGAGGGAGACGGTTGAGCGGGAGAAGGAGCAGATGCTGCGGGAGAAGGAGGAGCTGATGCTGCGCCTGCAGGACTATGAGCAGAAGACCAGGAGGGCCGAGAAAGGTCAGCTGGCGTCCTGGCCACCCAGGCTGGCTGTCCCCGCACACAGCTGGGGGAGCCTTCCAGAGTGTCTCAGTTTAACATGGTACCCCAAAACAGCCTGATCAGAGAAACGACCCACTTGGTTCCCTCCTGTGCTGGTCGTTTTAATTTTCCCAGAGTCCCTTGAGATGAGGTCGCTGTCAGCCTATGGTGGCAGCCTGGGCGTGGCAGAGCCGTGCTGCAGTGCTCCCAGCCTCTTGACTCCACCAAGGCCACCTGTGAAGGCCAGACCCCTCAGCACAGCCCCGGTGGCTCAGAACACAGCTTGGCTGTCAGAGTCCCCCATGCTCCTGACCAGCCCTGCCCCGGAGGGCTCTTGGTGTGGCAGGGAGATGGCTGTGTTCGCTGGCAGCCTGGAAAGACTGGAGGGGAATTGGCTGTTATAGCAAGTGCCAAGGCGGTGACACTGAGGATCGTGGTGCCGCAGGGCGCAAGGGTCGGACCCAGCCGGGCCGGTGTCTGACCTCTCGGCAGTGGTCTCTAACTGTGTGGAGGAAGTTGTGTGGAAACATGACGGAGTGAGCCTGAGACCTCCCAGGGGACAGCTGGCCACCTGTGACTCATCCCGGGCCCGTGGTCCTGGGAATGGCTTCCACCCAGATCTCCCTCCACCCACCCTGGGTGGGAATGGAGAGTAGGACTCTGGTCCCTGGCCTGGGGTTGGAACGGCTCTGGCTTCATATTCCCTGCAGAACTCAATGACCAGATCCAGAGAGCCCTCCAGCTGGAGGACGAAAGGAAGCGAGCCCAGGAGGAGGCTGAGCGACTGGAGGCTGACCGCGTGGCTGCGCTCAGGGCCAAGGAGGAGCTGGAGAGACAGGCGGCCGATCAGATAAAGAGCCAGGAGCAGCTGGTAGGGATTGCCTGGGTTTCAAGATGCTGAATTATAGAGGGGCTGCTTCTGGGGATCGAAAAAGCAACACCTGCCTTGTAACGACTCTTCCCTGGGACCGTAATCGGATCTACCGGAGGCGTGTAGCAGCCACCGGGGAGGGAGCTAGGGACTTGCTGTCATCTGTGCCCAGTCAGGGAAGTGGACATGGGCGTGGGTGTCTGGAGTCCCACACAGACACAGGTCAGCTCGGATGAGCCCTGCTGACCCCGGGGAGCGGGAGGGATGCAGTGTGTCACCGCAGAGGCCTTTCACCAACACATGTAAATGTCGGCAAGTGGCCGCTCAGAGGATTTCAGAAGCCGCTTGGCGCCGCCTTCCCTTCCAGGCTGCGGAGCTCGCCGAGTACACTGCCAAGATTGCCCTCCTGGAGGAGGCGCGGAGGCGCAAGGAGGACGAGGTTGAGGAGTGGCAGCACCGGGTGAGTCTGTGCCTCGGAATCCTGCCTGTTGTGGCCCGCAGTGGGTTAGGAGAGTCCAGCTTGACCCCCAGGTCGCATTAGAAGCTCCTGGGACATTTTGCATCCTTGGCCAGCACCTGCTGTGCTGCTGAAGCAGAGATCCACAGGAGTGGGCTTGGCCTGTACACCAGTGTGTGCAGCTGCTGGATCAACCTGCTAGTCCACTCCATTACTGCCCCGCCCTCTGAGCTGCTCACCACGATCAGACGCCCCTGATCAGGAACTAGCTTTAAATCTAATTATTTGGGCCCCTGTGACAGAAATAAGACCTCCTGGAATATATTGGAGGGTGTGTGAAAAGGACCTCAGAGGTCGCCAAACCAGAGCGGGAGCCCAGGCTCAGCGGCGTGGCCACCTGGCCAGGAAGCGGGGATGGTCCCCCCTCTGAGCCTCACTTTCCTTATGGCAGTAAGTGGTGAGACCCACCCGTGAGCTCTCACTATGGACCTTGCACAGGTTTGATGAGCTCTAATTGCAATCATGAGACCTTGCAGAGCCTGTCCTTCACCTGTGGTCCTCTGTGCCCTCCTGGACAGCACAGGGTCTAGGTGTGGTCCATGTCATGGACTTAACACCAAGCTTTGGGAGGCCCCCTCCCCTTCATCCTCCCACCTATGTTTGTCTCTAGGACTGCCCTCCTGGGTCACTTGTAACTAGTGCCTCCCTGGCTGCCCCGCGTGTTTTCCACCTGCTACACACAGAAGGCTTGTTAGGTTTTGGGAGAAGGTGGTCATTATAAAGTATTAAGTGAGAAAAGCTGATGACAGAACAGGGCAGACTGAGCTCACCCCCAGGAAGCACTTGGAGGCAGGGCTGGGCATATGTCCTGTGAAGGTGTTGGGTGGACTCGGGGTAGTGGTAGGAAGGTGTCAATAAATGTAGCCCACAAGGAGAGCAGTAATTCACACCAGAGTGTTGTGTGTGCTGCTCTCTGGGATGTGGAAGACTTGTTGTTTCCGAATATATATACACAGTAGGTGTATAATAGGGTCATATAGAGAACAAGGAAGGGTTCTTTAAGAAACGTCCAGCTGGGGCTGGGGCTGGGGTTGTGGCTCAGCAGTAGAGCACTTGCCTGGCACATGTGAGGTCCTGGGTTTGATCCTCAGCACCACATAAAATAAACAAACAAAATAAAGGTATTGTGTCCAACTACTACTCACAAATAAATATTTTAAAAAAAGAAAAAGAAACACCCAGCGTCTGGCGCCTCGGTGTCGCCTGTGCTGTGGAAGTGATGATGACAGGGAGAGCAGCCCGCTTCTGCGGAGCCGTGCTCGGGCTGTACTGTTTTAGCTCCCAGGAGGGGGGAAAGAATTCTTGTGCTCCCCACGAGGAGACCAGCCTGCTTCTTAAAGTAGTGCCACACAGGGACCTGGGGGAGAAGCTCCCACCTATTTATTTGCTTTCCAAAGGCCAAAGAAGCCCAGGACGACCTGGTGAAGACCAAGGAGGAGCTGCACCTGGTGATGACCGCCCCGCCGCCCCCACCGCCCCCGGTGTACGAGCCCGTGAGCTACCACGTGCAGGAGAGCCCGCAGGAGGAGGGCGCGGAGCCCATGGGCTACAGCGCCGAACTCTGCAGCGAGGGCATCCTGGACGACCGCAACGAGGAGAAGCGGATCACCGAGGCCGAGAAGAACGAGCGCGTGCAGCGGCAGCTGCTGGTGAGCAGGGGCAGGGCGGGGCCTGCTTTGCTTTCACCTGGGCAGGTGGCTTTTAAACCGGGCCACCACATGGGTCATCTCCACCCGGCAACCTCTCCCTTTCCCAGGGGAGGGGTCTGCATTCCCAGCCACTCGGTGGTGCCACAGGGAGGGCAGGTGCTGACTGCTGCCGCTTCACTTGCAGACTCTGAGCAACGAGTTGTCCCAGGCCAGAGATGAGAACAAGAGGACCCACAACGACATCATCCACAACGAGAACATGCGGCAGGGCCGGGACAAGTACAAGACCCTGCGGCAGATCCGGCAGGGCAACACGAAGCAGCGGATCGACGAGTTCGAGGCCATGTAAAGGCCGGGCCTGAGGGTCCCGGGCAGACATGTCACACCTGGCTCTTTAGTACTCTAAATCTAGAAGCCCCTCAACATGTTCCAGGTCCCTTATAAAAAGAGCGGTTACCCAGCAGAAGTCTCTCTGGGTCAGGAACCAGCAGAAGCCTCTCTGATTTGTTCTTCCCAATTGTATGCTAGTGCCAAACAGGCCTGATTTTTATGAGAATCATTGAATCACTTCCTGTTTTATGCTTGAAGCAGGACTGATGGAATTAAGGAAAGATTCCTGTAAAGTCTGAGTGACAAACTTCATGCTGGCCTGTGTGATCCAAGGTGCAGTATCATTAAAGAAAACCACACCGTGGCTTACACCTGTGCCATATTTTTTCTGTTTTTGAAATGAACTCAAAATTGATTTGTTCTTGATTTCTGTGAAGGGTCCATCTCTGTATATTTGTGTTGAGGGGTGACAATTATTTTGAAAATTGAGTCTAAAGCACTCTCCACACAGTGATTTCCTTTCTCCAGACATTCAGTTCTGCTGGCAAAAATCTGCAGTGGTCATTCAGAATGAACGGTACAGGAGGACTCTCCGGTAAAGTTTTTTTTTGTTTTGTTTTGTTTTTTTTTGCTTAACAGTTAGAATACACTGTTGGACTTATATTCTTAATTAATGATCAGCTATAGAATATAGTATTTATATATGTGATAATATGGGTTTGTAACATTAGTTTTAAAAAGGGAAAGTTTTGTTCTGTATATTTTGTTACCTTTTACAGAATAAAATAATTACGTATCAAAAAAACCATGTAACCACAGCCCTGGAACTGATGTGACGTGAGGGCAGTAATGAAACTGATTACCTGCTGTAATTGCGGTGTAAAAATGTCTTATGGAATTCTTTGTGCACATAACTGCACACTTCAGTTTTCTAAGATTGTTCAGACTCCAGCCATGAAGGGACTCTGTCATCATGAGAACCTCTTTCTGATCAATTTCTATTCTCTGCCATGTCCTCAAAAACCTATTGACACAGTGGCTTTCACGAGCTGTTGGCTGGGCTCACTCCCGGCCCTTCTCTGCGGGTTGTCCTTTTTGGTTGTCTCATGCCAACGAATTCCACACTGCAGACACAAAATAAAAGTTGGCCAAGGTGGTGCGCACAGTGTGGTCTGCTCATGTGTGGGTGGGAGGAACGTCAGGGACTCGCCTGGGTCCACACCGTCCAGTAGCTGTGCCGTGTGGGAGGCCCCAAGCCCTGCAGGCCCCTCAGGAGTTTGACCTGGCAGTCCCTGTGGCCGGCTGACCTGCTCTGCCACAGGAGGGGAGGGAGCATCGGATACTCACCAGGCTCGTTTTTCCTCTGAAATGTGCAGAAAAGCTGTGATTTTTTTCACTATTTGCCAAGCTCTGAGAGACGGGGGTAACTTCGAAACATTTATTGAAATATGGCCATTTTCCACCTCTCAGAGAATAGCTAGGAACCCATCTGAGACTTAGGCAACATGGATAACTGCTCTGTTAAGTACACAAGACAGTGAGGGGCATAACAGAACAACCAGGGGAGGCTGCACAGTCCAGAGGGCCCTTCCATCTACGGTCAGCCTGTGGCTTCTGCAGGCTCCAGGCTTCGGCACATCCAGCATAGCCTGGAGCTCCGAGGCCTTCACTTCAGTGCAGGATGAGCGTCATGTCCGTCCATAAGTTGGGGCTGGAGAGAACCTTCTGCCATTGCAGCCTTGATTGTGCACACGAGTCTGCACCAGCTGTATCCCCCTCTGACGTGAGACAGACACGTTAGTTAATGGTTGATGAGCATGCCACTTCATCCTTCTCAGCTTTTTAAAAACAAGGCCCATCAAGAAAAGTGGTTTTTGGCATAACTGGAGATTATGAAAATGCCAACCACTGCTGGGTTTGAGACTCCCCCAACGACATGTGAGTGCAGGATGTGCTGCAGCCTTGGAGCAGAGGCCCTGACCTCCAGTTCCTTTCTGGGGTCTTAGGGGAGGACGGTTCTGGTTTGGTGGCTGATTCTTCACTGTGAGGAATCAATATCCTGATACGGGGACTGTGTATGGCAGGAACTGAGTCTGTTCACGGAAGGGGTTCCCTAGAGGAGAGCTGTGCTTTGGACAGATTCCCTTAGAAAAATCATTCTTATCTGTAGTTCTCAGCTGGATGTTGTTAGAGCTGTGTGCAGGCGTTTAGGGTTGGCACTGTGTGGAGGGCACTGCTGGCAACCTGCAGGCAGGGTGGGGCACAGAATCCTCCCAGACAAGGGCTGCCCACAAGCACAGTGCCAGCAGCACCCCTGTGAGCAAGACTGAATGGTGTCCCTGTTTGTCTCACTCTCAATGAAGCACTTTCTGAATTGCCATTTGTTTGGGTTAAGATGTTTTCCTTTAAGAAAATAATCCTCTTATGATTGACAATAGAAACAAAAGCAAATACTGTGCCTGGCCTGTTTCGAGGCCCATAACTTAGTTTCTTTGGCAGATCTAAATCTGATTTAAATTGTCAAAATACTTGGCTGTATTATCACTCCGTGGTAGAGTTAGGCCTAGACTTAGGAATTTCTATTTTTGGCAGGTAGGCAGTGCTACCTATAGCCAGTTAAATCGCTGCCATTGTGTAAGTATTTTCTCTCTTCGCGGTACCCATGTAGGACACTTGCTAAGGACATAACAAAGCACTGGGAGACAGTCTGGGCCCATGGGGAATCAGGCAGACTTACTTGAACCAAGTCTGGCTCCCCCCAGCAAGCGGTCGCTCATTCCAAAGATGGCCTGGTCCCAGACAGTCAGTTCCAGGCTCGACTGCCTCAGCTGAGACCTGCTGACGCCATTGAACACGAAGGAGTGTTTCCACTGGGGGTGAGCTTGCTTCTTCAGCACCGGGGACCTCAGTCGCAGCTTTTGTTGGTCTGGCAGAGTGAGACAGCTAAGGAGAGAAACAAGATGCTGCGATCGGGACACTGGGCCTCACCCCAGCCTACACCGCAAGTGCTGCTTCCAGCCTGAGCACTAACCCAGTGAGCGTGGGAATCACAGGACCTGGCCGCACGACCTCACTAGGATTTTCCAAGTTTCTTTTTCAGCTGGATTCCGTGTCAGGTATTAAGGGTAAATTGGAATTCTGAGGCCACATGGCCCTCACCCGTAATCTCCTTACAGCCCTTCGAAGGCATGGCTTATTAGAAGTGCCTCCCAGGGACCATGGCTCTGTATACATGTGACTCATTGTATACTGTTGTCAGCAAAACACATTCAGAAAGGCTACCTAACTTGCCCAAGGACATACACGGAAGTAATAAGATCAGGACCCAGGCTCGGTTCTGTCTTGACAATGAGACCTTCATGTTTCCACCCTGTCTGTGACTGGGGATTTAGCATTTCAATATAACATTCAGTGGTGTTTGCTTTGCTTTTAGAGGCACCAGCGCACCTGCAGTGACTAAGTGAAGTGTGGAAAGTCACCCATGCGACAGTTAATCCAAGAGGCGGTGTTAAACCAAGGAAGTATCTGCTGAACACACTTCTTTCTTCTCATACTTGATTTCAATCGAAACTGATTTTCTGATATAACAAGAACTGACAAGATTTGGGTTTCAGGTCAAAATGTACTATCCCAAATAGGTCTCAGCTTGCCCACATCCCCTGGATTTGTGGAAATCCAGGCCCTTTGTGTTTGCTATAGGAAAGTTGAAGTAAGAAGACTTTAAAATGGCTTACATTTCTGATGTTTCCTCCAGGTTCTAGGAACATACTGTTTGTATTCTAGATAACCAGTAAACAGTATTTGGTTGCATCGAATACCTACCCTTTAACAAATGAGTTTAAGGTACCATCCGACCGCACAGGTAAGTTCTTGGCGCCCAGCACTACCAAACAGAGTTGACCATTAAGTGGTGGCTGATCTGTCCCTGGAAGAAAGCCAGTTCCCACTGTCAAACCCACTTATCCAGAGGCATTACAGTCCTACCACCCCAAACTGAGCTCAGTAAGAGGAGTGTTACAGACTCCAGGCCGGAAAGAGCAGGCAGGAAGAGGCACATTTCCCCCAGAAGGCTCTGCTAGCCCTGGCCACACGCTGAGTGGTCCCCAGCGAGGCAAAGCTCTGAGAGTACACTGGCTTCTAGGGAGAGATGTGGAGGTTTTGGTCTGGCTGTCGCCAGTAAGTTTGGGGAAACTGGGAGCCCCAAACCCATTTCAGGGAGTTAGAGGTGACCATAGGGTACCTGCCACTGGTCTGCTGGTGGTCTCATGAGCTCAGAGGCTCTTCTTCCCACCAAATAGTCACTACTCAATGGAAATATGCATCGTCCCTGTCTACTTTGCCTGCCCACAGGATCTCACAAGTTCAACTTCCTAAAGACCCTGCAGGACCTGTCCTTGATCCACATCACTCACGGGCAACAGTCGCCCCTCTGAGACCTGCAGGTACCAGCACCTGAGAATTGCTCTTGGCTCCTAAAGTTAAACTCCTAAGTCATGTTGTCAGGTGTACCCTCTTCCAGAGGGGACATGGTTTCACCAGACCCTGTCCAGTCTACCCGTTGGGAGGGACGCCTTGGGGACAGTGAAAGTGGACACTGAAGGCCTTGCCTGCTTTGGTCACCCATGTCCCCCCGCAGGCCACAGGTTCCAGGGAACACCTTTCCAGGGTGCTTCTGCCTCTCAGTCTCTGGGACATGTGGGTGTCACTGTGCAGTGGGTAGGAAATGCTAGAAAGCCTTTTGCCCACTTCAGCCTGACGCCTTCCAGGCTTTGGGGACAGTGACAGAGGAGTGCTCAAGGGGCTAGAGGCCACCTACCTTCTAGAGCTTCCTGGGACTTTCTGGGCCCCACGGGGAGAACCAGTTTGGCCCGAACAGCAAGTTCTCCATTATTCTGAGGAATGCTGTCTTCATATTTCTCGTTCTGGGGGTGCAAAGGCAGAGCTTGAGACAATTACTCCCAGAATCTTCCTCCCTCCTCTGGCTGCCTCAGCTCTGACTCTAGATGTCCCCCACCACCTCTGCAAAGCCTCTCCAACCCAGGAGAGCCCAGGGATGGATTGGGCACGTCCCTGGTGGACTGGTAATCCCCCATCAGCAGGGACTTGTCCTGCCACCCTCTCCTCTCCCAGGATGGGGAGAACAACTCTGCCTCCCCAGAAAAACCAGAGGCATATGTGCCTGAGGAAACAGGCCCATGGGAACAACAGGATAGTCGTAATAAAACCTGGATACAACCTGAATTTGAAAAAAGTAAATAAAATAGCATCCCTCCCCAGCAATTCTACCCGGGGCAGTGAGGTTCCAGGCCACCTGTCCATGCCAAGGTCAGCTGCAGACACTGGAGACAGAGGAGCCCTGAGCAGACTCGGCCCAATGCCACAGGGTGGCTCTCCAGGCTGTGGGTGCCCCATTGTCCTGACCCTTGCCAAGGACAATACCCTGCCTACAGAGATGGCTTCTCTGGTCGCGAGTGATTTCTCCAGAGTGAGAGAAGTGCCCAGAGAAGAGGTGGTCTTGAAATCTTTCACCCGGGGGCGAGAGAAGTGTCCTGGGAGGGATCCACGTGCCTAGCCCATTCCACCAGCAGAAGCAGCAGCCCCCATAGTATCAGAGAGGGCTCAGGACTCCTGGGACCGTGTGAGCTAGCCTCCTTGATGCCGAAGCATCTCTTCCTGGCCCCTGCTGTGACCTCTGCCACACTCAGCATAGAACCAGGCGCCACCCCTAGGGCCCCTCCTGCTGAAGCCCTGGGGACAGGCCTGTGAGCAGGCATTCAACATGCAGCATGGGGTCGCAACCCGCTAGCTGGCATCAGGAGGACCTTTGAGCTTGGCGCTCTGCTCCTGGCTTGCTTGTCAAAGGTTCGGTTTGACAACCTTGGCGGCCTTATGCCAGGCCCTTGTGGCAGGTGCTGGCACAGAGATGCTCCAGGCCTCGCAAGCTGACAATAGAGGAGTGGAGGGTGCAGGGAGCACCCGGGTTTATCCTCTGGCAAATGAGTTCACAGTGGCCATGCTGGACACTTGGTCCCAAACAGGCCTCACCTTGGCCCGGAGCGGATACCAGCGGAAGGACTGTGTGGCTCTGTCTTCAAAGTCCCATGTGGCCAGAGGAACAGTCACTTCTCCAAGGAACACCCTCCTGGCAAGCGTGCCCAGGTGCCACACAGAGACTTGCAGCTGCCGGGTCACCAGCTGGGCAGCGTCCACCTGATACTGCAGAGCAGAGTGGAGACGGTCAGCCAGGCTCCCAGGCCCCACCTCCCAGGGCTTGTCAGCCTCTCCCACAGCCAAGCTCCAAGATTTGGCTGCAGCCAGAGTCTCTATGGTCAGGGTGGCAGCTTGGAGCCAAAGCCAGGAAGACCCCTCTTCCTCAAGAGTCCCCCGACTCCCCAGGTGCCTGGGCTCTCAGTCCTCCACGCCACCCCTGATTCCTCACCCCCATTTCTCAGGACAAGATAAGAAGGAAAGTTCTCATCTAGTCCAAGCCTTCAGGAAATCAAGCCGAGACCACCAAGGCAGAACTTGGACATGGACCTGGCCCATTCTGTACCCAGCTGGGTCCAAAAATACTAAAAATAAGACTATTATTTTTAAAAATTACAAAGTATTGGGGCTGGGGGCCTGGCTCCATAGTAGAACACCTGCCTAGTGTGACCAAGGCCTGGGTTTGACCCTTAGTGCTGCAAAAACTAAAACTCAAAAAATGAAAATACAAAGTCTGAGCTTTTACCCCTTAGGTTTGCCCTAGACAGACAAGGCACACAGATGGCAGCAGCCTGTGACACCTCAGCCTGTGACAAAGGCCCCTGTGCGCCTGTCTGAAGGCTTCTCAAGGTGTGGCCAACCCTGCCTCAGCCCCAGGGTCTCTTTTGAAGCCTAGAAGTTGGATTGTCCCAACAGTGAAGACAGTCACAAGTTACTGAGCCCTCCTTCTGCAGGCTTCTGGCTGCCCAGATCCTTAGTTTTTACATGCATCCTGTGAGATCAGTACCACTTATCACCATGTGACCCTGAAACATAGCAGCCTAGAAATCCCCTGTGTCTACTGTGGCCTAGAGGCCATCCATGGTGGGCCAGCATCCTCACCTACTGTGTCCAGCCTGGGTTCTCACTGCTGGTCCTGCCTGGTGCTGCCCCCAACATGGCGCTTGCTGGGGTGTGACTCTCAACCCTTCAGAACCCTCTAGGCTGTCCCAGGGGAAGGCAGGACACTCACGGCCACCTAAAGCAGGTAGGCAGGGGTTGGTTTGGTTTTGGTCTCATCTATCCGGGTCACCTTTCCCTTTAAGGGATGAGATAGAAACAAACCAGAACTGAAGTGCACTTCTCCCCCTCCGTCTCCCCAGAGGGAAGGGACGGGGGCTCTGTCCCTGGCCCTTCTGTCTTGGCTGTCCTTCTCTTCCTGCTGGGGTTGCTGTGGCCAGTAAGTCAGGAGCTCTGGGCCGCGCTCCCCCTCCAGGGCTGGGCTGATTTTCCATGCTTTCCCTCAAGTCCCTGGCCTGTTTGTGACTCTGCCCACATTCCTGGCTCTGGCTGGGAACTCTGGAGTACCCTGGCTGCTCCTGCCTGCCCCTCGCCCAATCAGTTAAGCCCAGACCTCTCTGCCCACCTGCTGCACTCTCAGAAGTTCAGCTGCTCCAGGGAGGGTCACGAGGCCATGGCCTGAGGCCACCCTCCTGGAGGCAACTCCCTAATCTCCACTGCTCTGTGACACTCTCACAACAGCCCATCCCCAACTCCCCCACTTAGCCCTGCTCCTCTCTTTGGGTCCTCACCTACTAGCCACCCTATCTGATAAGCAGGACAGCACTCTTCTGGTGACTGAATCTGCTGTGTCAAATTAGATTTTCCATCATCCTGTGGTCCACAGGCCTGCTCCAGCTGACCCCGAGAGTGCTATCCATTCCATAAGTTCAGGCGCATAAGGACCTTCAGAGAACAGAAGGCTGCCCAGACCTGGGTCTCAGCTCGTCCTTCCCAGGTCCCCACTGCAAGGATCTCAACAGAGGGCTGCCCAAATTGTACTTTAATCAGGAAACTTCTGGATCCTCAAATTTCACATGCACTTTTGTCAAAACCAGTCGGAGAGCGCCCTGGAGGCTGTTATCTCCCCAACCTTCCTGTGGCCTGCCCTGGGCTCTACAAACCTGGGAGCCCAACCAAGGGGTAACTTGAAATACTGGTTTCCCCAAGGTTTTTAATGATTGATCTGCTCTCCAAGCCCTGCACCTTTTCTGTATTACGTGAATTTCTTTAAGAATAAATCTGGCCGGGCACAGTGGCACATGCCTATAATCCCAGCAGCTCAGGAGACTTGAGACAGGAGGATCACAAATTCAGTGCCAGCCTCAGCAACCGTGAGGCGCTGAGCAACTCAGTGAGACCCTGTCTCTAAATAAAATACAAAATAGGGTGGGGATGTGGCTCAGTGGTTAAGTGTGCCTGAGTTCAATCCCTGGTAACCAAAAAAGAAAAAGAAAAGAAATCTAGACTGTGTCGGGATCCTCTGAATTTAGATGAAAACTTGATTTTTTTTTTTCAAAAATATCTGGATAGTTTCCCAGGACTACAAAATATTCACAATAGACTGGATGAAACCCTTGAGTAAATGTAATTTTAAATGATTTGAGATTCTGTGTATAATTTAAATAAGGTAGGAAAAACTGTTTAAATTGACCTGTGTAATTAAATATTTATCTAAAACAGTCCCCATTTCATAAACCACTTCTAGCACAAAAAACCTTATTAAACTTATGATGAGACATTTTAGATATCAACTTAAATGTGTGAGACAGCACAGAGTTTTCCAAATTCTCCAGCAGGCATGGGACTCCAGGGTGGTCTGCAGCCCAGGCCTGGCCAGGGGTGGGGAGTAGAGCTTAGTAGAAGAGAGTCATTGCAGGTCCCACCTACACCTGCTGAGTCAGACTCTACAACTTTAAAATAACACCTCTGGGGGATTCCTAAGCACAGGAATACCTTCCATGCTGGTTTCAAGCTAAGCTTTCAAGTATTCCCTAAGTCTCAGGTCCCCCTTGGTAAATGAGGATTCTAATGCCTACATCAGTGTAGATATAAAGCACTTGGCCACAGCAGGGGGCCCAGCAAACAATGACGATTATTATTTAATGAACTTGTCTGTGCCATCCACCCAGATGGCCCCTGGCTCGCAGTTCACAGATGCCTCTGCTTGCCAAAGAAGCAAACAAAACCCTCTCCTTTTGCCAGTGTGAGATGGCAGGATTTCTGGTTTGCTCAGTCCTGGCTGCGGAGTCCCCCAGGTCTAGGCTACCCGTCTGGCTGGGGCTCCCACAATTGGCTGTCTGCCTGTGCTGGGCCTCCACTCTGCCTCCCCACCCCAAATCAGAGAATGAGGTCTCAGCTCTGTCCTAAGAAATCATATCTCCTAGCATCAAAGAAAGTGAGAACCCAAACAATTTCTTTATAATTTTTTTCATAAAATAAGAAGAAAACAGGGTTTTTAGATATTACAATAAAGAGCACTTCTACAAAAGTAGTGACTTAGTCATTTGATTTTCAGGGCCCCCTGCTTGAAAATGCCTGATAATCATAAAAATTCGACAAGACAAACCAATTTCTAAGCCATTCTGTGCCCAGACACGGCCTGAGACATACAGGCAGTCAGATTCTTTCTCCCCATTTTCTTAGAAATCATTAATCAAAGTCCTTCTCTAGTCTGGCCAACTCTGCACTTCTCGGGTTCAAAGGCTGAAATCTATTTTCACCCAACCTGCCACTGATTGACAGAGAAATGTATAGGTGATGCACTTGTGTTTAACTGATGTGAGGGTTTAAAGAGCCACCCGTTGGACTCTGACCCGTGACATGAGCCCAGCCCAGGACGGGGAAGGCACAGAGCATGAATGTACTCATCCACAGGTACCTTCAGGGTCTCCTGAAAGGTCGGGTCCAGTGTGTTCTTTTGGACTGCAGTCTTGCGTTTTCCCTGAGACGATCGGTCAGGCAGCAGGTAGGTCTTTATATACCTAGTGGCCAAATGCAGAAACAAACAGGCTCTGAGGGTGAGCGGGCTTCAGAGGAGCAGAGTGCACATATTAACCTTTTCTTTACCCTGTTTCGGACTAGTTTTTGAGCTGATAGAAAGGAGTCAGGGACCAGGACTGACATGAACAATGTTAGTGCTGAGTGTACAGCTGCTGGTTCACAAGGTCATGGTAAGGGGCTGGAGCTCCCCCTGCATTGCTCATCCCCTGCTCCTGGAACCTATAGTCCCCTCCCTCCTCGTCACCTGCCATTTGATGAGGACCATGAAACAGGATTCTCCAATCTGCCTGGATGTCCAGGCCACACACCAGCTTCCCCTGTCTGCACTTCCACCTGCATTTCCTCCAACCCAAACAGCGGAAGTGGAAATGGAAAGTTCCTGACTCCGGGGGCCTCAAAGGCTGCACTTCTTCTGACTACTGAGGCAGTTTTGAACTTTTATATCCACAGGATTGTGTACAGACATTGTTTTACAACTTGTTTTTCCTCTCCATATGTTTGAGATTCACCTGTATTGCTATATGTAGCTGCAACTCATTCATTTACATTCCTACACATTGTTCCATTGTATGAATATGACACAAATCATTTATCCTTATGAGGAACCTTTGTCTTATGTCTTAGTGTTTGCTTTATAAACAATTCTGCTATGACCATTCCACCATGCATGTGTAAGCGCTTCTCTAGGCACAAAACTAGAAGTGACAGGGCAATGTGCTTCCCTCCACAGCCACATCAGTGCTCGGGGTGGAACCCAGGGCCTTGGGCATGCTGGGGAAGTACTCTACCACTGAGCTACACCTCCGCCAGCATGTGCATTTTCAATTTCAGCAAAGTATGCCAAATTACTGATTCAATTTCTCTAAAACATTTAGGACTATTTAAGCTTTCTATTTCATCTTGCGTCAAGCTTAGAAAATTTGTGTTTTTTTAAGAAATGTGTTCATTTCATCTCAGTTATTAAGTGGTGTTTTTGTTTGTTTGCTTGTTTTGTTTTTTTGTTTTTTTGGTGCCCAGGATTGAACTCAGGGGCGCTCAACCACTGATCCACATCCCCAGCCGTATTTCATATTTTATTTAGAGACAGGGTCTCAATGAGTTGCTTAGTGCCTCACCAAGGGTGAGGCTGGCTTTGAACTTGCCATCCTCCCATCTCAGCCTCCCATACCTCTGTGATTACAGGTGTGCACCACAGCACCCAGCTTCAGGTATTAAGTTTTAAATAATATCCTCTTCTTATTCATTAATGGGTAAGCATTGCCACAGTGTCTCTTTTCGTTGGCATTTGTATATTCTCTTTTATAAAATCTTGATAAAAATTTACCTCAGTATTTACCAATTTTTCTAATTTTTTTTCGAAGAACTGACATTTGGGTTCATTATTTTTTCTCTATTGTTTTCTATTTCATTGATTATTGATCTTAACTTTACTATTTCCATCCTTCAGAATTAATTAATTATTTTTTCCTAGTGTTTTAAGTTGAAGGTTTAAATGATTCACTTTTAATCTTTCTTCTTTTTAAATAGAAACACTACTTCAAATGCATTCCTCAAATTTTAAAATGTAAAAGTCAGGGGACATTTTGGAACATTCTTGGGTATATGGTATAAGTAGAAGAATATTACAAGTTATAGACCAGAAGTATAAGTAAGATGGTTATGGAGAACCTTAAGTGCTATAGAAATTTGTACTATTTTTTTTTCTGACACTGAAGAAACATTGAAGGTCTAAGTACTAATGTGAAAAACAGTTCTGTAGAAAAATGTATTCACAATCTCAGGTAACATGGAATTCTACAGACAGATACACATACACCAAAAAAAGATTTTGTATGTGTGTGTTTATAGCATGTATGTATTATGTGTGTGCTGTGGATAGACCCCAGGGCTTTGTGCATACTAAACATATTCTCTACCAATGAGCTGCACACCAGACATCCCAAAGCAGAGATTTTAGAGAAAAAGATACACGAATTAATATTATCAAAATTTCTACCAAGAAAAATCATCACAAATAGGCTGGGGTTGTGGCTCAGTGGTAATGTGCTTACCTGGCACATGTGAGGCACTGGGTTCGATCCTCAGCACCACATAAAAATAAATAAAAATAAAACAAAGATATTGTGTCCATGTACAACTAAGAAAAAAATTTTAAAAAAGAAAAATCATCACAAAGAGATTAGAAAATAAAGAATAGCTGAGATAACATGTATCAAATAAGGCTGGCTGTGGCAAAGCAAACCCACAATCCCAGCTATTGGGGAGGCTGAGGCAGGAGGATCACAAGTTTGAGAACAGCCTCAGCAACTTAGCAAGACCCTGCCTCAAGATAAAAAATAAAATGGGCTAGGCATATATTTCAACATCACTGGGCTCAATCCCCAGTACCAAAACAAAAATAGACAAAAAAGTAACATACATATAACCAACGAAAAGCTTTTAAAACCTATTCAAAATAGGTTCTTGAAAACATTTTCCTTCTGAGTATGGCGGCACATGTCTATAATCCCAGCCATTCTGGCAGAGGCAGGAGGATCACACATAAAAAGGTCTGGGGATGTAGCTGAGTGGTAGCATCTGAAGTGTACTTTGCATGTGGGATACCCAGGTTCAATCCCCACCACCACACACACACACACACACACACACACACACACTCTTATAATTTTCTTGTAAGTAAATAAGAAAATGACAAACCAATAGAAAAATGGGCCAAAGGTATGAACAGAATGTTCCCAGAAGGAGAAATCTAAGAGGTTAATGTGGGTGTGTATGAAGCTACTCATCTTTTTTAGGTAATCAGGGATACACACATTTAAATAACGGTGATAACAACATTTCTTTTCTATTAGTTGGGGAAAATTAATCTGTTAATGAATTGTGTGAAGCACAATTCATTTTGTTTTTCCTGCATGGAAAGGCAAACTTTCCAACACCATTTGTTGATGTCCACCTTTCCTCCCTGATTTGTAATAGTCCCTTGCAATAGACTGAATGTTTATGTGCTCCTAAAATTTATATTGAAACTTAACCCCAATGTGACGGCAATTGGAGATGGAGCCTGGGGGAGGGGACCGGGTGGGAGGGAGCCCTGGTGAGGGGATGGACTAGTGCCCTCTTTTTATAAAAGAGTCCTCAGAGGGCTGTCTCACCCCTTCTTCTGTGATGACATGGATGACAGAAGCTGATGGCCACCTATGAACCAGGAAGCCCACCCTCACCAGACACCAAATCCATCAGCACCGCGGACTCCTCACCATCCAGAACGGGGAGAAATGAAGTTCTGCTGTTCAGAGGCCGTCCGTCCTGTCTGCAGCCTTCTTTAACAACAGCTAGAGTGGTCTAAGAACCCCTTGATCATAAAGTTCCCACATATTCAAAGGTGGATGGCTAGACTTCTGATTCTGCTCTATTGAGCCATCTATTTTTGCCTCCATAACTTAGTTTGAATTACTACAGCTTTATGAAAATTCTTGAAGTAAGTAAGTAGTTTCTATTTTTGTTCTTTTTTATAATCATCTTTGTTATTTTGGGATTTTCACTTTTCCGTATAAATTTTAGAATCAGGACATCTATCATCTTATGTTAAAACTTAAAAAAAAAACAACTCACGGGTTACACTTTTTCTTCTTTTCTTCTCCATAAGCAAGGTTCTTACAGGTTTTGATGCATATTTCTAAAGAATGGGTTTTGAAGCAATAACGAATGGCAAATTCTATTTCTCCAGTGACATTAGCGTTGTCAAAATTACCCATCTCTGTGCAAGTGCTGTTAATGCTAATTAAACTTCCCTGAAATAAAAAATGACAAAGGTAATAAATTACTTCACAGTTAAAAGTTTTTTTGGCAGTCCTGATTTCAAGGTATCAAATCAATCTCAATTCACACAGAGCATGTATCCTGACTCTCATTAAGTTACCTTGTACCAGTTTGTACTTTGCCAAAATAAGCAGCCACCTGTTCGTTCCTGAGGAGATGGGGAATCCTCAGAAGGCCCTCTCCTTCCAGATATGGTCTTTGCCTAGCAATAAAGGTTACACAATCCCACTCTTTAACACAAGTCACTTAGGACAAGATGGACTATATCTGTGCAGTTCTGCCAAGACGAGGTCCTGCATTCAAGGCAGCCACGTATAAAGAACGCAGCCCAGCGTGGGCAGGGCCTGAGACTGGGAGTCGGACAGACCTGGTTCAGATGCTGGCTCTGCTACTCATTGGCAGTGTCCAGGTCTAACTAGGAAAGAGACTGGTGTCTTAGGGTTTTGGTGAGGACTGACAGGAACAAGGTACAGGAAGTGTGCAGACAGAGGAAATGATAAATTGTTTTAATGTTAATGGGCACCTAAAATTAAAAAAGAAACACTGTCATCATAAATTAGGGGGTTCTAAGCTTACATGGTGGCTATAAGTAGCAGAGGAAGCCTGTGCCTAAAGGATAAAACAAATCACCTTTCAATAATTAGATTTGCTTAGACAACTGCCACCATTTGCATGCAACTGATCTCAGTGCTGTCTTTATAGGAGTAGAGAAGAAGTGTGATTTCTGCTGGCAGTGGGTTCACTGATTATTCATATTAAAAAACATAGCTACAATCTCTACCTTATACCATTTACAAAAGAATTAACAAGCTGGATCACAGACCTAAACATAAAAGCTCAACTTTTTTTTAAATATATTTTTAGTTGTTGATGGACACTACACCTTTATTTAATTTATTTATTTTTATGTGGTGCTGAGGATCATACCCAGGGCTTCACACAAGCAAGGCGAGCCCTCTACCACTGAGCCACAACCCCAGCCCACTAAAAGCTCAACTTTTATTAAGCTCCTAGTTGAAAGCAGGAGACCATCTTCTTGGCTTGTAGAAAGACAAGACACAGAAGGGACTACACTAGAACAATTTGATAAATTAGACTCATTGAACTTAAAACCTTTTCCTTGGGCTGGGATTGTGGCTCAGCGGTAAAGCATTCACCTAGCACATGCGGGAACTGGGTTCGATCCTCAGCACCACATAAAAATAAAGGCATTGTGTTGTGTCCATCTACCCCTAAAAAAAATTAAAAATAAAAAGACTTCAACCTGTCTTTAAAAAAACAAACAAACAAAAAACCCTTTTCCTTGAAAGAAACACTCATTTTATTCAATACTCTTTGAATGAAAATGTTCATGATAAGATGTAAAAAAGGGAAACCATCCTCAAAATGTAGCAAGGCTCAATATGACCTCCAGGCTCTGCTGTGCTCCAAGTCACCTCGCCCCTGCCCTTGTCCAACAGTCCAGTTTGATGTTTTTTACTCTATTGGTTCTGGTTTTGGTGCTAAGCACATACTGACGTCAGGAGGAAGAGATAAGGCTGGGAAGATAGGGAGACAGGCCCCTGGTCACTTCCTGGGCAGCAGAGCACAATCAGCACCTGCAGATATTTGCTAAGAAACTTACAAAAAAGGCTGTTCTTAAATCAGGGCCTACGTGACTAGGGTCCATGCCACTCCAAAGAAGGAAAAATGCCTGATTGATGTTTCGATTGGACTAAAAGCTGCATGAATGGACACTGAATGCCTTCCCCAGGATTGGGCAGGAAGCTAGCTGACTTAACCCTACAGATCTATGTAAATGCCTAGACAATAGCCACTCTTTGACATCCTTCTCTCGGGACCCCTCTCTTTTTGGGAACTCTGCTTTCTTTCTATTACTCTAATAAATCCTGTTACTTTGCTCTCACCCTTGTATCCATGGATCTTATTCTTCAAATTCATGAAACAACTTGATCCCACCCTCAGTGCTACACTACCTTTCAACTATATCCCCTGCCCCCGAGTGGTGTCCTAGTGACTACGCATTCTGTGTTAAGAGTGTTGGGACAAGACTCACGTGTCTCAAGCCTCCCGAGAACAAAGGGCTGGGTGAGGGGCCCAGTGGGAGAGCATCTTGCTTCAAACCAAGGCTGGCAGAGCGTCTGGGATCCTCTTGAGGAAGAGGCTTCGAAATATCTGGTGTGCTGACCTTCTGGAGAAGGAAAATCAAAATTAATACGATGGCCCACATGCCCATTTGACTCTATTCAAATGCAGAGACTTCAGCAAGCACAGCCCGCACCTATCAATTGGCAGGAGTCATATAAACTTGGAGTGACTGAGTAAGGGAGACACTTGCGTTTGGATAAATGTATCCCCCCACCCCCGCAGGGCCTGAGGAAGACATTGTCAAGCTCTGGGATAGTCGTCAACATGGATGGGTGAGCTATTTATGGATTAGTAAAAGTCTTAAAAGAAGTGCACGCTTTGGCCTTCATAATGATCCTGGCATTTAATCACATGAAATATAATATTCAGTCTGATACACAGTAAGATTTAAATGTGCATAAAAAGAGAAAAATCAAGCCAGGCATGGTGATACTTGGCTTTAATCCCAGCTATTCATGAGGCTGAGGCAGGAGAATAGCAAGTTCAAGGGCAGGCTGGGAAACTTAGTGGGACCTTGTCTCAGAAGTAAAAAGGGCCAGGGATGTAGTTCAGTAATAAAGTATTTATCCAGCACATGCAAGGCCCTGGGACCAATCCCTAGTACCAAAAAAAAAAAAAAAAAAAAAAAAATGTGGGAGAGATCAAAATATACCTCTAAATTTTATAAAGATACTTTTTAAATTGTTAACACTGTTTACAGCTGAGCTTCCCAACACAATAGCCATTGGCCACATAGGACAACTTGAATTTAAATTCAAGTTAATTAAATTAATAAGCTCAGCTGCTCATTTGCACTGGACACATTTCAAGTGCTCAGACACCACGTGTGACAGTGGCTACTACATTGGACAGTTCACATTGTCAGGTAAAGAACATTCCACTGTTGCAGGAAATCCTGTCAGACATCACCAGTAGAGTAATACACATAATATGTAAGTTAGAAAAATTGCTTCCAGACCAACAGTCGAAAGTTGCTGAATTGAGGCTTCTGTCTTGGTGCTAGGTTGGAAGGAGAATTCAAATACCAGCTGCACCAGAGTCCTAAACGTCATGAATGAAATGCTAAGGGAGAACACCAGAGAACTAACAGAAGAATGCCCGTGCTCTTCATCTCCACGACACCAACTCAAGACCAAGAGACGGTCACGCAACACTCCACTGAATCCACAGCTCTAAACCCTGGGGTTGGAAGAGGATCCAAAGCTGGCATCAGGTCTCTCCCACTACAGGGAAGATAGAGGCACCAGCCCTTGGTGGCAAAGAAGTGAGGGGAGTTTATTGGGTGTGGGACATCTGGGGTGACCTTCAGGGGGGGTATGATCTGAGTGGGGTGCTGGCAGGTGGCTGGGGAAGACCAAAAGCTAAGGCAATTGGGGCACAATTCCTAGGCCTACAGAGACCCCAGGGCCAGGCAGACCAGACCCAGGGACCATGAGCACACAGGGGTGTGAGCTTGTCCAGGGGGCTCCAAAGGGTGGGCAGAGAAGGCCACCAAAAGCCCCATTTCCAAGAGTCCTGGAGGATGAGCGACTGCCACCAGTGGTCAGGTGAACCAAGTCCCTCAGAGGCAGCCAACTTGGCAGAACTAAAAGTCCTAAAAATTAGCTGTTAAAGGTACCTATATATTGATATGGAAAGAACAATTTAGACTTTTCCTTAAAAGCAAATGACAAACAGGGACCTGGGGTGGGCGCCCTTTCTGTTAAATGGAGTCTGTGGAGTGCAGAGGCATTTTATTTTGTAAGGCAGAGAGGACTGGGATGTGTGTACGTGGTGAGAGGCCCGAGGGACTCTGGAGGAAAGAGACCCCACCCAGGCTCAGGAACAGGGGAAAAAGCAGCCAGCAGCCAGACAAGTGCCCAGGGAAAGAGGCTCTCTCCTGCTTCCACTTCCAAGGGCCTGGAGCCCTGGAGGGTTCGTGACATGTGCTAGGACAGACTTCATAGAAATAATAGGTGAGTGTCTTTCTGAGAAGAGACAGTGGAGAACTCCTACCTGGCCCCTCCCAACCTGTGGGACACAGCAAGAGGGCAGCCCTCTGTGAGTCAGGAGGAGGGATGGAACCTTCCAGCATCTTGATCCCAGACTTTGAGCTCCCAGAATTGAGAGAAAATAAATGTCAGTTGTTTAAACCACCCGATCTCTGGTAATTATGATTTGGAACCTTGGCTGACTGATATAGTGTTCAACATACATTTTAAAAATCATGGTTTTTGAATCATAAAAAATTAATGGCAGAAAGTTTTAGAAAGGAACAAAGAGAGCTATCTTTACAATAGAGGTTACATGGCACATTGGATTCATGGCCAGGGAAGACGATGTTTCTAATAGGTCAGGATACAGGAAAACCTTCAACGGAGTTAAAACACAAATGTAAATATTTCAAGATTATTAGGAAAGCAGATACTATTCTGAAGGGTTATTTTTAATTCACTGTGGAACCCAAGATGAAGTTCTGTGTTCAGCTTTTCCCCCGGTAAATTCTGAAGGATCTGGACAAGACTGTCAGATCCAACGTCCTACGAAAGGGCTTCAAGATCCTAGGAGTTTATCAGTGGCATTAAGATGGGCATTGTCCCCTTGCCCACAACTGTGATTGTTTTCCTTTTATTTACCTATTTCTGTGATTTTTAATGTACTTCATAATTATCTAGTTTTAGTTAGACCCAGAGAAAAAATGCTGGCCCTGAATGAGGTCTAGTCTGCAAAGCGTTTGACATTATATGGGAAATTTATCAGTAAGTAGTAAGTTTCATTCGATCAAATTATGAACCCTCTGGAAGAGTTTTGCTGTTAATAGCTAAGAGCACAGAAAATAACAGAAGGAAGAGCAACTGCCGGTGCCTCTGCGATTTCCTCTGGGGACTACCTAAACTTGAAAGCCCACTTGAGTGAAGAAACCACCCAGTTTGGCTCGGCCGGCCACATGCTCTGAGCAGGGCGTCCCTCTGAAGGCAGACCACCTCTCCTGGGGCACTGAGGGCACTGCCATCCAGCCTGCTGTTAGCAGTGAGAAATGACGCTGCTGCTCGCCTGGCCTCCTCCGCCCACTCCACCCCTGGGATGCGGCTGCAGGTGGCAGGGAAGACGTGCAGGGACTTAGACATCACACAGTACAAGGAGAGTGAGATGAAGCAAAGTCCTTTTCCTCCACCTTTGTCCTCAGGCCCTCTCCCCAGAGACAGCCCCTCCTACCAGCTTTTTATAATGCTCCCTGTTTAACAGGTACATGTTTTTATGGGCAGTATAGATCAACCACACGTTCATAAGGTACAATAAAACCCACTGGAATGCCCACAAGGAGAGGTGGAGAGAACTCACTTCGGAAGAATCCTGGCCCAGATGCTCCAGGGAGGGTTTCGGAGCACTTTCAGAACACGCTCTTCAAACTTAATGACCAGAAACTTGGAAGAGATCCTGAGCCACTTGTTCGGTTAACAGCCCTGAGTCACCCTGGGGGTCTAAGAAAGGTACTTAAACCAAGTGCAGCAGTGCACACCTATAATCCCAGCATTTGAGAGGCTGAGGCAGGAGGATGGCTTGAGCCCAGGAGTTCAAGACCAGCCTAGGAAACACAGCAAAACATTTCAAACGAGAAAAAGAGAGAAGAAGAAGGTCATCTATTAGCTCTGTGCCATAGCCACCTGCAAGGTGGGCACCAACGTCCGATACTTCCAAGGGCACTATGTCATATGATTAATGTTGGCAATATGTTCCAAAGTGTTCTCATGGAAACAAGCACCATTACTGTGAGCTCCCCAGCTGAGGCATGTGTGATTGCAGTCTGGAAAATGTCCTATTAAAGGTTGTACTCCTTATATTTCAACCCAATAATTATTTAGCATTTATAGATTATGTTTGCTGAGTTTTGGTCGAGTATCAACATTTGGCTAAAGTGCTCTGTGAAACAGCCATATCCTCAATGACACTGGCAGAGGGAAGTCCTGCCAAGAGTGCAAGCATGCCCTGCCCAGAGCCTGGCAACAGAGGGCACACACGTGTAAGGGTCCATGCAGGTGGGGGCTCTACCCACAGCCTCCCCCTGCACCTCCTCACTTCTATCCCTGAAGTCTCCTAGCCTACTTGAAAACCTCCACAACTGCTTGGCAGGCTCTATTCTGTGGGCACAAGCTGCAGGGGAACAGTGCACCAAGGATGCCACATTACGACAGCATTCCCAAAGCCCAAAGCAAGGCCCATGGGAGCTTGGTGTGCCCCACACAGCACAGCACACCGTAGATGGGAAAGGTACTGAGTCTCCACAGCAGGGTACCATGGGGAAGGTCCTGGAGCAGGTTCTATCTGACCCCGACCCTCCTGACCCCATGACCCCCTTCTGCCCACATGACCCCAAGGGTCCTCATCTCCAATGGGGACAGCAGTAATGCAGCCCTCACAGGGTTGTTTTAAGGATCACAAAGATTAAATACCAATAAGGGTCTCTGCAGAGAACCGTGCCCAGAGCACTGCTGACCCTGTCAGTGTTGGCATCAGAGTGGCTTCATCAGACCCAGTAAGGGAACTGTCCACACTTCCAAACCCTCTGGAACTCTTTTTCCTCAGTGGCCCTCGCTTGTCCTTACATGGGGGCATGGATAGAACAAAGAGGCTAAATTTTTCTTACTTAAAAATCATACAAACCCAGGTTCTATTTCTGGCTTCTTTTTTTTTTTTAAGCTATGAGCTGCTGGTGAAGCTGGTTGACCTCTCGCTGACACTCAGGACCTCGTTATCGTGGGAGTTTGTGAGACACAGGGTGATGGTGTGGTTCATGGTGAGCACTAACTCCCCGACTCGGTCTCCTCAGGAAGAGCAGTGGATTCTGGTGTGAACGGATGTTTATGCACGCCTGAGAATTTCAAAGACCTTCAGGGTTTCAAATACTCCTGGCGCCTTGCTCCTTAACAGGGTGGGGAATTGAGAGTCAGTGCCCAGAGCTCAGCCTTCAAACCCAAGTGGGGTCAGTTCAAACACAGCTCTCCCTGGCTCAGCTATGTCACTGTGGCCTGTGACGTAACCCCACCAAGGCTTCATGCTCCTAGATGTAAAGAGGGGCTGCCTGCAATACCTACCTCCTAGGGTGGGTATGTCACTAAAATGAGATGACCCAGGCAGAGCATGGCACATCATAATTAACGCCAGCAATCTGAAGAAGGTGTTTGGAGGACTTCGCTGGCAAATGAGATAGTACAGCACTCAAGGGAGACCTGCGAGAACCCTGTGCTGGGGAACAACAGGTGACTTCATTTTACAGAGGGAGTCCTGGGCTCAGGTGCGAGGCAGCAGATGGAGGCAGAACCTAGCACCTTGAGAACAGGTGCTGAGGTTCCAGCAAGACAGTGGGCTAACGGGAGGACAGTATCTGGGGATGTCTCCAGGGGATCCCACGGCCACAGAGAAGGGACATGTGTCCCATGCAGCTGAGCAGAGCAGCCATAATAGCGCTGCACACAACACGGCTGGCACCTGCCCAGTCAGGTCACCTCAGCTGGACTAGAACCCAGGCATTCTGATCCCAGAGCCAGCTTGCTCTCGGGGCTGGTCTACCTGCTGCGGGCCAAGTAGGTGAGCTTGCCCTTGGTTCAGACACCGGGAAGGAGCCCCCTGCTTGAACATGATTATGCAGTATTTGTGTTTTCCAGAGTTTCCATCAGAGACCAGGACAGATTATAACTAAAGGCTGTTAATCCTGAACATAAGTGAGGGGTTTCACAGACCCTGGGAACAACAGCAATCACAGGTCCTGCAGGTGCTGTGGCCTTGAAGCCCGTGGGCAGAAGCCCTGGGGACTCATGGCCACACTAAAGCTTGTAGCTGCTCTGAACGGTTGTGCAGGTCAAACTCCTTTTCTTTTTCAGGCTCCTGGGCTCAAGGATCCTCCTGTCTTAGCCTCCCAAGTAGCTGAGACAACAGGCACAAGTCACCACACCTGTTTTGATCTTAAATTCTGACTCTCCTTTGGCCAAATGCAGGAGCTTCCAATCACATTTTTCTGACTGTGAATTGTTTTGCTATCAAAGGAAAAATAAATCTACAGAGAAAAAGACTGGAAAGCACTGGAAAGAGAACACAAAGGGGGGGCGGTGCAGGGCGGGGGCCTCAGGTACCCTGGTGGTGACGTTGACCGCAGTGTCTGACTGGCTTCGTCTCTGCGTCTGGCCTGCACACTGCCTGGGGCTGGTGGCTAGAAGATGCTTCTCAGATGTCATGTCATTCTGGGACTTGGAGAGCTCTAGAACACAAACACAAGGGACGACAGCTGGGAGCACACGGCTTTGCGGAGTCCCATGGAGCCCTCCCTTGGGATTCCTGAGACCCGCAGGCCCGGGGGCCCAGGTGGGCCAGAAGGGACGGGGGCGGGGGGAACAGGGAGGGACCAGGGAGGGACCAGGGAGGCCAGTTCACCATGGAGCATGGGGGCACCCAGAGGAAGCCAGAAACTGTGCTGGACACAGGCCCGGAGGAGGTTTGGGGTCCTCTAAGGGGCCTCCTGTGGTCATACTCTACACACCCGACAGGTAGAGCCTGTGAGAGTTGAAGGAACCCCCCAACTTCCCCAGTATTCCCCATCACTCATGTGAGTACACACTTGTCCAGACCCAAAGATGGCAGCCACCAGACAAGCTGGCTTCCCAGGGGTTCCTGACAGAGCTTCCGTGACTCAACACCACATCTTAGGACTCTTGGGAGGGAAGGGAAAGGAAGATATGAGGTATCCTTACAAGTATCTCAGTAAGAAAGCAGGCCCTGAGAAGAGGACTCACACGTTTGTCTTTACAGCATAACACTGGTCTAAAACAAGACAAGAGTAAGAGAAGGAACCGGGCACAGAAGGGAAAGATCCGCCTCAAAGATGCTCCTTCCTCCTCAGGGGCTCCCTTTCCCAGGAGCCTCCCCCTCTGGGCCCTGGAGCCACCTCCTACAGCACTGCTGTCTGCTGAGAGACACAGTGCAAGTCACTTATGAGTCCAAGTTTTTGCAAGCCACATTAGGTAAAAAGAAACAGGCAATATTAATTTTAATCCTGCATTTCATTTGATGCTCTGTCCAAAATGCTATGAGAACATGCAGTCAATATTAAAGTTATTCATGAAGTAGTTAACTCTCTTTAACTCCAAGTCTCCGAAGTCTGGTGTGTGTCTGACTCTGGCAGCACATCCTGCGACTACATTTCAGGGCCACAGGAGCAGCATGTGGCTTGGGCTACAGTAAGGGACAGCACAGCCTCAGGCCAGCCCTCTCTCTTCTGGTCCACCCACTGAGCCACACTGCCTCTGCATTGGCTACCTATGAGCCGACTCCTGCCTGCCCGGCCATGGGGAGCTTTAGAGACCCCTAGAGGGAGGTCCCTGGCAAACGCCCCCAACCTCAGGCCACCCACCCTTGCCCACCTCGCCATCGTCCTGTCCCAAGAGCCCTGTCTCCCTGCTACCTCAGGTCTAGCACTAGCAGTGTCTGGGGCGTCTCTCAATGTCCAGCAGCTAGGAAGGACTAGCATTCTCTGGTTCTCCAGCCCAAGTCACCTCCATGAGCTCCCCGTGTGGCCAACCCCAGGCTGGCTGAGCATGTGAGAGACCCCAGTTTCCAACCCCCAGGAGATGCCGTCCCTCCTGGCTGCTCCCCCCATCATCTGCTCAGGGCTCACCCCCAAGCCTGAGCCTACTTGGTCCATTGCAAGCCACAGAATGAGGAGGAATCTCCTTGAGCAGCTTGGGTTCTGGTTACCCATCGGCACGGCTAGAGGACACCAAGACCCTGAGCTTCTAAGAAGCCATTCCTCTTTCCCTTCCAAGGCGACAAGCTGCCGCCACCTCCTAGAGATGAGCTGATAACAGAAGGGCTGTTGGAGCAGTAATAGCAGCCAGAGGTCATGTGAGTCAGCCTTCCCAAGCCCCACGGGGCAAGGCCTCCTCCTCCATGCTAGGTCTTTGGTCCCTGAAGAGCTTGGGCCCTTTCCAGCCCCTCCCATGACCACTAGGTACCAGTCTGACATCCTGCCCACAAGGGGGGTTTCCTCTGCACCCACTTTTGTAGGGAAAAGGGTTGCAGCACAGATCAAGAGGTCATGTGGAGAATCACTTAAAACCTGAGAAAACATGAATCAGTGCCTACAAGATGTTGCGTGCCCTGCGTGCCCTGCGTACCCTGCGGCAGACACAGGAAAAGAGGCCAGTGGACTCATGTGCCTGTTCCTGCAGACCAAGAGGAAGCACTCAGGAGAGTTCTCAGGTTCTTGGCCCTTCCCAGGAGTCAGGAAGCAGGGCTTGAACTACCCCTCCCTCTGGGATGAGGGCAGCAGGGACATAGGTCACGGAGCTTCAGCTGAGTCCCCTATCTCAGAGGGACACTGCTTTGTTCTCATGAATCCCTGCCCTCACCCCACCCAGGAATTAGCTCTAGTTGTCCACCCAGGTGTCTAACTGTCAAACCTCGGATGAGTGAGCAGACGTACGTGAGACTATGGGCTGGTGCCTCAGGAGACTGTGCACCCAG
This sequence comes from Callospermophilus lateralis, assembly GCF_048772815.1. Lineage (NCBI taxonomy): Eukaryota > Metazoa > Chordata > Mammalia > Rodentia > Sciuridae > Callospermophilus > Callospermophilus lateralis. Next base: position 9,663,670 of record NC_135310.1, read on the forward strand.
GGCCCTTTTGGAGGAAGCTTAGGGTTGGGGTCCATTCTGGGCATCGATTCCAATAGCAGTGGAGGGAGGGATTCACACAAGCCACATGGATCTGGGGAGGAGCGGCACAGCTAAGATGTGGAGCAGGTACCACTAGAACCTGCCGTGGAAGAGAGCCAGCTGGGTGAGCATGGGCAGCTCCACCGCCAGGCTGAGGGGCACAGGGGGTCTGATGGGGTGTGTGTACTCTAGGAAAGCCCTGGAGGGTAAGATGGGTGATTTCTAAACCCCCAGGCACTGTTGCCAACAGGCCAATGAAATTCAGTTGCTTCTCCCTTCTGAAAAAGAAGGCGACAGACCCTTACTTGTGTAGTCACAGTTGTTCTTAACTGAAGAGCCGGGGTTGGATTTCAGTTGTCACCAGGGGACAGCTTAGACGGAGCTCATGTGGACTACAGATGACTACTTAAAATCAAATCATCAGACGGTCTTGGAGCCAACAGGGGACAATGAGACCATCCACATGCAACCTCAGGGAAGGAGGTGATGAACCGAAGCCAGACAGGCACCGACAAAAGGAAATGATGCCCCAGGAGCCCTGATCCACGAAGGACCCTGTCTGAACCCGGGCCTGCCCTGCATATCTTAGGAGGCATGAAAGAGTCCAAGACCTGAATTTTAAGATAAGCAGGAAAAAGAAAAAAAAAAAAAAAAAACAACGGAGGGGAGAAGGTCACTGAGGGAGACAGGGTTCCAGCTGAGGTGGTTACCTGCATTTGCAAACTACAAGGTAACTACCAGAGGAAGACCAGACATTGATAAGGAGAAAAAGAAGAGACAAGTAATTCCATGCAAGTGACAGATCCTGGCCCCCATCGCCTTGAAGGTTTCTGGTTTGGGATTCACTGGAATCTTCATGTTTTCTTTGTTGGTCTCCTGGGGTCTCCTGGGAAGCCCACACACGTCGACCTCCCTTGTCCATGGCGCCGAACTAGGCAGGTTCGGGCCTGGAAAGGAGGAAACTGGGACAATGAGTGGACTGACATGGCATCTCCTCCCGCGAGGAACCAGAGGCCTGCTCTGTGGGTGGCGAGATGAAGGGCCCGGTGCTGTGGCTTTCCCAAGGGTCCAGGGACAGTCCCATCTGCGCGGCCTGCCTGTCTGCCTGTGTGGCATGGGAAGGACACATCCTGAGGCATTGACTTACTTTTCACGTGGGTGGTAACAGACAGGAACAAATTCTCCACGGACTTATTAAATCCTCTAAACTGACCAAGTTCCTGTAACTAAAACAGACATAGAATGAGTTAATGCTTGATGGCCTGCTTTGCCCCGCGTTTCTAGACTGTCGGGCCCCAAAACACTGCAGATGGGTGCGGGTGCTCATTGGGCATGCAGGTGGGGGTGGGGGTGGAGTGACCCTCCCAGGACTAGGCACCCTGCTACTCAGCGTCTCCGCTCTATATTTTGATATCCTCATAAAGGAAGAAGCATTATCGATGTGTGGTTCCTAAGATAACAACTACCTCTCAGACAGGATGAAGGATAGTTCCTTGGCTCAAAGATTGTACCCAAGTGTAAATTACTGTTTGTCTAACCTCCTTTTTCTTATGGCCCCACCCTAACTCCATGCACAAAGGGTACCAACGTTGGCAAAATGCAGGTGACATGGGGGCTGAGGGTGGTAGAAGGCACAAAGTGACCAGCTTGGAGTCAAGGAGTTCCACCTCCCAAAGCAGAAGCAGGGAGAAAAATATAGCACAAAGATCACTTCCTTCTCCAAGTCTCATCTGTCTATCCACCCACTGTCCATCCAGCCATGCATTCACCATCCATCCATGCATCCATCATCTGTCCATCATGAATCCAACTGGTAAAAATGTGTTGAACATACAAGTGCTAGAAATGCTTTGGAGAACTTAAAATCTTCAGGGAAAGAACAGCAGGATTTTGAAGGTCACCCCAGAGTCTCAGCTTAAAATTGGAAAAGAATGAACATATTGTCTCCATTGGCAGACAAGGATGTTCTCCCAGATGCACAGATATAATTGCTCCCCTTAATTTATAGGATAAAGGAGATAAACCCACATTTCCATGGCACTTTTACAGCTTGCAAGACATTTTTTCATTGATTTCTCACAAGAGCCATGGGAGACCATCCAAACAGAATTACGTCCACTTCTCAGGTGAGAAACCCAGACAACTTCCCCAAGATCACAGCTAATTCCTTAGGATGGAAATGGTGCTGCTCCACTTTACATTAGAACCTGCAAACACTCAAAAGCCACCTCCACAGGCCCTGCCACTCTCACACACTGTACGTCCACCTGTATCTCCCTGGGGCTCCCCTGTGACCCTACACACCACCTCACACACACACTCAAAGGCACAGTGCATAGCTGGGGGTGAGAGCTGATCGCAAGAGCAAAAAGATAAGGGTGCAGGTGCAGGCAGCGAGGTGGCCCACCGGTCAGATGGCCCATGGCCACCAACCCACGAGGGCGGGAGCACTTCCATGCCTCCATTTGGATCTTTGCCCTCTGCCTGGCTCTGGGACCCACCCAGCCAAAGCAGGACCCCTCTGCTCCCAGGCCATTGGTCCCTCTCCACCTCCTCGCATCCCCCACTCCGGCTGCCCTCCAGGACACTCACAGGCACACGTACCCTGCCAGGGCTGCCGCTGCACTGGTTTTCACTGAGAGGAGGAGGAGTAGGAGGCACCACAGAAATTTTGCTGGAAAAATACAGGAATAAGAAATGGGTCACAAACTACGTGAGCTACTCCTTTTACAAACGCACAGATGTGCCACAATTCTATGATTCATGTTCTCAGCTTTTTTTGTTTTTAAGTAGAAACTAAGTTTTCAAGGAGAAGACACAGCAGCTCTGCTCAGACCTCTGTGAGGAGCACCTTCGCCTGGTCCCTGAACACGGGAAGAAGGTCGTGCCCATGTGTTCTGAAACCACAGGGGCCTGGCTCACCCCCGAGGACCCCAGGCTGCACGTGCAGGGTCTTGTTTGGACTCCCAAATTCTCTCAGTGTAAATCACACCAACACAAGGGCCCAAACTGTTGAGAATATAAAAACAACCAGGAGAGGAACTGGAAGCACAGGCTAAAAGAAGTGAGAACAAATGGGAGAGGAAGAAGTTCTGAGACTGGAAAAATTTCTTCATGGGTCCGCAAAGCAGTGGCTGGTGGGAGCGCTCATTAACGTGTTAATAAACTCAGTCTCAGGTGTCCAGACCACCGCCAGCTTCCAGGTGCTAGGGGTGAAAACTTTGTACAAAGAAGTTAACATCTCTAGGACCATTATTCAATGCCACCAGTTCCTTCCACCCATCTAAGATGCCAGGCACTGGGTACCAGGTGAGAGACGTGGATGAGTAATAGCAGCAAATGCTTGGCTCAGTATGTCCTCCAATGTGCAATCAGAAAAGGTAGTTTGTTTCCTCACAACATTTCAGGAGAATTTGAGAAACAAAGCAGGAAGTTAAATGAGAAAACACGTTGATACCAGAAGGCTTCTCATGAGAATCCGGAAGCATCTTTGAATCTTTTCCAGGTACTTTATCATTAAAAAATAAAAAAGCTACATTCCAAAGCAGTGACCTCTAAAAGTCAGGAGATCTGAAAGTCCTTTCAGGGCGTCCTCTGCCTGCCTGCCCTGAGGTCGGGACCATCTGTCCTTCACAACACTCACCTCAGCCTCTGATAAGATTGCAGGAGCTTGGCCCCAGCTGTCTCCCGTTTGCCTGGAGGAGAGATCAGCAAAGGTCATTCAGAAATGAGAATATAACTTAGGTAATACAGATACAGGAATCAGTCAGTTAAAATTATTTCCCTTTAAAACCATTTCTTGTGCCTAATAAAAGAGCAGGGGCGGAGATAGAAATGTTAAAAAATCAGATTGTGGGGAGGGCTGTACAGCTCTCAATTTATTGAACATCATTGGTTTGCACACTTACAACAGGTGAATTTATGTTATAGGAATTCTCTCTTACTAAAGCTGTTGACCCAGTAAGAGGCCATAATGGCTGGGAATGACTGTTTTTATGAAAAGTTGATTTTGAATCAGATTTTCTAAATCTGGATAACTTAAAAAACAGTTCAAGCTTCCAATCTTCCATTTTTCCTTTAAAAACATGTCTTAATTGAATGGATACATTCCTTTAAATGTTCCTTGTGATGAAGATTAAATTAATCTCTTTAAAAATGTAATCTACTTATTTCTAATTATAGTGCTTAATAATTTCCTAAATTGTATTGTATCTGATATATTACCCTTTTGTTTCAAGGAGAGAGGTTTCCATGATGTATTAAGACCCCAAAATGAAACTCTGCATGTCTATATTTCTGTGACCACAGTTTCTTGGCCACCACACGGGAAGAGTCTGCCCAGGGTGGAAGGGCCCAAAGGCCTCCACTCTGCCCCTCCCACAGCCCAACCCGCCAGGCTGCACCCTGGGAGGTCAATCCAGCTCCTACTTCATCTGTTTGGAAAGTTTTAATTCTGAAGAAACATTTAGGTATTAGTATCACTTCCAGAGGATATACCGACAGATGTGTATAGTAAGAAAATCAGAATGGGCAGGGGAGCCTCCGGAGGGGTGGACAACAGCTGGTGTTAAGTCCTTGAAGAAGCCCCAAACCTTAAAGCAGGAACCCACCCCAGGTCAGTCCTTAGCTGGGCTGGCCTCAGGGAGCGGGAACCCATGAAGCGGCATCTCATTTTTCCAGTCTACCTACCTGTGTGTGTTTCCAGGGCTTCATAAAGGTGTTCACTGGATTCTAAAAGGAGTCTAAGACTGTCCCCACACCCCATTAGGAAACACTTCTCTAAGGCAAAAGAGCCCTGCCCCGAAACTGAGAGCTGGGTGAGTGGAACCGGCTCCCAACAGGTGAAATCCAGCATCTACAAGAGCCCCTGAAAGAAACCGTCTGGGCCAGAAGCAAAGAGCACGCAAGACTTGCACACAGCACAGGGAGCATGAAAGCAGAGGACGGAAGGGGAAGACAGCAGGAGCAAGGCTGCTCATCCTGCAGTCCTGGGGCAAACAGGTGCTGGGACCCAGATTGATCACAGGGCATGATGCGTCTGCTGTAGTGCACTTACGTTACTCCAACTAACAGACAAGAAATGCCAAGCAGAATCCTAGCACCCAGATGGGCTGCTCACCAGAGCCTACTCAGCACCTCGAGTCTCTTCCTGGGGTTGTTTCCACAACATCCCCTGAGGCCCAGCCGCAAAAAACAGTCCCTGTCCACAAGCCTCAGGTTCTCTCTCTGTAACCCAAAGCCCTTCAGGGGCACCCTATTGCCTTAGCCTAAGGTTCAGGCCCCACACTGCCTCTGCACCCTGCCTGGGAGGTCTCGGGCCTGAGGCCTTGCAATTAGAAATTGCTTCTTATTGCCCCACTCACCTGGGCGTTGCCTCCCTCTGGCTCCACGATTGCTGACACCCCATCCTTCTCCTCAGGCCCCATCTCAAGCCCTCCACAAGGAAAGCCCAGCTTTGTGTCCCATGTCACATTCCTTGGGTTCTCTCCTGGGATCCCTGCAGGTGGCCTTGCCCCAGCATGGCCAGCACATGGCCTTCTGCTGCCCCCTGCTGGCTGTAGCAGCTTGGGAGCAAACTTGCTCTTAATTCCTTTCAGTACTAAGGACTGAATCCAGGGCCTCATGCATTCTAGACAAGCCTTCTACCACTGAGCTATACTCCCGCCCCTTTTACTTATTTATTTTTTAATGTTTCTTTTTACTTGTAGATGGACACAATACTTTAATTTTATTTATTCATTTTTATGTGGTGCTGAGGATTGAACTCTGTGCCTCACACATGCTAGGCAAGCGCTCTACCACTGAGCCATAACCCCAGCCCCAGCCCCTTTTATTTTGATACAGGGTCCCACTAAGTTGCCTAGGTTGGCCTTGAATTTGCAATCCTCCTTCCTTGGCCTCCCAAAAATGGCCGTGGGAATGGCCACAGCATCTCTGTCACTGCTCCTCAACTCTGCCTGTGAAAGCAGTCATGGGCACATCTATGTGCTGATCAAACTTTGCAGACACTGAAATTTCAATTTAACATTATTTTTATATGTCACAAATATTAGTCTTTGTTAACTATTTAAGATGTTAAAACAAACAAACAAAAATGTGCTTACCTCCTGAGACGTGAAAATAGGCAGGAGGTTCATAGGTTCTGGTTTGCCCAGGCCCTTGCCACCTGACACGGCACGGATCGGGGCAGCCAGGAGGCCATCGAAGCCCCAGATCCAGCCTCTCCTGTGCAGATCCAAACCTAATGGGCATGAAAGCCAAGCCCCAGTGTCTGCAGGCCCCACTGATGACAGAAATGCCCCCCAGTGGCTTTTGTCCGGCTTCCAGGTTCGGGTTATTTCCCTTGCTCTTCTTCTGTTGCCCTTTGCCATAGCTTCTAGCCAGAGGCTTCCTTCAAAAGCACCAAATCTTTTTTTGTTGCTTATTAACCTACTTCAAATTCATGCAGCCACTGTGAGGAAACTCACAGGGCAACTCTCTGGGGAGGCAAGGTGTTGGGATCAAGGGTCCCTGCCATCCTTCCCGGCCACCTGGCTGGTCAAGTGGCCTTTGAGGGAACACAGACTTTGCCAAGGGCAGGGCTGGACCCAGGCTGCCAGGGCTGCTCAGGAATGTGCAGCTGACCTTGTGGATGCACAGCACTTGCTTACGGTGGCTACTTGGGTGGGAAGCAAAGTAAGGTGGGGAAACACGGAACTGAACACAGCTTGGATGACTGGGGATATCTGGTATGTTCTTGGGAGTTACCACTTTACTTGGGTTCATATTTTTTCATAATAAAAGAATTAAAAGGAGAACAATCACACATAGGCCAATAACCAAGTCCCTGAGAACTCTACCACTTCCCAACTTTATCAACGCGTTCACATCTGTCATTATATCTTCCCTTGCTGGAACCTTCCGGAAGCAAGGCCCATGCTCTTGTGTTTGAGGTATCCCTCACCTTGGGCATCAGACTCCTGAGGGAGAGAGGGCAGGGTGGAAAGGGTATACATAGGGCAGTGGCTGGGTGCAAGAGGGCCCCAAAGTGGGAGGCAGACTCCTCCCCAGCCCAGCCGTGTCCCTCCTCACCTGCAGCCCACCTTCATTTCCCACGTCCACCACACCCTCCAGGGCACACGGAGATCCTGCCCCTTCTTCACTAGGCACCTGCCTCTGTGGTCCAAAGCCAACTTCCTTGCCCAGCACAGGAGCTGGTAGGGGCTGAACTGTCCCCTGGAAAGACAGGTTGCAGTCCTCACCCCTGCTACCTGGGAACTGGACTTTAGGTGGAGATGGAGCCTTTGCAGATGAAGTTAAGATGGGCCACTAGAGAAGGGACACACCCACGTGGCTGAGTCTCTGTTCCCTGCCCAGAAGGACCCACTAGCAGATCCACAGACACCGCCTCGTGGAAAACCCCCAAAACCCCAGAGTAAGGCCAGTTCCTGTGTGTTCCTTGAGAGGGACAAGCCCCTGGAAAGCCTAACAGAAAGGACTTCCTTGACCACATCTCTCTCCCCTTCCTGAGGGGCACACCACCCCCGACAGGGCCTACAGCTCCCTCCCCGGGCAAAGAGAGGCCGACACCCGGCTTCCCAGGACTCTGAGTTAGGGACGGGGAAACTGAGCACCAGGTCTCCTGGGGCCAGATAAAAACAAAGATGGAGTCATTAGAGTATGTCTTCAGTCCTAAGCTATATGACTATGTCCTTACAAAAAAGGGAAAGACTGGACACAGACATGGACGTGTCAGTGCACAGACGCTGTGAGGGTAGCCAAGTGACGTGGGCAGCCTGGAGGACACTTCTATAAGCTACAGCAGTGCCCAGGATGGCTGGGAGCCTCCTGTGGTCAGAAGAGGCCGAAGGATGCAGGGGGCACCCACACCTCCACCCCTCAGGCTTCCCGTCTCCAGAACAGGGAAGACCATAAATCTCTGTTGTTTGAAGCAACCAAAGTACCAAAGGTTGTGGTTCTTTGTGACAGCAGTGCTAGGAAGCTACTCCACAGGCCTGTGCCACTGAGTGCCTACCTTCCTCTCCACTGCCCCCCCTCAATCCTGGCCAAGCCGGGCTTCCCAGCCGCCCAGGCCTACTCACGCCTGCTCTCTACCTGGGCTGTACCTCACTTGTCCCTGCCTACACTCCTCCCGAGGGTTTTGTTATGCAGATTTGGTGACTGAGCTCAGGCAGGCCTTGTGGTGTCACTGTGCACACTCACACAGAAGTCTTCTGACCCCGCTGTAAACAGATGCACAGATCTGTCTCCCCACCAAGACTGGAGTCTGTGCGGACATGGGTCTTGACTTATGCAACTTGGTGTCCCCAGTACCCAGAAGAGGGTTTGCCACGTGGGAGGTGGTGACTATAAGAATGACATTGATAGCAACGACACTGTTCTAACAAGAAGCATAGCCTCGTTTAAGTCACACGATCAGATACATATTAAAATAAGTCACAGTCCCGTTTTCCATGATTTTCCTGTCGTTTCATTAATTCACATGAACTGACTGTAATATGCACAGGCGGCTTGCCCACCACGAGAGGGGGGCAGATACAGTCCCCGCTCAGAGCTCAGCAGTGCTGGAGGATGGTGGGGTGAGGATTCACACAGATTCCAGAAGGAGCCAGGGGTCAACCTGCGGCTTATGGTCAGAAACTGCTCTGACCCTGTAGCCAGTGTGTCCATGACAAATCACTATGCATCTATGTTTCCATTTCTCCACTTGAATTAAGGAAGAAAGAAACTTGTTTCAGATGCTCACAGAAACTCATAGACGTGGATGGCCGCCACAGGCGGGGCTCTGCTGCGATGCTGGCCAGCCACACTGGCTCCTGACCACACCAGCACCCTGGACTGCGGCGCCTGCGAAAGATGCCAGGACCCATCCTCCCAAGGTCTCTCTCTGAGATGACTTGGCTCACAGGGGAAGAGAGCCAGGAACAGTCTCCCTGGAATGCCCCAATGGAACTCGATTCACCAAGTGACAGAGGCTTTCCCATCTGAGTGGCACCACCCGTGCAGCCAGCTCGCTCTCAAGATTTGCCCATTAGCCTTCCCTCTGAGGCAGCCAGACCCTGTACCAGCTACTTCAGCCTCATGTGGTCTTGCTGCAGAGCTAACAGGGCAGTCAGGCGGAAGAGCAGCCTGCCCTGTGTCCACCTCTCTGCTGGTGCCTGTGGATCAGAACAGCGGCCCTCTAGGAAACAGTACCTTGCGGTTCCCAGGGAGACCTAAAGAAAACACAGGAAAGGCTACCTGTATGGAGCCTCCATGGGCGCTGAGCAGATGTGCCCTCTCCTTAAGATCGTTAGGTCCATCCTGGGAAGCTGTTCATAATATAAGGATTTTGTGAGAATAACACTTTGCTGTGTTAAGGTCTTTCCTTTATAGGGAAGAAAAGGCCCCAGAACAACAAAGCTTTAAGCCAATGTCAAGACGGAATCTCTCCCAGAACATTTCAAGATTTCTTCACAAGTACAGAATTGTGTACTCTGTCACAAGTGGTTTTCATTCTACACACACACACACACACACAATTAACCAGGCAGGATGATGGTGTGTGAAACGGCTTCTCCATAGCAACCTTTTTACTATCTGTGCGTACCCCATAACATCATGCTAGATGCTTCCAATGGGAATAATTGAATTTTTTAAAATAAAAATCAAACATTTAAAAAAATAGGTTTGAGCTGGAGTCCAGAGCCATTTTAAAGTATATTTTAGTTTTTAGAGATGTTTTGAGCTAAGATAAACAACCCTGGGGCTAGGCTAGTCCCAGGGTGAAAGGAGACAAAGAACACTGCCTCGAATCAGCAACTGATGCCTTCCAGGGAGCAGAATTAATAATGGTAGATTTATAGCCCTGTGGGCACCAAACATTTCTCACACAGTGTCCTTTTGCCACCAGACATTACTCTTTGCTTAGCTGCAGGAGAGAAAAATACTCTTTCCCTTTGATGAAGCTACCCCCATTCATCAAGCAGAGAGTCTGGCTGGCTTCCAAGGTGATAACGGTAATGGAGGGCCAGACAGTAACTCTTCCACTAAGATCTGCTTATGGTTGATGGTAACTGACCTGAGTCTGTTGAGTATCTGGGTCAACAGGGTCTGAACTCCTTTTCAGCATCCTTTAGATTTTTTCTACAAAGTGAATGTGAGTTTTAGGAGTTCTCTCTATATTCTAAATATTAATCTGTTAAATTGAATTAAGTCTGACTTCAACAATTCTCCATACTTAGTAAATTGTAAACCTAACTTGATGTATAAGCAGACTGTAACCTATTCTTGTAGCAAGTAGTCAAGTCTCAGCCAATCCCAAGCAGACAACTGTTCCAACCACATTCAAATAAGTCAGAGGAGCTGTAACCAATGGGTCTGGCTCGGCGCCTGTTTCCCTTTCTCTGGTTATGAAAGTGACCCGCCCATGTGATAGAGCAGAGCATTCTGTAACACTTTTGGTCCAGACGGCTGCTCAATTCTAGAATCACAAATAAAGCAAATTAAGACCTGCAGAACTAGATTTGTTGTAATTTTCTCTATTAACAGTTTGGGCAACAGCAACAAGACCCTAAGTAAGTGCTAGCAGCTACTGAGATCCTTGAGGAACACAGGAAAGAAGGCATCCTTGACCCCTGGAGTTCCCCTGTCTTTCTTGGAGGCTAGGGGTTGTAAGCTCCTCTCTGAGGGTCTCTGCTCTTTTTGTACTGAGCCCTGATCATTACTAGGTTTTAGATTTAGGCTTAGTTTGTATTGTGAGAGAGTATGTGACCTTCGGAAGTCATAACAAACAAGTAGGGAGGCCTCAGTCTGGGTCAGACAGAAGTGAAGATTTTCAGTAGCCAGGTAAGGTTTGTTTGACCACAGGTAACTTAGAGTTACGTTGGCTGCAGTTGGGGAGTTTTAATCATTATTTACTTGTGGGGAAGGGGAAAAATTATTTACTGGTGGGGAAGAGAAGGATCATAAATCCCATAAGAGCAATGAGATACAATTATGTGGTTTGGGAAGAAAAAGGAAAAACGGATGGGGGAGGAGGAACTTCAGATTCCTGGGTGGCAGGGTGGTCACCCATGGCACATAGCCAGAGTTGCACTACACCAAGTTTCAAAGGTAAAAATTACCAAGGGGCTTTGGAGGTGCCTGCGATTCCTGGGGGGCTATTCCCTGGATTCATAAGGAAATGCAAGTGAATAGGGAGAAAGCAAAGGACAGAATCCTTGGCTCTTGTACCTGTAATAGCTCAGTGAAATTAAAAGGAATGCTGGGTCAGAGCTGGAAGCTAGACTAAGCTCAGATTCTGGTCAGTCCAAACTGGTGTGGCTACCAAGGGCGGTGCAAAACCAAGAAACTTGAAACCTGGGTCAGGTGTGAAGGAACTGTTCACCCTGGAAATGGGTATTGAGGTAGAAGGGATAAAGATAGGTAGAAAGGAGGAAGGGGGGAGGAAAATGAAACTGTGGCTGTAAGTCTAAAAGCCCTGTGATCAGACTTGATCCCTAGACCTTTTTCCCCGCTCCTGTCCCATCACTCCAAATTTCTGAGAAATTTATAAACCTTAGAGTTTCTATAAATTCGCTATCAATGAAAATTGCCTAGCTTTGATTAAAGCTTAAGTGCACTGTTAACCTACATGATGCATTTCTAGGTTAGATCAAGCAAAGGGAGAAGTCTTTTCAGAAACCTTTTAATAATATGGGTACATTCCAAACATTACCTACATAGAACAGACACTGTCAAACTGAAGGTCTCAGAAGGAGAGCAGACCGTCAGAAACATCTTGTGACGCGTGATCAAAGAACCCTGTGCACCAAGCCGACACCTTCCCATGCTGTCTTCACAAAGCTTCCCTCAAAAGAAGAGCCCAAGGCCCCAAACATGCTTCTCACTCCCAAGATAGCTGGCATTCTGCTTTAGGAATGTTGTCTTTCTTTTTTTAATACTGGGGATTTAACCCAGGGGTGCTTTATCACTGAGCTACATCCCCAGCCCTTTTTATTTTTTTTGGTTTGAGATAAGGTCTTGCTAAATCAATTGGCTTCAAATTTGTGATCCTCCTGTCTCAGTCACCTGAGTCGCTGGGATGACTGGTGTGTGCCAGACACTGTGCCCAGTTCATCTTTCATTTTCTGATAAAGCTCTTACTTTTTGCTAAAACCCAATTCATCCTTAAATTCTTTTCTGCAATGTGTCAAGAGCCTGGAAGATGTGAGCAGGGGTCCCAGCCTCTGGAGAGACCTGTGTGAACCCTCTGCCGTGGCAGAATCTTCTAGAGGAGTCTCTCCTAAGATGGGTTCCCAGGGGAGCTGGAGCAGGGCAGCTTCTTGGTGCTGAATGCAGAGTAGAAGAGTGCGTGCGAGTCAGTGCTCTCCACAGATCAGTCACAAATGGCTATACCTGATCTAGACATTGGAAAAAGCCACTGTGGAGCACCTCGCGTGAGCAGCTGACATGCTTCATGCCCAGCGTGTGGGACTGGCTTTATGACGACAGGGACTTTCACCCAATGAGTAGGCCTATTAACCAGGTCATGGTCAATGTAATCTCCCTGCCATAAAGTTGACTACAGTGAAAAAGAGTTCCTATCAAACCTGCTCTCTTAACACCCCCTTCTCTCCCCCCACTCCCCAGGTCTTACAGATGCTAATAAAAAGAGTAGGTCAATTAACAACAACAAAAAAAAAAACAGTCACAGAACAGATTCCAGAAAGGCGGAAAATTTTTAACAGGTCCACATCTCACAATTCCAGGCTCCTGGGACTGTGCAGCCCTAGAGACCTTGAGGTGAAGCTGACATCATCTTAGACACAGCTTCCTGGGGTCACAGAGTGACTTCCTACCCTCGTGAAACTCTTACCTCTCTTAATTTTTTTTTCTACTTATGCCTACCTCTTTCACTTGATAGGATGATGCTGTAATTAGAATTTCAGAACCAGTAGCTTCTTCAGCTAACTCGACAGAGTGTTGGACCTGTTGTGCCAAACTAAGATCCTTCCATGCCTACGGGTCCCCGAGTTCTCCCTGTAGGTAACTCCAGCCATGCCCCTGATGCACTGTCGTTCAGTCGTACTTGTGGTACGATTTCTCCCTATTTTCCATTAACACAGTCATGGGACTCAAGAACCAGGACTGATGAGAACATCGCAAGCAGGTTTGCCCCAGAAGCCCAAATGTTGGTTTTGCAAACTGACTTATATGCCTGCTAACTAAATTTCAATGCCAAGCAACAAGGATATAGATTGGAGAAAAAAGAGTCTCCTCAAAAAAATGGTGCTGGGAAACCTGGATACCCACTTACAGAAGAATGGAACTTGACCCCTTCTCTCCTTAAGTAAAATAATCAGGCTGGGGTGGAGCTCCGTGGTGGAGCATTTGTCTAACATGTGCAAAGCTCTTTGTTCCATTCCCAGTATAGGAAAAAAAAAATCAACTCAAAGACTTAAATGTAAGACCTAAAACTAGGAAACCACTAGAAGAAACAAGGGGGAAACACATCAGGATATTGATTTGAGCAAAGTTTTTTTTTTTTTTTTTTTTTTTTTTTTTTTGGACATGACCCCCAAAACAGGCAACAGAAGCAAAAACTGATGAATAAGATCACATTTACTTAAAAAGCTTCTGTACAGCAAAGGAAATAATCAACAGAGTCAAGTGACAACCTGCAAAATCGGAGAAAATATCTGTAAAACTATTCGTCCAACAAGAGGTTAATATCCAAAATATATAAGGAGCTCAAGTCAATTGCAAAAAAAATCTGATTAAAATATGGGAAAATTATCTGAATATATATTTCTTAAAAATATATACAATTGGTTACAAATATATGAAAAAATGCTTGGTAGCTCTAATCATTAAGGAAATATAAACCACAATATCATCTCATCCTCATTAGCATGGCTATTATCAAAAGATTTTTAAAAAATAACATGCTAGTGGGGACATGAAGAAAAACTCCCAAATGCTGTAGGTGGGAATGTAAATTGGTACAGCCAATGGAAAACAGCGCAGAAGCTCCTCAAAACTCTAGAACTAGAACTAACATATGATCCAGCAATCCCACCCCAGGTATAGATCCAAAGGAAAGAAGCAGGTATATCAAAGAGATGCCTATACGCTCTGTTGCAGCACTATTCCCAATAGCCCAGGTACAGAACCAACCCAGGTGTGCACTGATGGATAAATAAAGAAAAAATATACACAACAGAATATTATTCAGCCATTTAAGAAGGAAATACTGTCACTGTGGCAACTTGGTGGACCTGGAGGATGTTATATTAAGAGAAGTAACCAGCTACCAGAAGAAATCCTGCAAGTTCTCACACATATACAGAAGGTTTAAAAGCTGATCTTACTGAAGAAGAGAATAGAATAGTGGTTAAGACCCTGGGAAGTGGGTGGGAGGGAAGGATGAGAGGGGATGGTTAACAGGCACAAGGGTGCACCTGGATAGGAAAATAACTTCTAATTGGATAACTACAGTTGACAACAATTAACTGAATGTTTCAAAATAATTAGTAGAGAAGATTTTAAATGCTCCTAAGACAAAGAGACAATAACTGTTTAAGGAGGTGTCCATCCATTATCCTGATCTGTCATGGTATATTGTATGCTTGCACTGAAATGTCACACGTACTCCATGAAAACACACAATTATTATGATCAATAAAGTAGATCTTTAAAACAACATGACTGAATAAGATCAAGAACCTGCCTTGGGAAGATTATTACCTAGAAACTCTGGGTGAAAGCAAAAGGTTTGAAGATCAAGGTCTTAATCTGATATGACCATCTCTGCTCTACCCAGTTTGAATGGACCAGTCCAAAATTTTTTCAGAGACATGACAGGCAGTCCAATCCCTTGGGAAAAATCACTTCCAGAGCACACCTTTTGTGATGCTGCCATTCTTTTGTCTTTTCTCTCAAGGAGGGGAGTAAAAGGAAAATATTCAAAAGCAGGATGCCACATTTTCTTAAAGACAAAGGCATATACAAAGCAACCCTGTCTCAAAATAAAAAATAAAAGGGCTGGGGATGTGGCTCAGCGCTTGCGTGCCCCTGGGTTCAATCCTCAATATATACAGAAAGTTTTATGTCTTGGAAACAAACATGGATTCATTAAAGACAGCCTCTTAGGAGAGTAAACACATCAACTAGGGGGTCTCCTTGTCACTTAGAGAGCTCTGCAGACCTGAATCCACCTGCTCAATTGTGGGGTGGGGGTCTTTACTGAAGAACAAGCAGGACATTAGAATGAAGCCATCTAAATATTGACTGGAACCTGATTTTTTCATCTACAAGTTGAGTGCCTCAAGCCCACACCTTCAGCTGATGCTGTTCCTGGAACCCTATAGCCAAATGGACCATACCCAGGCCGCCCACATAGGAAAACAAAACTCTGAACAGCCACATAAAGGACCAAGCCACATTTGCTACCAGAAGAGGAGGTAAAAATTATTTTTGATAATTATCAGACACAACAGCCTTCGAAGATGGACATCACTACCTAAGCACACGTATGAAGACACGAGTAGTGTGGATCTACTTTGTGTACAACAAGAGATATGAAAAATTGTGCTCTATATGTGTAATATGAATTGTAATGCACTCTGCTATCATGCATAACAAATTAAACTAAAAATAAAAATATTCAGCCTTCCTAAACTCTCCTATTTCCCAAATTATTAATAGAATGAAATTCTTAGTAAATCATTTATATATTACATTTATCCTCCTTTAAGCTTCAAAAAAGTGTTAGTATTAAAAATAATAGTATTAAAATCTTTCTGCTTTTAAGCTTGAATAATCAAGCAATAAAACTTTCAGGCTGGGGTTGGGGCTATAACTCAGTGGCAGAACACTTGCCTAGCAGGTGCAAGGCACTGGGTTTGATCCTCAGCACCACATAAAAATAAACAAACAAAGGCATTCTGTCCACTTACAACTACCAAAAACAAAAACAAAAACCTTCAGGCTGAGAAAAAGAAAAAAGTGCATTTATGGCAAGGAGCCACAAGAGGGTGCCATTTTTCCATGCTGAGCAGATGCCTGAAGCCTGAAGATGATCTCCAGCTTCATTTTTCTAGTTATCTGTAACCTAGACAACTTCCATCACAATGGCTCTTTAACTTGGCTACTTTACCAATGACTCTCAAACAGAACACATAAAAAAGATTCCAAGAGGAATACCCTTGAACCGCGAGTCCCACTGAGTCAGAACCTCTGTGTGTGAGGCCAGGAGCTTTGATTTGACACAGCTTGCAGCTGACCCTGGAGCAGGCCCCAGAAGCCACACTAAAAGTTCCTGCACAGAATGCCAGCCAAGTACCTGTGGGCGGAGTGGCTGGAGGTGACAATGACAATGCCAGAATGGTGCGGAGAGCTTCCTGGCTATCTATGGACTGAGACCTCTGAAACCGTGAGACCCAAATACACTTTTCCCCCTCTATGTTGTTCTCATCAGATCTTTTGGACACAGCAGCCAAAAAGCTGACTGAAACAGTTCTTGACCTTTGAGGCAGCATCTTGGCCTCTGGGGACAGCCCTGAAGCACAGGATTGATGTACCTTGGAGCTGTATAAGCCAACCGCCCTGGATTATGAACCAATGTGAAGGGCACTGATAATGTAACAAATAGTCCTGGAGCACTGAACACCAGGGGAAAGATTAGATCAGGCTTTTTGATGGACTGTGAAGAGCTAAATAAAAGAAGAAAGTAAGTGTGAGTATTTAACTGAATTGTAGGATAAGGAAGTCTCTAAGCATTAAAGCAAAGAAAAAAGTTATATAAGAAAAAGTGGATTTGATTACAAACACACACACAAAAAGTATAAACGTCAAAAACCACAAACTGGAAGACACATGTGCAAGTAATATGACTGAAAAGGGTTAATAATTTTAACATAAGAAGAACATCTATGGGGCTGGGCTGTAGCTTAGTAGTAGAGCACTTGCCTCACACGTGTGAGACACTGGGTTCGATCCTTAGCAACACATAAAAAAAATAAATGAATAAAGATATTTTATCCATCTATAATTAAAAAGATATTTTAAAAAATAAAGATCATTTAAAAAAAAAAAAAAAGAACATCTATGGAAGGTCAAAAAGATAGAAAGCCAGGCATGGTGGCTCGCATCTGTAATCCCAGTGACTTGGGAGGCTGGGGCAGGAAGGTCTTAAGTTCAATACGGCCCAGGCAATTGGTGAGATCCTGTCTCAAAAAAAAAAAAAAAAAAAAAAAGACTGGGGATATAGCTCAGTGAATAAATGACCCTGGGTTCAATAAAAAAAAAAAAAAAAAGTGAAAATATTCAATCTCATTAGTAATTAGATGAATGCAATTAAAATATAAGAAAACCACTGTGCACTACCAATGTGGCTTTACCAAATTGACGGAGTTGTTTTTTACTTTTTTTGTTTGTTTGTTTCAGGCACATCCTCTCTGGAAACCAAGTTCCTGACCTTATCCTTGTAGAAATATTCAGAGATTTGTCTACAAGGCTGTTCATGGCACCGTAAAATATGATTTTAATATTACAAACATCCCAGACATAATAGAAAACTGGAAGTTCCCTGGCTATCTAGCAATCGTGAGTTGATTAGATCAATGCTGACACCTTCTGAGGCTGGATGAGATGCGGTAGGCAGAAATCACACGATGATGGTGACAGACATGGAAAGCAGTCTTTATAAATTATTACATAAACATCAGGGTAAAACTATAATCAATTTGAGCCAAGTGACATAAACACATTGGCTTGACTTAAGAAACTGCCTCTGGGCCGGGGATGCAGCTCGGGGTGTAGAGCTCTTGCCCATCACGCTCAAGGCCTTGGGTTCCACTCAAGAAAGAGACAAAGGAGACAGAGGAGAGAGAGAGAAATGGAGCCAGGGAAAGGCTGAGTATGTGAATGAGCCCGAGAAGTCAGAGCCTCCAGCCCCAGAAAAGCCTTCAGCTGGAGACAAAAACAAGAATGCCAGTTGTTTTAAGCCACTGAGTTTGGAGTGACTTGTTACACAGCAACAGGTGACCAATGCACACAAGGGATGATCTCATGCCTCTCATGGTATAGGCCATGGTCTAGTTTTTTGGGATAGGATATAGAGGGCTGGAAAAAGCCTCCTTTGCACCATCACAACACACACTACAGAAATCACGAAAATACATCAGAGAGCTGGGGGTGCAGCTGGCTCCCTATTGGGGTGCAATGGGGACCCCTGGGGATCCCAGACACCAGGGGGGGGGTTGTCTGCTGCTCCCTGTGCACCTGCTGTCTGGTCAGCACAGACAGCAGGAAGGGTGGAACTTCTGTGTCCCCGCACTGACCCCTTTGTTCTTTCCATCCTCCAATAACAGCTATTTAACCAGCCTGAATTACATCCCCATTGTTCCAACGACCACGTGGTTTCCTCTCTCCTAACTGGACCTTACCTGACCTGTGACACAGGTATTCAGTTCAATGCACCCATTTCTCTACCATGTTCTTCTTTAGGGGCACAGCCAAGAGCAAAGAAGACTCCCTCCTTACCCACACAAGCCTTGTCAGTTGACCCCTGATGACCTCTCCAGACTCCCCTGCTACAACTCTACCCCACCCATCTGGCCCTCAGAACTACTCCCAGCTGGTTCCCCCAGCCTGGAAATTTTCTGGATCTCTCTGTACCTCTTGAGCCCACTCGGAGATAGGCCAAAGAAAATGAGACCTCCCAGAATTTGAGGAAATCTTGTAGAGAAAGATTTGTTTTGTTTTTTGGTGTTTGCTTTATACGTTGATAAAAACAGCAGCCAAGAAAAAGAATGATTTATTCTCAGACCGATTCCTTGCTCTCCTTTTTTCCTTTCTTGTTGTCATTTTCTTTCCTATAGAAAGTTACAAGGTGAGAAAGGGACCCCCTGGTGTCAGGCTTAGCTCTTTCCGACTCCCTTTTGTAGCTTGAGTATCACCATGGCGACCTACTTCTCCCAGAGGATGGGGTGCTGAAAGAGGGTGAGGTGTGAGCCCGTGTGTTTACACACATGCAGACACACACACATGCCTGCACGAGCACACCCACAGTACACACATTCACACCCAGGTGCACACACACACACATTCTGGTCTGAAAACTCATCTACTCAATGAGACAACGGGGCTAACGCTTCCAACAACGCGTAAAACAACGGAGGTGTCTTGAAATTGAGAGATGACAGGAACTTCAGTTCCTGTGGTTCAATTTATAAAGTAGGATTTGAAGTGAGGGGAAAAAATGGAGTCTCTACCACCTGAAGAAGGGCGACATCCCCAACACAGCAAGAATTTTAAAGAAACCAACCAAGCAATAAAAAACAGAGCAGGTCCTGTGCTGCTGTGGCTGTGCCTGGCTTGTGTTTTAAGGGGAGGACAGCACCCATGGGGACAGCAGCTGGACTAGGCGGGTGATTCCCAGACGTTACAATGAACACTCTGTGGCTTTCCAGAAGGCCCCAGCACATAACCACAAGTATGGCCCCTGGGATACGGCAATGTCATGGACCCATAGTAATTAGGAAAAGGTGCCCCACCAGCCACCTGGTGGTGGTGGGTGGGATCATGGAAAGGGCCGAGAAGCACTGGCCTGAGTGAAATCAGACACCCTTGCTTCATTCTGTAGCTTCAGCCTTAAGTTTTCCTCCAGGTTTCTAATGCACTGGCATTTATTCTTGAGTAAGAAGTGTCAGCAATATGATCCCGGGGAGAATTTAATCCCATCTAGCTCTGCAGCGTGGCTGTCAGGGCTTCTTGTAAAGCCAAGCATCTGCACTCCAGCGAATGGCTCCCTTATTGCCTGGTTACCCTAGTGAGGCTAACGGGCTTCCCTAACTCAAACTGACACTTTTTCTAGAAAAAGTATCGGAAGCCACCCACGCCCGACAGTCTGAGTCCAGGCCCATCATCACAGTCACAGAGGAGGCGAGCCACCCATGTCACACTTGAGACAAGAGCTCCTCACAGTGAGCGGCCTCCACCTGATGGCGATGTCACGTGTGCACACCTTTACCTGGGAATGTAAGGCCACTCATGTGACCAAAGTACCAAAGTACCATTCACTCAGAGTTCTCAGTGTCAGCATGGACCATCCCGCCATGTCTTACTCTGAAAACACTCTATTATCTTAATACCTGCATGGTATTAAGACCAGCTGCACACACCCACTCACAGGCCACAGCCAGCCTCCACCCCTGCTCCCTACAAATGCTCTTCATTCTCTGTGAATTGTCCTTGGTGCTGTAGAGGGGAACAAGATTCTAAAAGCACAGTTTGAACTCACACAAACAAAAGCACACAAACAAATCTATAATAAGAGGAGCTTTGCAATAATTGCAGAAGAAATGTACCAACCAGAAGCTGTTGGTGTCCCAGAGGAACGGTCACTCTGAGAAGCAGGAAGTCAAGGAAACTCCCTGGAGCAGGAGTCCTAAAGAAGGGAGCCCATCTCGTGGGGGTAGAGTGGGAAGAGCCACAGGCACAGGTAGCAAATCGTGTGCAGTTAGGTGCAGGAAAGCTCCTGCGGAACAGGAGGACCAGTCATCAGGGCCTGTGAACTAAAGTCACGGGAGGCCATTGTTCTGGACGGAGTTCCTCCACCAGACCCCAAGAGACCAGACCAGACCAGACCAAAACAGTCACTCATGCTAAATGCTGCAGAAGAAAAGTGACATTTTAATGATGCAGTTACATCCCCAAACACACCAGTTTTTCCTGAAAAGAGTAGATTCCAGCCTCCTCTGAGTCAGCCTGACAAGGACCGCCCCCCCCTGCTTTAACCCCACCAAGTAATTTCTGATGTCAGCTAATCAGCTTTTCTGCCACTGCTCTGTTCCCTTGTTCCCACCTTACAAAAGCCACTGTCCTGCCCTGGCTATCCTGGGAGCTGACTTCTATTTTGTACAGTAGAGGCTGCCCCATTCATAAATTGCAAATAAAAGCCAATTCGATCTATAACTAAATTTTTTGTGATTTTGTCTTTTAATTCTAAACCCATGAATTATTTTTAATTTTTTTCTAGTTGTAGATGGATACAATACCCTTATTTTATTCATTTATTTATTTATATGTGGTGCTGAGGATCAAACCTAGTCCTCACACCTGCGAGGCGATTGCTCTACTGAGCCACAACCCCAGCTCCATAAACTTTTTTTTTTAAAGAGAGAGAGAGAGAGAATTTTTAATATTTATTTTTTAGTTTTTGGCGAACACAACATCTTTGTTTGTATGTGGTGCTGAGGATCGAACCCGGGCCACACGCATGCCAGGCAAGCGTGCTACCGCTTGAGCCACATTCCCAGCCCTCCATGAACTTTTTTATAATCAAAAATCATAGCAGCAAATATTTTAAAACTAGAACTACATATAGTAAAAATTTTAAGAGCATTTACCTGCTGTTGGAAATTTTTTGGCTCGTTCCTCAAAGAACCATTCCCCAGTTTTTGCTTTCACGTTTCTGAAAAGCAAGCAGAAAAGAGGCCTTAGAATAGATACAAACAGTGCTGTTTGTATGTAGTGGATATAGGGAGGGAGAAGGGGAATATCACAACATATTAATTTAAAAAGGACCAAACACCTCATTTTACCTATTTCTTACTGAGGTTAACCAATCTACAAAGCTAGTCCTCCTGCTATGGTGTGCTACAGTACATGGGATGCATTCATATTAACATATGCTGTGCCCAACGCAGGTCAAGAAACTTAATATTTCTGAATACACACAAAGCGAAACAGATTTGCTATGGAAACAATCGCGTTGCCATGATAATGGTGGTATCTATACCAAGCAATGCCACAAAGGATAAGTTCCAGAACCATTCAGCCTTCTGCAGTCGGCCAAGAGGAAGATCATCCCCAGGTTACCGTCAGTGTTTACCAGGATATTTGCAGAGCACCAACAGGCCTGAGAAAGGCTCCGGGGAGGAGCTGAAGTCCACAATTCTCTGTCAATAAGCTTTGACAGAGACCAGAGAGGTGGTTCCAAGGGCACTATCTGACATCAGGGGAACAACTGTGGTCGGCCAGTTGGTCTGGTGGCCCCCCAGGACCAGGCCTTGCAGCCGCTGGCTCTCACACTTAACTGCGCACAGAGCTCTTTATGTGCTGGCTGCTTGAAACTGAGGTCCTAAAGTGTGTTTTGCTCTCGACAGTTGTGACTTTTCTGGAGAAACCAGAATTGTTTATATCCTTTAGGATGCAAAAAGGGAACACAGATATTATCAATTGTTTAATAATACACCAGATGGGCTGGGGGGCCATGTAGCTCAATGGGAGCATGCAGGAGGCCCTGGGTTTAGTGCCCCACACAACAAAAATATTATTACCCTAAATACATAAAATGTTTCACTAAACTTGACAACTCCTTGCCTATGCAAGTTTTTAAAAATTGAAGTTTTAACTTTTGTGGAAAGTCTTTTTTTTTTAAATTTGTTGAAATAAATTCTCTGCTAGGTTTAGGCTATAACCTAAAAAATGAACTTACATGGACCTATATGGACTCACATGGACCTATATAGACTTACATGAACTCAAATAGATTTTTTTTTTTCTTTTTTAGGTGCAAGAAATCAAACCCAGGGCCTCTCGCCTACTAGGCAAGCACTCTACCACTGAGCTATATCCCCAGCCCCTCTAATGAACATTTTTAAAGTTAATGCTTATGAATGCTGTTAATGTAAATAAAATCACAAATATATGCCAATCTACCTTTTTAAAATTACCTATCTTTTTCTAGCATTAGTAATTGTCAGAAGACCTCAATCAACTTTCTACCGTCATCTGGTTAGGAACTATTATTCTCTGGTTTATACATTAATGAGTAGAACAAGGAAAATCTACAGTGTTTAAAAATTTTATGACAGAATTTTGACATTTGGTACCACATTAAGAAACAAAAATATGTAACATAGTCAACAATGATATATTCCTAGGGAGACAGAAAAACAGCTGAATCCATAAAAATCAGAAACTCAAATATCTCACCTTCTAGGTCTACACAAAATACCTTAAGGTACCCACCGTAGCCTCTCCACAGCCTTCCCCTCTACCTTGAAGGCCAGCAGAGCATCCGAAAACCAGGAAGGGCTGGGCTGGGCTGAGCTCAGTGGAGGGCTCTGGTTAACATGGGCAGAACCCTGAGTTCAATCCCACAAAAAAATAATAATAATAATCAGGGAGAGCGTAGAGAGGTTAATGAGAGGTAAATTCACACCCCTGTGAAGTGCTCCGTGTACTGGGTGTTCAATTTCTGAGGATGTAGCAGGCCAGGTCTGATCATCAGATGAGGTGGGCAGGAGGGGGCCTCCAGCTGGCCAGTGGCCTGCCCTACCTGGACTGTTTCTCTGGTAGTGGTGACCTGCTGGAACTCATCTACTCTCCCACACTTCCTCACCCATGTGACCAAAGCGCTCGTATCATCTGTTGAGCCAACCAGACACAGGCTGGCCTTGAGGAGTGACCATGCACACAGATGCCCAATCATAAAAGATGCAAAGCAGTCAAGGAGAGGGAGGTGAGGAAGGTGGGCACACCTGAGTAAATAAATACCGCAGATACCTCTCACTGAAAGGATCTCCAGCCCCAGTTCAGGACCTATACACTGAGCAAACTAAAACCCTAGTCCCCTAGTGCCAGTCATTAAAAGAACCATCTAATCATCTCATTTAATCTCAACTGAGTCCTCATGAAGTTTAAACAGCTAAGCTGGCCCACAGAGATTTGGGCACAAAATCAGAGTTTCTCGAGCTAATCTGAATCAATGAATGAAAGGATAAAAACATCACCATTCCTTACACTCAGACATGGCTGGTGGGACTGCAAATTGGTGCAACCACTTTGGAAAGCAGTATGGAGATTCCTCAGAAAACTTGGAATGGATCTACCATTTGACACAGCTACCCTACTCCTCAGTTTATACCCAAAGGACTTAAAATCAGCATACTACAGTGACACAGTCACATCAATGTTTTTAGCAGCTGAGTTCACAATAGCTAAATGAGTGAACCAACCTAGATGTCCTTCAACCGATAAATGGATAACAAAAATGTGATATATATACTCAATGGAATATTACTCAGCCTTAAAGAAGAATGAAATTATGGCATTTGCAGGTAAATGATTATAACTAAGAATATGGTGCTAAACAAAATAAGCCAATCCCAAAAAAATAAAAGCCGAATGTTTGATAAGTGAATGCAGATCCATAGTGCGGTGGGGGTGGTGATAAGGAAGAATGAAGGAACTTTGGTTTGTGTAGAGGGAAGAGAGGGGAGGGGTGGGGCTGTGGGAATGGGAAGGATCGTAGAATGAGACAGACATTGTTACCCTAAATACATGTATGATTACACTACTGGAGTGACTGTGCACCATGTACAGCCAGAGGAATGAGAAGTTGTGCACAATATGTCAAAATGCATTCTACTATAAAATTGATTAATTAATTTAAAAAACCCACCACCATCCTAAACTACATGAAGACCACTGATTTTTGCACTGGAGGCCATTTCCTCTAACTGCTAGCTTTGAGCTACACCCCTGTCACCCCTTCAGACAGAACTAGCCATTATATAAGCAATTATTCCATAATGACTTTCATAAGGACTCCTGTCTACATGTGTCCTGAGTTTCAGATGGAGGACCACATAGCAACTCTTGTCTATGGGAGAAGCAAGTCAATTCTGAAGTCTCCGTCCCCCCAGGGCCAACCCAGGGTGGCATGACTCATGACAGTAACCAAAGGAAGCCTTTGATGCCTCTTCCCAGATGATTAAACCAGAATTGGGCTAGGAGAGCTTCTTGAAACATTTTAAGAGTTTAGTGGGTTAACACTCTTAGTAGGTCAACACTCTTAGTAGGTCAACACTCTTAGTAGGTTAACACTCTTAGTAGGTCAACACTCTTAGTAGGTCAACACTCTTAGTAGGTTAACACTCTCAGGTAAAATCATGACTTGCTTATTTAAAAATTTTCAATCAATCCATAAATGCATCTCAAAAGGCGAACACATGGGGTGTGGAGAGAGCAGGAGCTGTGGAGACAGGGGAGACCTTCCACTAACTAGGCAGTCCCCTGCAGGAGGATTCTTAGAAGAATCATCACCAAGCACCTGGTGCATAGATGGTGTTTCTGGAGGTTTCAGCATCCACCTTTATAGTCTTGACCCTGCGAATGCTGTGATTTCATCAGCAAAAAAGAAACAATTGTTGAAGAGCACTTCGCAAAATTCTAGTCCACAGACGTTCAACAAACGCTAAGGAGAATAGAGGATCCTAACAGAAAGCTATTTGATCTCACTACTATTACCAGTGAGCCACATGTTGGAATGCAATTTTATTTTGCATCTAAGTTACTTGCATTTTCAGAGGCATAAGCTATGGCACCTGTGCCTTATACACCAAGGAAAGTGAACATATGCAGGCGCAGTGGCACATGCCTGTAATCCCAATGGCTCTGGAGGCTGAGGCAGGAGGATTTTGAGTTCAAAGCCAGCCTCAGCAATTTAGTGAGGCCCTAAGCAATTCAGTGAGAGTTTGTCTCTAAATAAAATACAAAAAAGGTGGTGCTGGGGATGTGGCTAAGTGATTACGTTCCCATGAGTTCAATCCCTGGTACAAAAAAAGGAAAAGAAAAGTGAGTGTATTAAATATTAAGGTATTTTCATCAGTCAATGCAAGAGGCGGAAAGTTGGTTTGCATAATCAGAATTCATTGACTCTCTGCAAAAGTCCATCTGTGCAGATCTGCTCTTCCACCAGTACCCCAATGGCAAGGAATCCTCCAGAGAGCTCTTAAGAGGGCCCTGGTGGCTCATCAGATGCATGAGCTGAAAATAGCCAAATAAAGAAGATGGATTGTAAAACTGAGAAAAATCTAACTGCTAGTTTGTCCAACTGCTTGGGGATTCCCAGCTAGAACAGATCTGTGTGTGCACACAGTTGAAAGATTTTACCTCAAATAATCTGTATCTCAAATGCTTTGCAGTTACAAACCAGTGGGGTTTTTCCAGAAGCACATCTGATCTGATTTTGACCTTCTTACAAGAAAAGAGACCAATCCTGAGTAACCATGAAGAGTCAGAGAATGGAGATAAAGATAAAGAAATGATCTCATCGAGCTGCTATCAACAGTTCTTGCAAAACATTTATAACTGTCCTTTCCTTAACTTCAGAGACAGGCAAGCCCCTAGTCACACCCCATGCCAGTCACAGCCCCAGGCACTGTGAATGAACACCCCCCCTCTGCAGGGGGCACCCTGAGAACCAGTGATAAGGTGGGAGCCTGAGGGGTAGAGCCCTCAGCAGGGTGCACTGAAGTTTAGCACGTGTCACGCCCTGGAAACATGTGGGGTGGGGGGACACACTCAGGCACCAGGCGGAGGAAGTGGCTAGCACAATGGCAGGGAGGGGCAGGCACTGTGGACGGCCCACTGTGAGGCATTGATCAGGATTAAACTCGGTGCAAAAAGCAACAAGGGCTGGGCTGCCTGAGTCTCTGATTACGAGAGTGAGTCTGGGGCTGTGACTTCTGGTTTGCTACATCTAGTTGATGAAATAAGAGAAACTCTACTGCAGCCTGACAGAGCTGTGGAGGTTCAAGGCCTGGACTATGGGAACTGGGCCAGGTGCCAATCCACCTTCCCACATCACCTGAGGGGCACAGGGAGGAAGGCTTGCTCTATGGCAGACAGCCGCAGCTGGGGGTCTGAGGAAACAGTAAGAGCTCAGACAAAATGCCTGGGGCAGGAGACATGGCGTCTGGGAGACAGAGAAGTGGCCATGCTGAACCTGCGCACTAAGGGAATCATCGGTCTGCACAAACATGTCACACCACCATTGTGAAAAAGATAGGAAAAGCCAGGCTGGAGAGAAGGAGGAGCTAGGAAACTAACAAGACCACGGCAGAGAGAAGTGCTCAGTAGGGGCAGAGAGAGGCCGCTCAGCCAGGCGCCTCCCAGACCTGCAGGAGTCCTGCAGAGAAGACCCAACAATCACAGGACAAGGCCGACCTACCCGTCAGACATTATCACTGAAGAAACCAGTCAGGTGGCATCAAAGAATAACAGAATAATCAGTTCCAATTAAAGAAATCATTAAGAGGTTGATAAACAAATTCAAAGAGCTGAATAATCAGCCCAAAGGAACATTTCTTATTCCACAACAAACACTGTGGAGAAGCTGGATGAGGGGGTACATGCCAGTAGCCCCAGCCACTGGGGAGGCTGAGGAGGAGGGTCACTGGAGCCCAGCCTCAGTGACATTTTGGGAGATTCCTATCTTAAGAAAAAAAAAGGGAGGGGGGAGGGGGAATCAGTTGAAGAGACTTATTCCTAGGCACACTTTAGGAACTATTTTTAATAACAAGGATGTGGGTGGTGGTGGTGGGGGGGGACAATGTCTCTAATGCATAGAAACCAAATGAAAATAAAAATTTTAAAATACCCCTGACGTCTCTATAGTGTTAAATTTCAAAATATAATGAGGATGCATTTGTTGCAAATCTTTGATTAAAAGGTTGCAGTCCAGGATTTTAAAACTCAGAGAAGTCACTGCTCATGAGAGAAAGTCACTAGAAAGCAGTCTCAGATATGAAAAAATATATAGTATAAAAATATAAATGATGAATTTAGAAAACACATCTTTAGACCATGTGCTCTTCCTGGGGAAAAAATCTTGAGAAAGCACTACAGTTGATGGAAAATGAATCAAAATAAGGAATATGTGAACTTGGGAAATCATGACCTCAAAGATGGGCAACAGGCTCTCCAGGAGTTAAAGTGCAGCTGACTTAGCACACTTGTGGAACAAATAATTATAAAGCAAGACAGTAACAAGTGATCCTGGAAGGAGGAGTTCAATAACATTAAAAGTGATAACTGTAGGAATACAGATATTTCAAAAATGATTGGCAAGATGATTAAAATTATTTCTACAACATGTTCACTGGGATCACACCAAGAATCACATAGGATGTGGCCCTGTCATGATCCGCAGAACCACACTCCAGTGAGATTTCTACAGCCAGTAAGTGTCCATGAACTCGCTCGGCATCACTTGCCCATGCCCTTCCTTCAAAAGCAGCAGACTCCAGCTTCACCAGCTCGGCTGCCCTCTGACCCTGACCTGCCTGCTGCTCAGCGCCCATGGATGCCTTCCTCCACTCCTCTGTACTCTCTCTTTTTTTTTTTTTTTTAAATAGTTCCCAGACATCTTCTTGCCAAGCCCATTATTTCAATGGATCAAAAACATATTCTAAGGGCCAGGGTGATGGCTCAGTGCCTAGCATGTGCAAGGCGCTGGGTTCGATTCTCAGCACTGCATATAAGTAAATAAAATAAAGGTCCATTGACAATGGACAACAAAAATATTAAAAACACTCACACACACACACACACACACACACACACACACACACACACTCACACACACAACCATTACTCAGGGCTCTGAACTTGAAGGAATCGCCAGGGAGATCTCCTTCTCTGCTTTCCTCTTCCTCCCACCCCACCGGCTGCTTCTGAGTGCACTCACGGCCTCCACCCCAGCCTCTACCACCAACTTCCCAAACCAGACCTCAAGCCCTGCCTCATGCAGCGGCCAGCCCCTTCCCCTGCTCACAGAATAGCTCCAAATGGACCTCCTATCCCACAGTCATGGCGAACTTGATGGGTCCACACTGCAACTCATAGTCTTCTCAGAACCATGGGCCAGTCTCTCTTGTCAGAAAACAAAAAACCTTAGAATCACAATTTTGGACTGCCCTTACCAAGTCAGAGTACTTTTCCAAGCATAAAAGTAACAAATTTCCCAGTGCCAGATTGTGGAGCCTGAGAATTCCTTTGAAATTAAATATAAAGTAACCATTGCAGACAGGCTTGGGGAACTCCCTTCAAGGTTACAGTTTCAGTTCTTTGTTACAATTTTCTTCCTTCCTTCTTTCTTTCTTTCTTTCTTTCTTTCTTTCTTTCTTTCTTTCTTTCTTTCTTTCTTTCTTTCTCTTTCTTTCTTTCTCTTTCTTTCTTTCTTTCTTTCTTTACCATTTTGAAAGGGAGAAGGAATTACTGTTTTCTTATCAGCTGACTTCAATACCATAGTTACAAATACGGAAATATTGATAACCGAGTGCATAGCAGATTGGCAAACTCGAGCATTTCCTTTTAAAGGAGCACTTGGTTCGTTTCCAAAAACCAGAGTGTAATTTGAATCTGAAAAAGGCACCCCCCAATCCTAGTCCCCTACATCGCCAAAGCATCACAGAGGGAGGAGGGACTTGAGAGGACAATCACAAGGGTCAGTTTTGCCATTAGGCAGAAACCCAGGGGCTGCCTTCTTTCAACAGAACATGGGCTTAATAATGTTGATTCTGAAATATCTGCTTTAAAGGAGCAGAAGACGAATCATCTGAAATCTATGAATCACACACTGCATGTACTTGGTATGGGAATGGGCTGTGCACAATTTACTGTGGAAATTCTCGTAAGAGCGTGACCTAAAAGGAACAGCTAGCCTCCCAGCATCCTCCCAACTCCAGCACTTGGCTACCATGCACTGTGCCAGCCCGGAACGCTGCCTCCTGAGGCTGACCTTCAACTTAGAGATGGTAAAAGACACAATGAAACAGGAAGCTTACTAATTCTCAGAAAGTTATTTTAAAGGCAGGACTTGCCCTGACTAATCAAGTGCTGACCACAGAATGAATAGGACCTTCAGCAAGAATGACATACGTAATACTATGAAAACATTCTCTTCAGCAAGTGCAAAATAAGCTTTTTTCCCAAAAAAAAAAAAAAAAAAGTATTCCATAAATATCTACGTTTTTACTGCTTGTTTTGGTATTATAAGGTGTCGAATATCAAAATAATCATTACATTAGTACATGCATAAAAAGAATATTGTGATCATCTACTGTGTTCATAAGAAAACAATGCACATGTACTAAGTAAAATAGGCAAGCTGTATGCAAAAACTAAAACAGATGTCAGTGCTAGGTCAGAACTAAGAAACACCATATATTACCGGGTGCAGTGGCACCCACCTGTAACCCAGGGACTCAGGAGGTTAAGGCAGAAGGATGCAAGCTGGAGGCCAGCTTCAGCAACTTAGCAGGAACCTCAGAAGTTAAGCAAATCCTATCTCAAAATACAAATAAATAAATAAAAAGGTCTAGGGATGTAACTCAGTGGTAAATCACCCCTGGGTTCAATTCCTAGTATCAAAATAAAACAAAACAAAAACAAACAAACAAAAATTAAAAAAATCTTGGGCCAAGGATCTAGGTGAGTGGAGCCATAGAGTATTCCTTGGTGCAATCTAGTTCAGCAAGACAGAAACCTGTACGGCAAAGAACAAAGCTCTTCCCTTGTGAAATCAGTTTTAGTGGCTATACTCTTGAGAATTTATAAATGTATGACTCTGAAATATTTTACACATTAATTTAACTTGTCTTCATGTATTTTTTTTTTCTTTCTTTCTCTACCAGGGATTGAACTTAGGGACGCTCAACCACTGAGCCACATCCCCAGCCCATTTTTGTGTTTTATTTAGAAACAGGGTCTCTCACTTAGAAACAGAGTTGCTTAGTGCCTTGCTGTCGCTGAGGCTGGCCTTGAACTCGTGATCCTCCTGCCTCAGCCTCCCAAGCTACAGGCATGTGCCACCATTCCCAGCCAGGAGTACATTTTCTAACCTCTGAAAGTTTTATTTTAAGCAGGAAATAATTTTGTTATAGAACCATTATTGAAATGTTGCATGATTTTCAATAAAAAAATCTCCAATTCGATGTAGAAAATACAATGAATGCATCCCGTGACAACACGCTTACCTCCAAATCCTAATCAAAAAGGCACTCGAGCCAAATTAAATCCCTTATGATAAATTCCAAGATGTACGTTCACCATTTCTGCTTTGCAACAGCTCAGGACTGAGAACCTGAGAACTGAGGATGTGATGGTGAAACGCCAAGATAAAGGTCTGGGTCTGTTTCCAGCTGAGCATTATGCTGCTCCCCTTGGCACCAGCTGTGGCACCAGAGGCACCCGAGTAACTAAGAAAACACCGTGAACCTGCTGCAAATTGAAACCTTAGTCTAAAAATCTTCTCATTGTCTTATAAAAGTTCAGTGGCACATATATTGTTAAAATATTGAAAACATGGAGAATTTCTTGAGCAACAAGTTTTGAACCTAATCAGACCAAAGAAGTCTTACTACCAGCAAAATAGCCCAATGAAGACAAAGCAAAACAAACTCTGGGGCTCAGGGGTGCAGCTCAGTGGTAAAGCACTTGCGTATCACATATACAAGACCCCAGGTTCCACCCTTAGCATTGCAAACTAATAATAGTAATAATAATAATGATAAATATACATAATAACCTCTTGAGAATTTGTAAATGTATGATACATATTCTCAAATGAAACAGGAGCATACTCACAAATATCTGAAGAATGAATCTGTTAGGTCATAGCCAATTACAAAGCAAGTGGGAGAGCCTATGTGATAGCAATTCCTCGGCAATCTTATACTTCAGAGATGAGCAGGTATCTCCCAGACAAGTGGAATTTGAAGCCACTGCATATAGAATTTATTTTATTTTATTTATTATTATTATTTTTTTTTTTTTTTGCAGTCTTGGGGATGGAACCCAAGGCCACATGCATGCTTGGCAAGTGCTCTCACTGAGCCATATCCCCAGCCCTAGAACATTATTTAAGAAGGAAAAAAAAAAATCAGTACAAACCTAAGTCACCAAGTTCAATCTTACCTTTAAAAAAAAAAAAAAAATGGGGCTGGGGTTGTTGCTCAGCAGTGGAGTGCTCGCCTAGCACATGCAAGGCCCTCAGTTCAATCCTCAGCACCCCATAAAAAATAAATAAATAAAATGAAGGCATTGTGTCCAACTACAACTAAAAAAAATAATAATTTTCTTCTTCTTTTTTTTTTTTTTTTAAATGAGCAGCTTGGCGTAGTGGTATACACCTGCAATCCCAGTGACTCAGGAGGCTGAGACAGGAGGATCAAAGTCAGCCTCAGCAACAGCAAGGTGTTAAGCAACTCCATGAGACTTTGTCTCTAAATAAAATACAAAATAGGGCTGGGGATGGGATTCAGTGGCTGAGTGCCTCTGAGTTCAATACCCAGTACCCAAAAATAAATAAACATTTTAAAAATAAGCAAAAACAAGCAAATATATAGCTTAGTCTCCCTGACATTTCAACATAGTTTTATCTTGGGCCATTTCATTTTTTTAAGTAATTAATTAATTATTTTAATTAGGTATATATGACAGCAGAATGCATTTTGATTCATTGTACACAATTGCAACACAACTTTACATTTCTCTGGTTGTACACGATGTAGGTCACACCATATGTGCAGTCACACATGTACCTAGGGTATTGATGTCCATCTTATTCCACTATCTTTCCTGCCCCCATGTACCCTCTCTACCCTTCCTCCCATTTGCCTGGTCAAAGTTGGGCCATTTCACAGTAGAAACTCTCAATAAATTCCATGGAAGGGAACCCAAGTGTTAAGCAAGGGTAAGTTCATGCTTCTGCTGCTTTCCTTCTTCCTTCTCCCCAAGCACGCCCTTCCTACTGGAATCACCTTCTTCTGGTTGGCACCTGCCGGGGACCACACCTACCCTTCTCACTGCAGAAAGCAACGTTCAACCAGCTTCTTGGAGGCCCTGTCCACCTCCTCTTCCTTCACCGAGTTCTCTCTGTTGCTCCTCTCCCCCTTCTCTGTTTCCTCTGGTTCTCTGAAGCCTTAAGACTGCTGCAAAGCTAGCTGCTCACTGCTTGGCTAGGCCTCAGAGCCGGCTCCACTCTTCCCTCTCTGGTCCCTGCAGCCGAGTTCCCTCAGCCTTTTTGAACTGCCTCTCGGGTCCCCACCACTTCAGTACCAGGCTCCCACTGGGTGCTCTTCACTGCAGGGACCTTCTCATTGCTCTTTTACCTTCATCTTCCGCCTCTTGAGTCCACCCTGCAGAATAACACCCTTGGTAGGGTTTTCATGGAGTAAAGAGCCTTTGCTCACCCTCCATTCCTGCTGCTGGGGACACAGCTGTTTGAGTAGCTTTGAAGACTCTGCACTCCCACGCAAGTATCCCAGCAGGCGGCCACAGTGAGGACTCAGAGGAGACCTGGGCTCCAGGGCACACTATATTATGTCTCAGCCTCCCCTTTCTCCTCCACAAAATGAGGATGATGGTAGTAGCTACCACTTGGGATTGTTGGAAGGTTTAAATAAAGCTGACAGGAGTACTCCAGCTACGGATGGTCTAGAAATCCGCCTCTTCTCTCCCTCCTCAGAGCTCCTCTGAGCTTCCCACCCCCAGCAGCTCTGCTGATGGCAGTCCTCCAAGAGAGGACTTTCCCTGAAAGCAGAAGCCCTCTAAGCATGTCCCCTGGGCCTACCACACAGCCCAGGCCAGCCCAGCTCACAGGCCTTTTGCTTTGCAACAATCTGTAAGTTGGTCTGTATTTTTAATTGCTACCCCAGAGCTCCCCATTCCTGAATTTAAAAACTTTCCTCCCTCATCCTGTCCTCAAAGCACTTCTTCCTGAAAAAGGAGCTTCAAGCTGAGGGAGAAGCAGGGGAAAAAAAATGAGTGGGGTCAAGAGGATTTCTCAGGTCCCAGGGTGAGGCAGCGAGGAATGTCAAACAGCCTTCTGAAGTTTTACAAAGCCTTGTCTTTGGTCCTAAACCAGGAGGGCAGCCAGAAAGGACAAAGCTGGAGAGAGGACGAGGGCTGTGAAGAAGGGGCAGAGTCAAAGGAAGAAGGCAGGCGCAGATTAGCCACCCATCCCCCATCCCCACCACTCAGTGATGCAATTACCTGAGGTATTTTGAAAACACCCTTATTTCAAAATAAGGAAACTGGGGTTTTAGGAATGACATTTCATGTACTTAGAGAGTCGGGTTACAATGCCTGGGCATCATGCCCTCTAGGACAGAGATTTCAAGATGGGTCAGCTTCCTGGGAGTTGCCTCAGCCCCTGAACTCCTGTTTTGATTTTTAATTTACAGTTAATCATGAGAAGATGAAAAACTACGGAGGGATCTTGAGTCTCACCAGGCAAGGTTTATCAAATTAATTTCTTTATTTCTTTTTTCTTTCTCTCGCTCTCTATCTCTCTAATTCTATCTCTCCCTCTCCCTTTCTTTCATGCCAGGGATTGAACCCAGGTGCAGTTAACCACTGAGCTACATCCACAGCACCCCATCCACCTTTTTTTTTTTTTAAGAGAGAGTGGAGAGAGAGAGAGAGAGAGAGAGAGAGAGAGAGAGAGAGAGAGAGAGAAAGAGAGAATTTTTTAATATTTATTTTTTTAGTTTTTCGGCAGGCACAACATCTTTGTTTGTATGTGGTGCTGAGGATCCAACCCAGGCCGCATGCATGCCAGGCAAGCGCGCTACCGCTTGAGCCACATCCCCAGCCCTTTTTTTTAAATTTTGAGTCAGGGTCTCACTAAGTTGCTTAGGGCCTTGCTAAATTGCTGAGGCTGACCTTCCTGCCTCAGCCCCCTGAGGGCACTGGGTACTAAATTTCAAATCTATAGCATTGATTGAAATGGGAAGAAGGTATTTAGACCTTCCTAGAGATGATTGGAATTGTCATCTGTTCTCCTGAGGGCCCCAACCCTGCTTCAACACCCATGTGTCCAGGGCAGCTCATAGTAGGGCTTTGGTTTTCACTCTTGAGCCAAGAAAAGCCTGAAAGGCTCAGACTCCAGCCAACCAAAGAAACAAGGGTGATTAATGGAAGTCAGGGCGACGTGGTGAGCTGCTGTAGAATTCAGCACGGAGATCAGGTTGAACCACTTTTCTCTTTGGTTGAATAACTGAAATACACCTTGCAAAGGGACGGGAAATTAAGTAGATTAATGCCAGGGCATCGGGTAAAGACAGCCCTCCTGCTTTAGGAGAGAGAGCCTAGACACCACCCCACTGTGTGAGCAACTCTCCACTCTGTCCCTGGGCCACCTGTGCACATTTGGACGTCATTTTCAGGTCTCTGATTACTCTCCAGATTGACACATGCCTCACATTCCTCCTTCTGGTGTCCTTTTTCACCCCCTCCCCCAAAAGAGACCCCTCCTATGTTTTCAAGGAATCCATGACTTGCCCATTCTTGCTTTGAATGATACTGGTCCAAGGCAAATCAATATGTTGCCATTTTCAAAACAGGCAGCTCAAAAACACCAATTCTGTGTTAAAATTTGTTTAAGAACCTCACCATCAAAAGGTTAAAATGAACCTAGATTCAGTATTTCACAATAGGAACCAAATCTAGTTCTTTATCCGAGTATCAAATATAGTCCAGCTAGCCTCCTGCAGAAAGGCCTCCTTGAAAGGTGCACAGGCTCACCCTCACATTCCCTATGCCCCATTCATTCCATTTTCACTGAGGAAGATAAATTAAGGCACTAGTCAAGCGGTCCAGATGAATCTGAACTCCAGGGTTAATCCCTCGGTAGCCTGACAAACTGCTATAAATTAAAAAAAAAAAAAAAACCTTTTTAATATAACAGTTTTTTTCAAAATAAAAGGACTTCCAAGCCACTTTGGGCACACTGGAAGCATCTATGGATTGGATTGAGGAATGGCTGCTCTCTTTATTAAAGGGTTGTTTCAGACCTCTGTGAGGCCTGGTAGTGGAGTGATCTGACCCCTGGAGATGCTCACCTTTCCTCGAAGCACACCGTGCACTTCCAGGTGGAGCTCCTCCTCAGGAATACACGGCACTCAGAGCACACACGGTGGCTGCAGCCCAGGCACACGGTCCCCCGGTTCAGCAGCAGCCCCAAGGCCCGCTGGCAGCGTGCACAGCACTTCTCCTTGTATTCACGGCTGGAATTCCTGGCTCCTTTCCACCGGAGATGCT
The DNA here is from genome assembly GCF_048772815.1 of Callospermophilus lateralis. Lineage (NCBI taxonomy): Eukaryota > Metazoa > Chordata > Mammalia > Rodentia > Sciuridae > Callospermophilus > Callospermophilus lateralis. The sequence goes on from NC_135310.1 coordinate 9,699,574, forward strand.
GCAGGTGTGTTTTCAGTTTCCTGTGGCCCACAGAGTCAAAGAAGATAGGGCTGCACGGAATGCCAGGCTACAGGGCAGAGCCCGCAGTACCCCGCCCGCTGCCTGTGGCATGGGAAAGGGCTTTGGCATCCGACATCCTTGGGTTTCCACTGCAACCCTTGGAGCTGAGACTCAGGGTTCTCTGAACTGTGAAGCAGATGTCAAGCTAACCACCCAGGTGTCTGCAAGGATTACGTGGCAAAGCATAAGTATATGCCTAGTGTAGAGGAGCTAGCTGCTACTTTTGATGTAGGTTCAGCCTTGTGTGCCCAAGACCAGCGAAAGAAGAAAAAAGACACAGAATAGGGCATCCATTCTAATAAGCAAGGCATGGAAAGATCCACAATCATAGAGCACACATCTCTGCTATAGGTGCAAGTTACTCGATAAAATTATTTAACTGATGCTATGCTTTTGCTACTTTGTTTTTAACAGATGATCAGCGCACTTCCAGCCCCTAACTCCTCTAGACAATAGCCAGAGTGGAAAGGGACACTGTATTATATCCCCCACAAATTGTCATTAACCAGACATTCATGGAATGTCTCTATTACCTAGTTTTAGAAGAGAAGAAACAAGATTGCATCAGAAAGGTACTTTAAAATGCAACTTTCAGTATTTGCCCTAGAAACACTGGGACAGAGTTCCTTGCCATAGTACCCATGTAACTTTGTTAATGTTCAAAATGTCTCCAGATCACTGAAAGCTCTTTAATCATCAAAGAAAATGCCATTTTTGTCAGCATATTATGTTTTCTAATGGAAGAAAGTTTACAAGTAAGTACACTCAGAGCTTTGCAATCACAAGGGAGGATGGGAAAAGAGCACTGTACCTTCCAGTTAACCAGAAAATGTTCCTTGTTTCTCAAGCATTTGGTTGTCCAAGTTTTACATTCTGTGTTTTTCTCGGCAGACTTCAAAAGAGTTCTGCCCTTGGATATAAAACAAAACTAAAAACATATTCCATTTGCTTTCTCTTTTCTTTCTGGTGGGGGGATTGAACCCAGGGCCTTGCACATGGTAAGCACACTCTTCTTATTTTCTAAACTTCATGTCCCCCATAAACATTGATAAACAGGCACCAATATATTTTACGAAGATGGACCTTAACAACAAACAGTGAACAGTTTTTTATAAATATTGTTTTTTTATATATATCTTTATTTAATTAATTTATTTTTTTAATGTGGTACTGAGGATCAAACCCAGGACTTCTCACGTGCGAGGCGAGCGCTCTACCACTGAGCCACAACCCCAGCCCCGTGGACAGTTTTGATACCATCCAGCACTGCCTTATTAAGTGTTAATTCATATCAAATAGCTCCTGCATCTAAGAGACAGACAGGAAAGAAACTTTGTTGGCAAAATAGTCAGGGACAGGCTAAGCAGGTTCATGTATATGCTCTGTCTTTCCTCAAAGCCAACACGGAAGCAAAGGTGGCCAAAGGAAAAAAGAGAGCAATGGATTCCATCAGACTTGCTCTTCCAAAGCTGCCTTCTGGTGTATTCAGGTTACACCAAAAGTAAGGTGGGAGAACTCTTAACCTGAGAGCATTCTTTTGGGGACTTCCAGAAACCTGAAAGTGCCCCAAAGTAGAGAAAAGGACAAGCAGACAGACAGCAACGTCACAAAATGATGAGCAAGGGCAGCCTCCCTTTGTTCTTACCACCTTCCAAGTTTAGTTTGATAGCAAAAATAAGCACCCACATGCCTTCATTCGGGCTCAGCAGTGAGTGAGCAGTAACCAGTAAGCAGGTAGCCCAAAGCCAAGCAGTAGCAGACTCGGGGCAGAAAAAGCCAAACCTGCAGAGTGTGCCCCTCTGCAGACGACTCACCTTATCCTTTCTTCCTCTAGGTTTTGAACCGCCTGGTCACGGTGCAGGACCTGGAGAATGACCTCGAGTTCTAACTCCTTGAGGGCATCCAGATTGACTTCGTGGGCCATTTCTTCTCCTTTTTCTTCCACCCAATTTGGAAGAGTTTCACCGTCCTGCCAAAGGGCTCCAGCATCCACATTCACCCCCACTTTCTCAAAAGAGCCCCTCTCCAATTTCATTGGTGACTCTGCTTTGCCTGGCGCCCTTTTTTCCTTTTTAACTGTGTCATAATCCTCAAGAAGAAAGCTCTCAGAGGCTGTGCCTCTGCCAGAGTCACTGGGGGAGTGTTTTCACTGGGTGCTGCTCCCGCCTCTGACGTCCGCCTGAGACAAGAGCATATCTCTTCTGAGGTTTTGCCAGAGATTGTTATAAATTATGCATGGCTCCAAGCAGATAATTTCTGCAAAGCAGAAGCAATCTCCAATCTAAAATAAGTTTACAAATAGCAGTAAGAAGTCTATCAGTGACTTATAGAAGATAACCTTTCCTTTAAACTGTTTCCAGGTCAGAAAAAAAAAAAAATGGTCATTAAAGCCCAGGCTTTTCAATACCTGTAGAAAAGAAAAAAAAAAAAAAAAAAAAAAAAAAAAGCATCATTTTTCCTGGCTTGAATATCTCTGCAGCATTATCGCAGAGAAGACCAAATGTTCTACCCAGACAAATCTTTCCATTTTCTGTTGTGGTGATGGTGTAGCACTTTAAATTTTGTTAAATAAAACTTCCTATATCCAAAAACCCTAAACTTCAAAAGTTGGATTTCTTAAAATTTTTTTTGTAGTTGTAGCTGAACAGAATGCCTTTATTTTATTTGTTTATATTTATGTGGTGCTGAGGATCAAACCCAGTGCCTCACATGTGCTAGACAAGTGCTCTGCCACTGAACTATAGCCCCAGCCCCAAAGTTAGATTTTCCTAATATTGATTCTTTATCTTTGGTGGTCAGAGGTATAAAGATCTATGTTTGAGGTACAATCATGCATCACTTAATGATAGGATAAGTTAGGCGAAATGCATCATTAGCCAGTTTTGTTACCGTACAAACATCAGAGTTCACCTGCTACATGACACACCTGAGATGGTCCAACCTGTAGGCCACCTAGGCTACACAGAATATGTACATTGCTCCTAGGGCCACAATGAACAAAACAATGTGAGCTTAGATCAAGCACCAGGGAATATTATGCATCAAGAGATGCTGTAAGGGAGCTGGATGAGGTTGCCATGATGTAACATGGCTCTCCCTTTCTTTCTTTCATTCATTCTTTCTTTCTCTCAGTACTAGGGATTGAACACACGGGTGCTCTACCACTGAGCTACATCCCCAGTCCCCCTTTTTTTTGATTTTGAGACAAGTTCTTACTAATTTTCCAAGGCTATCCTCAAACTTGCAATCGTCATGCCTCAGCCTCCAGGGTCACTGGGATTACAGGTGTGGGAATTGCATGCTGCAAGCATTAGGTATATATATATATATATATACACACACACATACATACACACACACATACACATACACACACACATACACACATGCATGTATATATCAAACCTCTAGAATAATGGTAAAAAAGCAAGTATAGTAAATGCATAGACCAGTAACAGTCATTGATTATCATTCGCAAGTATCATATACTGTATAGAATTGTATGTGCTACTTTGACATAATTGGCAGAGCAGTAGACTTGTTTACACCAGCACCACCACAAACACAAGAATAATACAAAAGAATTTTTCAACTCTCCATAATCCTATCAGACCCTTATGGTATACTATGACTGACTACATCATCTTAATTGAAAATAAATTAGAGAAATGATGTTCTTAGCTGTTAGCTACTATTATTTTTTTTCAAATAATGTCAAAACTCAAAAAAATATAATCAATTAGAGAAGCATGAAGTGGCAACACCACAGCCTCAATCTATCAATTATTTATGGTTTTTAATAGTTTTCATGAGGCTCCTTATCCTTATGCATCAGGCCTTTTTCTGTTTAGTGTAAGTTGAAAGGTTTGATAGATATCCCTCAAGAAAACGTAGAAGATCAAGTCAACATGCTTTCTATGATGCCATTTTTGTTACCACACCAACATGAATCCCCCAGGGGGGCAGAAGTGACACTCCCCTTGTTGGACTTCAACAGAAATCCATATTATATTAATTTATGATCCTTAGCAGATTTGTGAATGAGGTTAACAGAGCCCTAAGCCATCATTCTCTTTAAGCAAAGATTCTTAAACTTTTCCCTTAATCTTGGTAGTCCAGTGAGGCCTATTATTTAAATGTATAAAATAAAATACATTGGGTTACAAAGGAAATTGATTATACTGAAATCATTTTTAAATTGTGACATTAATCTGTGTGTTTGTTGATTCATAAAATAATGGATCTATTAGTGACCTAATGACAACCTTAATTTCAAAGAGGAAGTGGTATAAACAATATTTTGAGATACTTACAACATATAATGTGGTATGAAACTCTTTAATTTCTAGTCTTTCATGTTTTACACATTTCAAAAATACAGGACCCAATTATCATTAAAAACATACCAACCCACACACCTAGGTCCCTCAGTACAGGTGAGGGAAGTTCCTTTCCATGGAGAAGCGGGAGCTGGGGCTCCCCCTTGCGGCCACTCACTCCTAGCTGCAGAAAAATGATCTCTTGGTTTCCCAGAGCCATCCATGCAATCACTCAGTAAAGGTTCCCTGAGCACCTTTTAAGTGCTAGGTACCATTCTGGATGGTACATGACTTGACTTGTAACAAAGCTATGATGAGTGATGTGGCTTACAATAAGAGTACATGGAGGGCCACCAAAATAAAGTCAGAGAGACATCAGCAATGAGAAAGAAAAGGAACAGATGGCTCCAACGGAAAACTTTGTTGTTGTTACCAGTGGCCTCCTGGTGCCCCACCAGCTCATGGCTTTGAACATTCCATTTGACATGTTTGAGCCACAGTTGCTTCATTTGGGACTTGTTCAGGACTTATCATGGGGACAGTATCACACTCCCATATTTAGAAATATGTATTTTTGTTGTCATAGTGACAAAGAATTTTCTTTACTTCCAATACAAATGTTGATTCTCTTAGCATAAATTAATTTAGGAAAAAAAGTATAATTATCTGATGAAAGACTCTTAACCCCTGGGACTGGGGTTGTGGCTCAGAGGTAGAGCACTCACCTAGCACATGCAAGGCGCTGGGTTTGATCCTCAACACCACATAAAAATAAATAAATGAAATAAAGGTATTGTGTCCAAATACAACTAAAAAAAATTTTTAAAAAAGATTCTAACCCCTATATAAACACCAAGTATATTTTGCAAGTTTTTAAGATGCTGAATTTTTTTTTTTTTTTTAGGAATGCAACTATTATATAAATTGAAGGAAAACTACTTGGTTTCACTCAGAATTTTAACAAGAATCATTGCTATTGCAGAAGGACGTCACTGAAGAAAATACTGCTTGGAGTGTTTGAATCCCTAACACCACACTTCAGCAAGAGTCTGGGTGTGCTGGCCCACTCAATAGGACTCTGTGTGTGGACATCTGGTTACTTCCTGTTTTCCCATGTACTTTTCATACCAATGTACATCTTGTATCATTATTACTTAGTGCCCCTTTATTTCTCCTTTCATCACAATGACATTGCATTAGTACAAATATCATGTACGTGGGTCATACTGTACATAAATTTAATTTCAGGAGAGTAACAGGTGAACTACAAAGCATTTCCTGTAATGAGTGAGCATAAGTCTTGCAAGTTGAAGAACTATCGAATTAGAGGATCCATTATTCCTCAGGTCACTTTCAAGTTAATTACATAATTATCTTGTTCATTTCTCAACATATTATTGAGTTCGCAGGAGAATGGGACACAGGGAAATAGAGGATGGGTTGGTTGTTGTTTGGTATTGTTCAGAGTTCAGAGACTTTTTTTTTTTTAAGAGAGAGGGAGAGAGAGAGAGAGAGAATTTTTACATTTATTTATTTATTTATTTTTTAGTTCTTGGCGGACACAATGTCTTCATTTGTATGTGGTGCTGAGGATTGAACCCGGGCTGCACGCATGCCAGGCGAGCGCGCTACCGCTTGAGCCACATCCCCAGGCCGAGTTCAGAGACTTTGATTGTGAGTTTTCTTGTTTATGCAATAGATTCCAGGTCTGATCTCCAGTTACAATTGTGAATTCAGAATTCCTCTTTCCATACAAATTGTTTTAATTATTTCAACTTTTCCATCCTCTTGTGCAAGTGTTGGTGCTTTTCTGCACTTTGTCTCTTAAGCTACCACTAGAGTCTTAGAAGTTTTGGGTTAACTGACAACATGGAGATTCTGCTCTGTTATATCTCTTCTAAATCACTCAAAAACAATTCTCTAAAACTATTCTTTTTTTCTTTTTTAGTTGTTGATGGACTATTTATTTATTATTTATTTATTTTTATGTGGTGCTGAAAATTGAACCCAGTGCCTCATGCATACTAGGCAAGTGCTCTACCACTGAGCCACAACCCCAGCCCATTACCGACACTATTCTTGGCTCATAGTCTACTTACCCAAGACAAGGTACCCGTAAGAGACAATTTACTTATTTTCTAAAATTATTTAAAAGCCTTTTGTTGAATAAACCTTTCCTAGTTAGTAGAGGGCTCTAGGGTGGCAGATGGAGTTAATTAGTGAGGTGAGTGGGCCCTTGGGAAGTACCAAGACAGTCAGAGACAACTCCATCGACCTCACTGGGATACCAGGATAAAGCACAGGTGGACTTCTGGTCACTTCCTCGAGCAGGAAAGTAAAAACCACATTGGTTTACTTTACATATTCTTGAACACCTGGATAAACAAATACACCTGTCTCCGGTGACTTAAACTTTTGCAATGTTGGGAGCAGAACTTGGAGGAGGAAAACAATTCTACAAAAAATAGGAGGCCTAGTCTTTGCACTGTTTTCAGGTCTCAGCTGAGGGTTTGTGCTTCATGCCCTTCATGGGCAAAGACCACGGTGTGAGGATGGCATTCCTAATACAAATGGGCAAGGGGAACACTGGCAGGTCCAGAATGGGCTGTGCCCATTCGCTCCCACACAGTCAGCTGGACGTAGCGAGTGGGAGCAGCAAGGCCCAGGGTGGCTAGGAAGAGGAAGAGGACCCCTGACGACAGGACAGAAGTCTCCCTGGCAAAGGTGACTCCAGCTGAGCCTGGGAGAAGAAGGACAGGTGAGGAAGGAGTGGGGGACAGCCCTCAGCTCTCAGCGTGAACCTGGCATCCCCCACCATCCCCAACCTGGCCTCTCTCTACCTTTTCATCCACAAAATCTCCAGTTCCCACCACATGCTCCACCCTCCCAAACGGAACTCATCGTGCTGTCCTCTGGGTCCAGGCCTGTACTGCGCCCATCCCTCGGCCCACCTGAATCTCATTTACTCTGAGCAAAAGAGGCTCAGGAGACCAGGGCTTGGGCCTAGCCATCCTGTGAATGGCTCTGCTCAGCTGCTGACTGGCTGTTGAGGTGTTGGGCAAGTTCCATGAGCCCCCTGGACTTGGTTTCCTTATCCCCAAAGCAGAGTGAAGTGCAGCACCCACTTCATGGAGCTGTGATGAGGAAATGTGCTGATTCAGACGCATCTAGAGCACAGTGCCTGCCGAGCACCTGGTGCCGGGTGCAGGCATTGGCTGGGGTCAGTCAGGGCTAGTAAGAGCATCATTATTATTGCTGTCCATGCTTAAAGGGCCCGATCTCCCACTCGCTAATTCAGAAATTATTACCTAATATTACCTAATTCAGGTAATCACTTTCTACAACTTTCGCCCCTTTCTACTTTGACTATTTCTCTATGGAGACTCTGGTTTCATTTCATCTTGTACTGGAGTGTTTCCATGTACTGAGGGCTTCAGGGTTCGGTAATTCCCCCATCACCCGGCAAGGAGGTGCCCAATGTTCAACTTGAATTGAGAAAGCTGGTGAATATTGTGACATGTAGGTTTACTAAAGCAGGAAGTCAAGCAGAGCAGGAAGTAAGGACAGTCAGGGAGAAAGCAAATGCTCATTTCAGACAACCCCGCCTTCAGAAATCTGAAAAGAGTAGGAAACCCTGAGTCATTTCCCAGTTGGAAAGGAAGAGTAGAAATTATTGTATTTTAATGCTCTCAGGCAGCAATTCACAATGCCATACACAGCCTGAATAATGAAATCTTCAGATCCATTTTTCTGGGATAATATTCATAATCTCATTCAACAAATTGGTCAGGTCCCACCCAGAGGCCGTCTCCTAACGCCTTTGTCCCTCACACCTCTGCACTGGTGGCTGCACTCCACTATCACATTCAACAAATAGAAATAAATAAAACCTACAGCACAGTACCAGTGTGAATGAAAGTTTCCCTAAGTCCCTTAGAGAAGCACACCAGGCCGGCCCAGTGTTGTTTGGGGTCAGCTAGTTCCGAGGCCAGAAGTCCCACATGTGCTCAGACCAGCTGCTTCAGTCTGTGAGACCTACCTTCCTCCTCTAGCAAGGGGAGCAGATGGTCCCTGCTTCACAGGGCTGTGTTGGGAACTAAGCAAGTCACTCAAGGAGCCCCCAGCAGGCACGACTCAAGTGCTTCTCCATGGCTTCCTCTGCCCTCCAGGAAGGCCCATGAGAAACCAGGCCATTTCTCCAGGATTGGTGGGAATATAGACAGCAATGGTGGGATATCGCATCCTAGGCACACTGTCCTCAGAGTACCTTCCAGAACCCCCAGGGGATGCCTGGAACCACAAACAGTACCCAACACAATTTATGCTATTTTTTTCCTGCATACCTATGAAAAAGTTTAACATATAATTTAGGCAAACTGATATAAAATGGAACAGTTGTAATACTATAGTAAAAGTTATTTAAAACTAATGAATTGCATATTTCTATAATTTTTTTTTTTTTTTGAAACTGGGTCTTGGTAAGTTGCTGAGGCTGGCCTCAAACTTGTGATCCTCCTGCTTCAGCCCTCAGAAGGTTTTATATTCAGAAGGGATTATAGGTACATGCCACTGTGCCCCGCTCTATTTCTGGAATTTTGCATTTCATATTTTTGGACCGATGTTGTCCATAGGTAACTGAAATCATGGAAAGTGAAACTGCGGACGAGGGGACTACCCTGTTTCTATTTGTCTTTAACCCCTCTTGCTGTTTTTATGTGTCTGGCACCCAGACAGTGTGGTCATGGGATTTAGTGCATCTGTTTGACAACACAGGTTTTCTTGGTCTTCTGAGGACCAAGCACATTCCAGGTAGCAAGGACATGAAAACAAGTGAGACACAGTGAGTTTTGAATTCAAGAAGTGCACACTCTAGCCAGAAAAATGGACATGAAAACAAATAAAGCATAATGTGGAGGATGCATATAAACAGTCAAGGATACACAGGGAGGGAGAGGCTTGGTATGTGGGAAGACAGAGAGGGCTGGTGGGATTAGGGAGGGTTCCCCCCGGGGATGGAAATAGTCACGAGTCTGCCAACAGCTGATCACACTACAACTGTGTCTCACCTGATGACAACCACAGCCATCTTAGCTTGTTTAAGATCGTGCAATGATTTCACACAGCACACAGTGTTTTCCAGAAAGTGCCTCCTCCTTATCTGACACGGGATTGCATTCCCTCATGCTCTAGAAGCTGCAAACAACGCTGGCTTCCTTTACTCAGCCTGATAACAAACCTTAACTTCAGCTTTCCCATCTGGCAAGGGGATCAAGTGCAAGCAATGTAAAATGGAAGCAGAGAAAAATCAAAGGAGAATGGGAAAGGGAGGTATTCCTTATCTGTAGGCAGGTCCTTGTTTCTCTTATCCAGTTATGTCTTATCTCTGAGCAGGCAACCTCAGATCAAAGGAAATAAGTTCTCACCACCTCATTCCGATGGAGGGAAAAATGACACTTGAGTGGAAATGCAAATAGTAGCAGATCACTACGGGTCTTTCAAGAGAAACTATAGGCATTTTCACAGCCTCGAAACCACAGTCTCCGTCACTGATACAGAAGGCACATAGCAAGGTCTTTCCAGGGGCTGCACCTCCGCCCCGCCAGCTTCACCACAGCCACTTCCTTGAGCAGCTTCGCAGGTTGTGTGCAGCCACAGTGCAAGTACCTCATATGCAAGGGAAAAGCTGAGTGACTAAACTGACCTTTACATTTTGCCAGGACAGCAAACGAATACAAGCTACCAAGGCAGGTGATAAAGGAAGAGCTCCTCTAGTCTCTAGTTCCAGCCCAAACTGGGCTCCCAGCCATAGCCTACAAAGACTTAATCTGCAAAAGCTGAGACGACATGCACACGGGTTCCTTCACAAGCCTGACACGGGAAGAGAGATGGGTGCTTATAAAATCCTGTCTGTCTTGTGACTTAGAGGTGGATTTTCATTAGTGAGTCTGAGCGTTAGGACCCTTCACTTGGGCAGCCCCACCCAACACCCCACCCAATTCATACTTGTTTTCTTAGTCTCCACCTGTTTTATGAGCTTTAGGTCCCTGAAAGCTGTGCATGTAATATAGGAAGAAGCGTGTGTGTACACTTAAACCAATACAGCCTGAAGCCCTCCTGGGGGCGGGGGGTGCAACTCATTGTTGATTCTATGTAATCTTCCCATCCAGGTGAATTTCTTGCCATCCCACCCCACCCCCATCCAAAAGCTATTTTAGAATCAGTAAAAACTAAAATATCCATGATTTTCATGGCTTAAATGTGACCTCCTTTTATAGATGGACAAAAAGCAGACACCTATAATCCCAGTGGCTAGGGAGGCTGAGGCAGGAGGATCATGAGTTCAAAGTCAGCCTCAGCAACTTAGCAAGGCCCTAAGAAACTTAATAAGACCCCCTGTCTCAAAATAAAAAATAAAAAATGGTTAGGGATGTAACTCAATGGTTAAGCACCCCTGAGTTCAATCCCCAGTACCTGTAATCTGGATCTGTGTAACTCCTAAATGTGATGCTTCCTTTAGGCAGGAAAGAAGTAACAATCTCCCACTATCTTGGCTCAGTAAATTTTTTTTCTAAAACAATTTTAGTTACTTAATAAATTTTTAATATCAAATGTGTATTTCCTTCTGACAAGATATTTGGGAGTCAAGGAAGTTTGATTAAAAGAAATTTAAATAAGACCCTATCTAACAATTTTTTTTTTAAAGAGAGAGAGAGAGAATTTTTTAATATTTATTTTTTTAGTATTCGGCGGACACAACATCTTTGTTTGTATGTGGTGCTGAGGATCGAACCTGGGCCACAGGCATGCCAAGCAAGCGCGCTACCGCTTGAGCCACATCTCCAGCCCCTAACAATTTCTTTATTCTAAAATCATACTTATGTTCCACCTTCAAACTACAGATTATGGATGATAAAAACAATGTGAATAAATAAGCTGATCTGGAGCAAGTGAGCAGTTTACTGTATGCATAAGAATTTACAAACCAAAGGAGAAATCAATCCAAAGACACAATCACCTTAAAAAAACCCCACACCATCTAGCTTTGGAATAGTGTCTTCTGTTTGTTTTCTTAACTAACTGAAATTACTTCCTCCATATCACTTAGATCATGACCACATTTTAAATGTATGTTATTCAAAATAAGTTCAAGTCATTCTTCATCTAATTTATTATTTATTAGCTTTGTTTCCCAGCTTTACCATGCCATTGGCTTAAGGCAAGTTAAGTAACTGTACAGTAACTTCAGTCTCAACTCACCCTACCCACAATGACCTGCTCCCACATAGACATGGATACTCATCCTACCTTATCTGCTTTACTCAGAGCCAGGAGTCTGCTCTGGCTGGGCAGGAGGAAGTCAGTTCTTCAAATAACTGACCTGGTTCTCGCTCCTTCCTGTCGGGCAGAGGCTGAAATAGCACATCTACGCAGCCACCCTGAGTGCTTCTGCAGCTACTCCCCTCCCCACGTCATCAGAGACCCAGGCAGCAAAGCTACCCCAAAGCCACACCCAGGAGCCCTTGTGGGTCATCATTTCACACTGTTAACTATAGGAAAGGCCAAGTTGATTGAAATCTATCATCCTTTCCAAGAAATCCTCCAGATATCGGTGTTCCCCATTTGTGAGTTTGACTACATCTCAAAGGATAGCTGTTAATTCAAGTCTGGATTTATAATGAGACTGGCATAGGTTTTGGTGGGAGGGAGAATAAAAATTTTTGCAGTATATCATGCATACAGAATATTACAAAAATCATAAACAGAGCTGTGGTCTGAACATCCCCTCCCACACACGTGACATTTAACTGCCGTTGTGTTAACAGAGTTAAGATGTGGGACCACAGGGAGGTGATCAGGTCTTGGGCACTGCCCTTGATAGTGGGTTGATGCTATTATCATGGGAGTGATTGTTATCTTGGGAGTGGCTACCTGTAAAAAGAGTTTGGCCTCTCCCCTTCTGCATGTGCTGCCTTCCATGACCGAGCAGGAAGGCCCTTGCCAGATGCCAGCACCTTCACCTTGTACTTCCCAGCCTCTAGAACACTGAGATTTAAATTCCTACCCTTTATAAAGTCACCCAGGTTTTGTTTTCCTGTTAGAGAAGCACAAAATGGACTGAGACACCCACCTGACAAATGTTCCCAAGGTGAGCTCACCCTATCAAGAAACAATATGAACAGCCCCTAGAGCCTTCTCCTGTTTCCTGTTACTATCTTCTTCCCTGGGCCACTACTCCCATGATCTAACACCATTGATGAGATGTTCTGGTTTTTTGTTTTGTTTTGATTGTATTCATATAAATAGAATCATAGGCCATTACCTCCTCTGGATCTGGCTTCTCTCTCCCAGCATTGTTTGTGAGAGTCTTCCACACTGTTGCATGTAGTCAGCTTTTACTCATTGTTGTATTGTATCTCATTGTACTAACTTCTATATAAATTATCATATTGTTAACGGATATTTGTGTGACAAAATTTTGGTTGCTATGAATAGTGTTGCTACAGATGTAAGGGTCCGGCGAAGTGTCGGAGGAAGAGACCACCAAGAGACTGACTTTATGCAATAAGCAGGAGGGGGTTTATTGAGATTCCAGCATGCTGGGGCTCCGTGCCCACTCGAGAAGGGAGCGCAGCCCAGAGCCCACAGCAGAGGTCAAGCAGTGCTTAAGTACACTTTTTGAGGAGGGCGGGGGCTTTGCATACATCAGAACAAATCATCATGAGGCACGGGAAAATTAAACAACAACTCTGAGACATGATTAGAACATTCATTGGCGGGAACAGATTGGGCAGGGGTGATTGGTCACTCCTAAGCGGGGTACACATTCAAACTGATTGGTTTAGGTCCTGCAATGCCTACATGCCAGGCTACATGGAGTCCCAGGTTATTAGACAACCAGGGAGTCAGTGGGAATATTTACTGAGCAGTTCGGGTATTGTCTTAACAGCTACAGGAATTACAGGTTTGGGGGGTAGCAGAGGAATTTAACAATACCTGGTCTTTTACTTTTTAACTCAGGCCCTGCAGCTTAGAAACTTTACAATGCCCGGTCTTTTACACTTTAACTCAGGCCTTTCGGCTTAGAAGCAGCTTAGAAATTTTACCCTTACACAGACTTTTATTTTTTGGGTGGGGGAGGAGTACCAGGGATTGAACTCAGGGGCACTCAACCATTGAGCCACAACCCCAACCTTATTTTGTATTTTATTTGGAGTCAGGGTCTCATTGAGTTGCTCAGAGGCTGGCTTTGAACTTGCGATTCTCAAGCCTCAGTCTCCCGAGCCACTGGGATTACAGATGTGTGCCATCATGCATTAAAACATTATTGTATAGTCTTTTGGATGAGTATTTGTTTGTTGCTATTGGTTATGTGGCTGGAAACAGTTCGCTGGGTCATAGGTTAGGGATGTGTTCCACTTTTGTAGATGCTGTCGAGCAGTTTTTGGGGGGTTGTATGAACTCACAATCCTACTGGCAACATGTTCCAGTTGCTCTACGTCCTCATCAACACTTGATATTATCTGCCTTTCTTATTTTATCTGTTCAGGAGGATGTATAGTGGTCTCAAATTTTGGTTTTAATGTGCATTTCCCTGATATTTAATATAGCTGAACAATTTGAACATCATTTTATATATTTATTGTTTATTTGGATACTATTTTAGTCAGCTTTTTCATTGCTGTGACCAAAAGAGAATAACAGAGAGGAGGAAGTTTATTTGGGGTTCACAGTTTCAGAGGTCTCAGTCCCTAGATGGCTAACTCTATAGTTTGGAGCCCTAGGTAAAGCAGAACATCGTGGTGAAAAAGTATGGAGAAGAAAAGCAACTCAGGACATGGCAGTCAGGAAGCAAAGAGAGAGTGCTCCATCCAGGGACAAAATATAAACCCTATGGGCTGGGGTTGTGGCTCAGCGGTGGAGCCTGGCACATGCGGGCCCCTGAGTTCAATCCTTAGCACCATGTAAAAATAAATAAAATAGGGCTGGGGTTGTGAGTCAGTGGTAAAGTGCTTGCCTAACATGAATGAGGCACTGTGTTTGATCCCAGCACCACATAAATGTAAAATAAAAATATTGTGCCACTTAAAACTAAGAAATAAATACTTAAAAATAAATAAATAAATAAAATAAAGGTATTGTGTCCAACTACAACTAAAAAATAAATAAAATATATCTCCTTAAAGGCTACTCCCAGTGACCTAACTCCTCTAGTCACATCCTGCCTGCCTTCAGTTACCACCCAGTTAACCCCTACCAGAGGATTAATCCACTAATTGGGTTACAACTCTCAATATCTATTCACTTCATCTCTGAACTTTCTTTCATTATCTCACACATGAGCTTTTGGAGGACACCCCATATCTAAACCTTAACAGATATCTTCTCTTACATCGAGCTATGGAAGTCTTTCACCTTTTCTTCAATTGGCCCATCTGCCTTTCTCTCTTTGCTTTGCTTTGTTCTTTATATATTCAGGACATGAATCCTTGGCTAGAAATGAATAAAGTGTGTGTATATTTTCTCCCATTCTATGGGCTTGTTTTTTCTCATTCTCCCAGTGAGCTCTTTTGGAGGTCTCAAACTCACTCATGAGATGAAGTCTAATTGAAATGTGTGACTTTTGCCCAGTGAGCTGACAGCTAAGCTTAAGTTGCTCTGCTTGGTTTCCACATGAGCACATGAAGTTCACGTTGGCCATCCTTCAGCTCTTTAGTTCTCAAATCTCATTCTTCTGAAACCTAAGGATGATGACAACTTAAGATGGTGAATCCCACCTGGTAAGGAGCAATCATGGGTGGAGGATGCAGTGGCTGCCGAGGGTCAGAATAAATAGGGAAGACTAAATTAATAGGGCAAGCTTTGGAGTAAGATGGATCTGAGCGAACTTTGGCAAATCACTCAACATCTCTGAACCCATTTTCTGGTTCCTCTTAGTTTTATGGTTTGTTTTATTCATTCACAAAATTTACTGTGTAAACATTAAGTTTCGGGCACAGTGATAGTGATTGTGGTTAAGGACCTCTAGATTAAATAAGTCTTCAATAATTAGTAACTACCATTTATTTTCTAGAATTTCTGGTTTGTATCTTGAGATGCTTAGTCAATCTATTTAAGAATATTTGGAAGAAAATGCTTTTGAAATGAGAATCATTAGTTCCAAATCAGCATCAGTTTGCTCAGACCGCTGTAACACAGATCCCAGAATGGTGGCTTAAACAGAAATATATTTTCTTATAATTCTGGAGGCTGAAAATCCAAGGTCAAGATGTGGGTAGGTTGGAAATGCCTTTCTTCTGAATGCCCCTCTCCATGACTTGCACATGGCCATCTTCCACCAGTGTCTTCACATGGTGACATCCCGGTGCACATTGTGACCTGAACTTTTCTTTTTATAAAGATGTAAATCACTTTGGTTAAGGTCAAGACATGACTTAGTTTTATCTTCTTACCTTTTTAACAGTTCTATATCCAAATAAAGTCATATTGAAGTATGAACATATGAATTTGTGAGAGTGACATAATTCAGACCATAACAGCAGAATATACTAAGAAAATATTAAACTTCTATTTATTTTTAAAAGCTAAAATGTAAACTTTATTAGTGTTCAATAAATAAATTTATAGTTGACTATATTATTTTAAAATAAACATATCTGTAACATACATGTTCAAAAATTACTCCTGCTAGAGACACATAGTTAAAGAAGTTTAGAGACCACTAATCTAATGTGTCAGGCTACAAGAGACAGCAGATAGAGGAGTTGGCAGAGGAAGAATGTAACTGCGTGTTGAAATTGAGCAGGTATAACTTAGACCAAATCCAAAAGTACAGTGAGGTGACACAGGGCTGGGGGAGGGAATGAAGCAGATTAGCAGTAAAGGGCAGAATGGCTGGGTCGGTGACTGGGACAGGAACATGAGGATGGACAGCATGATGAAATTACAAGGGAGACCTTCAATATGCTATGTGTGTGGCAGATGGCAGCATCACAGCTGTGCTACCTCAGGGGTGGCCAAGGACTCGCGGTGGGTGGTGAAATGTGTGGAGAAGTGGGTGCGGCACTCAGGAGCAGCACCTTCTTAGCCAGCATTCAAGCCGCCTCTTCCCCACCTTCTCTGGGATGGGGTCCCAGGGAAGTGGCCACAGCAGCCAGAGCAGCAGCTATTTCCAGTTGGCATAGCAGTGTTTCAGTACGATGGCACCCGGGCTTATCAGTCAACAGCAGACCCAAATATAAGCATTTCTTAGATAATCTCCTTAACATGTACTTTCTCAGCACAGGTCTCTCCCTCTACTTGTGTCAGTCAGAACTTCATTTTCTTTCCCATTATATTAAACTCCTCAGGCTTGAGTAAACCTTGACATTATTCTTTTCTTCCTCCTTCCCATTCTTGACTTAGCAAAACTCCAGAGTGCATCTTTATAACACACTCCTAGGCACAGGGGAAGAAAGGAAAAGGTCAGATATCCACAGGTTCGAATTTGGATTGTGAAGGGCTGCAGATCTTAAACAGGAGAGCAGCACAGCAAAAAATTATTGATATTATTTGTTGATGTGACAACCTGTTGATTGCTATGATTATTTGGCCCATGCTTACTAAATCAAGGTGTCAGCAACTCCAGTCTATTTCTACAGTTTGTAAGAGACTTAACTGGAAGGAAGAAGGGTGATTGCCAGTCTATGACTAGCCCCCAAATTGGAAAACAAACCCAAGATTCACTTCACTGACTCACTGCACACGAGCTAAACATTATCTAAAATATAGCTAAATGCTAGAGATTTACGAGCAGTTTTGATTCAATGTGTTTACGCTCTCGTGCTTCTGATGGACATCCATTCTTGGAATATGGGAAGATGGCAGTTAGTGAACTGCCAAATGTCACATCAATTTTAAATTCCTCACTCCTACACACTATAATCAATTGGACAAAATATGATACCATATCCTGGCATTTCCCTCAAGCACTACAACAATACATAAGACTAAGCAATTCAAACCTTCTTACTAACAGAAATCAGCTTTTAAAAAATATTCCATAAAGCCCATGTCTTAGTCAACTTTGTAGCACTAATGAATGTTCTTTCATAGTTAAAAATTGGAGAGGGGTACCCAGAGTATGTAAGGTGAAGTCAGGGAAAATATTTTACAATGCACACATACATGCTTTCTGTTGATGTATGTGCATGCTGGTGAGCTTTAGTTACAACAATGCTGAAGATATATACATTAACAATGCCCTATTACAGCAGCTGTTTAGGAACTTCATTTGAATGTGTAAGTTTCTAGAGTCAGGTGTGAGTGGCACCTGTAAACCTAGCTACTTGGGAGGCTGAGGAAGGTGACTGAGTTTGAGGCCAGCCTAGGGAATTTAGCAAGACCCTGTCTCACTGCAGCGGGGTGGGGGGAGGGGTGTTCTACAAGGCTGTGAAGAAAATGAAAAGGGCCTCCAACTCCACCAACTCCACACTCTTTGATTGAGGATGTTTGCTCAGAATCTCTTTACTCTTGCTTTGCACATAATTCTAAGGTACTTGGCCAGTAGAACTCAAGGCCCACAACAAAGTAGCAGAAGAAAATAAGGGGAGAGTTCAAAGTCCTTGTTTGCATCAGAACCATGGTGGGGAGGAGACCTGGAACCAGGTGCACAGAAATGGACACTGAAAAGGGGATCTCAGGTGACTCTGGGAATGGCAGGAAGACAAAGGAATGTCAGAATAAAAATCGCATGTAGTCTGAGGTACAAGACTAAAACTCTGAATAGGTGAGTTGAAGCCAGGTAAAAGAAGAGTACTTACAAGGTAAAATAAAGTTCAGAATCGACCTGTCCAGCAGGTCTCCTTGCTCAGACCACTTGCCCAAGAACAGCCTTGGGTCTGTCTCAGTTCTGCCCTCCTCTTGAAGTTCTCTGAGTCCAACAAGAAGGCACTGCATTCCCCAGTTCTCTTCATTTGGGTCTGAGGCAGAGCAAATATCTCTGGGTAGTTCATTTATTCATTATTTATTCATTTAGTTTTAATTGTGCACCTACTATGGACCAGGCACAATGTCAGGGGAAGGAGATACATTAGTGGACAAAATGAATTTTGCTTCATGGAAGTTAGATTCTACATGGAGAGGAAAACAAAAGTGAGAGGAGTTCTAAGAAGGAAAGGCAAAGGACACAGAGGTAGACATAATTTGTTTCCTTAAATGGAGTAGTCAGAAAGGCCTGTTGAGGTAATTTTGAGCTAAGACTTGATAAGACTCAATCATGTGGAGACCACCATGAGTAAGTCTGTAGATTATCAACATTCTTGAAATCATTGACTCATGGCAAGGCAAAGTGGAAGAGAGGATGGAAGTTTCTTTGGAAAGGTTAGGTTCCCTCTGAAGGGCTCTACTAAGATCCTGATAGACCACTCAGGTTACAGTCAGTCAGTCAGTCGACACGCACTCTAAGTGAGAGATGCCAACCTTGAGCAATAGTCAGGAGTATACAGTGCAGAAACAGGGCTGCTGGAGGACAGCAATGGGGATCTGGAGCCTAGTCTACCAAGTCCCTGGGATCTTTATTTTCAGCTCTTCTCAGGAGGACGGTTAGTGGGTTCCAGCAGCAGGGCTTTGGAGAAGTAAGGAGTGGCCATTCAACTTCAAGTGCTTGGTTAAACCAGAACAAGCAGCCTCCAAAGTCAAAAGCCCAAACCTGTGTGTAGGCGCACACCCAGCCCTGTAGAGCTCGGTGATGTCGCTCATCTCCACAGAGGCCTCTGGACAGCTCAAGTATGCATCTAGTTCACTATGGCTAAGGAAGAAAGGGAGCGTGCTCCATTTCACAAAATTCTCCACTTAAAAAAAAGAGTTTTTTCACACGGTACCTAGAGGAAAAATTCTCATTTACTGGATATGGGAATTTACCTCTCCAAGGTTTTGTTCAGACAACTATCCTAATCCTAGGTTACCAAGGGACTGTGACCAACCTCTCACAGTACGCCTTACCTTCAGAAGTCACTTTACAGTCTACAGCTAGTTGTCTGGGCCCGTTTGAAAGCTCCAATTAATTCACACAGAACGAGCTGGAGCGGGCGCCACGGCGACGCTTCCCCTCCCTGACTTGCTTTTGTACATTTGTTTGGCTCCAGTTGCTGCGGTTTAGTAAGCTGCTAGGCTACCCTGACCGGTTCGCGTGGAAACCAACACGTCTGAAGGACTGACGGTCCCCCAGCGGCGGGTCCAGCGGCTCGCTCAGACCTCACTCAAGCCCGCGCGGCGCTGGGAGGGGCGGGGCCCGACGTAGGGCGTAGGCGTGTGTCGGAGTGGTGGGTGTGACACGTGGGCGGGGCCCTGGCGCCAGAATGGGCGTGGCCGGAACGGGCTGACGCAGGCGTCGGTGGGCGTGGGCGTGGGCGTGGCTTGAGTGGGCCTGCGCAGTCCGCTGTACTCAAGGCGGCGGAGGCGAAGAGCTGGAGGAAAGATGGAAGACTTCCAGGCTGCAGAGGAGGTAAGCGCCCGGGGGGTGACCAGAGGGTGGAGGCCCAGATCCCTGAGCGTGGTGGCACGGTCCTGCCTGGGGAGTCCTGGCTAAGTTTCTCCGGCGGCTCGCCGGGCTGTGGCCGTCCCTCCCCGGCCGGAGGCTGACGAGCGCCGGTGCCGCCCCGCCGCAACCTGCACCGGCTCCACCGCGGTTGCCTGGCGGGGAGGGGCGCGGGAGGCCGGGATTCCGACTCCTTCCCGCGCGGCCGGCGCCCAGGGCCGCCGAGGGAGCGTCCTGGCGCCTCTGGGAGCTCGACTTCGCTCGGCCCTGTCTTCCGCAGCCCGGCCCCGGGAGCGCTCCGGTCGAGGCTGGAAGACTGGAGCTTGGCATTGTAGCGGACGCCAGGGTGTCCTGCGTGCGTGACAGGGGCGCACAGGGCCACCTCCCAGGCCCTTCAGTCAGGGACTGGTGTCGAGGCTGCCTTGCAAATGCACCCGTGCAAATAGGAGAACCTGCCTTTGTCTCCGTTCCGCACCGCTCCTGGTCTTGCGGTGCAGCGCTCACTCCCACCCAGGCCGCGGCGAAGGAGTACGTTCCATTATGGTATGAGTTTGAGAGGTTAATAAAATAGCCCATTCTTGTGGGGGGGAAAAGTCTCTTCCTGCTCCAAGAAGGAGGGTCAAAGCACACCATCATTTGCCACGCAGTAGTCATTGTAAGGTGTGCTGCTGTGATGGCTTTTCTTCAAGCTGACAAACATTCAGGAAAAAGCGGATAGAATAGTTGCTTATTTCTTCTTGCCAAATAATCCTTGCTGAAATTCAAATAGAGCTCTATGTTTTATGCAGCCTGTCAAAAATAAAAACATGAATTTGGTAAGGTTTGGTATTTTGTCATTTTTCTTTTTTTTTATTGGTTATTCAAAACATTACAAAGATTTCAGAATCACATCGGTTACACATCCACATTTTTACATTTTGTCATTTTTCAACATTTCAACCAGGAATGTTTTGATAGGTAAATAAGACTTAAGGACTGAGCCTAGAGTTTGTTACATCTGATTTCCTGGCAGTAACTTTTAAAGCAATGCCATCAGTGTTTGACTGTTGGTTAGCAACCAAGTAGATAATCCTAAGCAGCCAGGGTTCAGAAGCCATGAGCAAAGAAGCTTTTCCCTGTAAACCACCAACTAATATAGGATTGGAAAATGGCTTGTATAATAATAACATTGAGTAAACCTTTTAAAAGGGGGGGTACTGTGAGGAAACCCTTAATAATGCATTCTAATTCTGGCTTTCATAGTGAAGTGGCTTCATTATTTCAGAGTGCAGTGGCATGTCTGTAAAATGAAGGGGAGCACCTGGTTGGATGAGACCGTGACTGTCTTGGGTTCGTCTTGGTGTTTACTAAATTGGCCATTCTAGTCCTACCAGCCTCTCAAGAAGCCTTTTCTGCACATCCTCTAACTTTATGTGGATTCTACTCCTAACTCATTCATTTTTCTCATATAAGTTGAAACTGTCCAAAGGATTCCATACAACTGCTCTACTTTCCACTAAAAGTTCATTAAAATCTCCTCTACCCTTGGCATACTTTAACCTTATCTAAAATTATACAGGACTTGACTTTATGGTTAGGATCACTGTAATCTCTTGGAAGGGTCCTTTAAACTTCCAGAAATGTTTTAATCTCTAAGATACCACACATCTTCATTAACTTGGTGTGATTGGGCTTTGTTTCCAAGTCTCACTTCTCCTGAGTATAGCAAAGATACACTTTGGGCAACCAGCTCTTATTTCTAGTGAAAAGAAAGAGACATCACTAGAACAGGGCAGAACCCAAATGGTCACCAGGCAATCAGGGAGGAAAACTTCTTGCCACAGCAGAACTGGATGCTCTTATTCCACCTGCCAAGCACTCTGACTGAGGGTCCCTGGGGCTGTCCTCTAGGAGGCATATCCAGAACTAAGTACTGTTCCTAGGACTCAACAGTAACTTTAACTGCTCATTCTCCTGTGAGGAAGCACCTTGGCAGGCAGGTTCCTGACTGATGTTATTTTCAGGATGACCTGTAACTATGAATCTGCCATATATGAAAAGGAAATTATTCTTTTGGACTAGATTGCTGCTGACAGCCCACCCCCTCAGTCAGCTGGTTGTGAAGTGGTACAGCATTCAGAAAAATCATTATCCAGAGATAGTGCCATCATTTTAAATTTTATGGTTAATAATGGCTTTAAAAAAATAAAACCAACCTCTGAGTTTTAGGCCTCCTAATCAGTTTACATTAGGGAAGAGAGAATTACATCTTTTAAATGGCTTGCTTAAGTTGCATCAATTAATTTATATAAAAATTGAGTAGTTGGGCTGAGGCTGTGGCTAAGTGGTAGAGCATTTG
This sequence comes from Callospermophilus lateralis, assembly GCF_048772815.1. Classification (NCBI taxonomy): domain Eukaryota; kingdom Metazoa; phylum Chordata; class Mammalia; order Rodentia; family Sciuridae; genus Callospermophilus; species Callospermophilus lateralis. The sequence goes on from NC_135310.1 coordinate 9,721,805, forward strand.
CCTGGTGCACATGAGCCACTGGTTCAATCCTCAGCACCACATAAAAATAAAATAAAGATATTAAAAAAAATTGAGCAGTAACCATCTATACTGGTTAATGATCCTACCAGCCAATTGAATGGGAGAAGAGATTAAATTCTAGATCAAACTTAAAGTGGGGTCTGAGATTGTAGCATGATTATAACAAACAACAGCAACAGAACCTTTAAATTATATACATGTGTTCTAGTCCTGCAGCTGCAGTCACTGGCTCTGTGATGCTCAAGGACCACTTAATGTTTGAGTCTCCTTGTAATGCATTCCACAGAAAGTGAACAGGCTAGGTGAGATAACTTCTAAAATCTTCATTTCTATATTTTGTTACTTAAATTTGCATTTATTGATGCAATAGAAACATCTTTTGAATAAATCAAACTTATCTAAGTTTTCTTCCCTCACAGACTGCTTTTGTTGTTGATGAAGTGAGCAACATTGTCAAAGAGGTAAGAGGAGAAATGCTTTCTTTTTAAGCATTTATGAATGAAAACACTATATAAGTTAAATACTTGGGAATATTTTCAGCAGTTATTGAGCCTGTGTGTTCTGGCATTTCAAATAACATTTTTCCTTCATTATTATTTAGATCAGAATTATTCCAGTATTGTGTAAATTATATGCATTAAATCAGGAAATTTTATGTGGCATATTATTAAATGTTACCAAGGCTAAATTCTATGACCTTTTAGCATAGAAAATTCATGGCATACAAATAAGTATTTCTAGTGTTTAATGGGAGTGAATGTAAAGGAAATTTAACAACTTTGAGTTAGGAACTGGTGATGCAGTTTGGGGCTTAGTCAGTTATTTTTCTTACATTCCTAAACTACCCACATTGTTGTTATGCAGCATAGTCTCTCCCTTAAAGGATGAGGATGAGACACAAAAGGGATGTTGAACTGCCTTCATTCATGAGAAGTACACGTGAGGGAGCAGCCAGGGACTGACCCACCCTCCTGGAGTTTGCAGTAGGGGGATGGCTTATCAGATACTTGTGCTGGGACATGCAAGCTTGCATTTCCTGTGTGGACAGTGCCACAGGTCTTGGTGCTGTGAGAGCATTTACAAGGGGATTCAACCTAAATTGGGGTTAACACAGTGGAAAAATGGGAACACCACCTCTGGGCTGTGACAGGGTGTGCAGAAGCTCCAGCGGTGGGGGCTGAGCATGGAGAGTGTGGGTGGCAGGGTGCAGAGCTGGGGACTCTTGGGGCAGTAATGAAATCAAAAAGGTTTTCCTAGTCACTTCCTGCCTAGGTAAGATGGAGCACAGATGTTGAGCCACTGGCTAAGGGAAAGTCATTCAGTAATCTAACTCTAAGGGTACCATTTAAGGGTTCATATGTTAATATTGGGGTTCATAAGGGTTCATATGTTCATATGTTTACTGCTAATGCAAATTATCGACTAATGCTGGAGTAATAAAGAACCACAACCTGTTTTTGTGAAAAGTATCCAAATGCAAAGTGATTTTCTCTTTTACTATATACATTATTTAACATCAGGCATGATTTTCTGGTTTCTTCGTGGGGTCTTTAACAATTTGTTTTTCACTGTTTCATGTCTGACAAGTGGGAGCAGGAAGGTGTAAATTAGACTGGAACTGGGTAAAGTGGAGGCTTAGGTTCTAATGTTGCCTCCTTGTTTCTTGAATTAACTTTGACTTGCTCACCAGGGAGCAGGAACAAGGAAAGTATAGGTCACCACCCCACAAAGAAGCCTGGAGTGAATATGGCCAGTGTATCACTGGCCTCAGTGGCATTTTTGCCCTGGTAACAGGTTCATTCTCTATTCAAGCTGTTTTAAATAGTGACAAGTTATAATTTGGACAGGTCCAAACCTGAAGGAGGGGTTTTCCCCCTCCCTGAAAAAGTGAATTTCAGAGTGTGTGAAGAGTTGCCAGATTTAGAGGTTTGACTTGAACAGTGTCTTCTCTTTTTTGACAGTTTCCAGGTCTATAATGCCCTAGTCCCCCTAAAGCAGAACTGCTGGACCCCACATGCTCTGAGCTAGGTGGGGCAGACATGGCAGTGGATGAGGAACCAGGAGCCGTGTTAGCAACTGGATAGATAGGAAGATAGATAGATAGAGCGAGCCCTGGATAGATAGGAAGGGTTGGGGACAGAATCAGGTTGTGACCCTTTGTAGGTTTTTATTCCTCAGAAGCAGGGTCGCTGGCCAGGTAACCCTTTTGTTTCACTACCACCTGCATTGCAAGCCTTGGACTGTTGGCTCTCTCTGTATGTCTGAGGATGGAACATGGCCCTCACTGAATGTTACTTTTATTTTAGGTCATAACTGTCAAAGAAACTCAGGTTTCTGGTTTCTAGCACAACATATTAGAAAGGCACATGGGCCAATGCAAAAGGGAGCTCATAGGGAAGAACCCAGAAAGCCACAGGACGGGAATCTCATAGCAGTAAGCTTATTAGCAGGAGCAGGGACAGTGGGCCCTATCCTAGAACAGCCCTAGAAGAACAGAGCGCAGAAGAGGAAGGTTCTAAATAAACAATGTTGTCGCAAATGTTTTAAGTTTTGACATGTAAGGGCTGTACTTTAGTCCTATAAATGAACGAATCCTTGTAATTAAGAATAAACTTGCATTTTCATAAATATTAACTGGAACGTGTTTGGGGCATTCTTTAGCATTCTTGTGCTTTGTTCTCTAGGCTATAGAAAGTGCCATCGGCGGTAATGCTTACCAGCACAGCAAAGTCAACCAGTGGACTACAAATGTCGTAGAACAAACCTTAAGCCAACTCACCAAGCTGGGAAAACCATTTAAATATATCGGTAATAGACTTTTGTTTCTCATATATTTGTTGGTAGTTCTTTAAATACTGATCAGAGGTGTGTCCAGTGCCAGAAAAGAGAGGTAGCTTGCCAATTTAGTGCCTAACTTCAAAGAAAGTTCCTCATAATAGGTCACTGGCCTGTTTGGCTGCTGGTACAATTCCAGGGTATACATCTGTCTAGAAACTTTTAGAACAAGTTATGTTGTAAAAGAAGAGAAGTATGGAGCTGGGGTTGTGGCTCAGAGGTAGAGCACTCGCCTACCATATGGGAGGCACTGGGTCGATCCTCAGCACCACATAAAAAATAAATAAAATAAAGATATTGTGTCCACCTATAACTAAAAAAAATATATATTTAAAAAAGAGAGAAGTATGTAATTTGTCAAAAGAGTAGGACAAGGCAGTCTACCCCTATCATTTTTACTATGAACATCAATCACATGATCTATGTACATACATTAAAAGTGGGCAAAATGAAATTTATGTTGCCAAAATTTTTCTAATAACTCTTTGTTTTAATTTAAGTGACCTGTGTAATTATGCAAAAGAATGGAGCTGGGTTACACACGGCAAGTTCCTGCTTCTGGGACAGCTCTACTGATGGTATGATTTTTCAACCACATTGGTGAGGTCATGTTGTGCCTTTTCCTTGAAAAAATTTCAAGTACCTGCTTGGACCATGCTGAGATATATAGTATTTAAAATAATATATATTATAGGAGTGATTTATGAACTGTGTGCTTGGGTGTGTTGTGTCTTCAAAGGCATAACTTTACAAGTTATCTTACCTGTTATGGAGATTTGCCAGCCTTCTTTATCTGTATACCATAAGGAGGTGGGTACTGGAGTAATGGCCCCCCTAGTTTCTTCATTCTCAGTGCTGATCTTTCTCTCCCCCCACCAACCAGGGAGCTGCACTGTGCGATGGGAGAACAAGACCATGTACTGCATTGTCAGCGCCTTTGGACTGTCCATCTGACCTCTTTGTCCAGCCTGTGACCTCTTTTGTCTCAACATTTCTTTTCTATTTTCTAACCCACCATGAATTCAGTGAACACCTTTCTCTTGTGTTTTGTAGCACTCTCAAAACGTAGACAAGTAAACCAAATGACTACACTGTTATATGAACTGCATAATCAAAGTCAGATGAATAATTAATTCTGTAGGTAGACTGGAGTTTGTATTGCCACTTGTCTTAACTCTATTTCTTTTCAAAGGTGCTAAAAACTGAAATCTGCTAGTGGGAAACTCTTTACTCTCTGAAATGATTCAAATACACTAATTTTCCATACTTTATACTTTTGTTAGAATAATAAATTATTCAAATTTCAAGTCTGCTTGTTTTTCATAGTTATATTAGTGTCACAAATTCTTCATACTGGGTTAGTGCCTTCAGAAATCTGTAAGACTCACAAAAGGAAAGTTGCCTTCGGCTCTTCTGCCACCCTGAGAGTACACTGAATGTTCTGGCTGGTGCTCCCAAGAGCAAAGCATCAACAATGCTGGGAAGAGAGGTGAGGCCAGGTTCTTGGTAGGCTGGGATCCAAGGTCAGCCACTGGTTACTCACTGTGACCATGAGGTGTGAGTCCATTGGTGAACTCAAAATCACAAATGTTCACAAGCAGCTTAATCAAGCAGGCAGTGACAAGCCCCAAATTATCTAGGAAAAGAGAGAAGATCTCCAGCCACCTTGTCCGATTCAGTTCACTGGACTGAAAACCTCCGCTGGCATGGACCAAGATGACGAAAACAGGAGGGAAAGTCCTGGGGTTCTTTTTCTAGGGATGCGATACATACAAATAAAATGCCTTGATACATCAATAAAACAGTTGCTTCTGTACTTTGGTCTTCCCCAGGAGGAGGATTTGTTGCTTTCACCCACTGGACCAGGATGCTGACAGTGCTGCTGGGTTCTGGTTAGATCTTCTGCGAACATCACATCCCTTATTCCTAAGTTGCCAGCTTCTGGAAGTTGAGAGAGAGGTGGGCAAGACAGACACCTGGCTCAAAGCTGTGACGTTACAGCTTTACTCCCATGTTATTTTTCAGTAGCAATCACATAGTGTTTTAGTTCTTGAGGGCTTACAAAATGCTTTCACAGTTGGTCACTTTGTGTCCACAGCAATTATGCAGCTAAGCCAATATATGATTTTAAAGTCAAATGTCTAAGTAAGTAGAATAGTGTGCCCAAAGCCCAGGCGTCCGTTGTCCTTTTCGTAGGTCTCCCATAGGCCACAGCAGATGTGGTAATAGTCAGACATGGTAATCGTAACACTGTTGTGTCTACCTCCTGAAATGGGGCGGCGGGGGGGGAGGCCCCATTCTTGTCTCGGAAGCCCTTGTACTAAAACACTCATGTCTAAAAGGCCAAACATGTCTAAAAGAGCAAACAATCAAGATACATATAAGGTTTGAAAGCTAAAAATAAATTAAACAGAATAAGGCCATTCCCAAATAGTAAGTTTGCCATAAATAAACATTTATTGACATTTGCCTGATTGATTACATCCACTCTGATCAGGTGGCCAGGAACACTGTGCTCCACTGACAGTTCCAAAATCTAATACATAGTTCTTTCTTTTTGACCTTAAAAGTTCAGTGTTTCATTTTTACAAATATTTACAGGTTTTTGTGTTTTTTTTTGTTTTCTGTAAAAAGGAATTTTTCAGTAGCAGAAAACCCTTTCATAGTGTATATCACACCAGTGCATCCAAAACCCCAAGACAAGATAAACTGCTCAACAGGATATCACAGATTAAAGCAGTTTTCCTTTGGCCTGAAGAAAAGACTTGTATTTTCTTTTTTCACCCACCCCCCAATCTAATCTCTAAGGCAACTGGTTTCTGAAACCCTCAAAATACACAAATACACCTTAGTATCTATATCTGATCTTTAATAAATGTTCATGGAGTAGTCTCTTTTAATGATCCCTTTTGTGGGTATATTTTTCCTGTGAAAATGATTCAGGAAATAAGGTACTGGCCACATTATAACCTTTTTTTCATAACTATGCCTTCAATAAACAGTTCATCAAACACTTGAGGCTGGTGACATTTGTCTTGTAGCCTATCCAGCTAATGCGCTGAGTTTACACAATTTTTCTAACTTACTGAAGTCTGTAATTATGTATAGTCATCACCTTATAAACCTTTAATATAGTTCATATATCCCCTTCTCTAGAAAGAGAATGGCACCACTTCGCTGCTGGAATGATTTAATAATAAATCAAGCAGATCTGTTATCCATGTGGATAATGAAGCTTTCCCTAGGGAAACCAGGAAATAGCTCTGTTCATCTTCCAAGTTCCCCTAGACTGGACCAATATAAAAAAAATATCCCAGAGACGAAGTTATTTAATCCATTATCATGAAAGCATTAAAGTCAGCCCATTTATAATTTAAGGTTGCAAAATTTTACTATCCTCTTAGAAAACAATTTTGTTACTATCAAAAGTTTCTGGCAGACTTTAGTGTTTTAACCTAATACCTATGGCACATATTCTACATGCTTAGTGCTTTATAAGCAAATTTTTACATGGAATATATAATGTGTCAATATCTATAACACCCAGGGAAGCAAAATAAAAAAATGCATGATTTAATAAGCAACCATTTTTCCTTAAGTACTAATATTTCTCTTGTTTCCAACAAAAAAATACTCCCATACTTTCTTTCATTGATGCCATGAAGAATCAGTGTGTGACAATATTAGCCATCAGTTTATAATCACTACATGACAAAGACAAGCCTAAAAAAGTTCTGTCTATGGCTAAACCTCAATATCTTACATTTACTGATAACAGCATTCCAAATCATGGACAATCCTTTTATAATGATTAAAACATAAACTACATTACATAATATGTTAATCAGCACAAGTCAGTCTTTATCAATATACATAAAATTATAGTTGGAGTAGTCTCAGTAGGAATTGTAAAATTTGGTAACAAACATTTCAATATACAGAATCAAAAAGTCATCACAGCATTGCAGATGTAAAAATCATGTAAACTTGAATTACCCTTGCAATAATTGTTTTCAAACATTCATATTTACAAGGTGTTTAAAAACAAAGTAAATAAAATCCATAAAGTACATTATCATTAAAGTTTAAAAAGGATGTCATAAAGCATAGCGTCCTTCAAGCATCGCTCAGGACCTAGTACCACCTGAGGTGGACTGTCACCTGTGGCTCTGGATGGAAATATGAGAGTTGGTGCATAGATGAAGGGACCGTAGGTGCTGCCTGGAGAGCCGGACGAGCCACTTCTGGCCTCTGTGTTGGTCAAGATGGCAGCAGATGGGGGATGGTCATAGTTATCACATGTTAACAGACATAACTGTGTGTGGCCAGGGAGGAGCAAGGAAACATCAACTGTCTCTGACAGAAAGGAAAAGGACCTCTGATGCCCAAGCTTTGCCAGCACCAGAGATGTCTATTTTCCATGGGGCAATGTATCTGCTCACCTGGCCGCTGTGAGACTCACTGGAGCACAGGGAGTGACTTCCAAACAAGCTACCTCTACCCAAAGATGTGTTTCCATAGCCATTTAAAATCTCTTACTTTCTTTTCATCTAGTTCCCAAAGAGGAAACTGAAAAACACTTTGGCAATAAAGAATCTATAATATAACAATCATTCATGTAGCTTTTATTTAAAAAAATAAAGCTCTGTGGGGCTTCATGTTCAACTAAGTTGCAGAAACTATTTATTAGAACAAGAAGGACTACCCTGCTGTCTACCCTGACCACAGGGATATCCGCCCATCTTCACGTCTGTACAGTGTGCGCACACACCCTGGGAAAGCACCACGGCACAGAACCTCGCCCGCAGAGCTGGTGACCTGCAACTTTCCTTTCTCATTCAGCTTATCAGAGCTCCTCAGAACTCACTTCTGTTGTCACTGTCACCTCTGCTTCAGTGGCAGTGAAGGGCTGGAGCCTGGCCCCTGCCTTTCCCCGGTGAGATGTGCTATACATGGCTCACCCAATGCAGTAGATGTGAAGGTTCCAGATTCTGGGGAATCGAGGACCCTGACCACTGCCCAGGGAAGGACTGCCCAGCTGAGTGGCCACAGAAACAGGCTTTACTTTAAGTTAAAAAAAAAAAAAAAAAGGTACCATAGGAAAGAGAGGGAAGGAAGAAGAAGGTTTCCCATGGCTCAAAATTACTGAATTATTTTAAAAAACAAAGTGCGTAACTACTAAAAATGGGTAATCTCTCACCACTGAAAACATGCTCTCCCATCTGAAATCTGTAGAAAGGATTTGGCTTTTTCTGCTTTTTATCAGCCTTTTCCCATATAAGGAGCATATGTGACCCGACATATAAATTTTCTCTCAAGGTTTGGTTTTTCTTTTAAAAATATGTAAACAAATAAGGAACAGGGAACCTTGCTTATAAGAAAGTCTGAACATAAGCAGGTCGAAGGGAGGCCAGGACATGGTCACTGAAGGAAGGCGGCCGGCCTCTGGCTGCCCTGCCCACTGCCGGGAACTCAGTCGCTGTCAGACTCCTCCTTGTACTTGGCCCTGATGGCCTGGCCGTTCTGCAGAGGCATTTCTTCATAGTCACTCCTGTCGTGAAAGAGACCTTTGACCATTCTACCTGGAGAGCTCATGACCTCACTGTTCTGGAAGAACCCACTGCACAGCTTCCCTCTGGTGTTCCATCACCACCCCTCCTGCCACTCCTCACCATTGAGCCCCTTTCCTCCTGGCCCACCATGCACTGCCGGCCTTCTGCACAAAGAGGCACTGCTAAATCTAAGCTCGGACCATGTGGAAACAGAAAGCCAGGGAACTACATGACACTCCCAGGTGACTTCCTAACACCCCGAATGGAATTTTAGACTAATAACTACAAAGCCAGATGGAGATGCTCCTGAGATGGCCTTCAGAGGACAGTGACTTACCCATAAATCACATCATCATCAGAGTCATTCAGCATGGAAAAGGCAGGATTGTCTTTCAGCTGGGACTCTGAAAACCAAAAAAGCCTTTTTATCTTTAGCAATTTGTTATTAGCCCAGAGAGAATTCTGAGGAGCTGGAGCCCAGGCCCAGTCCTGTGTTTGTGTGTGAACCTGAGCAGATCTCCGCATGAGTCTCTTTTCTCAGCTACAAGATGGCTGGCAGAGCCACCTGGCAGGGGCATTGTGCAGGCCCAGTGAGTGCCTCTAGAAGAGTAGGCAAAGGCAGGTGCCACACATGTGATCTCTTCCTGCTCACTGTTCTAGGTCTACACAGGCAGCGGGAGACGGGAAATGGGCTCCTGGAGATGTGGCTCTGCCCTATTTGTTCCCACCCTGTCCTGGACCTACAGCAAGCTTCCTCTCTTCCTTTGTCCTAAGGTCACCAAGAAGCTCAAAGGAGACGCTGTCCACAAGGTGCTGTGATCTTGAGCACAGCACAACACAGGCGTCCATCCCAGCAGCTCCAGCCCAGCTCGTTCTCTTCTCTCGTTCTCTGAGGCTGCTTTGTTTTGCTTTTGGCACGTTTTGGTTTTGTAGGTTTTTGCTTGGCTTTGAACAGTCACGACACCAGTCTTCAACAGACTATTTCAAATGGCTGACGGACATAGGCTCAACATATGCTGCGCTCTGGCAAAACTTCAGCCTCCCCATTTAAATTGCCCGTCTCTCTCTGACCAAAGAGAGGGCACCATGAATGACAGCTTCAGTGAAATGCTCATGAACCAATGGACACTTTTTTTTTTTTTTAAGAGAGAGGGAGAGAGAGAGAATTTTTTTCTTAATATTTATCCTTCAGTTTCTGGTGGACACAACATCTTTGTTTGTATGCGGTGCTGAGGATCGAATCCGGGTCGCACGCATGCCAGGCGAGCGCGCTACCGCTTGAGCCACATCCCCAGCCCACCAATGGACATTTCTGTTTCAGTTATGTGCCTGTGACCCAGACCCCAGGGTGACTTACCATACAGAGCATTCTTTGATGGAGAATACACAAAGGCCAGAGTGTAGAGATAAAAGTTCAATAAGCCATAGAAAGACAAGAACTCAGCTGGTGGTGCTCGTCAAGGGAGAAACCATCTGTGAGGACACCTCGCCTGGCGTCTTTGCCTTCAGTCTGCCCCTTGCCATACACCAGACCTCTCTAGTGCTGACCACCAGCCAGCCTGGGACTCCACAATCCAGATGTCGGGACTTCACACTGATTAGGAAACAACAGGTGAGCCATGACCTCTCCTATCACTGGCCCTGGCCCACCAAGACCATATCTGGTGGCAGTTCTCTCACTGCACTAAGGACCTGGAGGGATTGAGTTATATGTATGCAAAGTGCAGGAAGTGAATCAAGGTCTCCAAACACAACAATGAGGTGCAGAGCGGAAGCAGAATCCAAAGCGGCCATTCTGAACTGTCTCTGGACTACAGGCCCCTTGGAGACTCTATTAAAAACTTAGTGTGGAATTCAGTCAAAAACTTGAAAAGCCACGCATTTTTAGTTCTAAGGACAAAGAGGTCCCCGGACAAAAACCCACTGATTCCCTAAGTGTCCCCATACTGCTGGGGACAAAGTGCGCGCGCGCGCGCACACACACACACACACCTATTATCCACATTAACGAAGACAGGGAAACTGGCCTTGGATACAGAGAGAATACAAGGAGGTCCGAGTATTTTATAAGCTCTTCCTACATCCTCAGGCCCAATCTGCCACATTGTCACACCCTGTAGAAATGACATCTGGGAGAGAGGAAGCTCCAGCAGCCCTAGAGTCCCTCCTGGGCCCTCTGCTGCGGGGAAGGTGGCGGATCCAGACTGACCTCAGGTTCGGAGCCAAGGCTGTGGGTCCCTCAGCTGCAGAGGGAAGGTCGTGCAGTACAGAGGACAGTTCCGGAGCACTGGGTTCAGACCCAGGTTCTGCCACATGGTGACTAACCCCGGGTATTGGCTTAGTCCTACCTTGTATGAGCTTTCTGCTTGCAGAGGGTGAGTGACCAAGTCAACCTTCCCAGGACTGACACAAGACAAAACAAAGGGTGAGAGCTGCCACTAAGCATGAACTGCACACAGGAGGTCACAAGGCCTCCTGAAAATAAGTCAGGAGTGAAGCGCCTCCTCCAGAGAGGCCAGAGCTGGACAAATGCTCAGAGGGCTTTCTGGCGCCTTGCTCTAGGTAAAAGGATATAATTCTGGTAGTGAGTTGACAGTTCTGCTACAAAGTTGTCTTGCAACACTTGTGCTCCAAACCTTAAATAAAGGATGATGATGCTGAAAAAGAGGGGCAGAGACATTACGTGAAATACAGAAGTGGCACTAGCTTCATCCAACTCTGTGCTCACCACTGATACGCAGCACTATTCCAGCACGGAAACTTCTACACACACACACACACACACACACACACACACACACTACTATTCCAGCATGGAAATTTCTACACACACACACACACACACACACAATCAACCACTTCTTGTTTTTTGTCTTAGATTTAGGAAGGCTTGACCTCTGGCCAGCTGTGGGGGTAGAATAAGCTAAGTCAGGCGTCAGGCTCCCCTGGCAGCCTCTGATCTACCCACCTCCCCCACCTACCTCCCTGCTCACAGCCACCCTGTTTAATACAAACAGTCCTCCCGATTCCCAGCTCAAATCCCTCGAGAGTTTCTCATCACTGAAAATAAAATCTGGACCCCTCTGGGAGCCTACAAAGCCCACTGCGACCTCCAGAGGCTGCCTGACCACCACAGCCTCCTGCAGTGCTGCTGGGCTGTCCCCTGCCAAGCTCACTCCCACCTCAGGCTGCCCTCAACGTCAGGGCGCCCCCTCCACCTCCCCAGAGCCATCCCTACCCCTGTCACCTAGAGGAGCCACCTGCCTCTGCCATCTTCACCTGCCTTGTTTGCATGGGCCCTTGGGCCACTCAGTCCCTTGGTCATCACCTGTCTTCCTCTGTGGACTTAAATGCCATGACAATGTAAGGAGTTAGAGGCCAAATAGGTTAATACTTAAAACATACCTGCACTACTCTCTCCATGTGAGCTCAGATGTTCCCTTAGAAGGGAAGCTGCACTCCCACTTGGTTCCCCCAGTCCTCCCCTCAGCAAGCCTGGGATCCCCAGAGCCAGCTAGAAACCTGGCAAAGGCCAGCCCCATACAGCCCCTGTGTGGCTCCCATCCAAAAAAAGGCCAACATCCAAACCACCAAAAAAGAAATGCAGAAAACCAGATTTCTCCCCACTCTGAGTCTTGATTTGGAGACAGAGACAAACTCTAAACAACAAATGACTACCTGGAATTTATTCAAAGAAACAACTCCTGCCCAGGAGCAGGGGACCTCCTCCAAGCACGGCCTTTCTCCCTGGCACAGGAGCTCCTCCTGCCTGGCTCCTGCCCCTGAGGGACCCACTGTGCTGCTCTACCACATCTGCTGTGCTAACGCATGCTTGAGCCCTGTCTTGCTGTGCCACAAGTGCCAGGGTCTGGAGTGTTCCTCTTGTCACCTGGCAGGCTCTAATTCCAACAGGTGATGGCAGGCTGCACACCCAGCAGGTGTCAGAGCAAGTGGGGCGAGTGTCTGAGGTTAATGTGCTGCCTCCCGTGGACGTTCACAACAAAACTTATGTGGCCACAAAGAGCCTGAAGAGCTCCACAGAGGGAGACAGACACTCGAGACAGGAATACAGTTCAGTGTGACCATGTTCAAAAAATACAATCTTACCTAATGACAAGCACTACAAAGGTCAATGCTGTCAAAAACTTCAACCTGAGATCTGAAAAAAAAAGAAATACTCCCATTAGCAAATTCTGTTTACCTCACAGATCTCAAAAACAGTAACAAAGGAGAGCCACCCCTCAGAAGCCCCCACCACACCAGGGCCTTTCAGCCCAGGCAGCTCTGAGCTAGCAGGGCCAGCTGGCTTCCAGTGAGCCCCCGCCACACTTCTCTGGTGGGGACCAGCTAGGGAAGGACCCACGATCAGGTAACTTACCCCCACCTCGGCTGAGGGTGCCCACCATGGGACCAGACCAGACCACGGCAGCACGAACCACTATACTACTTTATCTAAATCTGGGAGTTTCATTCTCCAATATCTGTCACCAGGATCTGTCAAATTTTGAGCCCTTTTCCCACCCCATTGCTCTCCCAGTGCTGGCTTCCACCCCAAATGGCCAGTCACCCACTGGGCCTCTTGCAGCCCCAAGGCTCCCTCAGGTGTGCCCCTCACTGGGATCGAGCGGTCCCTGAAGTGGTGCTCACCCACGTAAGGCATATGGCGGAGCTCCGAGCACGCCCGCACCACCAGGAACAGGAGGTATGAGATGTATACAGCTGCCACCACCATGAAGAAGACCTTCATTCCCTGGAACACAGGAGTCGGCGCTTGGCGAGGACGCCTGGGCTGCCTCCTAGCAGCACCCTACAGGCCGCAATGCTCTGCTTGCCCAGGAGGAACCTGGAGCCCTGGGACCACTCCAGATGCAGGAGAGGAGGGACCCCTGAGAACAGACAGCTCCCCACAGGGACCCCCAGCCTCATCATCAGAGGAGCCAGAGCGACACACTTGCTGCCCTGTGGAGCCTGGTGCCAGAGCAGGTTCAGTAAGCCATGGCGGCCACTGCTGGCCTCACCCTGCGTGGAGCAGCCCTGCCCTGCTCATGAGGATGGAGGTTCATGCCCACCACCACCCAGGGCTGCACTCTGAGGGTCCTCAGGCAAGTCCCAAGCTCTGGACCTTGGTTTTCCCATCTGTGAAATGAGGGGCCAAATGGGAAGCTCTTCAAGGACTCTGGCTCGTACTCACGAAGCTCTGCTACGGGAAAGCTCTCCCCTCTGAGGGTGGACAGCTGTGCCTGGTGGCTGCAGGGAAGATCACTGCCTCTGGCCAGGGCCAGGGTCCAGGGTGGTCAACCACACTGAGCCCCTTTCCCACAAGTCATAGGCTGCCCTGGGTGGGGACTTCCATCCCTTTCTGCCTCCCTGTGCCAGAATCCCCCTCTCACGGCCATGTCCTGGGGACCTAGACTGTAGGCAGGGACCCAGTTCTGATTTGCCCAGAGGGACCTGTGTGGCTCTGGTCTGGCTTCTACTTTCTCAGCTACAGAACAGAAGGTACCTAGATAGCTGTCTCTATCCCCTTCCCAGCAATCTCTGGCCTCTATGTATCTCAGGAACAGATGGGCCCTCGCAGTGGCTCTCCCCACCATCTGGATGGGAAGGGAAGGACCAGGCAGGGCCTCAGCTGCACCTTCCGAGAGCTGCTGCTGGGCCCAGCGCTCTACGTTCTTGTCTAAAGAGTAGACTGCATTATTGTCCCACTTTACAGACAAGAAATGGAAGAGGACCTCCCTTACTTACACACCTCCCTGATGTAAAAAGTGGGAGAACCACGGCAGCACAAACCACTATACTTCTTTATCTAAATCTGGGAGTTTCATTCTCCAATACCTGTCACTAGGATCTGTCAAATTTTGCCTATGGGACATGTCAGAGCAGCTCCTTCTTTGATGTTCCTTCCATGACCATCCTCCACAACTAGAAAACCTCCTCTGAGGCCCTGACCTTTCAGAGAGCCTGGCCTTGTGGCTTCACACAGTGGCAACTGCCTTCCCCAGCCCAGGACTGAGTGTGCCCTGAGCATCTCCCTGTACCCGGGCCCTCATCTCCAAGGTGCAGCTGCAGCGCTCCCCTCTGTGTGGATGGCAGTCCTCTTCCCCAGCCCCAAATGCCTCTTCTTCCAAGCTCTGTGGCACTGTGGCATTGTTCATGGGGCATCCATTCGAGAACCTTCGGAAATCCTCCCATTTACAGGCACGTAAGTGCTCTCGGCACCACATCCACTGGATTTCAGTTGAGAATTGGACATTTACACTATTTTCTGGGACACATATGGTCTCCAAACAAGTGCAGCTTGTCAACACATGGCCACCCACTACTCTTCTGCCTCCTTCTCCAAGGCATTTCCACAAGGCAGCACTAATCTCACCCCCTCACAAAGGCAGCCCTGCAAGGCCACCCTGGCAAATGCTGTGGGTCAGGCAAGGCAGCAGCAGCTCTGTGCGGAGCCACGCTGCTCATTTCTGCCATGGGGAACTCTAGAAAGTGGCCTTCAGCATTTCCTGGTCCCGTCCCACATGGGAAGAACTTTAGGGCAGCGACTGGGTACTACACAGGCAACCTCATGCTCACCTGTGACACGCCCTGACCACACCATTTACCTACTCATAAAAACTTCCATGAGTAGAAACACGTGCAGAAATATTCTATTAATTATTCTAAAATTTTACATACCCTCCATGTGTCCTGGCACTTCAAACAGAAACCAAAGACTGGGAGTTGAAGCAGTTATTTATTTATTGGTACCTGGGATTGAACCCAGGGCACTTAACCATTGAGACCCATCCCCAGCCCTTTCTTCTATTTTACTTAGAGACGGGGTCTTGCTGAGTTGCTAAGTACCTTGCTAATCTGCTGAGGCTGGCTTTGAACTCACGATAATTCTGCCTCAGTCTCCCAAGTTGCTGGGATTACAGGCATGCGCCACCATGCCCGGCTAGCTTTTTTATTTTTAATATAATTTTTTGGTAGTTGTAGATGGATAGCATGCCATTATTTTATTTGCTTACTTTTGTATGCGGTGCTAAGGATCGAACCCAGTGCCTCACGCATGCTAAAAGCGCTCTGCCACTGAGCCGCAGCCCTAGTCCCTGAAGCAATTTTAGAAGCTTATTTTTTATATTATTCACTTTCCCCAAACTTTCTACTCCTGAACTTTAGATAATCCTTCCCAAATAGCCAGTTAGCAAGATCTCGTCAACAGTATGAGTTAAGTTAAATTCAGTCATTTCATACACGACTTTTTAAAAAAATTTCCTTATTCTTCATTAACAATTCTTACCTGAAAATTTCCAGTGTCAACTCGATACTGGTACATTGGATCATGTAATTCATTAACTCTGAAAATGATGTTTAAACATATAGATTATTAATGAGCTTTTCTTTTATTTCTTATTTGGCCATTTTATTTTTACTTATCAACATAAACTATTTGCTACCAACAATGAAGGATTTTTAATAAAAAGCTATCCTAAATTTATGAGGAATCCTAAATTGTATATTTCACCTTCAAAAAGCACTCAATACTACTAACTGTCCCCATTCTCCAGTATGGTGACACATAGTATGTTTTATTACAAAACCCCTCTGCCATTTCTCTTGTCAGTTTAGAGCTTTTTTGATGACGTACCTGGGCATCACGAAATAGGTGAAAACACAAGGAAAGCAAAAAAAGGTGAATTTCCATGAGATTTCTTTTCAAAATGAAAACGGCAGGGGAACTGATGGGGAAGCAGAGGCAGGTAAGTGGGGCCGACGGGGTGAAGTCATAAAGTGGGGCCCACCAGCCACAAAGCCACACCCCTGCCAGGGAACTCCTGCAAGGACAGTCCTCTCTGGGAATCAGGCCTTCACACAGGCTTCTGCCTTGGTGCCATTTACAGTAGGACAATAACACTAACAAGGATAAACCTGGAGCTTGCGTAAGGACTGGAATGTAAAAGTGCAAGCCAGGCGGGAGCCGACAGACCTGCTGGACAGTGCAGAGCCAGTCCTGGTCTCTCTGAAGGAGAAATCTAACTGACTCAAGCTTTCATTTCCATCTCCACGGCAGCCTGTGTCTCTGTCTCGTTAAGCCATTCGAGCAGAATTGATTCCTCAGTCCCAGTCACACGGCCACCCGGGAGACACAGGGAGAGGATTCCTTTTTGAAGAGACCACAAAGTACAGCCAGACCCAGGTCTGCCCGCCTCTGCCAGTGCTCCTCAGGACCACGTTCCACACGGACTAGAATTACTCACGTTTGCCATATTCCTAGTGTAACAGAAGCCAGCCACAAGAGTCCCACAATGAAGAACTTAGGCAAATAGAAAGTTAGACACTTTCTTTCTCCCTAAAAAGAAAAGAAGGTAAGAAATAGAATAATTCCAACAAAGCACTAACCTTCACAGAGCACATGAGGTCACAGACACCCCCACGATGTGCAAGCTGCTGACTCTACAAGGCTGAGGGAGCGTCCCACGGCTCCGCGCACCCGAAGGACTGCCATCAGGGATTGGAAGGAAAGGCAGGTCTTTCTGAAGCTTACCTGGACCCGTATTCCATGGTACACACACAGCCAGAAGAGCAGCAAGGCACACAGGAACACAGACTGGAAGAGGTCGTCCAGCATCCCTGGGAACCAGCTGTTCACCAGGAAGGAGAGGGGGAAGAACGGGTCTGGAAGGCCAAAGACAGACAATGAAGGCCACAGGGTGGCCCGCACCCAGCAGGGCACTCACCCCCACCAGGCCACACCACTTTCTTCCTGGTCAGGGCCAAAGGAAAGGTAGTGAACCAAAGGCCATTTTGTTTTCAAAACACCTAAAAGCCAGGAACAGATGGCGGCAGTGCTCTCGACAGAGAGCCGTCTGGCCTGCTTCAGCTCCTCCTGCAGGCCCGGGAATTCCAAGCACTGCAGTTCAGGAAGTAAATGTTCTCTGGAGCAGCGACAGAGACAGCCAGCCATGTGGGCAGCTTCAGCCGAGCTCTGGGACTGCTGCGTCTGCAGTTTGTCCAAGTCTTAACCGGGAAGCAGCCGCTGTTGGCTGCAGAGCCAGGCATCTGCCACAGCCTGTGCAACACGGTGTCTGGGGGCAGGAGCATGCTTCTACACGTTCCTCCAGGGGCTCCCCACAGGCGCTTCTGGGGACTCTGGGACCAGGCCACCTCCAAGACATCTGCCACCTTTAAATGTGAGGGCAAGTTCCAAGATAAAAACGGCACCTACCGTTGTAGAGCAGCAGCAGCGGCAGGAGGACAGACATCCACTTCTGCTCTATGCCCCAGTCTCTCATGGAGAACTTGCGCAGGGAATGTGCAAACAGGCACTGCAAGCCAAGCGAGGCCCGTGACCTTCTGCCCACCAGCCTCCCCACCAGGCCAGCCTCCCCTGCAGAGGCCTGGACACCAGGCCAGAATCTTTGGGTGACACCCTAGTTGACCACTAAAGTCCTGGAGGCCATGACCACTGCTGCAGGGGGGCCACAGGCCATTTTCAAAGAGGCAGGAGAGAAGGAACACAGCAGCTTTCAATTCTATGCCAAAGGAAAGGGTACCAACCCCTCCCTCCACCTGGACAGGCTGCTTCTGTCAGGCCTGTTCCCAGATGGCAGCTGGCAGGAGTCTCTGGGGCACAGGGACATCTGTGGAGCCTACCAGGAGGCCACACACCCAGGAAGAGAAACTTGTACAGATGGTGTCTGCTTCCAAAGAGGGTGCTGGGCTCCCCAAGGAAAAGTCAAACCCCTTGTCAGAGAAGAGTATAAACTGCTTTAAGACATTATGCTACTTGTGACATCTAGGCTTGAAGTTTTTAAAAATTTTCTGTAATCTGACAGAGGCCAATAATTTTCAAGGAATCCGTATTTCATGGTTTGAGGCCATTTCCCTCCACCCAGGCCGGCATCTTTTTGTGGAGCACACTTAGGGCTTCAAGTGCCAGTCTTTGGGCCCGACTATGGCAGTAGAAGTCCAGGCACAAGGCAGGCCTTAAGAAACAGTGAGAGTCTATGACCAGATACAAATGTCTGCAGCCCTCTGCACTTAGGAACTTCTCCAGGGGAGCCCTGGGAGTCCCCGAGGCCCCAGGCCTGGCACAAGCACCCTAAGTCCGGCTCCTGGCCGATGCTCGGGCCCATGCCCACCTCCAGCCCCTTCTCACATGCCGGTCAGTCCCTTCTATCCTGCTCGTCACAGAGAATCTTCAAAGTACCATCTGTCCTCAGGTGGCAGCTGGAGGGCTGCCACTGTGAAGAGTGACACACATCCTACTGTCCTTCCCGCCACATCAGCATCAGTCAGTAAACACAACTCACTTCCTCTTCCTCGAGCTTCTCAGTCCCTATCCCGGGCACCCCGTGTTCCCAGTGGCCACTGTGTCCCCTCAAAGTTACAGTGTATTTGTGGGACAAACACCTGGCATCCAAATAAGCCAAAAGCCCACACTTCTAAAACTAGTTCTCTATGACCTTATTCCTGAAAAGACCAATGTTACACACAGGAGATCCCCAGATTGTGCTGTGTCTGCACCAGAGAAGGCAAACAGGGCAGCTTCGATGGCAATGGTCACTGCACAATGACAACACTTACCTGGACATCAGTGATGGAATGGCTGTTAACTGTATAGAAATCCTCACTAAACACACCACGTCATTCTTGCTGTGTCAGCATCTTGGCAGACACAGAAGCTTTAGTGGCATCAAGCCGGCTGCTAGATGGCAAGTCTTGGAGCTCTAGCCTGCTCTCTGATGATCATAACTGCACAAAGTAGCCTCGTCCTTCCCGGCCAAGACCTGCCCCAGCCCACCAGGAGATGGTACTTACCGTGACAATGAAGGTGAGCACCACGAAGACAAAACGGAACCAAATTTCCAGCTTGGAGAACGCAGGGTCATAAGTCTTCCACTGAGATAGAAAGTGGGGAAGCAACTTTAAAAACAAAACACACCTAGGAGGAAACTCCCTCACCTCCACCAGAAGTCACCTCCAGGTACACAGGTGTTCTCTCCTTTTGTTTTCCTACATGTTGCTAAATTAAAAAAAAATTTTTTAGTTATACATGGACACAATATCTTTATTTATTTTTATGTGGTGCTGAGGATCGAACCCAGTGCTTCACATGTGTGAGGCATGTGCTCTGCCACTGAGCCCCAGTCCCATGTTGCTAAATTTTAACTTCATACTTTTTACTTTTATGTTAAGAACAGAAATGTAAAAATATTAATTGTAAAGAACATAAAATAGTTTTAAATGATAAATATAACAGATAAATTATCTAATAATAAGGGCATTTGGATTTTAAATCTCATATCAAAAACCAACCTTGTCAGTCTATTACAAAAAGCCACGCTTCCCATTAAAAGAAATAGATATTTTTATAAGGTGCAAAGTGTTAGGATTTTCCAGAAAAGTCTAAGCATGTATAGGAATCTGAAACCAGAAAAGTCTGTGGTTGTCAGCTGAGTGCAGTCCCTGTTCCCCTTGTGAGCAGAGGCTGCAGGTGCCACCTGCTAACCGCAGGGGGAGCAGAAGACAGGCAGCCCCTCAACCCAATCACCAGCCACATTCATAACTAGACCCCAGAGCCCAGCCCTGCACTGGGTCAGTGAGCCCTATCCATGTGTCCCCCTGCTGGGACACTCCTCCTCACAGCCTTCCCTCTGCGGGTCCTGTCAGCAAGGGCTGAGGAGAATCACCATGTGCTCCTCCAGCGTCCAACCCAACAGCTGGACCTGCTATTCATCTGTGCCCAGGCCCGAGAGGGAAGCCAAAGCCCAAAGAACAGGCCCTCGATGCAGATGCCAGCCCGCCACCAGCGCTGGGTCAGGCAGGTCAGGGCCAGAGGAAGGAAGGGAGGCGGAGGGCTTCTGTGGGCGCAGGAAGAGCAGAGGCGGCTGTGGGTGTTTCCAGGCCCACCGTATGGAGCTGATTCTGTGGAATTCACTGTGGGGTTTTGTTGCTTGGTGTTATGTTCCTAACCCCAACAGATATTTCTGAAAGTAAAAGTCAACACAGGAAATAAAGCCTAGGATTCCCAGAAAAACCTCGGGCTGCAGGACTCCCAATCTTGATCCCTGTGCTCCACACGCTTGCGTTTGCATCCAGGTTGCTCGGTCGTCACAAAGCCGTCTTTGTGCTCTAGAGACTGGGCTTGCCTGTGGCACGTGAAGGTACACTGGGAACAAGCGCCCACGTCTTGCCTAGGTCACTCCTTCAGTTACAGTCTCGGGGCGGTGGCCTTGGTCACCAGCCCCCCAGGCAACACTCCTCATACTGTGTGCAGCAAACAAAGCCAGGCCTTGTGCAGACGGGGATGAGCGAACTTTGAGAAAAACAATCAGCCAGACTGTCCCTAGGAGCTGGCCTGCCCATCCAGCAGAGTCCTTGGAATGGGAAAGCCATGGGAACCCACAGGGTGAGTGTCAGGGAGCCTCGGTCAGGTCCAGCAACCTGAGAAGCACCAAGCAAAATTCCCAGAATGGGGACCCGGTCCTGAGGCTTCCAGTGCCGGCTTCCAGGGCTTTTGAAGCAATAGGATAGATCCCTCGGAAGAGGTCAGGCTAAGATGAGAACATACCAAGTGCAGACCAAGAAGCCGGCAGTCTGTAACTAGGCACTGCCTGCTGCCAGGCCTCTCAGCAGATATGGGAGCCGGCAGTGACCACCAGGGAAAGGACTGAAGGGCCAAGAACTGGGGCTGCTGTTTTCATCTCGTCCCCTGGTCAAAGGTGATGGCTTAGGAAGGAAAAGGAGGAAATGTGAAGTGCTGACTACAGAGTGTCACTGCAAGGTGCTTAATTAGAGGAAACAATGCCCAGCTGCCTGTGATGACCCAGGGTGCTAAGAAACACTGGGGTGGGGCTGGGGATGTGGCTCAAGCGGTAGTGCGCTCGCCTGGCATGCGTGCGGCCCGGGTTCGATTCTCAGCACCACATACAAACAAAGATGTTGTGTCCGCCGAAAACTAAAAAATAAATAATAAAATTCTCTCTCTCTTTAAAAAAAAAAAAAAAGAAAGAAAAAAGAAACACTGGGGTGACATGCAGAGAACCACAAAAGCTCAAAAAAAAAAAGGCAGGAAGATGAGTAAAACTGGTCTGCATGGTGTAGAGGCCTACAGCCCAGGTGAGTGCGAGCACAGTCAAGACCACCGACTGTCCACAGAAGGCACGCCGTCTTGTGAGTACAGCAGTCCCCCCAACACCCCACCTTATCTGCTGCTTTGCTTTCCATGGTCTCAGTTGCCCTCTGCCAATCAGAGTCCAGAAATATTAAATGGAAAACTCCAGAAAGAAACAATTCATAAGTTTTAAACTGTGCACCACTCTGAATATTGTGGTGAAATCTCCCACTGTCCTGTTTTGCTGCACTTGGGGTGTAAATCATCCCTTGACCATGTGTCCATCCTGCATTATCTGTATATTAGGAAACAACCCAAACAAAATGTGGTTTATAATGAAATATTATTCAGCAAAAACAAACAATGGAATGGAGCGCTGAGACCCTCATCAACCCTGATGAACCTCAAGAACATCAGGCTAAGAGAACAGCCAGTCATGCAAGACTCCATGTTGAACAATCCTCATCACATGACAGTCCCAGCCAGGCAAACCAGAGTCAGAAGGAAGATCAGTGATTAGTGGCTGCCAGAGGCTGCGAGGATGGAAGTAGGAATGATTGCTGTCAGGTTTCTCACAGAGGCAATGGGGATGCTCTGAATTGGTGGCATTGGTTGCACGACTGTGCATACTAAAAACCACTGAATCACACACTTTAAGAGGGTAAATTTTATGATCTGTGAATTGTATCTCAATAAAGTCCTTATTTAAAAAGAAAATGTAAGCTGGGTACAGTGGCACATGCTTGTAATCCCAGCAACTCCAGAGGCTGAGGCAGGAGGATCACATTCAAAGCCAGCCTCATCAACTTAGCGAGAATCTATCTCAGAATAAAAAATAAAATGGGCTGGTGGGGATGTGCCTCAGTGGTAAAGCACCCCTGGGTTCAATCTCAATGCCAAAAAGAAAATGTACCCATTAGCAGCGTCATTTAACTTTCGTAACACTAGGAGGTAGCTACCTTTCAGAAAAGGAAGCATCAACAAAGCTGAACTAGTCGGTGATGCAGCCAGGATCTGAATGCAGTTCCTCTGTCAAGCTGAAGCCCTGGGGCCTAGTTGCTCTGCTGGTTTTTTGAAGGAACAGGAGGTGGGTTTCAGCTGGATATGCGTAAAGTGCAGTGCCCTCTCCTCATTGGACCTTCCAGCAGGCTGATGACCACTGACAGGGGCTGAGCAGGGAGTCCTGTTTTTGCAAGAGGGAAAGTAACCTTCCAACTGGAACACTAGTACACTCTATTTTAAATCTCAGAGCACCTAAGGTCTTTGCAATTCCTGTGCTATTTCTTTAAGCTATTCTTGATTCCATGTACTTAAGAAATTGTGGTCTTCTTGTTCAAAATGACCTCTTAGACCTTGTGATGGGTTTCACTCAACAAAGGAGCCAAGAAGCAGGCAGTTGGCTGTGTACTTACCGTGAAGTTCATCTCCTTGATGAGCTGCTTCAGGTGCTCGAACCCCACAGTCACGGTGTACTGAGTGTAATTTAAGTAGCCGAGGTGAGCCACAATAATTTCTGCACATTTCTGCAAACACATGGAAGATCTGTGTTTTTAAAGCAAGTGAGGAGGACTCACCCACCAACTGACCCACAAGTAATGACTCAACAACAGACGAGCAAGATACATCTCCCGGGAGCTCTCTAAGAGCCAGGAAGTCAGATGCCAGCCCAGACAGTTAGTTCCTAGAAAGCATGTGCCAATTGGTATATTTGGAAACAATATATGATCTACACTAATTGGAGCTGTCCTACTTTGCATGATTGAAAATATGTCACCTACATAAAAATGTTAACCAAGCAACGCCGCAAGCCTGATGTCCCTAAAGGCAACATGGCACAGGGAACTGCAAGCCAAGACACCACAGATGGGACACTTGCAGATGCACTTGTCCTGGCCTACTTTTGAAATCACTGTAACCATACACAGAGTGGTGACATCTGTCCCTCCACTGTTTTAGCCTGCCATTCGCTGCTCAGCGTCCTTCCCCATCCCACCCCACATCAAAAGCAAAGGCTGTGTGGACAGCTGCAAGTGGATTCTGTGGAGACTTAATGGTTTGCCAAGAGCCCTGTCCTCTTGTCCTTCAAGGTCTCCTCTATTCTGCTGTCCCTTCGCAAGCAGCAAGCAGGACGAGCCTTTACTCTGGGGCACAGAGGTGTACGATACTCACTAGCCAGGTTCACAAGTCACTGACTTCTGCCGCTCTGCCCCAGCCAAGCCACACGGCCAGCCTGCCCTTGACCACCACTCTACCACCTGAGCAAATGTGCTCTCCCTGTGCCACAAGAGTACAGCCACCGTCCAGAACTTCTGTGGCTTCCAGGTGGCTTGCTATTGCTGTGCTCTGAACAGGGCAGTCAGCCCACAGTTGTTCAGCCTCTACTGTTTGAAGACAGAGTAAGAAAATAGACCCAGGTTTTACA
The DNA here is from genome assembly GCF_048772815.1 of Callospermophilus lateralis. Taxonomy (NCBI): domain Eukaryota; kingdom Metazoa; phylum Chordata; class Mammalia; order Rodentia; family Sciuridae; genus Callospermophilus; species Callospermophilus lateralis. The sequence continues at coordinate 9,745,737 of NC_135310.1, forward strand.
TAAGTCTTCAAAAGATGAGAGGGCAGCACAACATGGTGGTCTCGCCTGTCATCCCAGCAACGCAAGAGGCTGAGGCCAGAAATCACAAGTTCAAAGTCAACCTCAGCAACTTGGTGAGACCCTCTCTCAAAACAAAATAAAAAGGTCTGTAGCTCAGTGGTAGGAAGTGGGTAAATATCCCTGCACCATAAAAATGCTATGTTTTCTTATGTCAGGACAATGCTTCTTGCAGGGTTAGGGGAAGACCTGACTTGACAGGGAACAGAATAGATGTTTCCATGGGTGACAAGCATGAGCTGAGACAGGGCCACCAACAGGAGTGGGAAGAAACACGAGGGATACTGGAGGGTCACCCACAGGGTGCACGGGTAGGTGTGTGTTGTGGGAGCAGCAGGATAGCACCGCTGCCCTCAGCATCCTGGCTCTCCCCAAAGCCGAGGGTTCAGTGGGTAACCAACTGGTCTTGGTTTTAAAACCAAAACCCCCTGAGTTAAGGCAACCGCAGGTGACCAGTCACAATAGGAGGAGAGGCAGTCTAGCAGCTGTGGCACAGAATCACGTCTGCAAGGCCAGTGCTGGAGGCAGAATCCTCATTCCTGCCTGGGGAAAGGAGAAGACTGGCTGCCTAGACAATGGTCCTTTCTAACGCCATGTGACTCAGCACCTCCTGCACCCAGGCAAGGCAGGGAAGTGTGGACACCTCAGACTGGCACAAACACCCCACAACCTCTCGTGTGTTGTTCACCTTGATCTTGCCACTCTAAGACAGGCAGGAGGCCTAACTCCCACTTCCAGGTGTGGACAGTACATTCCAGATGCTGGCTCAGTTCACTCACACAGGTCAGAGGAGGTAGGCAAAACAGAGGTCAGCTGCCTCTGGATCCCTCTCTAGATACTACCTGTCCTGGAGGGATGCAGCTGTGGCTGCTGAGGTCAGGAAAGCAGCGAGCTGCACTCTGCTGGAGGGGCCACACTGTCACCCAGCTTACCTTTCCAACAGCCAGGGCCCTCGGGCCAGGTTCTGACCCCTTTCAGTCTCTACTGTTAAACATCAACAGAGAAGGGCAAGAGGAGGTGGCTAGCCACCACACAGCCCCCTGAAAGGACAAACAGGCTCCTGGTTCTTACTGTAACCAACCAGGAAGGATGCATCTCGGTTAAGGTCACCAGCTTCAGGACAAAAGAGGCTTAGATCCTGGTTCTGCCATTTACTATCTGTGTCACCTCAGGCAATGGCTTTGACCTTTTGTATAAAACGGGCTCTACTACAAGTTCCTACGCTGTGAGCCTGCTGTGAGGACCTAAGGATGTGTGCAGGGAAAGCCTCAACACACGGCTCCACACACTGGGCAGTTCCTAACCTCCTCGTCCAGTCCTCAAGCCAATGACCTGCCGTTTGGGGTTCTCTCCGAGTTCCTCCTGATGCCAGTAACCTGGGGAGTCTGAGGTGCCCTTCCTGCTATCTTAGGGAGAGGCTCAACAGAATGCAGTGCCAACGAAATGAGAAGCCAGGCTCACTCCTCCCTGGACCCTCAGGAGGCCTGAAGTAGGTGCCCCAAAAGGAGCCAATCAGCCTGTGTGGCCTGGGCACTCTGGATCAGGGTACTCTACACCAACTACAAGTGACCTGCAGCCCTGTGATGGAGAATGACTCGGAAGAGGCACAGCCCATCCGCATCCCCTGTGGGCACACCAGGCAGTTAGTTAAGTGAACAGCAGAACAGTGTTGAGGGTGCTCAGGGTGGGCTGCGGGTGAGCGAGTGAAGCTCACTACGAGTGTCTGCATGTGTGTGTGCACCTGGGTGCGCACAGGTGTGAGTTTCTAGGAGCATAGCACATGAGGTTAGGCAAGTCTTTCATGACCTTCGTTTCAAATTTCTTTCTTTTTTTTCCTTTTTTTATTACTTAAGAGTAATTTTTCAAAGTCTCTGGACTCTCTGCCTTCTACCCTGGAGAAGCAAGTCTGTGACAGCTGGGGGCTGTGGAGCCATCCACACACTCACCCCTGCACACGTGAGGGTCCTTGTCCGATTGTGAACCTTGTTGTGAATGTACATGGTGGTTCCATCCTGGGCCACACCGTTGACTTTGACAGTCATGGAAAAGCTCGTCTGAATAGAAGTTTCTACAAAAGAAAGAAGTTCAGTGTCACAGACCACCTTGGGCAGTACCACCCACTGACAAAGGTGCCTTCAGGGCTCTGCTGTGGCCTTGAGCCAAGCACACATGAGAGCCCCAGAGAGCACTGAGGCCACGCTACCCTCTGCCGCCTTGAAACCTCGTATTGCCAGGCAGAGGACAGCCTGTCCACTGGAATCTACTCGCCCAAGACCAAGCGGCCTGTGTCAAAAACTACACCAGATCATCAACCACTCCATTTCATATTTAAGGGGCTTCCAACTTGTTCCTATTGTGAATAATAATGAATATCCCTGTAAACCTATTACCCTTATATACCTATCTTTTAGCACACGTCCAAGTTTTTTAAAATCCCACAATCTCTTAAATATGAGATTTGGTACCTGAAATGGCAGGTTGCATACCTTCTGAATGATCCAACTCAACAACACATGTCAGCCACAGTTGCTGATTATATGTAGATAGTGGATTCGAACGTATTTGAATTGGCTTTAGCTAAAGCAAAAAAATGAAAGAAATTAAGTAATCCATGTGACCTCCTCATTGAGTCTATCAACTCTCTTAATACACCGTTCACATTTGCCCTAAAAGGCTTGAGCAGTAGTTCTGAAACAGAAATACAGAGTTTTTTTCCTTTGGACAACCTGGTGAAAAGATGCCTTCCAGAACAAGAAAGGACACTTTCCAGCTGCAACCCACCTTCGTCTCTTCAAAATCTCTTAGGAGGCAGTTTCCACCACCTTGAGCCTTGGAGGGTGCACCTGCTGAATACCAAGGAGGCACCAGTGTGGAGAAGAAGTTCCACTTCAGGATGAGGAGACAGAGAGTAAGAAAGGACACCAGAGAAACATTCCACACTGACAAGATATGTATCTTGGTGGTTATCTCTTTGGAGTCAGCAGGCCAAATATAGCACTGTTGATATCAACTGTTTTCAGCTTTACTGAAGTCTAACTGTCCCTGGAGAGGAAAACCAGAGAAGACTATGCTGCCAGCGATTTTTCCACAATGTCTTTTGAAGAACATAATGCTGGTATCTAACAGCCAGGTGCCACCTATGATCCCAAAGAAAAGCATCATTTGGGGCTGAGGTTGTGGCTCAGTGGTACAGTGTTTGCCTTGCATGTGTGAGGCACTGGGTTCAATCCTCAGCACCACAAAAAATATAAATAAACAAATAAATTAAAAGAAAAGCATCATTTGAAGGCACCACCCTTACTGGTCAATGTGTGGTTCATATCTTAATGCTTCTGTCAGGGTCCAAGAGAAGCTCTCTGGAACCAAAGCCGTCCCTGAAAGCCTCCAGAAATCATATCTATCGGAGGAAGAGATACTGTCTTTCTTTTTCCTCCCACCCTGTTATGGTTTCGATGTGAGGTGTCCCCCAAAAGCTCACATGTAAGACAATGGAAGAGAGTTTGGAGGAGAAATGATTGGGTTATAGCCTGAACCTAATCAGTGAATTAATCCCAGTGGTTCATTGGGAGCATGGCTATGGGTATATATTTTGTAGCTGGAGCAAGGAGTCTTTCTCTGCTTCCTGTTCACCATGTGAGCCGTTTCCCTCTGCCACACTCTTCTGCCATGATGCTCTACCTCACCTTGAGCCCCAAGGAACGAAGCCTGCTGTCTATGGATTGAGACTTCTGAAACTGTAAGCCCTCAAACTTTTCCTCCTTTACAATTGTTTTGGTAGGTCTTTTAGCAGTGGAAAGCTGACTAAAATACACCCCCAACCCCAGGCACTAAACCCAGGGGTACTCTAACACAGAGCCATAGCCTCAGCCCTTTTTATTTTTCAGGACAGAGTCTCACTAAGTCACTGAGAATGGCCTTGAACTTGTGTTCCTCCTGCTTCAGCCTCCCCAGGGATTACAGGTGTATACCACCGTACCCAGCAAGGTCCTATCTTTCTGAAGTGAGGATGGTCTCTGGGAAGCAAGTCAGTCAGTCAGTCTGATGGAATGACTGCTATTTTCTGTATCAAAGAGAGACTGATACCCTGACAGACAGCAATTAAAAAGACCAACTACTGCCAGGTGTGGTGGTGCACACCTGCAATCCCAGCAGCTCGGGAGGCTGAGGCAGGAGGATAACAAGCTTAAAGCCAGCCTCAGCAATTTAACAAGGCCCTAAGCAACTTAATAAGAACCTGTCTTAAAGTTTTAAAAAAATAAAATAAATAAAAAGGGCTGAGGATGTGCCTCAGTGGTCAAGTGTCCCTAGGTTCAATCCCTAGTACAGAAAAAAGGAAAAGAAAAAAAAAAGACCAACTACTGTCAGTAAACTCCTTGGGAATACCTCTCCACATTAAACCACTGGCCCCAGAGTTAAATAAAGGAAAGTAAAGAAAATGCAAAGATAGGCTAAACGGCACAACAAAAAGAACTAAGAGGTCTAAGTTTTGAGACATTTATCTTTTTTTTGCATTTTTTGAAATGTAGTTTTTGAAACCTTGTAAAGGTAAAGCTACAGGGAGGTGAGAGAATGGGAAGCAGGGATCTGGGACCAAACAATGAGATTTAAACTGTCCATGTTACGGTGCCGTAAAAGCGCAGGACAACTGGGCCCCATTCACGGATAAGGGTTAGGGTTGACAGCAGAATAAAAGCTTTAGCTGTCTGGGCTTTTACAAGTTGATATTTACTAAAGTAAATCAAAATTCTCCAAATGAGAGAACCTCTGTTTTCCTCTAAAGATGGAGAAGAATCAAGCCTTGTTTAAGGGGCTGGGGGACTCATTTAAGCCGAGTTCAAGCAAAGCATACCAAACAAGCAATGCAGAGGCTGTTCCAGCTAGAAACCTGATGCAGAACAAGCCCAACCTGGACACCTAAGAATTTGAAAGGATCAGCTACCTAAGCAGTCGCTGTTAACACATTCAAACAGGACTTACAGATGCAAGGAATTGGGAGGAGTTAACCCCCTTTGGAAATAAACTGCTGCTGCCAAGTAATACCACCACACTTCCTAAGCACTGAGGTGTTTCCTATAGCAGAAAAGGTGATTCTGACAGACAAGAGCCCCAAGCCGGCAGCTCAGTGAGAGACATTGCTGCCTGAGAAGCAGCTGCAGGTCAAGGGTATCTGTCTTCAGGACTCTCTAAGGAGAACCAAATTCCTCAGTGCCCCAGAAATTCATAATGTTCCAACAGCTGCCTCTTAACCCAGGCTTACCTTTTTGCTGTTATTTAGTGAAAAATTCGCTGCAGAAGTCTGGATTACTTTGGGTCCTGAAGCATAACAAAGAGAGGTGAAAAGTGGGTTATATCTATATTGTTAATTTATTAATTTTTTCTGAATGCTAAGACTCATACATTATGCAGAGGCATCTTATTTCCCTGCCCTTTTTTGAGAGATTTTACATTCATGGGTAAAACACGAACACACAGAACAGCCACTCTGCTGAGCACCCAAGGTTGCCTGACCACACTCAGCATGTGGGACTCCATGGGATCCCCTCCAGTGCTCCAGTGAGCACACAATAGGGGGAGGAGAGAAGTTCACTAGATTAGACAAAGGGGGATGAAGGAGGGGGAATAGGAAAGACAACAGAATGAACCCAACACAGCTTTCCTATGTTCATAAATGAATACACGACCACATCATGTACAACCCCCAAAATGGGAAATGATACTCCATAATATGTATAATATGTCAACATACACTCTACTGTCACGTATACCTAAAAATAATAAAAAATAGAAAAAATATTACTTGAGATTAAAAAAATTTACCACATAATCACTACATATTTTGGAAAGCATAAGGATTTCTTCCAAAAGACTAAGGCACTTTTATGTTTATCCAATTAGTCCAATCTTTCAGAAATATTAAGTACGGGATATAGTAAGACAAATATATACTAATATAAGCATAAAAGAACACAACATAAAATTTACCATTTTAACCATTTTTAAGTGTATTTCAGCAGTATTAAGTACATTTGTGTTGAGCACCCATCATCACCCCATCTTCATACCTATCTTGTAAAACTGAAATTCTGTCCCCCATTAAACAGTAACTCCCCATTCCACTTTCTGACTTCTCCAAATCCATGTAAGTAGAACTTATTTGGCACATCATATAAGTAGTCCTTTTGACTGACTTATTTCACTTGATGTCCTGAAGATTCACCCATGTTACTGCAATTATCTAAATTTTCTTACTTTTTTAAGGTTGATTAATATTCCATTGTAGTATATATCATATTTTGCTTATCTATTCATCTGTCAATGAACACTTAAATTGATTCCACAATTTTAGTATCATAAATAATTGACCATTAGTATACAAATATCTCAAGGTCTTGCCTTCACATTTTTCCCCCCATACTGGGAACTGAATCCAGAGCCTCAGACATGTTAAGCAAGTGCTCTATCACAAAGTTACATCCCTAGCCCTTTTATTTTTTTATTTTTATTTTTTAAATTTTATATAATTTATTTTTTATTTGTTTTAATTAGTTACAGTGACAGTACAATGACCTTGACATGTCATACATTTGAATCAGATGGGATATCTCATTTTTCTGAGTATACAGGTAACCTAGCCCTTTTAAAACTATTATTATTTTATTTTGAGTTAGGGTCTTGCTAAATTGCCCAAGCTGGCCTAAAGCTTATAATCCTTCTGCCTCCATCTCTCAAGTAGCTGGGATTACAGCCAGGCTCCACCACGCCTGGCCAGTTCTTTTGAATACATACCCAGAAGTTGTATGGAATATTCTTTTCCACCTTTTCACTTCAACCTGTGTCTCTGGATCTAAAATGCCTCTCCTGTAGACAAAATATCATCTGGATCATGTTGGTTTTTGTTTTTGTTTTGTTTTGTTGTAGATGGACAGAATGCTTTTATTTTGTTTATTTTTATGTAGTGTTGAGGGTTGAACCCAGTGCCTCATGCATGTTAGGCAAGTGCTCTGCAGCTGAGCTACAGCCCCAGCCCTGGGTCATGTTTTTTAAATTCCACTCTGCCTAAATCTTTGGTTTTTTAATCTTCACACACACACACACACACACACACACACACACACTCACACAAAATAATATATAATACATTTTATATATATATATATATATATATATATATACACACACACACACATAAACTATATAAAATAAAAAGACATATGTCTTTTCGTTGCAGATGGGACACAATACATTTATTTTATTTATGTATTTTCACGTGGTACTAAGGATCAAACCCGGTGCCTCATGCATGCTACGCAAGCGCTCTACTACTGAGTCACAATGCCAGCCCTAAGACTGACTTTTGATTAGACAGTTTAATCCATTTCTGTCACTTTGTTTTCTGTATGCCTTGGGTTTCTATGCATTCATATTCTATGTCTCATAGCTTTTTGTCCCATATTTAATATTCAAAAGTTGTAACATTCTAATTTGTATTTATACCAGCTTGACGTTAATAATATACAAAAACTCTGCTCCTTTTAATAACTCTGTCCCTACCTCTTTAATGATTGATGTCTCGACTGTGACAATTGTTTTCATATATATAAATATATTATTTATTTCTAAAACAAAAATATTTTTAGTATATTAGTCCCTTAAATCATGTAGAAAACAGAACAGTTACAGATAAAAATTTTAATAATACTAGCTTTTATGCTAATAATTGGTTTTGTATTTGTCTTAGATCATCAGAAAACAAAAAGTGCAATCATACTATATTGTCAGAGTAACACGAGCTTTTATCACCACCCCTGGAACTGCCTTTACTGCCATCCTGCGGCTTCAAGTCCCTGCCTAGTGCCCTTTCATTTCAACCTGCCATCCTCCCTGCAGCAGTTCTTACAGGGCAGTTCTAGTGGAACAACTCCCGCATCTTCTGTTTATCTGAGAAAGTCTTCATTTCTTCCTCACTTTTAAAGAACAGTTGCCAGATACAGGATTCTTCATTGATAGCTCTTTTAGCACATTGAACATTTCAGCTCAGTGCCTTGTGGCCTCCAACAGGCTTTGGTTCGGTCTCTGCTAACAACCTTACCAAGGATCTCTCAAAGGCGATGAGTCCCTCTGGGGCTGCTTTCAAGATTCCTCCTGTTTTTAGCTTCCTATGATTTGATTTCAAAGTGTCTTGGTGTGGTGTCTTTGAGTTCAGCCCATTTTGGAAGTTTTCAGACATTGTTTCTTCAAATATTCTCTCTGCCCCCTTTCTCTCCCTCTTCTCCTTCAGAGATCCCATGACATGTACGTTGGTTCACTTGGTGGTGTCCCATGTGCTCACTGACCTTTAATCACTTTTCTTTCTTTTCCTCAGGCTCAAAAATTTCCATTGCCCTATCTTCAATTTGCTGGTTCTTTCCTCTACCTATTCAAATCTTCCCTTTAATTCTTCTAGTAAAATTTTCACTTATTCATTACTGTACTTTTCAGCTCTAGAATTTCTTTTTGGCTTCTCTTTAGATTATCTAGATCTTTATTGATATTTCCATTTTATGCATATGCTGTTTCCTGGATTTCTCCACATCTTCATTTGATTCTTTCAGCATCTTTAAGAAGCTGTCTTGATTTTTGTCTAGGAGATCAGCATATGGCCTTAGTGACGGATTTTTGTGTTTTCTTTTGTTTCAAGGAGTCAATACTTTTTTATGCATTATGATTTTCTGTTGAAAACTGGACACTTAAATAACAAGTTACCCCTGAAAATTAGACTCTCCCCCTTTCCTAGAGTTTTTTGGTTTTGTTGATATGGCTATTGTTGACTGTCTCTGTGCTAAGGATCAGTCTGAAGTATAAACTTAGGGTCTTCTGGGGTCTTTTCTGAGTCTGTGCCTTCCTTGGGCAGGTATGAGGACTTCTCAATTTCCCTATATATATAGTTGTTTTTGAATCTCCTGGCTTTCAATATCTGGCTCCCAAAAGGAAGGGGGTGAAATAACAATGGATGCCCACCTCATTGTATCTCTGTGATCAGAAGCAATAATCCAACAATTACAGCACAATCCCCAATATTAGGAGAACAGGGTCGTTTTGCCCATCTTGAGTCCCACAAGCTATACACAGGTTGTTCCAAGAACACATACACAGCTGTTTTAGGGCTTGGTGGGCAATGGGCCCCTATACAGTGCTAAGAGTTGCATTGACTGAAATTAGCCACAATTTATGGTTCCAATCCTACACTGGGAGTTGCAAGCCTTCAACTGGCACTCGAGCTTCAAAACAGGTACAGAGATTCTGCCACTGCAGTTGTCATCTAAACAGATTCCTTCCTATTCCACCACTTTCCCAAAATCCTCTCCAAAATTTTATTAGCCTTGTCATAATCCTCCAGAACTTTGGACTTCAAGGAAATAGTCAAAGGAGACACTGTGAAACTGATATTAATGTAATTTAGAACTGGATTTGCTCTAAAACATATCATTCTGAGATGTGATGCCAGCTTCCTGGGGTGCCTCTGTGACCACCCCAGCCTGCTGCCAATAATCCTCCACTTCATTGCAGGCAATGCTGGTATGTATACCTCAACTAGCGCAGGGATATGTCTCTGGAATGTGCTGAGAAGCAAGACTCCCTGTAGGAAGGAGGCCCGTATTCAGAATCAGGCTTCTTTTAAATGGATTCATAGTCTGAGTGAACTCCTAACCAGGCAGTCTGGCTTCCAAGAAAGAATTAAGAAATGGCAATCAGAAGAACCTGGACTCTACTCTTTGCTAACTAGGCTTTCTGAGTCTCAATTTCCTTATTTGCAAAATGAGGGGACTAACCCAATGGTCCCTTAAGTACTCTTAACTCTAAAATAAATAATAACCTTGACACATAAAGTAATTAGGAACAGAGTACTTATGATAGTTAATTTTATGTGTCAACTTCACTGGGCTACAGGGGGCCTAGATTCTTGACTAAACATTATTCCATTGTGTCTGTGAGGAATTCCTGGATGAGATTAATATTTGAATCAGTAGACTAAGTGAGCAGATTGCAGACCCCTTCCCTGCTGTGGGTGAGCCTCATGAAATCTACTGAAGGCCTAGTAGAACAATATGGCTTAAGGAGAATCAATCTCTCTCCCCCTCCCTCCCTCCCTCCCTCCCTCCCTCCGACTAGAACGAACACCACCAGCTCTCACCTGAGCATCAGAGCAGCAGCAGAACAGCCTTCCCAGCCCTCTCACCAACAGAATATCAGTTTAGGTAGGAAAGGGGCTCTTGAGGCACAAGTGCCCCTGGGATAGGCCAAGCATCACTGTCATACTGCAGCGTTAGTGCTTTGGTGGAATCAAGGGCCACCAGAAACCACCCTCAAAGACAATGACAGTTTACTTAAAAGAAAATGAAGAGGTGCACTCTCCAATCACATCGGGGTCCTGCTGCCCATCCTTCAGGCAGACTGAAGACTCCAGGGTTTCTGGAAACCTTGTGAGAACCACGGAGAACTACTCTGCTTCTGTGGTTCTGTTCTCTGTCTGTGGGAGAGGAGCCTGGCCTACCTAGAAGATTCCAAAGCACTTTCAAGGCCAAATTCCTGGTGTGGCTTTCCCCCCAAACACCTTGCAGCTGGGTGACTAAAGGCAAGGGTGAAGGCAGATCCCCACACTCCCACTTGAATACCATGAGGCTGCCAGCACCCTTCTTGGGGCCCTGCTGAGGGCTCAGGGTGTCACTAGAGCCCCTCCCTGCTCCCCGCTCCGCCCCTGCTCTGTGCCATCAATCACACCCCACCCCCGTTCACTGCATCAGGACTTGTAGGTTGCCATCCCCCAGGGCAGCAGGTCTGGACTGCCCAGCACAGTGCCAACAGACTCCAGAAGTGTCTGTTGGCCACTAAAAGGTGCTGACAAAAGGCTGACTTGGAGGCCTGGCTGTAATAAGGGGCATGGCCAGGGTCACTCAGCTGCTCACTGCGCCTCCCCCAGGAGAAGAGGTGCAGGAAGAGGCCTCTTCTGGCCTGTGGGCTCCGTCCACACTGGGCCTGGTGGGACGAAGGGGTGCAGCTGGGCAGGCTGAGAGGCAACACGCCAAGGAGGCCGTGAAGGCGAGATGATGGAACAATTAAACACCGAACTTACCTCTGATCCCAACGAAGACAGTCACGCCAAAACAGAGGAAGAAGACGACAAACACGAGCACAAAGTGGCGCTTGGAGAGCGTGTAGAGCCGCATGGGTGCCAACCTGCAGAGCAGAGCAGGGTGACCCACAGAGCCACAGGAGGACGGCCGCACAGCACACATGCCAGCCCCTGGCAGGCCCGAAAGGCCACACTGGCCTCATCCGCCCACCTCCCCCCACCCAGCCCTCACCTCACAAGGACACCTGTTCTGAAACCTGTGACCTTCCCTGACAAAGCAGTCCCAAAGACATCTAACCATCCTGCATGTCCTGGGTCAGCCCCTGACACTCTGGCCTGCACAGGACAGGCTAAATCCAGCCCTTGTGGCAGAACGTGCTGTGGCTTCTGCTCCCACAAGGTCCCATGTCACCAGGTGGTGGGCTCAAACCTTCTTCACAAATCCCACCTCCAGCTGCCAGAGCAGAGCCCTAATGTGACCTTAAGGAGCCTGACTCACTCACTCATACATGTTCAACTCGAGCTGTCCCAGGTATCTCACAGACATGCCCCAAAAGAAGCCAGGGACCACAGCTCGTTTGCATCTGGCCTCCACAAATGCAGGGTCCCTCCTTTGAAGCCCCGTCCTAGTGAAGAGCAGCTGACCTTCATGGCTGAGTCTGCTTTTGACACAATTTACACCAATGTGGAAGCACACCTACAGTTCCCCACCCACTGTCCGAAGGAAACGCAGAGGGGCACAAATATTCCCCTGGAACTCCCCGCAAAGTCCTGTCAGATGGACAACAAGGTCTGAGGACTTCTGGTAACCCTGCCTCTGCAGAGCACTTGGCTCGGCCTTCATGGTGGCCAAGGCGTCCCATGAACACAGCTGTCTGTGTTCCAATTCAACCTAACCTCACTTACAAAGAGACGGCAGGGGGACTTGGCTGGCCCGCCCCTGCCTGAACCCTCAAGAAGCACCACCAGGGATGAGCCCAGGCTGGCTCTTGCTTTGTTGTGTGTCCACAGTACTCATGCTTCCTGGCCTTGGGAGCCAGGAGCAATAGAGTGGACTTGACTCTCTCACGCCTGAGACAGGCGTGGCCAAGAATGAGGGAAAGGTCACGGACTCCTGTGAACAGAGGCATGCCACGAGTAACCCGCCTCCTCCCCACGTCGACTCCAGCTGCCAGGCAGGAGGCTGCCACTCTGCCATGCGTCTCAGGGCGAAGGTGAGGCCTGGGAGCCACGGCCACTCTGACGTGGCCCTGCTGACTGCCTGGTGCATGTGTACTCTGCCCCATGGACTTTCAGGTCAGGGTCATGGGGTTGACTGAATGACAGACCCAGTGAAAATCCAGGTCCAAACTCTGACCCACACACAACCTGCCTGGCGCAGATGGAAGCTGGTGAAGGAGCCAGGTCCCTACTCGGAGAGTCTCGTGCATTACAGCTGGAAATGGTCTCCAGGACGGAGCCCAGTCCCTCTGATTTACAGAGCGGGAAATACTCTGGAGATGATAATTCTGCCCTTTGGCAGCACCTGCCACTCCCCTGGAGGGAGGCTCTGGAAAGTGTGACCAAGTTCAAACTTGACACCCATAGGAGAAGAAGTATCTCCTCTGTCCCTGCGTTACCAGGTGTGGAGCTATCCCTCAGGTTCCTCACTCGGGGTGCTGAATACATTTCTGTTTACATTCTGAAGAAGGGAAGATTTCTAGGCAACGCACAGGGCATTTTCACACAGAAAAAACTACACCAAGCTCAATGGACTGGATGGTGGGGAAATAAAACAGTTATTAGTACTGTACTGGTGTTTTGATAAATGCCAGATTATGAGATGCCGCCACCAGGAAGCTGCCACTCTCGTGTGAACATGAACTTGTTTGGAGAACTCATGCATAGCCATTCATGAGCTCCCCCATCATGCTCCCTTCACGAGAACCATGCCCCACAGCAGCCCAACCCAGAGCAACACTGAGAGCTCCCCAAGCACAGGGTGAAGGCACACCTGCAGGCATAGTGGCTCACGCCTGTAATTTCAGTGACTCAGGAGGCCAAAGCAGGAGGATCCCAAGTTCAAGAGAAACAGAATAATTATATTTTAAATTAAGTTTAAACTATAATGTTTAGAGGCTGGGGCTGGAGCTCAGTGGTAGAGCACTTGCCTTGCACATGTGACGCATTGGGTTCGATCCTCAGCACCACATAAAATATAAATAAATAAAAGATGCAGTGTCCATCTACAACTAAAAAAATATTTAAAAAACTTCAGCATTTAAAATACATTATCGACACCCTAAAAGCACCATGACTTAGCATATGAGAACAAAGGCTGAATAAAGACATCAGAACGGACATGACAGCACAGGTCAAATGCAATCCGCCCAGGTGACATGCTTCCTTGCTCCTCAGAAGACTCAAGGAGCCAGGCATAGTGGTGCATGCCTGTAATTTCAGTGACTCAGGAGGCCAAAGCAGGAGGATCCCAAGTTCAAGGCCAGATTCAGCATCTTAGCAAGACCCTGTTTCAAAATAAAAAATAAAGTCCTGGTGATACAGTTCAGTGGTAGAGCATCCCTGGTTTCAATCCCCAGTGCCACCGAAAAGAAAAGGAAAGAAAGTAACCCATCATGTCTTTTATCTTAAAACTTACACCTAACCCAGGTTAATTAGAAAATTTCCAACAGTCACCCAAGTCAATGGAAAAAAGATACAGAAAGCAAATCTCTTAGCTCAAGAAACACACCCAGGTCACAGCTGCCCACACTTGGTCAGCAGGCTGGAGAAGAGTAGCCACAGGCCTTGCTTTCCACTGTCTGTGTCCTGACAAGCAGCAAACATTCTCAGCCCTACCACACTCTGGAAGGCTTACGTCCAGGCCCTCTGCAGCCTACAGGGCCATCAAGGGCCAGGAATGGCCCCTAGACTGTGCCTGGGATCCCTCCATGGTTCCCTCTACTGTTAACTTCTCATCTAAAAACTCTGACTCAAAAAAACAGACTCCTGAAGGCCCAGCAACACTGCCCTAGCTAAGACAAACCTCAGGTCTCCACTGTTGCTCATGGAAGAACAACAAAAACGTTGAGAAGCCACGGTAAAGAGAGAAGTGAGCAAGCTTTGCCAGAACTAGCCCAATCTGCTGTGGGGAGACCAGCCCAATGGCGACACCTGGGGCATGTACTGCTGTCCTGACCCAGGTACAACTGACAGCTCTGCCTCCAGCCAAAGTCACCTCCCGCTGGAATGCCAAGTGTTCCTAACCACCACGCGGACCTAGGTCAAGCCAGGCAAGTCTCAGTGACCAATACAGCCCGTCACCCTCTATGATCAGACCAACTGGAGGACACTTCTACAACCACTAGAGGCCAAATTGGGTTGCAAAAAACTGCACAGTCCACCTTCAAGAGGCCTCTGAGCCACCAGCCTGCCCAGTCCTCATGTCCACTCAATGCCTTGTATGTCTTCTTGAAATTCTCCAGCCCCAGATGCTCATGGTTCTCCAAACACTGGCTACCTGCTTCCCCTCTAATTGTCCTTCCTACTTTCAGGAACCATCCCTGTGCACCCTGCCCTCACTCTAAAATAGTGTCCCCAAAATATCCTCACTCAGACGTCCTATACTTCTTTATGGTCCATACGTTTAAAACAAACTCACTGAAGAACACGACGGAAATCCTGTACCCACTCTCCACTTCCTGCCTCAATCCTTTCTCCATTTCCACATCCTAAAACCTCTGAGTCATCTGGCATGTCCTCTCCTGTTCATCCCACACAGCCACAAGAGGCAAGTCCCTGCTTCCCAAGTCCCCTCCATTCCCAGCAGGTCCTCAGGAACTCCCACCTGGATTACTGCCACTGCCTCCCAGCTTCTTGGTTGTTGTTACTATAGCCCCCATACAGCCTGCCCACTATAAAGCCTGGGGTGGCTCCCCACCAACTAGGCAAGTGTAGCCTCCTCCTTAGGGCTCTTGAGGTCCCCCAAGTCCTTCCCTACAATCCCAATCCAATCTTCCTACCTCCCTGCACGCACCTGCCTGACTCCAGGTTAGCCCTCACACTGTTTCCTGATCAAAAGGCTCTTTTCTCCCTGCCAGCTTGTCTAAATCCTCTTCCAAGTTCAGGAACACTGTGTCCACCTTCTCATGACTGCCCCATCTCGCCACCACAACAGGTGTGTCTGCACTATTCAGCTGAGCATCTGAAGACAAAGTACTACCTGCCTGCCAGGCCTGGCACCTGACAGGCATTCACACTGACTCCACTTCCACTGCATTTCCAAAGTGCTTGTGTAGTTCCTCAAGCACAGGTGAAATGCCAGGGACAGCATTTCCCACTACACCCAGGGGGTCAAGGGGAAGTCTTCTGCCCAGCTAAGCAGGGCGGGGACCTCCTGCATACCTGCCACCTCTTCTGGCTTGTTCATCTTGGGCCAGGCAGCTCCTTCCTCTGCAGGCCCGGGCTTCATTCCACACTAGGCATTTGACATGTGCTCTAAGTCCTGGCCTAGCTAGAACCCCCAGGCCTTAGAAGAGCTTCCAAATGCAATGGAAGAGAACATCCCCTTGAACTCTTTGGGCTTCTTATTAACTAACCTCAATTTCGGGGGTGCTTAAAAATACAAATTTCCTAGCCCCCAAACTGCAGTCATAATCTGAGTCACTGCAAGTCCTATCTTTCCCTCATTAGGCACAGTCATCACCATTTCCCAAGAGACTGCTTGGGATGTCCCAAGGAAGGGACATCTGGGATCATTTACCCGCAGGAGCTAAGTCACTTTTCATCAAATAATCTAACAAAACCAAAAACTTCCCATGGATGTACACAACACAAATAACCAAAATTTAAAAATGAAACTCTAAATACCAAGTTGTTCAGGTGTAGATAACCTCCTCTCTCTAGGCACCCGGGACTGTCCCTTTCAGAATAACTGGCAGCTATCAGCTATCCCTGCCATCGGGCTGCCCACCTGCTGCCACTGATTTGTTACTCCATCCTGGCCGGCAATCTGCCTCAGGTGAGGCACCCCAACTACCCTGAGAGAAAGCAACCATTTACCCACCTGCAGGACTCAGTGCCCAAGCCTGTTTCAGGGCTTTATCGCGGGTGATCCACATCCATCAACATCCGTGTCCTCCCTGATTCCTGCCCTGACCAGTAGGCCCAGCACATGCCCGAGCAGTGGGTGTCCAATGACTTCACCTTTCCCACTCGCTCTTCCCTAGTCTATTCCTTGGAGTTCCACTATGTTCCCTGCCATGATAAACTGTCAAACACTGAACCACAACATCTGTCTTCTCCTAAGTTGTCTTTTTATGGTGTTGGTGGCTCTAGCTTCCCCTTCCATCTGAGGTAGGCAAAGCAGGTCCATGCCACTTCACTACAAGAGGCCCGCCCGGCACCCACCACAGACCTCAGGGCCACACACGCTCAGCCAGCTGGAAAGCCCCATTAGGCCAGTTAAGCACCTCGGAGCCCCTGCACCAGCATTACACGCTTACTACACATTTCTCCCTCCCATGCCAGCCTCCACAGAGTCCACCAAACAGCACTGGCAGAGGGTGGGAGTCCAGCGCACAGTGTGCCCAGCTCATGCAGGCCTCAAGGCAGAAGACTGCAGACAGGCAGGATTCTGGGGGCAGAGAATGAAGGAGGGTACCAGCCTTCATGGAAGGGAAAAACAAGCACCTTAGAGCACCCCAATGACAGCACTAGGCCAGAGATGGCACCCAGGAGGCAGAAGCCTTGTTACCAAGACATATTTTTCTCATCGAGTCACCAATACAGTAGATGGTTATGACCAAAAATATTACTAGTAATTTGCTACTTGTTCAACTGAAAATGTAGATTTCCCACTAGAGAACTTATTAGGATCTGTGCAGCGGGATAGGATTTTAAAATCCCTCAGTCCATTCTCACGTTTTAGTTAAGGTTTTATTTTTTCACAATAGGCATAAAAACAATAGCTTCCTTAACCAAGGTGCTGGCCTGTGTCCATCAGCCACACTCCCCACTTTCCAATACCACAGCTGCAGGCAAGCTAAAGCCACCTCCCAGGGCCTCATTGCAGGAAAGAGAACCAGCATTTATAGGGTTGTGGGGAGTTGAAATTGAAATAAAAAGCAAAATGTTTAGTGAGAAGGTAGCACTCGATCATGTAAGTTTTTAAAAGTGACAGTTGTGTTTTCTTGTCCCTCTCTTTCCTTTGTTTGACACGGGGTCTTGATATGTTGTCCAGGCTGGGCTCAAACGATCCCCCTGACTCAGCCTACTGAGTAGCCTGGAGTACAGGTGTTTCCACGCAGTGTCTCCACTTCATATGGTGAAAAATTTCAGTCTCACTGGCACAGTGTCTCTGGACATGCACTGTTTAAGAAGTCCCCTCCGTGAGCTTCAGACTGAAGGAAAGGGCGGCACCTACCTGACACCAGGCTAGAAGTTTTCTGGGCACTGGCGTTACAAGGCCGTTTAAACATGGGAAAACAGAAGGGTGAGGGTCCTAGGCAGCAGGAGGTAGAGGTGGGATCTGAACCCACATATGTGCACCCAACATGTGAGGGTCAGGGCAGAAAGGAGGCCACTCTACTCCCTCACCAAATCTTTGCTTTTTAAATAACCTACCATTGAAGGGGTTTTGAAAAGAAACTTCTGAGGGGGCAAACAGAATAAGAAGTCTGAAATTTCAATCAATCACGTTGAATATATTATAAATAATTTCTTTACCTACTCAAGCAGTGAGCCTTCAAAAATACCATTATGTGATAATTCAAGGCCCAACAATATCCTGTGCATTTTAATGGGCTCCTCTAGGGAGCATGAGCTTGTGCATCCTTTCCAGGCTGCAGGTCAGTGGCTCACATCCAGGAGCCTGTTGGTTAGGTCATCAAATGCCTTTCCCAGGCCAAACGGAACAAGGAAGCAGGTCAGACACCGGGCAGCACACTTGTTCTCCCAAAAGTTACATGCCAGCCAAGGGAGGGGCTCCAGCCAGGGCCAGGTCATGTGGCCTGGGGTCCAGTGTCCAAAGGCTAGCAGGAAGGCCTCTCCTCCACTAACCAGCAGAGGGACCTGGGGTCGCTACCTCTCAGGACCTCGGGTTCCTGACCCATAACATCCAGGGCTCCTTCCTGGGCTCTCTGTGATGAGGAAGGAGTTGCTCCTGAAAGCTCTTGCTGAGGACAGGTCAGCTGCCAGCTGTTGTCTCAAAGGAGTAGAGGGCAGTGGTCAAGAGCTCGGGCTCTGGAGCCAACTATGAGACTTCCTTTCAAGCTGAGACTTAACAGCTTAGCATTGAGAACTCAATGGACCCTGCTGTACCTCAGTCCCCTCATCTGCAAAATAGGGAAGTTAGAAAACCTCCTGGCAGCAGGGTGGTGGTGAGGAGTCCACAAAATGACAGGTGTAAAGCGATACGACAGTACCTAGTACAGTCAACTCCCAAGAGGTTATCTTTGGTTATATTTTATTTCTAGAGATCATTTGGTTCAGAAAAAAGAAAAATTAGCTAACAGACATGATCCTAAATAACTCCGGGACTGCAGGAACATGATTCTTACCAAGCCTGATGTCCCCTCAAGCACTAGGAGATTCAGCAGGCTTGGGACCCTGAAGCTGTAGCAGGATCCACAGGGCTTAATTTGTTCACCTTCACTTATGGTAGAGATGGGTCTAATCGATACACTCCTACTCAAAAACACCCCAGGATGAAAGAGACATGTGAAATACACTCTTTAAAAAACGGCTTGCACACCAAGCAAGACCCACACAATGCCAGCCTTACTGACCTCTTCAGAGAAACGCAACAGAGAAGCAAAGCAACCAAAGGGCACAAGGAAGCTTCGGCAGCAGAGCTCAAAAAGAAGCCACCTGACTACTCTTCAAGATGCAGCCTATATCTCTCCTGTCCTGGCATTATCAGAAGGGATGGAGGTGGCAGGAAACTCCTGGTTGAAGCCTTAAAAACTAAGGCTCTGACTGGTTCTGATGGCAATCTCTCTGCCTTTTTAAAGAGAAGGTTGAGCCATACGTGAGCTGAGAGGTCACTGGGGCCAGGGTTTGCAGTGCGGACAGTGCGGCCATCATGCCCCTGAGAAGTTTGTTGGCATTGCCCTGGCTCCTCCAGGCAGCTGTTTTCTCCTGATCTCTCCCACCCACTTCCTTCTTCAGGCTCCAACCCTGCTCCTGTCCCTTCTGGCCTTGGACAGCACTCTGACCTAACCAGACATGCTTCAGATGTTTGGTCTTGAGTAGGATTTTATTTACTGCCCAAAACCTTTAGTGATTCCCAGTTCAGTGCCATACTGAACACTGAACGATGTGGCGCTCTGACCTCCGGAAATCCACACCCTACCACCCCACCCCTTTGCCCAACAGAGCCTGAGGCACACCTCCCGGACAGCAAGTGCCCACAGCGGGTCACACTGTGGGTATCAAATCTCTCATTCAAGCTGCAGTAAACAGTTCCTCCCCAAGACCTTTCCTTGGTTAATGGCTTCCGTTTGGGCTAGTCCCCTGGTCTGTAACAGACAGTGTAGGCAGGGGACCTGGGTTCCAGTTCTGGCCAAAGTTCAATGCCCTTCACATACTCCACTATTCCCCACAGAATGGGACAAGGCAGGAATCCCAGATGCACTGCCCAGCCAACCAACCCAAGAGGTCTGTAAGCATGCAACCACCACTGTGCCACAGGGCCACATATCTGGAAGGCACCTTTACCTGGGTGTTCCAAGACGCAACACAAGAGCACACGTGAAAGCTGTCCCGGGAGTAGTGCAGCAGCAACACTGCTAACACACCTCCACCTGGCTTTTATTTAAAAGAAAGATCTTTAAAACATCCACCTGGGCCTGACACTTAATGCCAGCCTGGTTTTCCACCCTGTGCTGAAGTGACCAACCAAAGTCTAACTTGCAAGGAAGGAGGGGAAAAGTGTCCTTCTACCACAGGCGCTTGCCTGGAGGCAACCTCCCCCACCACGTTACTTTTCTGCCTCTAGAACCCCAAATCAACCTCTAACCCACACAGTCCCTCCTTCCTGAGGCCGCCTTCCCGGGGGCCACCCTGCAGAGCCCGGCAAACCTCCTAGCTGCCGGACTCGCACTCGGCCCCGGACCTTCCGCAGCTCCACTCAGCGCCAAGCCTCCCACCAACCCCCTCTCCGGACGCTCCCTGGGGTCACCCGGGTGACTCTGCAGCATCAAAAGCAAGCTTTAGGGATGGCGTCCGTGGGGCCACCCCGACAGGTTTTTCCCCATTAAAGCCTCTGCACTTCACAGGGGACTCGGCCGAAGTCAGCAGATTGCAAAACTCGTAAAACTCGGCATCCCAGTGACCCTGCGAGGCGGTGCCGGCTCCAGCGTGCCCACGTCACCAGCGCCTCGGGAGGCGCCCCCGGGCAGCGCCCCCAGTCGCGCGCCCGGCAGCCGCGGGGAGGGGGTGCGTCCGGCTCCCGGTGCGGAGGCCGGGGCTCGGGGTGGCCAGGCCCGCCCGCTGGCCAGACCCCCGCTCCCCTCCTCCTGCGGGGCGGGCCGGGGGTGCCGGTCGCCTCCCCTCGCCGCCAGCGCCCCCGGGCCGGGCCCGCGCGCCGCGCCCCCTCGCCCGCCCGCGCGCCGCCCGCGCGGAGGGCGCCCCGGGCAGAGCGCCCCGCACCCGGACCCCCGGCTCTGCCCGCCCGCGCCGGCACTCACGGTTCCATCTCGGCGCCCCCGGCCGGCGCGCCCGGAGCCGCGCAGCAGCCGCGGCAGCCAGAGCCGGAGCGACGGCGGCCGCGGGCAGCGGACCGGGAAAACGCGTCAGAGCGCGACGCGCGGTCACGTGCGCGGAAGCGGAGCGCGCGGGACGCGGCGACCGCGGCGGGCGCTGGCCAGCGCGGGGCACCGGTCCTCCGCACGCCGGTCGCCTCAGTCACGACCGAGGCCAGCCGAAGGGCCGTAAGGGCACGAATCCCGGAGCGGGGCCACCTCTGGGGACCAGGCGTCAGTCTCCAGGGCCCTACACACGTGTCTGCTTCCTCTTTCGTCTCCAACTGCGAGGTCCTTGCACGGAACTTTCACTGGCCAGCGTGTGAGCGCATCCCGCCAGAAAAGCATCCTATACCCGCTCTGCCTTTGGTAGTTTAGGGGTTTTTAAGCATCCCTCCCAGTCTATTAGACTGCAACACGTATTTTATTACCAGTATTTAGCTGTAACATTCCATCACCATCCCCTATGATATCACTGTGACTGCTTTTATTTGTCCTCCTCTTCCCAGGACCTGGCACCAGTCTAGCACAGAAAGACACCAGCACTCGAGTATTGAACAGATGACTGAACTGGATTTGCCAGGTGACTAACAATATACCAGCCTATGTTCCAATAATTTAAGAGAATGGGGACCACTTTCCCAAGGAATCAGAGGGAATGGGTTTCAGGGGACTAGTAAGTATATAATTTGCTGACGGGTGGTTAAACGGGCCCCTGCCTTCTGGCTAGGGTGAGCAGCTAGTTCTAGAAGGCTTAAGAATTCCCTAGTTCTAGCACTAAAAGTCCTATGTCCTGGAAACCCCCTCAGTCCAGACAAACCAAGACAAATGATCACCTTATTTCTGACCCATGTTTTTCTTAGTTACTGGCCTAAAGTGTCTTTGCTTGGTTCCCTCAAAAGTAGAAACTTTTTAACTTTGTTGGGAGCAGGGAAACAAGGAGAGAGAATAAAGTTTAGACAGGGACAGAGAAGAGTACGCTTGAGGAAGTGCAAGCTGGTCAGAGCTTTCAACACAGCTGGCTGCTCAACCTTGCAGGAGAGATTCATAGAAATTACGGGGTCAGGAGACAATCTGTTGGCTCTGTCCTGTTACCTGTCTCTCATTGGTGTCCCATTGGTCAGAGTCTGATCTACACATCCAGGTGACTTTACCTGTCCCCTGCAAGTGGCTACTGATGGCTAGCAGCATCTGAAGGTACCAGTACAGCCAGTACAGGGCAAATGAGGCTCCCTTGTCAGTCAGCACCCAGGGGCTCCTTTGCTGGGGCTGCAGGGACAGAGGTAGAACCATGGGAAACTTTTCCAGCATAGCTCAGGCAGGAAAGCAAGGGGGGAGGCCATGGTCCTGTGGGGTGTGGACCCAGGCAGACCAGGGGGATCTGGGGATCCAGCCCAAAGAAAGAGAAGGTTTGGAATATTTGTTACAAAGACTGGAGAAATGAATGGCCTGGGAAAGCCTAGCAGTACTCCAGGGCTTCATGAGGCCTCAGCTCACAATGGTGACTTCCTATCAATGGTGACCTTTCTGAAACCTGCCTGGTGGCAAGTGCCTCCTGCTGACCAGGCAGCCTGGCATGACAAGGGAGCCTGGCATGACAAGGGAGCTTGGGTCCTGAGCAAAGATTAGGGGCCGTGAGACAAAAGGAAGTGAGAATCACTTGAGGAGCTTTAAAAAACCATAATGCCAGGGCTAGGGCTGTGGCTCAGTGGTAAAGTATTTGCCTAGCATGTGTGAGGCCCTGGATTCGAGTCTTAGCACCACATATAAATACAATAAAGGTCCATTTACCACTAAAATAAATATATATATTTTAAAAATGTGTGTGCCTGTGCCTGAGCACTTCCAGCTGATAATTAGTCCTTGACTCAAGCTATTTCCCACATAAAAACCAGGGCTGCTCAATTAGATTCATAATTTGCCACAAACTGCCAGATTAGGGAAGGCCAAGGTAGGCCAATCCCAGGCACAAGAAGGGTCTGTCCCACTGCAGGGCTCAGTGTCACAAAGAAGCCTCTACTTGAGCTTGAACACACAGAACAAGGAGCTCTGTCCTGATCCTCTAGATCCGGCCTAAACTACACAACTCCAGCAAATACAGGGTAGGGAAGGAAGAGAGATGTGGCAGGAATGCTAGTGTAGAAAGGTTCAGAGCAGACATGGCAGTGTCCTGAGGCTGGGCAAACCTAAGGGGCATGGTGGCCTTCAGAGAGATGCCCACCTGTGGCTATGGCACTTGGAGTGACCCAGGGCCTAAAACAGCAGCTTCCTGAAATCCCGCCTCCTGATGGCTTTTCCTTTTATATGGCCTTGCTACAGTACTGCCAGGCTGAAATGCAAGCCACGCATTAGGAGGCACTTTTCTTCCATTGCTCCTTTAGGTCACATTTATGGTCATTTTTAAGGTTATAGATGCATCAATGATATTTCATTGATATTTCAAGGAATTTCATTCAGGATAGGAGAAGAGATGTTACACAAAACAGTCCTTATGTTTTTTAAAAGCTCTAGGGAGGGAGGGTTCTCCTCCCTTTTTGAGAATCAGAGCCGGAGGGCAATAAGGCCTGCTACACAGGGAGCTGTGTTGAGAGTGGAGGGGCAGACAAGGGTGACTCAATGAGAAGAGCAAGACACTGAGCCAGCTGGAGGCGGGAAACCAAGCCTCCAGCCGGAGAAGTTCAAGGCACCTGCCCAGCAGACGGCCAGCCAGCCTGCCTTGGCCCCACTTCCCAGCCTGACCTAACCTGGACTCTATCCTTGGGTCTTCGCTTTCTCTCCTTGAGGGTAACCAACCGTCCTGATTTTTCTGGAACTAAGAGGTTTTCCTGGGACACATCTTTCAGTGTAAAGCCAGGACGAGTTGGTCACCGGACTTCTGGCTCTTCAGCTCCAGAGCTGCCTGGTTACATCCCCCAATAGAGGCTGGGCCACTCTGTTCTTTTGCCCAGAATCTCCGTGCCTGCTGCTCCCCAACACCCACACACAGCACACAGCCCTTCCTCAGCCCACAAGTGATAAACCTCAGACCGTTCAGGTGACAAAGCTAAAATTCCAGACACTCTGCAGGGGAGACAGGGCAGAGGGCAGACACGGGTCACTTCCTTCAGACTCATAGCTCCACTAGTATCTGCTGGCTGGGTTTTAGAGCCAGGGGGATCAGATCACCCTGAGACCTGCAGACTGGCCTGAGAAGTGCAGTGGTGGACCCTAACCTGCCCAGTCCTCCCGACTTGTCCATCAAACATCCGGCTGTCACTTTAGGCAGCTGTCAGCAGAGAGGAGCCAAACTCCACAGCCCTGTCAACACCTGGGCTTTTCTCCTCAAGGAGATCCTTCTATGGATTGAATTGTGTCCACCCCCCCAGAATGTTGAAGTCCTAACCCCCCAGTGTCTGTGAAATATGGCTGTATTTGGAAACAGGGTCTTTGATGATGAAGACAAAGTCATTAGGGTGGCCCTAATCCAGAGGGAGAGTTGGATGCAGAGCACACACACACAGAAAAGATGCGTGTCTCTACCATTGAGCTACACCCCCAGCCCTTTTTATTTTATTTTAATATTTGTTTTTAGTTGTAGATAAGCACAATACCTTTTATTTATTTATTTTTATGTGGTGCTGAGGATAGAACCCAGTGCCTTGCACTTGCTAGGCAAGAACTCTACCACTGAGCTACAGTCTCAGGCCCCTTTTTATTTTTTGACACAGGTTCTTGATAAGTTGCTGAGGCTGGCCTTGAAATTGTGATTCTCCTGCCTCAGCCTCCAGAGTAGCTGGGATTACCAGCATGTGCCACTGCACTTAGTAGACACCTTGATTTCAGATGTACGGCCTTCAGAGTTGTGCGAGAGTAAGTGGCTATAGTTTGGGCCCTTGTCTGCACACTAATGTGGTGCCCCAGCCTTCATATTTCTGGGATGAGGAACTGCCTGAAGTTTCAGGTGCCCAGTGCTAGCCTCAAGGCCTGGTCTCATCTGGAAAATGTTCTTTCAGTTGCCAGACCTAAGTCAGCATTGAAGCCCAGTGAGGACCAGGGCCCAGGAGAACAGATGGGGTGCCTACACCAGCTCTGCTCTCTAGGAAACCAGAGAGATAAATGTTTTTCTCTCCCAGTCCAGTGCAATATATAGTTTTAAAAAAGAAAAAGAGGGCTGGGGTTGTGGCTCAGTGGTAGAGCACTTGACTAGCATGTGTGAGGCACTAGGTTTGATTCTCAGCACCACATATAAATAAATAAAATTAAGGTCCATTGACAACTAAAAAAAAAAAATTTTAAGAAAAAATTCTGCTATCTGGGCAAGAGCTCTGCTCACCCTAAGGTACACACAAAAGTAACTAAGCCCTGGTGAATCTCCAGGTTCTGAGTGTGTAGCCCTTCTGCCATTAGAATCCCAGGTGCAGCATGAGCACAGGTGACCAGCTGAAGGCATTTGGCTGTGCCTTAAGCACTGAGCTGTACAACACAGATGCACTGAATGACAAATGAAAGAAAGCACCAAGGAATGGCCAGGTGGGTTCAGTGGGTCCAAGAAGGGTCCAGTCCCTGGGGGAGTGTGTTTTAGGCAGCACCTAATTACACTTTCTTCATGCCCAGGCAACATGAGGCAGGGCAGAGGCTGTTCAGCAAGGAAGTCCCAGCCCAACAGTGAAATGCAACATCTTGCACCTGCACACGCACAGCAGAGGGGAAGGGGCCTGTGCCTCCAGCAAGCTACCCCTCCCAGGCCTGTGGGGTGGTAGAATACTCAAAGGAGCCTGCATTTGTACAAAGGAATCACTGGTCCAATGCGCCCCTGCTTAGGTATTCAGGGGTTGAACTGAGCCACATCCGTACCCTTTCCTTTTTTTTTTTTTTTTTTAATTTTGAGACAAGGTCTTGCTCAATTGCTGAGGCTGGTTTTGGACTTTCAGTCCTCCTGCCTTAGCCTCCCAAGTTGTTGGGATCACAACTCTGATTGCCATGCCCCTGGCCTGGTCCAGTGTTTTAAAACAGGGCAGGCTGGGTGGTTAAGCTCAGTGGTTAACCACTTGCCTAGTATGTGCAAGGCCACAAGTTCAATTCCCATTACCACACAAAAAGCGTTTGCTCAGCTCTTAGCTAAGAAGGCTCCCTATGTTCTTGAAAGGCTGCAGCTGAGGTGCAGCATGAGGGTGAGAACAAATGGCAGCCATGTGCCACTGTTCTGTCAGGGACCCCATGCTGGGACACACACAGGGCCTTCATGAATCAGCTAGAACCGGGTGATGCTCACTAACAGTGTGGTGTCTACCAATCCATCTCTGAGCTGTAATTCTTTATTAGCTTATTCCCATTTTCTGAGGTGAAGCACCTCGTGTATTTAAAGGCCTTTGGGCTTCCTCATAAAAAAAACCTGGTTGTCCTGGTGTTTTGCCCAGGTGTGGACCACTGTTTTTGTGGGTGGTGGCAGTGGTACAGGACACCTCTTCTTATGTGCTACGTAATGATTCCTTAAAAAGTGCAGATACTGAAAATGCCCTCTACTCCAGGTGCTTCGGGGCCAGGCAGGGAGGTCAGAGGCCCCTGCTCCTAGCCACCCACCTTCCTCCCTGTGAGGCAGCGAACATGGGTGCCACACAACTCTTCCTCCCACAGGGAATACAGGTGGAAGCTTTGGCTGGGATTTGAATTTAAATTTTCAAGCCCACACAGTGTTCTACTTTCTAGAACCTATATATAGGTAATTGAGAAACACCCCAAATGTCCCTGCATCTATGCTGGCTTCAAGACACCGTCCCAGTCTCTCACTGTCTTGTCTCTAAGGAGAGCTGGTGTGTGGCTTGTGTTGTAACTTTCCTCAGTTCACACCTCAATACTGCAGAGAGGAAAGAAAAGGTCACTTTGTAGCATGGATAACCTGCAGTATGTGGCATGGTCCCAGGGCCACTCTGCCATGTTTAATGGTACTATTTGGTCTGAGGAAATAAGGGATTCATATTTTTTAAAATATTTATTTTTTAGGTGTGGTTGGACACAATGCCTTTATTTTATTTATTTATTTTTGTGCTAGGCAAGCTCTCTACCACTGAGCTACAGCCCCAGCCCCTGAAGGATTCATTTTAATTTAAACAGTAAGAAGAGAACCCGGAAGAGACTCTGATGCCATGCATTAACAAAAAGGTGGAGGAACCAGAGAGCAGGCCACTATTGGAGTCAGGGGACAAGACTTTAAGAGGCCCAGCTTAAGGTCAGATCCTTGAGGATCACATGGTATGAGCCCTTGTGCTTAGGTCAGCCTGACTTGGCAGGGAAGAACAGGTGTGGCAGGTTCGGGGATTTCAGGCTGGTAGCCAGAGGCAAGCCCAGGGTGGCAAGACTGCATGGAGCTTTCCTGGCTGGTGCTCAGATAGGATACAGGAGAGGAGAGTCCTTCTCAGTGGGAGACCCTCCAGAGACAGCATGAGGGGAACTCCCCTGGGAAAGAGGAACTGGAGAGGGGGGCTTATGATCCAGGTGATGTCACTCAGCAACAAGGAGCGGTGTCTCTGGGTAGAGGGCAGCAGCTGTTTAGGGTCTTCAAGAGACACAGGGTTTGTCTAGCAGATGCTGGGTGCTATTTCATGGAATATACAAATAAGCAGACCCTAAATGGCTAAAAATATGTTTGTTTGTGCTATATTTAACACCATTGATGTATAAGAATTTGGGCTTGGCCCAGGTGGGCTTTGTGCTAATTATCCTACTATGAAGAAGGAAAGAATGTGGAAACCAACCTGCACAGCCCAGGCTTTGTCCAAAATGACAACATGGGGTGGGAGAAGCCAGACCACTCCAGACGTTAAAGGAGATAGTGTGCTTCCTAAGGAAGCTGGGCTGACAGAGGTTAGTGGGAATGAACTTATATGGCAATGGAAGGAGCTGGTATTGAGGGAAGACTGAGTTATAGGGCAAACAGGTCAATCAACAGAGTAGGAGCACACAGCATGGGGAGAGCTGCCTGCAGTGGGCAGGGAAGCCCAAAGGCACGAATCTGTCTGGGGGCATGACCTGCCCAGCACCCACCACTGGCCTCTCAGACACACATCTGCTCAAAGAGGGAGCTGGAAATGTGCAAAGGGAGAGCCAGCCAAGGTCATTGTCAACAGTGGCAGCTGGGTTTGTGTGGAGGGAACTCTGACTTCTGACAGCCAGCAGAATACACAAATAGCTGGGTACACGTTCACCAGGCAAATGTACCCGGAGAACCAGTGTCCAGATCCAGAAGCAGACTAGCACCAGCACCTTCTTTCCCTCTCGGCCCTGTCCCTCCAGGGTAAACATCGGACTTCTACAGAGTCACTGGACTATTGTGCATTTCACATAGATGGATTCTAATGGTAAGCATTTTGTCTGGCTTCTTTTGCTCAACACTGTGTGAGATTCTTTTTGATTGCTGTGTGTAGTTGTGAATTGTTTATTGCAATATAATATTTGATTATGAAATGAGTCAAATATATTTGTCTATTCTACTGTTGATGAATACTTAGCTAGTTTCCAGTTTACTGCTATGAACATTTTTGTACATGTCCCTTGATGGACACCTGTATGCATTTCTGTAGGGTACACACCTGAGGGGAACTGCCAGGTCAAAGGGATGTGTATGTTCAACTTTAGGAGAAACCAGTAAATGGTTTTCTATAGAAATTATACCCATTTCCACCCATCAGCAGTGCTGGAAATTTCCATGTTTTTCTCAACCTATCTGTCTCCTTCACTTTGCCGCTGGGGGTGGGGGGTGTAAAGGGAGACTCAAGGAACTTTGCTGTAGACTTCAAGTTATTCCTTTGCTTTTAGAACCAAAGATAGCCAACCACTTCTTCACAGGAATGTGAATGAGAACCAAGAGTCAAAATGGTTATCAGCAGCTAATTGCTACCAAGTTAAAAAAAAAAATGATTGCATCATTAAGCTGCTGGATCAACAACCTGATTCATCGCCTACCATCCAGGCAGGCCTGCTTTGGTGTTTTGTTATCTGTAGCAGGAAGCATCTTTTTTTAATATTTATTTTTTGTTTTTAGGTAGACACAATATTTTTATTTTATTTTTATGTGGTGCTGAGGATCGAACCCAGTGCCTCATCAATGGTAGGCGAGCAATCTACCACTGAGCCACTTACCTCAGCCCCAGCAGGAAGCATCTGCAGTATAATCTTCTCAAAGCACTTGACTCTCAAAACACCCTTGTGAAGTTGAGATCACAGGCTTCATTTTTTCCCACATGGAAACTGATCACCTGTGGAATTCAGTCATCCCCCGAGGCCAGGGAGTTTGCCAAGGACTGAGCTGAGACTGGAACCCAGGATTCCAGTTCCCCAGCCTTTTCTACCTTCCCTTTCCTGGCAGGGAATACAGTGGCCGTATCTCATTTTGTGGAAATAACTGAGAGTCCTTTGATCACACAGCTGCAGCTCAGCAGATTACGTAACTGATCCATACACAGCCATGCCAGCTACCAGAGGGGCCAGCCATCTTTTGAAAATGGGTCATTAGCAGCTATTCCCTGTATCACCATGTTACAAGGAAACTGTCAAACACGTGAGGTTACTTCCCTGCAGCTCCAAGGGAAAAAAACGCTGGTGCCTTCTAGTCAAAAATCACCAGAGAGAAGTGGAGATGGTGAGAAGAGCAGGAGCAAACACTGTAGTAGCAAGTTCACCTTCCAGCAAGGCGGGGCAGGCGCTGCAACTGTCAGTTGTCTGGCCTAGAAACCCAAGAGCATTTCACCTAGTGTGTGAAGGAACACTCCATTGATACAAAGGCTCAATGGAGCATCTGAGGCTAGTTCAGTGACCTAAACACTCCCTCACTATGGAAGCCTTTGTGATCCAGCCAAACTGCTCTGTCTACAGAAAATATTGTAAAGCACCCTGCGGTCCACTTGTTCTCGTGGCAGTGGGTAGAATTTGTTTCTGCCCTTTTCCAACCATGGCAAATTGGTCTTCAGGATCCAACTTAACTGATGAACAACAAAGACTTACATGCCTGCTTAGGACACACAGCCAAACTGCTCAGGTCACTTCCTTGACTTAAAACCCTAAAGTCGAATCACGTCCTATTTCTAATGAAACACACAGTCATTGGCCTGCCTTTCTCTCTGACCATAATGCCCCACACTAGCTGGTCTTCTGTGGATTCCCTGAACAGACCATGGGTTTTTTTTTTGGGGGGGGGGGGGATGGGTTGTGTGTGTGTGTGTGTGTGTGTGTGTGTGTGGTGCTGGGGGTTGAACCCAGGCCCTCGAATATGCTAGGTGAGTGCTCTGCCACAGAGCCACATTCCCAGCCTCAGACCTTGTTTTTATTATGGCCACAGGGACTTTGCATTTCTCCCGCCTCCTCTGGAGCTTTTCCACCTCCTTATCTAGTGAGCTCCTCATTCTTCAGTTTTCATATCCATGTCACCTTCTCAAAGAGTATTTCCTGACCACTTGCCCTGAAGTGACACAGGTCACTCTATCATGGCTCCTTACTTACTATATTGCTGGCATTCATCATAACTCAGCCTCAGCTAATATTTGTAAGCCCCATGACAGCAGCTCATCTTGCTCACTGTTGTATCCCCCATTCCCTACAACAACAGCAGGAACGAAGGAGATGCTCAATTTTGATGAGTTGAATAAATGGATAAATGAATAAAGGTTAACCAGGGGTGCTGTGGCTTGTTCTTTTCTCCTATTTACCAGCTCATTTGACAAAGAAACATTTCCAGGAAAATAAAATGAAGCGAGGAGGAACCAGAGAGGAAGAAAACTGTGGGTGTTAGGGACTAGATATGTGTCCCCCAAAAGTTCATGTATGAGATAATTCAAGATTGTTCAGAGGTGAGATGGATTACTGGGTGGTAAGTGTAGATAGGCAGGATATGGCTAGAGGAAATAACTCACTGGGGCGTGCCTTTGGGTTTACATTTGTCCCTGGTGAGCTCTCTCTGCTTCCTGCCAGCCATATTCTGAGCTGCTTGCCTCTAGCATGCCCTCTGCCCTGATGTTCTGCCTCACCTTGGGCCCAGAGCTGTGCAGTCATATGACCATGAACTGAACCTCTTAAACCATGAGCCAGATAAACTTTTCCTCCTTTAAGTTGTTCTTGTCAAGTCTTTTGGTCACAGTGATGCAAAATTGACTAAAAAAGTAGGAAAGGAGACTGGAAATAATCTTACTTCAAAAACATAATGTGACTACTTGGGAGGCTGAGACAATAGAATAGCAACTTCAAGGTCGGCCTGGACAACTTAGCAAGACCCTGTCTCAAAGGTGGAACTCCCCTAGGTTCAATCCCCAGTACTGGAAAAAAAGATTAAAAACAAACAAACAAACAAAACCAACCTGGGAGCTGTGGTTGCAGCTCAGAGGTGGAGCTCTTGCCCAACATGTGTGAGGCACTGGGTTCAATCCTCAGCACCACATAAAAATAATTAATAAATAAAATAAATGTATTGTGTTCATCTACAACTTAGTTTTTTGTTTTTTTTTAATAAATAAATAAATCTCTGTGGGCTCTTTTACCTGTCCGGTCTGCCAGGAGGCTGCATTAGAGATTGAGGGACTCATCTTCAAACTACAACATTTGATCTTGGCATTGTATTGTTTTAAAGAATGGGATTTTTCACTCAGCAATCATGACCACAACCGTGATATATTGCTAATGAGCCCCCTGGGAAGCCAGAAGGCTTTTGAGAAGACCAGTAGGCTTTTGAGAAGATTTACTAAATATGCTACGGATTCTGAGCATGAATGGTGTAACTACTATCACAGGGTAAGTAGAATAAAACTGACGACCATAAATTCAACGACAGCTGGCAGTACAACTGCCATTCTTGAACACAGAGGGAGTAAGCTGTTACTAGAATCCTTCCGGTTCATGCTTCCCACTAAAGGTGGGGACTCCTGAGGTGCGGAATTAGGTAACTTTCTCAGCTCCAGAGCTAGTAAGTAACAGAGTCAATCTAGGTTGCACGCCACACGACTCCTGAGAGGGTCCTTTCCTGACACCTGGATACAGTAGGTAAAAGCAGGCCCTGGCAACGGACACCCTTCCCCACCAGAACAGCGCTGCACAGAGGGGAAGGGGCGGGTGCCCTGCGGCAGCACCTGCAGGCCCCACTGCTCCCGCCACCCAGGAGAGGACGCCAGGAAAGGACGCAAACACGCCCAAGTCAACAGCTCCTGGGGCGTCCATACAAGGCCTCCCCGCATCTTCACGGCGGTGCCACCCAGTCGTGTGACACTGTATCCCCGACCTTCGGCAGCGCCCCAGCCTCAGAGATTCCACCCCAGGGCAGAGGCCAGGGCCCGCCCTCGCTCCCCAAGCTCCAGGAGAAGAGACAGACCCCCAAGGCCGGACTCCGCGAGGCCGGAGCGGCCGGCGCGGGGAGGGGAGGGAGAGCCACGAGGCAGAGGGAGGAGCCAAGCGGGGACCAAAGCCCAGGGTCCCTTTCTCCCGAGGCGAGCATCGGCTCTGGTCTTCGGGGATGGGAAAGGGCCCTTGACCCTGCGGCCGCGACCTGCGGGGGACCCCGCGGGCGCGCGCGGCGGCCAGCGCCGGGTTCCCAGCCCCCTCCGGGGCTCGGCGGCGGGGCGCGGGGGGCGCCGCAGGCCAGCGGAGGGCGGCGGCCCGGGCGCGCCTACCGGTAGTAGCGGTCATCTTTGAAGGGCGTGAGGTCCTCCTTCAGCTCGCGGTACGCCTCCTGCAGCCGCTTGCACAGGTGCTTGAGCTCGCTGCAGAGCGGGGGCTCGAAGGCAGGGTACTCGGCGTCCATGCCCGCGCCGCGCTCCGCAGGCCGCCGCCCGCGCGCCCCGGCCCCGCGTCGCCTCCCCGCGCCGCCGAGCCCTCTGCTCCGCCTTCCTCACCGCTCTCGGCTGCGGGCTCCCGGGACCCCGGCTGCCGGCGCGCTGGGCGGGACCCGGTCGCGGAGAGCAGGTGCGTGGCTGTGGGGAGGGGGCGTGGAGGAGGGCCGGGCGCGCGCAGGGCGCGGCCGCGAGCACGCGAGGGTGGGGCGGGGTCGCCGCCTCGCCGCCCGCCAGGGGGCCCCGCGGGGAGGGCGCCGCCTCCCGGGGAGGGCGCGAGATGGGCGTCCGAGACAAGGTCATCTGCTGCCCAGGACAAAATACGACGTGCGGCCCTCGCCGGTTGGTGTTACGAGAGAGGAAAGGGCAGAGCCAGGGGGCGGCAGTCGGGGGCGGGCCGGAGCCAGTTCTGCGGAGAAGGCGGACGGGAGCCGGCCCCGCGCTCAGCACCACGGACAGCTCTCGCAGACGCCTGGCTGCCAGGGTTCCACTCCGCCTGCTGCAAAAAACATCTTAAACTAAGTCCATGACAGCTGGGTCCTAATACATGTTCCTTTTTCTTTCTTTCTTTCTTTCTTTTACGATAATGGAGTGTGTCCACGGAAGATGCCTCTTTCCACACGTACTAGAGCCATCAAAAAATGTCTGGACAAAGGAATTTCATTCTCTACAGGCTCAACACTAATGTTCCAAATAAAAACAAATTAACATGTCCTCATGGGATTACTCACCAAAGAGTGGTGAGATCGCTTGCAAATTTTTCTAATAATAAGCGGAGAAGTAGCTCTTTGAGATAGTATTTGTTTCCACCAGAATCCACGACAGGTTTCCACGGAAGATTGATCTTGCAAACATTGGGGGAACATCTCACAAATACACAGTTGTGGGGTGGGGACAACCTACATAATTGTATCCAAATTTTAGAATATGCATCTCAGTAATTTAATTTTCAAAGGTGAGTCTAATAATGGAACTCAACTCAATTTTCTCAAGTTCTATATTTCCTGTTGCCAGTATCTATGCTCTGACATCACTCACTCTCCCTTGCTTTTTATTTTAAACCTTGCTTTCTATTTCCTCCCTCTCCTTACATTTTGGAATAACTTTTTATTGGTTAGCCAAGCTATCCAGTCAAGCCTTGAAAATCTTTCTGTAGCTTATGATCATCCTACACCACACACTACACTGTTAGAGTTTACCCTTAATTCATCAGAGTGAGCATTTGTAGTCAAACATTCCAGGATGATGAAAAGTGAAGCTCAGAATTTGTAATACCCAAAAACAGTGCAGAAAGAGGCATGCTAAAAAGAAACACACAGATTTGTCTTCCGTAGTGAAAGAATTTGGGCCTAGCTCATGCCCTATTTCAAATATCTTATAGTTAGCTACAGGAAGCTTATCATTAGGGGGAATATTAACCAACTCTGAGATTCAAAACATATCCTCTCTCAAAAATTCCCTCTCTCCTCTGGGTGGACTCCCCTCAACCCCTAGAGGACAATTCAAACCTGGTTCCAGGGTTATGGGGGTACTAATCCATTTTGTTACCCCCTTTGACTACAAACAACTAGAAATGTAAGATAAAATATCACATGCACATACATATGATGACTGTATAAATATTTTACAAGTTGAGCCACAGAGTGTACTATAATCACTTTTCTTTTTATATTTTATTTCCCACAGAGTTAATAACTGTCTTTTTATTGCTTGGCTTTCTGTGTACTTAATTCAACTTCAGGTCTCCCACCGATTTGCTAATTCCGCTCTTAAGGTGTTTGGATCTGTGAGAACTTCCATTAGTTTCTTGCTGGCAAAATAGCTCTTTCTGGCCCTCTGCCAGGCTGTGGACCAGCTGCCCTCATGCCTGGTGCATGATGCCATCCGAAAGGTCTTTCCACCGCCACCCTGGGGATTCTTCCCTTTGGTTCTGTTTCAATCCCTCATCTATTGTATTGGCCAAACAACCTAGGAGCTTTTTGAGGAAGAGGGCAAGAGAATGAAATGTATTGAGATCACAAAGGTAGGAAAACATCATTCTTTTACCCTTATCCTTTCTTGGTAATTTGGCTAAAATCCTCAGCTGAAAATAACTTTCCTGTAAATTCTGAAGTCATCTCTTCATTGTCTCTTAGATTCTAGCATTGTTGTTAAGAAGTCCAAAGACACGATTTTGTATAGACCCATTTTTTTTTTCTCACTCTGGAAGTGTGTAGGGGCTTTTTTTGTCCATAGTTTGATGACATTTCAAGATTTGTGAAGCTGTTCTTATCCATTGGGTTGGACTTTGGGAGCACTTCCCCCCTAGAAATCCAAGTCCCTGGGTTTGGGGACGTTTCTGTAGTTGTTCCCTTGATGATGTTTTTCCTCTGCTTTCTGTTAGTTCCTCTGGAACCCCTATAGCTAGAAGTGGGATATCTAGAATCGATCCTCTAATTTCTCTACTAGTTTTATCTATTTGCTTAACTTTTATTTACTATTTCCTAAGCCTCCTATTAAGATTTTATTTCTACTATGATGCTTTTAGTTTTCAAGAGCTTTGATTACTGAATGTTCTTCTTATCCTGTTCTTGTTTAATTGATACAATGTCTTTTCTCTCTCCTCTTCATGAATAATGATAGTTTTAAAATACATCATTCTCCTTTTATAATTTATTTCCTCTAAGTTACACTTTACTGCTTGTTTGTGTCACTATCTTCATGCTAGAAATTTTCTTCAGATGTTCGGGGATTTGGCTGAAAGTTCCTCTTTAAGAGTAGAACACTGAAATGCTTTAATATTTCTTATGTGTGGGTGGGTGGGTGGTGATGTTGACCATGAGCTTTGTCGTATCTGATATTAGAACATTGCTAAGCCATTTCCTTGGGGAACCGCTGGTATCCATATCATTAGGTCTTTCCTCTTGAACTGCTGTCCAAAGGGCATCCTCTTCCAGCATGACTGTCTACTACTTCCATCAAGGTGCAGAATCTTGAATCTGTGCTGGTTCTGTAATTAGCGTGGACAAATAGAATGCTTTGGGAGTTACAGCACATGTTTCTGTGCCAAAGCTCCCAGGTATTGCACTGTGTGTCTCCAGCTTCTTCAAGATCTGCTTCTGGGTAAGGAAGTCTGGATTTTCTATTGAGAGACTGGGCAGAAAGAGACCAGGAGGCAGCCACAGGCAACCCCAGCACAGAGAGGCCACCCAGGGCAGCCCACCAACAGGACTGAAGTAATTGCTGAAGTTTTAAGCTGTGTGTCTTCAGGTGGTGTGTTTTGCTGTTGAGAGGACACTGACAACAGTCAATCAGGGGAGAAGGGTCCTCTCATTTCTTAGAGGCTGAGGGTCCACTGTAGGAATGGCATGAGGATGAGGGACAGCAGCTGTGAGGAGGTACAGCCCACGTGACAGGAGTAAAAGGAGGGCAGGTCATTCAAATCTGACATGCACCTGTCCCTGTGACTGCCACCTCAGTGAAGACACAGAAGTCCCAGCAGGCTGTGTGCTGTCCTTCCAGGACTCCTCTTTCTGTCATAACCACGGTTGTGGCTCTATCACTGTAAATATGTATAGCCTGCCTTATTATAAAATGGAACATGCAGCACACATTCTGCCAAGTGTGGCTCTGTTCATGGCATTTTATGCCAGTGAGATTCTATGTGGTTTCATATAACAGTAGTTTTTAAAAAGTGGTATAGAGCCTTCAGTGTACATAGATGAATATACCACAGTGAATTCCATTATGCACCAATTAAAAAAACAATAAATGAATTGAAGGAAGACCTGCAGAGTAGAGGGAGGAGGGTGAGGGAGGGAGAAAAGGAGGGAAAGAGGAAGACTGGGCTCTGAAATGGAGTAAATGATTTTCTATGCAGTATGATTATGTCAAAATGACCCCCTATTCATGTAAAACTATCATGCACTCATAAAACATTGTTACACTTAGTGTATAGCATTCAGATAGTCCACCAGTCCCACTCCCACTCTGTTTCCTTATGATTTATTTATGCAGTGTCACCAGGTCAGCCCACCAGCTCTTGCCGCTCTGCTCAACTTTTTTTTTTATTCTTTTGTAGTTGTAGATGGACACCATACCTTTGTTTAATTGATTCATTTTTATGTGGTGCTGAGGATCAAACCCAGTGTCTCACATGTGCTAGGCAAGCGCTCTACCATTGAGCCCCAGCCCCACCCTCATTAAGCTTCTTGCTTGAGTATAGGACGCAGAGTGCACCTCGATGGCCTCACTTGTTGTGCTCCTAGTGTTTTGTATCTCTCCTCCGAAGCCAGCACAACAAAACACACAGGCCTCTTTCCAAGTGCCACACCCAGGGTTTTCTACTGTCCCTCAAAACTTCACTTCCCTCAATCCTAACATTTGCACAATTGGAACCACATGTGATACAGTTTATGTGATAATTTTTTTGGAATCCTGCTTTTTCACTTATATGAGTGATACAACATTATAAAAACTTGTTTTGAAAATCATCTTTGGATGGTGGAATGTGATGGACATCATTATCCAAAGTATATGTATGAAGACATGAACTGGGTGTCAACCTACTTTATATACAACAGAGATATGAAAAATTGTGGTATATATGTGTAATAAGAATTGTAATGCAAAAAAAGTACACGCATAAAGACATGAATTAGCATGAACGTACTTTATACAAAGATATGAAAAATTGTGTTCTATACGTGTAATA
Source organism: Callospermophilus lateralis (assembly GCF_048772815.1). Lineage (NCBI taxonomy): Eukaryota > Metazoa > Chordata > Mammalia > Rodentia > Sciuridae > Callospermophilus > Callospermophilus lateralis. Next base: position 9,783,102 of record NC_135310.1, read on the forward strand.
AGAATCATAATGCATTCTGCTGTTGTGTATTTTAAAAAATAAAACCAATAAAAAAATAAAACCATCTTTATTGTTGCACAATGTACTAGCCCAGAGATGTATTACAATGTATTTAACCAGTCCCCAATTATTCCCTTTTTAGTTGTTTTGAGGTTTTTGCAGTTATATATAATGTTATAGTGAAAAATCTTCATGCACAAATCTTTGAATTTCAGATTATATCCTTAGGATCAGAAATGAAATTGCTGGGTCAAAAACAGTACCTGTGGGGCTGGGGTTGTAGCTCAGTGGTAGAGCGCTTGCCTATCATGTGAGGCACTGGGTTCGATTCTTAGCACTGCATATAAATAAATAAAATAAAAGTCCATTGACAACTAAAAAATATATTTTTAAAAAGTGTATTCATTAAAAATGTATTTTCATGGAAATTTCCAGAGAGATTCCTAAACCACTATTTTATATGAACCCCTGTTACATGAATTATATAAACCTTTATCAACCAGCTTTAAGATGGAATCCACATTTAAATAAGAATACTTGTTATGTCGAAATAATGAATCTCTAATGGTAGAATTTAAGGCAATATCTACAGGCTTCTACCGTGTTCGCAAAGAGTCTCTTTGTAGCAGAGGGACTTTCTTTTTTGTTTTTAAATTTATTTATTTTAATGGAGTATATATGACAGCAGAATGCATTTTTGATTCATCCTACACAATTGCAGCACAGCTTTTTTTTAAATATTTATGTTTTAGTTTTAGGTGGACACAATATCTTTATTTTATTTTTATGTGGTGTTGAGGATCGAACCCAGTGCCCCGCACATGCCAGGCAAGCGCGCTACCGCTTGAGCCACATCCCCAGCCCAACTCTTTTTTTAATATTTATTGTTTAGGTTTAAGTGGACACAATATCTTTATTTTACATTTATGTGGTGCTGAGGATGGAACCCAGTGCCTCATCCATGCTAGGCGAGCGCTCTACCACTGAGCCACATCCCCAGCTCAAGAGGGACTTTCAAGTTGTACAAAGCAGGTAAGGACTTGCTCTGCCAACAGGGTGATGACCCGCCATCCTTGACGAAAATGTTGGCCACAGAGCAGGTGCTCACTAGGTACTGTTGACAGACTGAATAGCAACCGTCCCAAACTAAATGGACACAGCCAGCCAGCCAGGAATAAGAGGGACAGAGAACGATGTGAACGCGGATGAAAAGGAGTCCATAGGCCTAAGGAAGTCAAGTGGCCAATTGCTTCCCAAACACCCAACTTTTAATACGATGGTGGATTTCGGTGAATTCAAATGCACTCCAGCAACTCAAGTGCACATGGAACCGTATAAGGCATGTACAGAACCAAGCTTTCTCTCCCACTAAATGACACTCAAGCCCTGAGCTTGTGTTTGGGAAATAAAAATGGGCACCATCCCCGGACAGAGACAGAACCTTTTCACAGATACCCTCAATCACAAATGTGGCTGTGAAGACTCTGAAGAAGTTACTGGCTCCTTTTTTTTTTTTTTTTTAATTCTTTTTCAGACGCAGAGATCAATTTTCAGAGATCAGTTTTCTTAAAGATGTTTCCACATGTCCAAAGGAAACAATTCCAAGGAAAAGACCTACCTACCGTGAAAATAGAAGTATCCCAGGATGACAAAAAATGCATAAAACACGTACACCCATGATCACGCTGCCTCCGAGAACCGTTTTCCTTCCGACCTTGCTTAGGGATCTGGGTCCGCTTAACAGGATTCTGATCCTCATCAAGAGAGCGGTTCCTCCTGTCGATGCACTGATGTCACTGAAGGGAGTGAGGGAATGAAGCTGTGGGCTCAGGACATTTGCTCTTTGTCACCGTCCTTCCTCTGGCTTCCTGACACTTACACGTGCTTTCCTGAGTTAATCCTATATTGTCCTCTTGACTCTGGCGAGTGACGTGCGGATGGCCAGCATCTCAGATTTCTTCTGGAGCATCTGAGTACTGCTCACTAAGTTCACGAATGACAGAACCACCTCTTGGCTCCTTCCAGATGCTTTTTCTCCTGCTCAGCTTCTGTGCCACCATAATGTCCTGGCACCAGGTAGGTGGGACTTGTGCTTGGATTTTCAGTACCCAAGGTTGTCTGAGGCTGAACCTCTATCAGAGACCAGAAATCTACAAAAGGAGTGTTGATGGCCTCGGACTGGCCATCCTCTGTTTCATCTTCCTCTTCATCCTCAGAGCTCAACTTGCTTATCGTATTGCTGGGATGAGGCTTCAAACAGAGTGGGTCCTTCCCACTGAGGCTGTCTGTCACTGCGATCTTAACCAGTTTGTCAATTTGATACTTCAGTTTTTGGTCCAAGGGACGAAGCTTTTCCAACACTGTGCGAATCTCTACAGTCTCAAAACTGCAGCATGTCCCTGAAGAGATCCTCCTGAGGCTTTGTCCAGGGTGAGGTGACTCACATCCATTAGGTACATGTGCAGCAGCCGATCTTAACTTTCAGGAAGCTGAGACCCTTCTCTGCAGGAAGGGGCTCCCGATGGAACTTTTTTTTGTTTGTTTTAATATTTATTTTTTAGTTTTAGGTGAACACGTATCTTTATTTGGTTCCTATGTGGTGCTGAGAAGCAAACCCAGTGCCTCACGCATGCTAAGTGAGCGCGCTAAACTTGAGCCACGTCCCTAGCCCCCCGATGGAACTTTTGGGGTCAGTGCCTTCAGTGTTACAGCCACCATCTGTTCCTGGAGATGTTCCAAGGGTGTCATGGCACGTGGTGCGTCTGACTCCAGCACTCCCAACGCCACCATCTTTGTGAGCCCAGTGGCTCCTTTTTAATTTAGTAAAGGGCACTTGAGTGCCCCTGAGTTCAATCCCTGGTACCAAAAAAAAAAAATACCCTGTCCTTCCAGGAGTGATGGCACACACCTGTAATTCCAGGAGAGCCTGAGGCAGGAGGACCACAAGTCTGAGGCTAGGCTCAGCAAATTACTCCCTAAGCAACTTAGCGAGACCCTATCTCAAAATAAAAGAAATAAATAAAAAGGACTGGGGATGTAGCTCAGTGGTTAAATGCCCGTGGGTTCAATCCCTGGTACGAAAATAAGAAAAATCCTGTCCTAATGACAGGGTTGACTTCTCCCAGACATAATCGCCTCACTTGAATCTGCACGCACCTCTCCCACTAGACTACGAACACCCAGAGGTAGGAACTGACTCTTAGTCAGTGTTGAATTTTCAGTACCTAAAGTTGTCTAGGGCACAATGGGTATTTAATTCAATGTTTACCAAGATTAAAATATAATTAAAATGCTCTACTTTTGCTCCAATGTTCAATTAAAAAATTAAGGAGCCTGGTGTGATGGTGTGCCCAGTGCATGCCTGTCACCCCATTTACTCAGGAGGCTGAGCTGGAACCTCCATCAGAGACCAGCTCAGGAAACAGAGCAAAACCCTGTCTAAGAAAGAGAAAGAAAGGAAGGAAGGAAGGAAGGAAGGAAGGAAGAAAGGAAGGAAGGAAGGAAGGAAGGAAAGATAGATCATGTTGATGATGAAACTTTCCAGCCAGCAACTCTTTATACATTTTCTAAGTGAAATACTTAGCTCACCTAAATGAAAATCAATGGAATACACAGCAAGCATATATATATAATTTAAAAATCACTGGAAACACAGAAGAAGTAATACCATTTATAATTGATCCTTGCGTCTCTTATCATTTTGAACTATGAAATCAAGAGCCCTTAGAGTGATGCACTTTTGCTTTCAGTGAAGACTCCCTATGTTCATTGGTCTGTTTATTTGGTGATTAGATTTTAAAAGGCATTGTTCCTCCTGAGAACATGAAGAACTTTGCAGAGAATCCTCAAATCAAAAATCGTCTTCAGCTAGCCACTGAGACACATGTCTGTAATCCCAGTGGCTCAGGAGCTGAGGCAGGAGGATCACAAGTACCAGGCCGGCCTCAGCAATTTAGCAAGACTCCTCAAAATAAAAAATGGACTGGGATGTGGCTCAAAGCAAAACAAAACAAAAACTCTTCAGATACTTTTCATCTTTTGAGAGGAATCAAATAAAGGAAGGTCATAACAAAGTCTGCTTAGAAAAATGAGATGGAGCCGGGCGCAACGGCGCAGGCCTGTAATCCCAGCGGCTGGGGAGGCTGAGGCAGGAGGATTACGAGTTCAAAGCCAACAAGGCCTTAACAAAATAGGGCTGGGGATGTGGCCCAGTGGTTGAGTGCCCTGAATTCAATCCCTGGTACAAAAAAAAAAAAAAAATGAGATGGGAAGGGCAATGGATAGAGACAGTTGGTCTAATTTATCATGGCTCAACCAGCCAAACATGCCATTCTTCTTTTCCTCAGAAACCACACAATAAGTTTTTTATTTTTGTGGCTCTTAATTGAGATACTTCCTAGCTGCATTTAAAACCAACAACCATTATAATAAAGCCACTTTATTGAGCACATACTGTGTACTGAAAGCTGTGCTAAGCATTTGCCAGTATTTCTTTTTTTCTATCATTCTGGGGATTGAATCCAGTGGCACTCTCCCATTGAGCTGCATCCCCAGCCCCCCATTCCCCCCCTTTTTTTTGAGACAGGGTGTAGCTAAGTTGTGGAGGCTGGCCTTGAACTTGCCACCCTCCTGCCTCAGCCTCCTGAGTTGCTGGGATTACAGGTGTGCACTGCTGCACCTGTCAGTTGCTGGCACTTCTCACTCAGTATTGGCAACATTTTATGAGGTGTGCACACCACTGTTAGCACTGTCTCAACACAGACATCTTGCCACTGGCGTCTCTCAGATATTTCATCTGAGAATCACAGAGATATTCCTTCTGTGAAATGTGACTAGGTAACACTTTCCTGATGTGGTTAATTTGTCTCAAAGCACCAAGGTTACTCTCATTATAGGACACATGGTCCATTTTTATGAATATCTGCTCACTATCCCACAGAGAGTCATGGGAGTGTTTGGCTCCTGAGGATTCACTTTTCCCCATGTACAGTGCGATCTCTGCGAGGTGTTCCATCCAGGACCAACTGCGTTTGGAGGTTGAAGCATTGTAGTTCTATTAAGAAAGAGTTCCACAGCGAGGCAGGTGGTGTTGGCCTGTCATCCCAGCCACCTGGGAGGCTGAGACAGGAGGACTGTGGGTTTGAGGCCAGCCCCAACAACTGAGCAAGATCTTGCCTCAAGAAAAAAAAAATAAAAAAATTTAAAGGGGCTGGGGATATAACTCAGTGGCAAAAATGTCCCTGGTTCACTTGCTAGTACTAAAAAACAAACACAACAAACCCAGAAGCTCCGTTTCCCTGATTTCACATGGCACCGCATGACCCATTGAAGATACATCCTGTATTTAAGGACAGAGGAAGCTAGTGCGTGACAGCTGGACCAGGGGGCTGGACTCAGGCACAGGTACTCCTGCGGGCACTGTGAGGAGGAGTACTAGTGTCCTCCAGCTGCAGGCCTCATCCCAGTGCTTCCCACCAAACCTGGTGGAAGCCAGGGATGGAGGAGCCCAGGGAACCCAGTCCAGAAGTGGACACAGAACTAGACGGGGGTGGGGGTGGACCCAGGGAGAGGGACAAAGAGCGTGCCCCACACACCCGCTCACCGCCTTTGCCCTGGTGTCTTCTGTGAACCCATGAGCTTTGCCGCTTGGTGGCCGGTATGTATCATGAGTGTGACCTGTGACCTAAAGAGAGACAAATCCTGTCCCTCTCTCAGGACCCAGTGTAGTTTAACAGGACAGAGCACGGCACACAGCAGCAGCCATGCGTGCTGGGTCTCCTCGGCTTCCGCCCAACGGGACAGAAGGGGCGAAGCCAGAGCAGCTCTGCCACAGGGAGAGCTTCTCTGCTGTCGGTGGAGCTGCGCTCCAGCATCCGAAGAAAAGGCTCCCAGGCCGCAGGGGAGAAGTTAGAAGGTGACGGCTGCACAGGGTGAGGCGCGGAGGCCCTAAGGGCCGAGGCGGCAGCAGAGCAGGAGCTGGGCCGGCCCTCCCGACCGGGTGCAGGGCGGCTGTGAATGCTTGATGTGCGAGGCCTTCGCATCCCCTGCACCAGCAGGATGCTTCGGCCAGTTCCACTGGAATCGCCATTTCCCCAGGTGTTTCCTTTACATTTAACATAATTTTAAGCACAGGCAACATAAAAAAGCACCAGGTAATCCCAGCGACTTGAGGGGCTGAGGCAGGAGGATTGCGAGTTCAAAGCCAGCCTCAGCAAGAGGCGCTAGGAACTCAGTGAGACCCTGGCTCTGAATAAAGTACAGAAAAATAGATGTGGGGACGGGGCTCAGTGGTTGAGTGCCCTGAGTTTAATCCCTGGTACCCGCTCCCACCCCCGCAAAAAAAAAAAAAAAGAAAAAAAATGGAGGCAGCCTGTGTCTCACAGTGAAATCAGCAGTGGCACTTTGGGATGAGTTGGCCGTGTCAGGGCGGAGTGACCGATTATGTTTGACAGAAGGGACTCCTCTGTGGCTCCTAGACGGGCACCCTGAGAGATGCTGGTGGCGAGGAGATGAGGCAGTCACCATCATCAGCTGCTCACGCATCAGGGGGCTCTTCCAGCATGTTCAGGTGAAGTGCCGCCTGGCCGGGACTTGGGGTTTGGTTCGTGGGCACCGTCGGTGGCGATTCAGCCAGTAGGACCAGAGACTCTGATTTCACGCATTTTGGCGGGACTCTGGGCCCTTAGCTTCGGCACATAAAACACAGAGCTGCTCCTTGGCTTCATGGTTTGTTGACCGTTTCTCATTAACCATTATCAACCCTCTAACATCATCTCTTACATTGAAATGCCATCAGAATCCAGGGACAGCTGTGACTTAACACTGGACAACAGACAGATCTTGGTTTTCCAAGTGACCATTGAGGCAGAATCACACTTTAATTTCATTTGGAATGTTAAGTGTGTATTATTTTACAGGCAATATTAGGTACTAGAGATTCAAAATCAAGTCTGAACCAGCTCCTCTCACTAGCAATTCAGATTCTAGCCTGGAAAACGCATGGACAGAGGCCCAAGCCATGTGATGAAGTCTGCAGTGGAGGTGAGGCCCAGAGTTCCCAATCTAGGAGGACTTCAGACAGGAGGTAACGCCTGCGCCAAGAAACATGGAACCAGGTGTATCCTGGGTGAACGAGGGCAAGAGACATCGCGGGCCAGGAGCTGCCTGTATCAACAGCTCACGTGAGAGCGCAGGCCCAGGACCCAGCACCAGCCCAGCACAGGTGGGGCTCCAGTGCTTTGGGGTGGTGAGAGAAGAGGCTGGTCCATTAGGCAGAGGCCCGAGGATGCTGGGCAGGAAGCATCCAGACCAAATGGGCTCTAGAAAGGGGAATCCTGAGGAGCAGCAGAGCAGGGCAGCGTGAGGAGAGCCAGAAGGCTGCTGTCATTGTCCCGGCAAGAAAGGATGACGGCTGAAACCACACACAGGGCAGCAGGTGGAAGGACGCAGGCTGTGGAAGGCGTTTAGAAGGTGGTGTTTACAAGGACAGATGCGGGGTGGGAAGAAAGGGTGATTCCGACATCCGGCTGGGGGGACGGATGTCACAGTTCCAGTGTTGGGAATAATGCTGTCTTTGGACACACCATGGGGGTAGCACCACAGAGAAGGAGCGGTCAGCATCTCTGGCCCCCCCAGTGAGATCCTGTCCAGGAAGTGTGTGTGGCATGGCTCTTGAGGACTGTATTGACGTAGTGAGTGGCCGGTCCCTGAAGAGGCGTGCTCCTCCTCCTGTTTTCAGGGGGGCAGGCTATCCGTGTCTCCTTGGGGGGTGGCAGCGTTCTCTGCATCTGCCTGAAGGGGGCGTGGAGTGGAGCCTTGGCCAGCAGAGCTCTGTCCTCTTCCCAGGCTGGTTGACTTGGCCACCTCATCACCTGGGGCTTTAGAAACATGCCACCCCCAGAGGCAACAGAAGAGGGAGGCTTAGCTTGTCCATTCACCAAGGTCCCCACAGACCTTGTAGTTAGGTAACTAATGTGGCTCCAGGGCCCTAACAGCACACATTGTTTGGCACTTGCCCCAGCTCCTGGGCTGCTGGAGCCGGCCCCTGACTTTGCCTCAGCCATCCCCATCACCACCAGGCCTCACCCTGTGCCCTGAGGCCTTACCTGCCCCGCCTTCCTCTGCACCCCCCAAACCATACCAAACTAAACCAAACCCTCTTTCCCTTCTCTCTTCTAACTGCCTTGGGCAGCTTAGCATTTGAATCTGAATAGCTTGCCTTCTGAAGTCCCTGTGGCCATGCAATCACACTGTGCTACTGTCCTGGCTCCTCAGCAACTTTCTTGCTTGTGCCTCCAGCCCGTGCCCAGTGCTTCTTGGGATGTGAGACCCGGTAAGCTGTACCATGACTAAGATCATCCACAGATCAGTATCTCGCAGAAGAATCCTCTTGGACCCCACGGAGCTGCCAAGAGTACATCATTTAGACTCTCGAACGAGAAGCCGGCTCTTTTCTGACGAGTAGCTCTGCCTGTCCTGACCACACATTCGTGCACCAGTGGCCAACAATCTCATTATCTCTGCAAACAAGGTTCTGGGAAAATGCTCTTTTCCTTTCTTGGGGTCATAATATTCTAGCTCGCTGGTCCATCCGCATTGCATTTCTGCTGGCACCGACATATCAGAGACCAATTCCAGATATAACAACGTATTTTAGCTACACCCTCTCTGTGTTGCTACTAGGACAGAGGGTGACTCCATCACCAGAAGTGGTGGTGCGTAGAGGTGGCATGTGGCTCAGTGGCAGAGCACTTGCCTAACATGCACAAAGTCCTGGGTTCCACCCCTGAGTGCTTCAAAACTATAAAATACCACGACATTGCTATGTGGGGCTTATCTGCCTCCTCGATGCTTTACTGTCTCATCCATTAATTTCTACCTTGGCAGTCGGACATTTCATTTAATTTACACTGGTTTCTGTAGAACTATTTTATTTGGCATTATTGGACACTAGCATTCTAAGCAAAGATGCTTATTGCCATTTTTTTTTTGTTCCTACTGCAATAGAAAATGGATTTCTAGATTATTCCTAGAAAGAAATAAGAAGCTTTATCATTTAATACCTTTACATTTCCCTACTAATCTCTTTTATTGTTTTTCATTGTTATGAATGTTGATCGAGGTATCTTACTTTATGATGTAACTAGGCATTTTTTCTCCCTAGAAATGTTACCTAATTATTTTACAGAAATAAAAACTTTTTTTAAAAAAAGCCTTCCTTCCTTTATTTATTTATTTATTTATTTTTGAGAGAGAGAGAGAGAGAGAGAGAGAGAGAGAGAGAGAGATTTTTTTTTTTTTTAATATTTATTTTTTAGTTTTCGGCGGATACAACATCTTTGTTTGTATGTGGTGCTGAGGACCGAACCCAGACCGCACGCATGTCAGGCGAGCGCGCTACCACTTGAGCCACATCCCCAGCCCCCAGAAATAAAAACTTTACCTTTGAGTTGATTTCCCTCAGAGGAGAGAATAGGAAATCAATCTCTCTGAATTGTAACAAATATTTCTTGAGACTTATGGGTCTGGCACTTTCTAATGGCTGACAACTTTTCTGGGTTTTTGGACTTTTAAAACAGTTCTTCCCTTTTGGCTTAATTAAGAGGAGTCTGACTTGGGTTGAGCTAGGGCCACTTCTCCCAGACACAACAGTCCCAGTAGCCCTTGGCAGAACTGAAGAAGAGGGTACTGACCACCAAAATGGGTGACTTGTTTCTATCTCTACAAAAACTTTTGCTTGAAACTAAGAATAGTGTGAGAAATGCCAAACCAAGAAAAATTTATTTAAGTAGGAAACAGGATTTCAAGGGCGGTCTTAATTACTGTACTGCTCTGCCCAGGTTTCTCAGAGTTAACCCCAAAAAGAAAATTTTAACCCAAAACAAACAAAAGAAATTAAATCTTGACTGATAAATGAATCTGTTGGGTTGCCAATTTCTAGGGTGAGAGAGAAAGGGAAATGAGACCAAAGGTGAGGGGCCCATTGTTGCCTTCCTGCTTGGTCCTTGTTTCCGTCACGTTCGCATTTGCCTCATGGTGGGGGCAGGGGCTGGGAGAAAGTGCTTCCTTTTTTCTGTTAATTTTTTGGAAGTGGCTGTATGAACCAAGGGATGAGTTCTTTGCAAGTTGATGTCACAAGTAACACCATTTAGCTTGAAATTTTCTTTATAGGAATATTTTCTACTAATGTTTCAATTCAATTTACAAAAATTTTCAAATGTCCGGGGCTGGGGATGTGGCTCAAGCGGTAGCGCGCTCGCCTGGCATGCGTGCGGACCGGGTTCGATCCTCAGCACCACATACAAACAAAGATGTTGTGTCCGCCGAGAAATTAAAAAATAAAATAAAAAATATATAAAAATGCTATAGTGGAATATGATGCAGCCATAAATGGAATTCTGATACATAACAGACTTTGAATAAACTTTGAAAATATTTAAAAAAAAATTTTCAAATGTCTGGCATACGATTACTCATCGAATTCTTCTTTCTCCCCCATAATACCTTTGTTTGTTTATTTATTTTTTATGTGGTGCCAGGGATTGAACCCAGTGCCTCTACTATTGAGCCACAACCCCGGCCCTCATATAATAATAATAATTATTATTATTATTTAAAATATTTATTTTTTAGTTGTAGTTAGACCTTCATTGAATACCTTCATTTTATTTATTTATTTATATGTGGTGCTGAAGATCGAACCCAGGGCCGCACACGTGCAAGGCGAGCGCTCTACTGCTGAGCCCCAGCCCAGCCCTGGACTTCTTGTTTTTTAGAGATCTCTGAGGTTCTATACCATTCCCCTGCTAGTACCATCTATTTGTGCTTTTCTCTTCTACTCCAATACCATGTCTGGGATTTGTCAGATTCAGCAGTCTGTCCAAACACTAACCTTTGACATCATGGACCCCTGTGAATGTACTTTTGGCTTTCATATTTATTATCTTTCTTTTTATCTGCTTCTTTTTAAAAAGAAATGTTATTTTTCCAGTGTCTGAAGGTGTGTGCTTTTCTAATTTTGTCTTTGTTCTTATGTAAAATAAGCATTTAAGACTATAAATTTATCTCCAATTACTATTTCCTTTGATTTAATTCATCATCACACAGTTCTCCTTTGACCTATAGTTTATTAGAAGGTATTTAAAATTCTAGTTTTGTCTTATTGATTTTTTAATGCCTTGCTCTGTGTTCCAAGAACATGGTCTATATGGTGCAAATTTTTAAGAACTTTGTTGAAAATTGCTTTATGGATCCAGTATATGATCAGTTTTTATAAGTGTTCCATGTAGGTTTCAAAAAGTTTGTATTCTCCACTTGTAGGCTGAAAAGTTTCATTTCTGGCCATGAAATCAATGTTTTGATTATTTAGAATAGAAAGACATATGTTGTCAACTCCTGTCACGATGGCAGATGTGTCAGTGGATCTCTATAGTTCCAACAGGTGTGCTGTGTGTGCTGTGTGTGTGTGTATGCATGCCTGTGTGAGTATTACTGGGGACTGACCCTCTGGGCACTCTGCCACTGAGCAACATCCCTAGCCTTCTTAACTTTTTGTTTTTGAGACAGGGTCTCACTAAGTTGCTTAGGTTGGTCTCAAACTTATGATCCTTCTGCCTCAGTGTCCCTAATCTCTGGGATTACAGGCATGTCACTGTGCCTGGCCACATGAAAACAAAGGCAGAATTCCCGTCAAGTCACCACTCACACTGTATACTTACTGACCTTCTGCCAAAAGGTTCACAGGCACAGTGGACCGTCAGCAGACAATGACCTGCTTCATGGTTCTGAGAACATATCGGCTTTAACATTCATGTGCTGCTGGGCTCGCTGCAGGGGCCGGTTCCCCTCTCCCCTTCCCTCCAGTGCAATTCAGAACCCATTTTCCTCCTCAGGATGGTATCTCTCCTTAGGAGTGAGAAAATTCTTATTTCAACATGTCACAAGCAAGTGATCTGGTCCCCATGACACAGCTCTGTCCTAGAATAAATCTCCATCTGTGGAGAAAATCTTTGTTCTGACTCTGCCACAGAGAATGTGACAGAGACTCAAGAGACAGGTGATTGCTTGCTCCCTGGGGCAGAAAAGTGAACTGGAGGCCTGTGGCAAAGTGTCACTATGGTGGGAGTGGTTCCAGGAGCATTTCATGATTATTTTCTTCAGATGGCTTTTGAGGTGTGTCCCCTCAGGGCTGTTTCTGCCTATATGATTCATTTCTGCAAGCCCAAGCTACAAACTGGGTTAGGTGCATGTTTTCTGCACAACATTTCTAACTTCTTGAGTCCTTTAAAGTAGAACTGTGTGCTGGGTGCAATGGCACACGCTTGTAATCCCAGCAGTTCTGTAGGTTGAGGCAGGAGGATTGAGTTCAAAGCCAGCCTCAGCAACTTAGTGAGGTCCTAAGCAACTTAGCAAGACGCTATCTCTAAATAAAATATTAAAAGAGCTGGGGATGTGGCTCAGTTGTTGAGTGCCCCCAGGTTCAATGCCTGGTACCAAAAAAAAAAAAAAAGTAAAATGGTATAATTATAGGGTATTCTTAGCATAAATTAATTATTGTTCACAGGGGGCAGATGAGTTTCATTCTTTTAGTGATAAAATTCAAGAACATTGAGAATTGGCTTAAACTGAGACTGAACGTACAGATGGACAGCTGCCAGACCATATATAAAAACACACCCTGCCACAGCCAGTCCAGGATGCCAGCCTGCTGTAAGCCAGACTTGTAGGAGGGAAGGCAGAGCACTGAACCCAGCAACACCCAGGAAGTCATACAAGGCCCTGTAACAAATTGATCAGACACTGACAGCTTCCCTAATTTTTGTTCTTTCTTCCAACTTAGGACCCACTAGAGAAAGCCAGTTATGCTCCTCTAACGCACATCGCTCAGGACACCCTGCCTTCAGCTGGCTGCCTCTGCTCTCTGGTGCCCACAGCCTTCCACCAGGGCACAGCTGGCACCGTCCTTCCTCTGCCTGTCTTGGAGCCTCTGCAGGAACACAAATGACATGGCTGACTCCCTTGCTAGACTCTAAATAGATACCTTTGCTTGCTCTCATTTAATTGGTTTTCTTTATTTCCACAAAGTGAAAAAGCTAAGATCCTCCGGATCATCTTGGGCAAGCCCAGCCCGGTGCTGTCCTACTGAAGGCCAAGTGCACCTACGCAGCATCTCTCGGGGGGCACCTCTCAGGGGCGCTGGCACTGTGGCTCTCCCAGGAAGGCCCTAAGCTGGGTCCTGGCAGACCTCCCAGGGAAGCACAGTGACAGGCCATCTCTCCTCCCTTTAAGGCATCCCCTGGGTGACACCAGCTGTTTCTCCTTCCATCTGAGCACGCTCCAGGTGAACACCAGTCATTATGAGGGCCCTGAGGGCATTATTTGCTTTCAGAATGCATGAATATGTTCAGCCCTTGGCTCTTTATTTCTGGCAACTGAAATGCTAAGTTTTGGGTTTTTTTTCTTTTTTTTTCTTTTTTTGCCAGAGTTCAGAAGGGATATTCCCTTTTGGAAATTACCTACCCAGCCAGCTGGAGTTCTATTTATGACTCTGTTTCTGGGTATGTACTCCCAAACCCCAGGGAGCAGAGACCTTAGCATGCCACCCACTATAATTCATTGACACCAATCCAGATGAATACTTGGCTGCTCCTAAGTGGTTCTCTTGCCTAAATTGAATGAAAGAGGTCTAGGGCTTCCAATTAAACAGGAGGCAGAAATCTCAAAGTATTAATTAGGGACAGAAGTTGAGCTAGGTTGGAATGCATCTCGAATCCTCAATTTTACCATGTGTTTTAGGAAAGACTATGTTTGCACTGGTTAGAACTACTTATTGAACAAGCTAAATATCTGCATCTTGGTTGGTTGTAAAGGGCCACAGCTCATTTCTGTTCCTCAGCTTGGGCTTGGTGAGAAAGTATTCGGAACACCAAAACGAAAAACTATCCCTTTCCAACCTGGCAAACACAGGTTGGTCTTGAGCAAGGGTCTCTTTGACTACTTGAGCAGAAAAAAAAAGCAGATCTTTTATTCCAAAAGAAAAAGCTGCAAAGAAACCTGCCTTAGGTTTTCAATAAAATCCACAGAAGCACAGAAGTCTGCAGCTGGGAATCTGGAGAGCATCCAGCCTATTCCTTGGATCAGTGTTCCCACAAGACACTCCTCCACCATAACAGGATTCCAAGGCCACACGTTTGGGTAACGCTGCACTCTACTTCTTTCTTTTGGTGATCTACCAAGCATGGCATATTGGATACGGAAGTTTCCAGGAAATATAGCAAAAGGCACTTGTTTTAATCGCGTGAACAAGTACTGGGCAAGTATGGGGTATGCCTCGGGAAACCCCGATTTTGTTCAATTTCTTGTTTTTTAGTTGGACAAAGCCCAGAGAAGCTCAGTGGCTACCAAGATGATACAGTTTTGGTGGCAGACCACGGAGCTCCCTGATCCCCTGCCTCACATGGTCATGGAGGCTGTGACCTTCTTCAGGGAAAGCACGGCCAAAGGGTGAGAGGAAGGGAAAGTGGCCTTCCTGCA